>NC_077235.1:17346882-18054382 GCF_027887165.1 Monodelphis domestica | reverse complement strand
TAAAGACTCACCTCCTACGAGCAGCCTTCCCCAATCAATCTTACCTCTGCAAGAATTTTGCAGACAGCTGTCTAAGTTGATTTGGCTTTGCATTAGACTGGATGGGGAAGGGTGTTTCTTCTTCTTCTTCCAAGTTGCCAGTATATATAACCTGTTAAAACAGAATTTCAACTCCATTTCGCACCATGTATTCATGTGAGGATCTCTTGTCCTGGTAGCCAATTACAGAGACACCAGGCTCTTGAGATTCACAAGTTTCTTTGTTCATTTATTACGCAGTTCCTTGAAGATTTAGGCAAAGATGTGTCTAGTATCTTGTTCATGTATAGGTTAACACTATGATTCGAATAAAACTAGGGAAAATAAGAATTGTACAGATGGGAAATTTTAACAGAGCACTTGCTAATTCTCTATATGTAATACTTGAGATGTAGGGACAGCTGGGACTTAAGCACTTTGTGCTTAGTATAGTTACTGGTTTTCACAGCCATCAATTCCATCAATGCAATTGCAATGCCACATTTTCAATCAGTTCTATCAATGACTGGCATTTCAGCTAGACAACAGAGCTGACTGCTTTATCTGATGTAATTTGAGTCGAACCTGAAAATTTCCTTGGCCCCAAAATACATTCTTCATCCAGTTGACACAGTGTCTGAAACTCAAACATCAGAGATTCATTCCTTCAGATTAAATATTGTCTTTTCTCTGTTCAGCTTAACATTGGCCTTGTCTGAAATGGAAATATGCTACGGACAATTAATAGAGTGTCATTGTAGAGTGGCACGTAGTCTACCGTATCATTTTCCAAAGAGGCAGCCACATGCCTTTCCTTTGGATGTAGAATCAAACAAGCCAGGTTAAAGTCTCAACTTTTACAGTCTTAGGCAAGTCACATTGCTTCCATATGCATTTTAGTTTCCTCATCTATATATTTATGCAACAAGATTGAGTATTGACTATTCCTTGGATCTTGTCTTTACCTCTCCTATATCGCCTGTTCCTAAAACGCATTACCTGTACACGTCCACCTGTTCATTCATTCAAAAAGCATTACTTAAGTCCCTTCTACTTGCCGGTCACTGTGGTAAAGTCCTTTTCTTCCTTGAAGGTCCACATCTGCTGTCACTTCTTCACTAAAACCTTCTTTTATCACCCAGTCACCTCCAACTAAAAGTGATCTCTTACTCCTCAAATGTTCTTATAATATACTAGTGTTTGTTTTTTTTGCACTGACTGATCAATCACATTTTAACCTTTGATCACAGCTCTTTTTGGTCCTATTATTGGCAACTTGATGGGAGATAGTTGTAACAGGGAAACTAATTAGAAGACCATCACAGTACTCCAAGTAAGAGGTCCTGAAGTCTTTGACCTAGCATAGAGGCTGAACGAGTAGAAAGGGGACAGACAGGAGATGTTGTGAAGGTAGAGATAATATGTTTAGGACTGTTGATTGTATTTCTAGAGTCAGTGAGAGTGAAGTATCAAGAATGACTGAAGTTGAGAATCTCAGCGACTAAAAGGATGGTCGTGCCATCAACAGAGATGAAGTTTCAAACAGGGATGGGTTTTTTGAGGGGTTAAGATCATGACATTTGTGATGTAGATTGCCCGCCATTCTCCACAACTCAGCCTTACCTGCTCATCATATACAACTGCTCCATCTCACTGAAAATGAAAGGGGGAAAGGAAAGTTGGATCTCTTAGTAGCCACTGCCTTGAAAATCAGAGCCAACCAAGAGATATTTCCAAAGCCATGCATTGATTCCAAGACAGAAGGTAAGAGTTTTTTTTAACTGAACTCAAGACAACTATTTGTATAAATATACATATGTGGGGTGCATACTACATATTTTATGATAGAAATGAAATTTAAAATTTTTTGGAGGTCATGGCTTTCAACAACTACTTCTTTTCCTCTTCATCAGAATTAGGTTTTTTCTGTTCCTTCAGACCTCATTTCTAAGTCCTTCCCATCCTTCCTGGGCTGAGTTCCCCTGTAAAGTTTTAGTTTGAAATGGTTTACCTATCCTGTCTCTGAATTCTTTGAAATCTGCTTTCTCCAAATCTGGGAGGCATGCCATTCTTCAGCCAACTTTTCTTCTCTTACCTATCACAGATTCTAAAATGGAATGCTCATTTCTCCTACATGATTTTTTAAAATCATCAATCACTAGCAATCAGTTCTTCCCTGCCAATAATGAGAATCAGATTTAGAATCATAGTTCCCCATCTTCTTATCATATAAGTCATCACTTACATTTTCATTATTGTACTTTGGAGTTCTCGTTGGTTATATATTGCCCCCTGCTTACCATAAGCCTTTCTAGGATATTCCTTTTTAATTCTTCATAGTCATTACTGTTCTAGGTTACCACTTAGCAACAGTACTAGTATGCTGGTGTTAAAAAAAAGAAGATCCTTTGTTCTTAAGGGAAAATGGGAGTCAGTTTATCAAAGGCAATGCAGTTCACTCTCTTACTCGTAGTCAATTGTAGGCCCAGTTCATAATCCATTTGGACTATTGGCTCAAATATGCATACTGATATATAAGCTTTAATAGGTTGTTCATCCAAATGCATGTGGAAAGCTGCATCATCTCTTTGGACTCTCCTGTGTTAGTGGTTAGACTAAATTCCTTGGAAGGATCATAGTTCTCTTCCAGGAGGCTCTGCAAAATTCCACAGCTCGACATAATAAGCACAATGTCATATACAAGAAAGGAGCTTTTGGAGAGTGTTGTCATCCAGAGACAATGTCTTCTACCCTGAGTCTACTCTGGATCTCCTCCAGAGTGGTGAACACTTTTGGCAACCATACATCTTACCTCATAAACATTTATTATCAGTGAATCATTAAACAGGATTGTTTCTTTTGTTTTATCTTCTTAGAAACTTGAAATAATTTTGATGTATGGATGGGAGTCACTTCTTTAAAAAGCCAGTAAAGCTTCATTTTCTTTTCCTGAATCAAATAATTATTTTCTAATCAACAAACAGAAAGTACAGTCTCTTACCATCCCCCTAGTTGTATCACATTCTGGAAGGATCTCCTTTACATTCTTGATTCAGCCTGGCTGCTCTCCCTATCTTTGTTTACTTTAATGTCATTTCTACCTCCTTTATAGGCACATTTGGGGCTGCAAGGTTGTGTCTAAGCGTAGTGTTTTCACTGTCCTTGATGAGAAAAAAACTCGTTATAATGATTTCAAAATCTTAAACATTTATCTTCCATTTTTAGTCCTTCCATTGTCATCTTTAAATCCTCTGGGAATGACTTTGGTTATCTTTCCAAGCTTTCTTTGAACTGCTTTTACTTTCTACTACTTTGAGCAATGATGATACTCTCAATCATCTAGCATCCTTCATCTTAAGATTTTATAAACAGGTTTATGTTCTTACCTAGCATCTCTTTTTGTAGTCATCATTCTCCATTTGGCAAGTAAGCCAAACTTATGCATACTAAGGTGTTTTCTGTGCTCTTTGGTTTCTTTGTTATGGCAATTAATGTATGTTGGTTAAATTTATAGATACAATTATCAGAGTTGGTGTTGATGTCATTTCCGTTGTCCATTTTTTCATTTTTCATTTTTAAATTTCTTGTTTAAATACTCTGGAGTCGAGATGTTTTAAGTTGTACAACATCTATTGTTCTCTTATTCTTCTTATTTTGACCAATTCCAATTTCAGCTTTAATGAGTCAATGGTCTCTAATGCAGAGAGCTAGCTCAGAAATAGCTCCCATATCAATAACAAGCCTTTCCCTATCCATTAAAATATAATTTATTTCAGCATTTATGAAGTTTTTTGAAAGAAAAAAAGTGAGTAAAGGTTTATGGCAATAAGGCAGTGCTAGCCACAAATTTAATTTCTGAGGGGATAAAAGGGGACTTGACATTTCTTAGACCTATGTTCAATAAATTACAAATCATGGAATTAAAAACATATTTTAGAAATAGGTTATATATTTTTATTTGCTTCTTGAAATATTAAATAAAATCTAATGGAGGATTATTGCCAGTTTTCCTTCGTACGCATGTTTTATATTACCATTCTCTGATTCAAAGTAGTCAACAAGTTCTTAGAAGATGTGTGAAGCCATCTGGGCACCTAGCAGAACATTTAGAGAATATTCGATGAAAAAATAGAAGTCAACCAAATTCTAAATATTATAGCATTCTTTCTTGTAAGAGATGCAAATCTATAAAAATATTTTAGTTTGGGAAACCAAAAAAAAAGTATCAGAATATAGACTGTCACTAAATCTTTGACAAAGAATTTGGCTTACAAAATGTGCTATTTGGATTTTTTCTTTTTAAACTTTTAGTGAAATTTATTAACTCATGAACCCAAGCTACAGCCATATGACCAAAAATCTTTGGGAATATATTTCGATGAACATGGCCTCACACCAAGGCTGTAGCTAAATGAGGCAAGAAGTTCTTGAAGAGTAGGTTTCTTTTTTTCTATACTCTATCAGATAGCTAGCTTGTTTTTTCCCTATTGATGTATTGTTTGATATTGTATAAACACAGTTTGTATCTTTAGATAAGTGAAAAGCAATTATATGTGAATCTGAGGCTATGAATTCTTCAGCTAGACGTGAAAAGTCATAAATTTAAATTTGGTATCTTAATAGTTTTGAACTCTCTGTCTAGAATGTACCCTGAAAAAAAGGTAATTGAAACAAGTTGATCAATAAACCAATAATGATTTTTGTAAACCCTTACCTTCTGTCTTCAAGGCAGAAGAGTGGTAAGGGCTAGGCCATGGCGGGGGGGGGGGGGGGTGTCAAGTGACTTGCCCAGGGTCACACAGCTGGGATGTGTCTGAGGTCAGATTTGAACCTAGGACCCCCCCCTCCGTCTCTAGGCCTGGCTCTCAATCCACTGAGCTACCCAGCTGCCCCCCAATAATGATTTTTTAAAAGGGCATATGAGCCAAAAAATTAAGGCAAAGTCAAGTTCCAAGGAGCTTAAATATTAGTTTACTTAATAGCTTATTAAAATTATTTAGTTTAGTTCAATGGAATGAGGAAGTATTTATAAGAATATATGAAGCCCTATCATAGCTGATGAATTTCTGTTCTACTCATTCCTTCGAGGGAAGAGTTAACTTGACCTTTTTGAATAGTAATTAAATCTCTTTTTTTTGCAATGTATATTGGGGGGAAAGTATGTATTTAGCATGTCTGTTAGAAATTGGAAAAATTCAAAGGCTGCACCACTGACACTGTTGGGCCACATGGAAATGAATTATGTGCTTTATAACAGTTGTTAGAATAGGAAATACCATTGGGAATAAATGTTTCGATACTTAAGCAGCAAATGTATGCACATACATCTGTCTAAGGACACAAGATAATGCCTTTATAGGAAAATCCATTTATGGCATTATAACAGACAAATTCAAATTTAGAAGTAACAAATAAAAACAACACATTAGTTTAAGTTGTTCTCCCAACCTATAAAAATACGCATTATTACCAGGATGACTGGAGCAAAGCAAAGGCCTAGTGATCTCACTCTGGAAGCCTGTAAAGGTTGTCCACAGCATTTCTACTAAGTCAAACAGCTCCTAGCAGTTCACTTTTCTTCATTATTCAAAAATGCAATCGCTGATGACATGGAGTCTGTTGTAATTAGGAAAAAGCGAAAGTCGATTCCCATTTCTGAACTCTAAGTGAACATTCCCTTACCTTTGGCCACCTTCAGCCTCCCTGTTTTCTGTTTAAGCCATTTATTTCTACCCCTCTGGGACGTCCGGCATGCCCACTGCTGGTCGAGTTTAGGACAGTCCCAACCACTGCATGGCATGCGGTTAAATGAACAGCATTTCAGTGAAGTCTTGCAGATGATTGGAAACACCCTAGGGCATCATAAAGCTAGGCTTTGGAATCGCTCCTTGTAATGTGCCAATAATGGAGTTTATAGCATTTCCCCCCAGTGACTTTGACAGGGAAAACAAACAATCCCCAATGGCAAATATCTGTTCTTCATTTTCTCACTGAGAAGGGAATTGTGACTTTGCATTCCCTTCCTGCCTTCCTCATCAGTATTTAGTAAGCACAAATGCTCAGTTTTTTTGACTAGTTAAATCCCTGCAATCTTTGCTATCTTATCACTAAGGGAATTTATTCCTCCTAGAGCTATTCTAGGAAAGTAAAAGTAGAAGGACTTCCTAGGCTCATTTAAGATAAGAGATAACACAGAGGATATAGTTAAAAAAATACTAACACCAATAATACCAAGGGTTTGGATAACTCCTTTAATGTTGACATTCATTTATTAAATTCACTTTGGCCTGAAAATTCCCAGCTCCTCTGTATCCCCTGGCCACTGGCTCTCCTCTCTCTGATCAGAGGGTGGAAATGAGAACTTCCCCCAGAAACTCCAATCAAGGAGAGTCCTTGATCATCAACCATTTCTTTCTTCATATGTACTTCTCTGGCTCCCTCCTTTCCTTTTTTGTGTCTCTTTCCTCATTAGATCCAAAGGTCTTTGAGGACAAGAATCTTCTTTTTCATTTGTGGTGTGTGTGTGTGTGTGTGTGTGTGTGTTCCCAGCACTTAGCACAGAGTAGGTGCTTAATAATGTTTTTTTAGGGGGCAGCTGGGTAGCTCAGTGGATAGAGAGTCAGGCATAGAGAAGGGAGGTCCTACGTTCAAATCTGGCCTCAGCCACTTCCTAGCTGTGTGACCCTGGGCAAGTCACTTGACCCCCATTGCCTAGCCCTTACCACTCTTCTGCCTTGGAGCCAATACACAGTATTGACTCCAAGATGGAAGGTAAGGGTTCTAAAAAAATAATGTGTTTTTTACTGACTATTATGCCCCAGATATGTGCCTGACACTCTACACATCACCTCCCCTTGGGAAGCATACATTTAACTGGGAGGTAAGGCATATGCAAAGATAAAGACCCATAGTAAATAGACTTGTTTCTGACAGAAATGGTAGAGTCCAAAGTCTGGGGCCACTAAATGAGGCTGACTTTGAGCTCTGGGCTGAGGTCACTGCTGTGTTTAAAAAGTCATCTGTTTAAATATATTGTTTAAAGTATTGGGGGGAAAGCATAAAGAGAAGGGGAAAGGGCCCAGATCAGAATCTCAGGGAGCCATCCTAAAGAATTAGAAAAAGGATGGGTGATCTACAAAGGAGTCAGCAATGGATCATGGCCAAGAGAGCCTAGGGTCTCTGAAGGTGAGAGAAGAGCTATTCATGACTTCACAGAGGTAATGAAAGCTTGAAAAAAGGAGGTCACTGGTGACTTTTGAGCCAGCCACTGAAGTAAAGTGGTTGGAGCAGAAAATGGACTGCAAGATGGGGAAATGGCAACTGAGAAAGAAAAAGAGATATTTTATGTGAATGTATTTTTCATGAAGTTTGTCAGTGGGGAGAAGAGAAGAGTAGCACGACGGAGTCGTGTTTTGTTGTCATTTTTAAGTGCTGGAAGTAGGGCAGTAGAGAGTGACTGGAGATACCTAAAAGATAAGGGATGGTTAATATTTGACCTGCGGGGACCCTTGTGTATACATTAGTTGCCCTTATTTCTGAGTTTGACACCAATGCTATAAAACATTGACAATTTAAGGTTATGATGAGATTCTGGTTATAATGCCCTTGAAGGCATGAGACGTGCCATGGTATAGGTACACAGGTACATTCGATGGGCCCTTCAGAGTAATAGAGTCCCACTGACTGAAGTCATAAATAGGCTTCCGCATACTCTGCTGACTGTCATATCCAGAATCATTTTCACCTTTGTTGTAATCATTCAAATGCTAGCGAGAGCTGAAGAAAATCAAAGTTATCTGCTTTAATACGCCACATTGTCTTATAAATTAAAACAAAGTGACCAAAATCAAGAACTGTCCCTTCTCTTAATATCATAGAGTATATGTTCCACCACATCCTACTTCCTATTCCTAGCTCAGCCGTGGTCTACATGAAGTTTGGAATCATGTCCTTAGATCTATACCGAATTAGAAAGTCTTGTATATCAGCCATTAATTAATACTTCATTCTTAAAAACAATGTGAATCCTTTTTACATAGAATATAATTCTATCTAGTAAACTGAAAGAGGAAAAAAATGTTTTAGGACTTTTAACTATCGATTAACAGCTCATAACCTTCTGGGAATCAATGACATTTCTGCAGAGTTTAGCGACTCCTGGTCAGTTGTTCCTCCTTTGAAGTGTCAAGGGCCATAATGGCTTTGGCATCTTTAAGAGAGCAAGGACAGAAGAGTGAAATGGAATTTGTATCAAGAGTCTGCAGACGTGACCAATAAGCTCTCTTACCCCCTTCCTATTCGGCACGTATGTGTGCATATATATTTCCCTCTAAGTTCTTTAGTCATTACATTTTCATCTTCCAACTTTCAAACAGCTCAGTTGGTGGGAAGCTTGTTCATAGCCATGATAGATTATGCTCTGTTAGAAGCCAAATATGTCTTTTCAAATCTGATTATTTTGGATGCATATATTCTGCAGATATGAGCACGAATGGAAACAATGGCCTAAAATGAACTAACTATAGGCATACTAATAGCATTTTTAGGGCAAGATGGATGAATTACAAAATAAATATGAAGAGAATAAATTAAAGAAAGATAAAGTTTCTAGTACTCTTTTTAGGCCTCTTGAATTCAGCATGGCTGAGTTTAATAGTAAGGTGTTTAAGAATGTTTTTGGACTTATATAAATGTCTTTTCATTTTTCAAATTGATGGGAGAGCTCATACTCCTAAACTTTATTCTTTCAGCACCATGAATCTCACTTTATTCTTCAGACAGATTTTCTATTCACAGCCATATGTGCGAGCTCGAGGCTGTGTCTACCTGCTATAATGTTTTTTTTTTATTTGAGAAGATTCCATCCATGTAGGACCTCTCCAAATTAGCCAAAACATATTTGTTCCAGAGACATGATTGGGGGGGGGGCTATCTATAGCATTTATTCTTGGAGGTGACTTCCAAGTACTGTTGGTTCAGAGCCATCAAGGAAACAAAGAAAACATGAGAGTTGAAATAGAAAGGGGATAACCAAATACCAGACATAAATAGGGAGGTGGGAGCTAATCACAGAGAGTAGAACTATATTTCCAATGCAGAGTTTGGATTAAAAAATGCATTGTGAATTTCAGAATAGCCCAGTAAATTTCAAAAGATCATAATGTTTAAAGATGGCAGGAAGCTGAGAGATTAGCTAGTTACCCAAGCACCTTCATTTTATTGATGAAGAAATAGAGGTCCAGAGGACTACAGAATCTTTAAAATAAGATGGTCATGGAAATTAGTATTGGATGATATACCATCAACCTAAAAGAAATCTGACTGTGGATCTAAAAGAATGGATTCCATAAACATTATTTTGGTGTTATTCCTCATTGACTTGGTTTTCATGAGACTCTGCCTATAGGATGGCACAGTATAACAGATGCTTTTTCTCTTAACTATCTCTGCCTCCTAGGTGGAGGAGGCAAGGAAGGATTACTGGCAAATTAGAAATGAGGCTAGTTGAAATTCCTTGGGCCACAGAGACTTTTTGAAAATCAACCGCCTTTAGGGGATCTCTCCAGGACAGTCCCCAGCCTAAATCTGGGTAGACTAAGTCACATTCCTTTGACCAAACTGATCTTTACAATCCCCATTTCACTTTATGGAGCTATTTCCAAAACAAAGCAAAGCAAAACAAAAGCTCACCTCAAATTCAAAGCAGTCTCACCATGAAGTTTCCTGTTCCAAATTAGCATTCAGAAGTTTGGCTACCATCATTCTTGATTTTATGCAAGCCAGAGCAGTGTATTAATGGGCATATCCTCACATAATGATCATGAAGAGCAGAGAACCACTGCCAAATACAACTGAAAAATAGCTGATTGAGGCAACAGGCCTAAAAACCAGAGTGAAAAGAATTGATAAATTGCCTGACTGCTGGTGAGCAGGGGTTTTCTTAGTTTGTCTTAAAAGTAGGAATAGGTATTTGCTCACAGAGTGCTGAATATCAAAGTGACTAAATTTAGTATTTAGCCATAGTTTATTCTCTTATAAAGAGGAAAACTGAATTTCCAAAAGTACTAGTAGTATTCTTCAGAAATTCCGAAAACAATTTCACATGATCTTTTCCAGGGAAGTTAATTGCTAAGATGTTACTTTTCTAAAGTAAAACATAACAAACATAAGTGCTGATCTTCTTTCTTTATGAGCTTCCTGATATACTAAGCAATTCGGATTGGGATGGACAAGGAAGGGACTTGGCACAAATCCCCCACTCTTCCCCAGTATTGCACTGTTCCATGCTCTTCAGTGTCTTTAAAAGAGGGAATGGTGGCGACTGACACAAAAAAGAATCAGGGAATTCAATCATTGCTTATCTGACTAATTCTCTTGTGGGTTATTTTGGGTAGAGACAAGTTCCTTGTAGATTTTTGGAACAATGAATCAGATCACTGTAGTGATCTGTATTAATCGTCTGGCTCTAAGACCAATAAATCTTAAATATAAATAAATGACTTTAGTGTGGCAGTCTGACAATAGATTAATGCTGAATTTATTAAGGTGATTATCTGGAGAGAGTGAGGTGAGGAGGTTGAGAAGGTGCTCCAAAGCTGTGGCCCACAACCAAATGTGTGTTTGCCTGAGATCCTCAAGTCTGTCTCAGAATTCCGTGTTCTGTGAGAGCATCATCGTCCTCTTGAATAAATATAGTAAAGCCTTCAGTTTTCCAGTTACCAGAACTCTGTTCAAACCTTTTAATATCATGCATTTGATGGCATCTTTTTCATCCCTTTGTTTCTCATAGGACAGTACCTAGAACAAAGTGGGCGTGGGCTATACCAGATAGGCTGAGAGAACTGCCTTGTTATCTTGACTTTGTTAGCCTGAATGTGAACCCAGCATTTTAATTAACTTGAAATCTGTTGGTTAAATGCACTGATTACTGTTCTTTGGCATGTCTTGTGGCCTCTCAGTGCCAAATGAATTTTTTGGAGAGGTGATCTTTATGGAAATATCAAATAAGTCTTGCTGCTCATCTTTCCTAACACTTGCACTTTCTCCTGAGCACATAATATTAGCTTTAACTTTAAAACTGGGGAGTTCTGGGGGTTGTTTTAAACAACAAATACCCTGGACAGAGAGCCAGGACTAGAGATCCTGGTTTATCAGGTCCTGGATTCAAATTTGGCTTTAGATACTTCCTAACTGTGTGACCCTGGGCACCTCACTTAACCTCATTATCTAGCTCTTAGAGCTCTTTTGCCTTAGAACCAGTATATAGTATTGATTCAAAGGTGAACATAAATAAATACCCTGGGGAAACTAGGTAGCAGAGTGGATAGAGTGCCAGACCTGGAAGCGGTACGACCTAGGTTCAAATCTGGCCTCCGATACTCCCTATGTGACCCTGGGCAAGTCACCTAACCCCAATTGCCTAACCCTTGTTGTTCTTTCTGAGAATTGATTCTAAGACAGAAAATAAAGATTTTTCAAAAAATGAATAAATACCCTTTATTTTAAGAGAAGCAGTATTATTTAGTAAAGGGAGATTTGTCCTTGAACCCAGGAAGACTTGGGTTCAAGTTCCACCTCTGATGCATCCTGGCTATGTGCCCCTGGACAAGTCATTGAACTAATTTATATTCTGAGCAGCTCTCTGTAATATTAAAAAAGGGAGTTTTCCTACCTAGGACTTTTGAGTGAAATATATCCTCTGCCCAATCCTATCCCTATATGACCTCAAATATATATATATATATATATAGGCTTGATTCTAATAGTCATATAAATCCTCCTTGCTGCTTTTAGGCTGTCAGGGGCAAAACTGTAGCATTGAAATGCATCCCCCAGTGAATTTCCATTTGCAAATAATTGAGATTCTTTGATGTTATAGTTTCATATTAAGCATTACCAGAATTTTCATTAATGTGGTGCTTTGGAAGTAAGAGTGCAAATACTGTTGTGCCCATTTTACAGATGAGGAAAGGGAAGCACAGAGAAAGGGAATGATTCAGTTATCCATCTAGGTGGTCTAGTGAATAGAATGCCAAGCCTGGAGTCAGGAAGACTCATCTACCTTAGTTCAAATCTGGTCTCAGACCACTAGTTGTGTCACCCTGGGCAAGTCACTTAACCCTGTTTGCCTCAGTTTCCTCATCTGTAAAAAGAGCTGGAGAAGGAAATGATAAACTACACCAGTATCTTTGCTAAGAAAACCCCAAATGGAGTCATGAAGAATCAAACACAATCGAAATGAGCAAATAACAAAAACATCTAGGAAGTATCAGAGTTGGAATTTGAATTCAAGTCTTCTTATACCAAAACCACAGCTGGTTTTCTAGATTTTAGTATCCAATACAAATAGCATGTAATAGAATAGAAGCTTCTTAAATTTACAGGCTGTTGGATCCTCAGTGCCTAGGACAGTGCCTCAGACACAGGAGACACTCAATAAATGTGTGGCGACTTTCTGAATACTTACATTTAAAATCAATAAAGACACTCATAATCTAAAGATTTCAAAGCCAAACTTCTACCCTCCCTGCATTTAATTTCATCCCCAAATACCACCATGTGCCAAGTCAACGGGTTTATAGAAAAAATAAAAATACTGTCATTGTCCAGTGTTTAGTATTTGAATAATTTTAATATGTGTGGTCGATTTCTACTGTCTATGACTCTTAATTTGAAAGAAAATGTTATCAAGCCTCTTTTGCCTTAGTTTCCCTTAGTCAGGAGCTAGAATGAATCTAAGACTAGGTAGCCCACTGGAAGTTCAGAGGAGGTGTTGAGTCTTCATTGTTCTTCCAGTGTAAATAAACTCTTCAGGAGGGCTGCTTTCCAGAAACCTGGCCTTTTTCTTTAGGTCTGAAAGCTCTTGTCATTCATATTCTTTATCCTGGCTTCTGGTTGAAAAGCATATATAAATGAACTCAATTGCCTTGTTCCTCCTAAATCTTACATCCTTTTCAATAGGTTTATTCATTATTCATTATTAATCACATTTGCATATAGAATTCTCACTAGGCTCTCAGTCTTTGATAGGAGTCACCCATATGCATACATTTTTCCCTCTCAAAATCACTCCTTTGTTCTCCAACCTGTGCCTTTGGTGTGACTTTCCCTTTTCACTTCTCATTTTAGAAATGTTTTCCTGTAGGCATCTTCCCAGCATCCTATCTCTCCAGGGGACCAGGCATTTTTCTTCTTTCATTCTTTGGTGCTTTTAAGCCTTTCCTCCCCAAGCCTCTACCTTCCAATGAGAATAGAGGCTTGATGTCTTTATTTAGATGTTTGATCAAAATATCTTGCCATAAACCACACTTATGCACTCTTTTTCCCTTTCCTAATCTTCTCTGATATTAAGAAACCTTTGTTCTGAAATGTGAACTGTGTGTCAGTGTAGTTTGTGTACGTACATGTGTGTGTGTGTGTGTGTGTGTGTGTGTGTGTGTGTGTGTGATCAGGTCCTAGAGACCCTGGCTCCCTTTTTGTAGAATTAAACTGTTTTCTGCATGGGCAGTCTGAATTTGGCATATTCCATAATGGCTCCACTACCCTTTCTGTGTTACTCAGATGTCTAGAGCAAGTCAATGGGTTGGCTCTCTTATGGAAAGCCAGAGAGGTCTCCAAAAGAGCTGGCTCTTTTTTCTCTCACCAGAGTTCTGTACTAGAAGTTCCTATACTGAAACAATGCAGACAGAAAATTGTTTCTTTCACACCTTAAAGATCAATAAGATGCTAGATATAGAACTATCGGAGACTTCACAGTCCATCTAATTCACTTTACAGCTGAAAGAACTGAGTTCTTGGGAGGTTACCTGACTAGCCCATGGGCCCAGATGGAGGAATAAAGGTAGTACTGGAACTCTCAGGAGAAAAGTCCTTTCTGAACTTCTTGCTTTATAGTTTGGGGGCCCAGGATTAATCCTTATTGCATGGACAAGCTATAACGGTCGTGTGTGTGTATTTCAGACGGACAATTCATAGGAACAGTGAGACACACAGACTCAGAAGTGAACAGGAAGAAGGAGAAAGGGGGGACAGAAGTTGATCACAGTATATTACCCTTGATGAACTGTACATGAAAAGCACATAAAACCATCAGATCTATGCCGCAAGAAGGAGGTAGGCTGGTAATTTAGTGAGCCTGACAGATAATTAACTGATAGAGAGCCATCACTGTGTGCAATAGGACATTCCAAAAGGCAAAATAGAAAGACCAAGAATCACTTGCCCTACAAAAGTAAGTGTAATTCTACCGGGAGACAAGAAACCTTTAATATATTGGTAGAGATAGAAAGAAAGCTAGATAATAGATGGATGGATGGATGGATGGATGGATGGATGGATGGATGGATGGATGGTTAGAGCACTTTTTAAGCCCTTACTTTGTAATAGGTTTGTAGTAGGCTTTTCCCCTCCTTATTTAAAAAAAAGGACTATAAAAGAAAACTCAATTGATCCTTCATACAATGTTTCACTGTGTGTTTATGCTCTTTACTGAAACTACCTATTAATGATATTGTATCTCCCTAAATCTTTTAAGGACACCATGGGTTTCTAATCACCTAGGTTTACTATCTTGGAGAGTTATCCTTGACTCCTCATGCTCAGCCCCTTCCCTCAATATCTTCCTCAAAGGACAAGTAGCCTAGTTGAGTCTCTTCTCAGCTCTCATCTAGACTACCCAAGCTCCATCCCCTCTTGTCTACCATCTGTTCCCCACAGGGCCGCCAAATTGATTATCAGCCTGCCTCTCTCTGTCTCTCTCCCACTCCAGAAGCACCCCAGAAGTTTCAGAGGGCTCCACATTTGCCTCTAGGATTTCATTTCTGTCTCTATATTCCTGATACCTCATAAATGCTTCTCAGTGAGGTAGAAGAAATATAGAACTCTGTTTAACACCGAGTCTCTCACAGTCTGCTTTCAGCCTGTCTTCTGAGCTTATTATGCCTGATTTCCCTTCACACAATCTCTATTCCAGCCAGACTGGCCACTTGCTATTTTTCCCAAACATCTCTTGTCCCCGTGCCTCGTCAGATCACTGTCACATGACTGGTAGAAGGCATCATCCTTCCAAGCTCAACCTAAGAGTGCACTCTTCTATGATACTTTTCCTAATCCTTTTCATGTACTAGTGCTTGTCCTCTGCCTGCCCCAGGATGTTGCCTTGTCGCTATTTGGACCTCATTTCCATGTGCATATGTTGTTTTCCCCCCAGTAAATTTAAGTTGTGGGAGGACAAGGGACCTTTGGTTTTCGTCCTTGTGTCCTCAGAGCCCGTGTCTGTAGATATCCTGCCTGGCACAGAGTGCATGCTTCATAAATACAACTAATTGATCAATAAATTGAGAAAAATACTTGATTATAAAAACTTTGAATGAAAATATTTTTAGTAATCTGATATCTAAGCTCTTATTTTCTAAGGGAGAATCATCACTCGTGGTAATTAGGAAAAGCCCCTCAAATAAAAGTTTTTAACTTGAGTTCCATGAACCTTTTTGATAACTTGATAACTAGATTTCAGTATAAATGGTTTCCTTTGAAATCTTATGTATTTTATTTATTGCACTTAAAAACATGGGTCCAGTAGCCTTACCAGATTAACAAAGAGATCCATGACACAAAATGGTTAAGTCCTCTTGGTATCAAAGGAGATAGCACCTAAAGAAGACTGCCTTGGAGGAATTTCAAGTTTCCAAGAGGCACGGGTGAGGATAATTCAGAAAGAAAAGGGGGAGAGCTCAGGCAAAAGCATAGAGTTGATAGATGGAATGCTATTTATAGGAAATAGCAAGTAGACAGACCATCTTGGCTAGAATGCAGAATCTCTAAGGGAAATCTTATATCCATGGCCTAGAAGAGATCATTTGAGCCAGATTATGAAGGTCTTCGAAAGACAAACAGGAGTTTGTTTTTCATCCAGAAGGCAATGGGAACCCACCAAAGCTCCTTAAGCAAGGAAGTCACATGGTCATTTGTGTTTTAAGATTATAAATTTGGCAGCTGTAGTGAGCCAAAGCTGACTTCAAGAGATTGACAACATGGGCAATTGGAACAATGGTAGAGCCCATGAGAGAAATGGGTTAGGAGGAAAGAAAGTCTTGAAGAGAACCCGATAATTAGTTCAGTTTTTGATATATTGCATTGGAGATGTACAGAAGCCAGTTAGAAGTACTAGACTGGAGCCCAAGAGAATATGCAGATATGAGAATTACCTGCATAGAAATGATACCTGGATGAATGCTGACAATATCACTAGGGAAAAATTGTAGAGAAAGAATAGAAAACCCCAGACAAGGAGATATGTGATATAGAAGAAAAAGTACTGGACCTGGAGTCAGAAGAACTACATTAAAATTTTGTCCCTGAAACTTGCTACCTGTGTGCCCTCTCTAAACCTCCCTTCATCCCATTTTCCTCATCTGTAAAATTAAGGAGTAGGATTTGATAGGTTTTGAGTTTCCTTCTACCTCTTGATCTCGAATCCTATGATGAATCCCTGAGATATACATACCAATTTGGAGGGGGTGAAATATGGTGATGATCTTGCAAAGAAAACCAACCAGTAGTGATCAGAGAGCTCAGAAGAAACACTCAATATAGTAGTATTAGCTAAAGCAAAGTTAGAGTATCTTGGGAGGGGTGATGAGCAGTGTCTCATGTTGCAGAAAGGTCAACAAAGTTAAAGAGTGGAAAGGGGTAGGAAGAAAAATCATTGGAAGACTTTAGAGAGGGTCAAATGATAGAAATAGAAGCTAGCTTGTGAGACATCAAGAAATGAGTGAAAAATGGGAAAGTGGAGGCAAAAATATGGACAACTCTAGGTGTTTGGGTGCAAAGGGAAGGAGACGTATAGGTCAATAATTTGTGGAAATGATAGGGTCAGGTGAGGGTTGGTTTGTTTGGTTTTTGTTATTTTTTTAAGTGTAACCATTACTGTCAGGAAGGCTGGTGGAAAGAATAGTTTTCCCAAGTAGAAGAAAGAAGTGAAGGATTCTGGGAGGCAGGAGCAGCTACAGGAAAAGGGAGTTCTATAGCTCCTGCCTCACTCAATAGAAATTGGGTTTGAATCAGGCTGACCTGGGCAATTTTACAGGCATCGGAGAAAGATTGAAAAGGAGTCAGTCAATATACATTAATTAAGTGCTTACTACATGCCAGGTACTTTGATAAGTACAAACTTTCTTTTGCAGAAATATTTAGTTCACATGCATTGGAAGATTTTAAAAATAATTATAGCAAAGATCACTATAAGAAAATAGAGAGCTTTGATTCCTACTTACAGCCCTGTATGATTATAGGTAATTAATTGGGATGTCACATGAGGAAGTACTTTAAACCCTTTTCATTTGAATATAAAAAATAATCTTTGAGTACTCTCCAGTGCTGGTTGCATTTCCATTGATGACAGATGACATCTTTCTCCTTGTAAGTGCCTACAGAATTAAATGAATGTATTATTATTAATGAGTCATCGCTCCATCTGCTTGCAAAAAATGAAAAAGAAACCCACAAGATTCTTAAGTCTGAGCAATTACAAATATAATTATTACCTTTCAAATGTCACTTATTTGGTGATCAGAATATTATTAGTTGAATATTATCCTTCCTCTCCAATTCTCATTTTCCTTTCCCTAATGAAATGAGTGATCCCATTTGGTAGTTTTTCCAGAGGCACTCTGTAGAAGATTAACAAAGTAGGTAGCTACATAAGAGCACAATGAAGAGTTGATATAAATCGATCTTTAATAATGCAGATCTGGATATGTTTCCTGAATGGGAAGCCATCCTAAAAACAGCCAGTGTTAGAAGTAAAAGAAATAGGGGCAGCTACTAGGCAGCTCAATGGATCCAGTGCCAAGCCTGGAGTCAGAAGGATCTGGGTTCAAATGTGACCTCAGATACTTCCTAACTATGTGACCCTGGGCAAGTCACTTACTCCCAATTGTCTAGCCCTTGCTACTCTTCGGTCCTAGTACTGATAATCAATATTGAGTCTAACACAGAAGGTAAAAGTTGTTTGTTTTTTTTAGTTTTTAAGACATTATTTTATTTGGTCATTTTCGTAAAAGTTGTTTTAAAAAATAAGTGATAGAAGTAAAAGCAGTGGAGGGACCACTGCACTCTCGCAGGCTGTATTGATGTCAGTTTTTCTAGCGAGCACAGATCTGTCCAGCCTGAGGTGTACAATCGAACAAAAATAAAGTTGCAGGTATTATAAGAACAATGCTAACTGTTCCTTTCCTGTCCTTAATACATTTCCAAAGTAACTCCGGCTCCTTTTTTTAGAAGCGGTAAGGATATCCAATATCCTTGTAGACTTGTAGAAATCTGGCAGGTTCTTATTGGTCAGTTTTGCTTATCTAATAAATTCATTGTGTGCAGATTTAGGCGACATCTACTATTACCAACAATAGAGGCAGATGCTAATATCTGGTTAATCCAAGAGGATAGATTATGGTGCTGATCGATCCAATTCCTGCAAAAGCTAATCACCTAACTTTGTTCCATGGTATTTACTGTATCCCTAAACCTGGAACAACCATTCTTCTCAAAGTTGTCTTATTGGGCCCAAGAAGAAGGGAGGGCCACAAGGAAGAAAGAATCGAAATGGGAGATTAAATCTATGATTCAACTCATCCTTCTAACTCTGCTGGGAGAACAATTCCAAACACACACCGTCCTGCTAGTGGATCAATATCACCATCTGGCTATAGCACAAATAGCATGGATAGAGAAATATTAAGACAAAATTGTCCCAGTGACGCTTCTAAAATCACGAAAAGAAATTCTAAGATTAGAAACTAGCTACTTCTGTTTCTCCCAACACAAGAAAAAAAATTGTGCCCTGAAAAAATAATCTCTGTGTTCTAAATTGCTTTTGACACAAGCTGTGGGAATAGACCATTTTCCCTAAGTGAAGGAAGAAGATACTAATGATAAAGGAACATCATTTTGAAGAAGAATATTGATAGAAAATTCTCTGGTTCATAGAACCAGTTTCCAAAGTACTTTGTTTAATGTAGAATATCCTGTAAGTCACATGCCCAGGCACTATTTCCTAGTTATCAATTTCTTCCATACTTTCAAAGGCCAATTGTGAAAGCATGGAAGTATTCCTTTTGAGAGTTTTCTCTACTGAAAGTTGCAAATTGTCTTTATCTTACTCTCAAACTTGCCTCTATCTTACCTCTTTCCCCTGGGCTGCGTAACCCCAACACTAAGAACTGGGAAAAAGAACTGCTGACTTTAATAAGCTCCACACTTAATCCATTTGCTTTTTGTCCTTGACGGAACTACGTTGACTCTGGTCCAAAGTATAATCGATATTTGGAGCTGGATTAATAGCTTAGTTAAATGGCTAGTTCCCATGATATGGACTGTGGACCCCCTAAAGCCAAAGGGCTCTATGTGAATACTCTGATGTCAGGATCGCCATTTTAAATATGTTCTCTAAAGATGCTAACCATATGACTACTTTCATATGAAGGATCCATGAATTTTTATAATATTAAAAAAGGGTTTTCATATTTGAAAAGGTTGGGCACTGCTACCACAATCTATTTCGTATATGTTTGTATATATACACATCTATATTACATAGATGTAGATATATAAATAGATCATATAGACAATTATATATTATATATGTATATTATATTCACAGAATAGGGGAGGGAGGTATTATTGAATGAGAAGAAGAGAGTAGGCTAGACTGCACATAGAAATTGCAGTGTTTTTAGTAATCCTAAACTGTTTCTTGGCATAAAACCCACTTTTCAGAGAACAAGTCTTCCGATTGATTCTATATAGTTAGGAGTTTTGTAATGCCACAATGCTTGAAGAATCAAAATGGCAGGTATCGACAGGTTAGTGCAAATAGAGGAAGCAGATATTTGCATTGATGACATAAACCAAAAAGTGGTTTCAGGAGTATATGTCATGTTGTTGTTGTTGTTGTTGTTGTTGTTGTTGCAGATTGAAGCATAGCTTTCTTTACTTTATTTGCTCTATAAATTTATCTCTAGTGTAAGCAATATGTTTTTTGTTTCACAACATGACAATCAGGAAATTATGTGTTATATGATAATATATGAGCAACCTAAATAATATCACCTGCCTTAAATTTTTTTACCAATTATACTTTTAACATATTTCCACACATTTTTCTAAGTTATATGATTCAACTTTTCTC
Organism: Monodelphis domestica; assembly: GCF_027887165.1. Taxonomy (NCBI): domain Eukaryota; kingdom Metazoa; phylum Chordata; class Mammalia; order Didelphimorphia; family Didelphidae; genus Monodelphis; species Monodelphis domestica. The sequence continues at coordinate 18,034,179 of NC_077235.1, read as the reverse complement.
ACTCCCTCTATTCCCTTCCTCCTAGGAGTATATGTCTTTAAGGAAATACATGATCCTGGGGCAACTGGGCGGCTCAGTGGATTGAGAGCCAGGTCTAGAGATGGGAGGTCCTGGGTTCAAATCGGGTCTCAGACGCTTCCCAGCTGTGTGACCCTGGGCAAGTCCCTTAACCCCCATTGCCTAGCCCTTACCACTCTTCTGCCTTGGAACCAATACACAGTATTGATTCTAAGACAGAAAGTTAAGAGTTTAAAAAAAGAAAAGGAAATACATGATCTGAAAAAGAGATGCATTAGTTACTTAGCTGGAGTAAGGAATAAGATTTACAACCCAAATACTTACAGTACATCCTATGGAATGGTTAAAGATCGAAAGGAAGACCTTAGCCACAGAGGGTATATCTGTGGGGGTCTAGTGGACAAGGTAGGCAGGAATATTACCATATAATAAGGTCTAACTGAGCTGTGATCTCTACCAATGAGATTACAGGGTGTGGGGGGGAAGGGGGAGGATGAAGTCACATTTTTTGTTTCTCTGCTGCCTCCCTTAATCCTCTCTTAAAACTTAGTAGGTTTCTTTTGCAACGTCAGTCCCTCTATACAGTTGAGTTATTAGAACTTCTTCAATTTACTATGAAGAGAGTCATGTTTAAATGCAGAATACATTTCCTCTCCGATACATGTGGGGGACACATATAATTTGCCTTTTGGCATCTTGTACCAAGTAATTCAAATATAAATTGTCTTTGGTGTGAATTTCAAGGTTGAAGTCATTAGAGATTGAATCAGATTCATTGCCTCTCCTCCTTACCACTCCACAAATGTTCTAACACTTCTCTTTCCAAAACAGTGGGTAGCAGATTGAATATATAATATGCAAAACTCATCTGTAACATTGATTGCTATTTCTATAAAGTTAAATTGAAAGAGAAAAGCCCTATGTAATATTATAGTCCACACAAGAGTTCCATATTAATAAAGCAGACAATTATTTTTATCTTTTGCACAATGAAAAATAAGAATATAATTATACTATTAAAGAAGCATATAGATGATCTTTTTTACTTGGAATGACCACTAAAACACATAAAATCCAGACACGGTAGCCTTTTTTTTCCAAATGAAAATTTTATTTCTCTCTCAGAGGCAAATGGTTCACTGGCACTAGGAGGTAGAATTGGATCTTTGGGTTTCCTTTGTTTTGTTTCTGTTTGTTAAAATACTTGGATAGTGGATCTAAGTCCTAAGGAGTGATAGAGTGAAAGTAAATGAGAATTTAAATGAAAATTGCATCTCAAAAATATTCATTCAGTCCAACAGAGAGGCCTAAGTGTTCCCTAACTATCCATGTCTCCCTTTAGCTTTTCCCGTCCCTTCAGTAGTTCACCCACTTCAGAATGGGATAAAATAGATTTTCAAGACAAAAAGACATTTACAATCTCTCCCCAAATTATGTGGAAATCAAATTCTTTTTGGAGACAAGGGTAAACTAGAATTACATTATGTATTTATTCATGTTCTCCTACACTTAGAAATCCTAGTACAAAAATAATACAGAGCTTGGTTCTGAACAGCAGTATCTGGGTACCTCCTGATTTTTTCAAATAAAACAGGACCATGTCAAGGAGTAAGTCTCAACAGAAGAATAACTTCTTTTCCTCTTTGCCCATGTTCTTTACATGACTAAAGATGGTGGTAGCCATTGTTTCTCTCTTCCTATTTATATACCACAATGGGATCAGCCAGTGGGAGAAAATGGTAAATAACAGAGATCCATGAAGATAGGTTTTAGAAGGACTGAAGTCCCCAGGTACAGGGCCTCCCCTAGGATACTCTTATAACTTGGCTCTAGTAGATTTGCATGTGGAGTCCCCAGGAGGGAAACTATCTTTGAGTTTCACGGGCTATCTCATACCCAGTCCTAACATAAGAGTTCTTGAACCTCTATTATGCTGTCCATTAACATTCAACCAGTAGACATAGCTAACGTTTTTCTCTTTTTAATTTAAAGTATTTATTTTTTAAAATAATGTAATAATTTTTACCTTCATTTTAAAAAAATGTTTACAATTCCAAATTCTCTCCTACTATCCCATTCCACCCTCCCTCTTCACTGAGAAAGAAGCAATTTGTTAAAGGTCATACATGTGCAGTCATGCAAAACATATTTCCTTATTTGTCATTTTGTGAAAGAAAACAAAAAAAAAAACAAGAAAAAAACGAGGACAAAAACGGTATGCTTTGACCTACATTCAGATTCCATCGGTTCTTTCTCTGAAGGAGGAATAGCATTTTTCATCGTATGTCTTTCAGAATTGTCATTAGTCTTTGTATATTCAGAATAGTTAAGTCATTTGCAGCTGATCAGTGAACGATATTGCATAGCTAACTCCTATTTTTACTATTTTTAATCCCATACATTTTTATTTTACTTCTCTATATTTACTCCTATTGTTACTATTTTTACTCCTACGTTTACTAAGATGGTATGAAAAAGCAGTGGCTATAAAATATTTCTCTACCCTTTCCCAAAAAAGCCTGGGACTCATTCTCTCATGTAGCATTTATGTGAAAAGTGGGCCCAGACTAAGAGTCAAGTGTAAGTGAGCCACATATACAGGCGGCGCTTGTAGTCCAGAAAACTCTCACAGTTCTGGACTGATGTACTTTCTCTTTGAGTGGAGTCTTGAACACAGTGTTTCTGGCAAACAGTTAGCTTAGCTGGGCACTCAGGGTCTGCTTCCCTGCACAGTTTGACTCTTGAATTTATAGCCAGCTTTCTTTTCTGCTCTTTGAACCTGCATTCTCCATTGAATGAGTGTTTCTGTGGATGTTACATCTGGAATGTGTATCTGTGCTCCCTCAACTGTGCCTCAAACTCTTTCAAACTAATTCTCCAATAAGAAATTTTCCTGGAAAACTATCTCTTCTTGTTGGTACCGTAGCCGATGTGGGCAGATGGTGTGAAGAGACCAAGAACTCAAAAGTCAAAACCCATCCATGACTTAGTTTTTGATAGATAGTCATCTAGTAGCCAGGTTCCAGTGATAAACTTCTCCAAACTTATTTAAGTTGGGCCTCAAGAAACACAGATGGAGTATGTCAGACCCTGACAGTTCAGTTTAGGTCCTATTCGGAGCTTTTACTCGGTAGGTCTAGACTTCAGGACTCCAGGGTCACCTACATTCCATAATGAGAAAGCGGAGGACTTTAATGAAGGAACCCTTCAGTAACTTATGACTTAAGTTCCATGAAATTCAACACCAATCTTCGTTTCATATATTTAAGTGTACTAATTCTATTTTAATTGCATTTCTAAAATAAATTAGAATAATGAAGTGATTCTCATTTCATTCTTCCTATACCTTTATTTATAGTATTAGTTGATAAGTTGATATATAAGAACCAACCAGTAAACCTTCAGAGCTTTTAAATGTTTTATCTTTTTTAACCATAATACTTTTTAAACCATTTTTTCATCATAATCCAAAATCAAAGATTTACATGTACAGTCAATTTTTAGAGGTTGCATTTAAGCCAAAGGAAATACCAGCCTGTTGGTTCTTGGTTAAACAAGTAATTGACTATACATTTGTCCAGTTGATGATAATGGATTCCTAATTTAAACATATACATGTATACTTTTTATGTATATATGTATGTATAGATAAAAAACATGCATGCCTGTAGAGGATAGAGTTTGTTGTTGCTCAATCTTTTTCTGTCATTTTGAAACTTTATGTGACCCTATTTGGGGTTTTCTTGGCAGAGATACTGGAGTGATTTGCCATTTCCTTCTCTAGCTCATTTCACAGATAAGGAAACTGAGGCAAACAGATTTGCCCAGTGTCACAAGTGTCTGAGGTCAAATTTGAACTCAAAAAAAGAAGTCTTCCTTACTCTGGGCCTGGCACTCTATCCACTGTGCCATCTCGCTGTCCCCAATGCATAGATAACCTCTAATCCAGGAAGGCCTGGGTTCAAGTTCCATCTCTGACAGGTACTGGCTCTATGACCATGAGGAATTCACCTAACTTCTCAGTTCTCTCAGCATTTCTCTAAGAATATAAATTGCAGACAAGGCGCTGATTTGTAGAGGTAGTTTCTTCTCTTAGAAGTTCCCTATGCCAATGAAATCACAAGTCTAGTCTCTATCATTTTTCCCTATGTTTTTCTAATGAAGTCCTTGCATCTGATTGAAATTTGCTAATGGCTTAGTGTGTAAACTGCTCACACACATGCTAGAGATCTAACTTTATGCTGTTCAAGTTGAATTTTTCAAACAGAATACTTGATGGGAAATATTTTTCTGGTAAATGGACTCAAAATATTGTTTAATATCAATGCATGGCTGTAAATACAGTCATCCCTTCCACATCACAGGGGTCAGGGGCATAGCACTCTCATCAACTTGAAAATCCATGTCAAAATTTTTGCCCCTCCTTTCACACCAGAAAAGAAGTTTGAATTTTTTTTTTCTTTTATGGGGTGTTTAAAGTACCTTATTATACATTTTAGGTTAAGTATGCATTTCTGAGGCTCTAAACTTTTTTTCTGGGTTCTTTGCTGGCCTTCACATATCATCTGTGGCTTCTGCAAAACTCCCTCCAGAATTCCCACTTAATTTCTTATTCCAACTTAAGATATCCATTTAAACCGCAATAGAAAAAAACCGCAACATAGAAGGGATAACTGTATGTGTGTTCTTTTAGGGAGGGATTTTCTTATAAGCAACGTAACAGTGGCCTCTTGAATGTAAAGGGAAATTTAGATAATTGTCACAATATTGATTTTTAAGGGCTTATAACATTCTGCTCAGATGGAAGGCTAATGTAGGGATTCAGAGCTGGTACTGTAAACCCTCTCCAGACTACTGAAGTGAAAAGAATGTGTTCAAGAGTGATGCACAACTTGTTAGCCCAATGATTTCCTGCACACACAGCTGTGTCCCAGTTTTGCCTATGAATAAGTATGGGTTTTCTGCTCAGTCTAGGAGCAGTAATGATTATCCAGCCCACTTCGTTAGCACAAAAAGGCAAGGATTATTGGATGAAAGGCATCAGTTACACTAGCCGGCCATTAATAACTCTATAAGCTTTTATGGAGTCTATGGCCTTGGACCAAAAAGCTCTTTCCCTCATCCTCCGAAAGACGAGTGTTCATCCTATCAGACACCCTGTAAGCATCAGCTTTTTGCAAGCTGAAAAGCAGCCTCAAACCCTTCTCTTATGTTTTCAAGCTTTGGCCTTCAGTAAATCCAATGGTCGAGGCTGCAAATATGACTCTCCCAAGGGACTCTCAAAGGTAGCCAAAATCTTTTGTCCTTTGGACTTTTAAAAGTCAAATCTTTCTTCTATGTGAAAACTATCTATACGGGACCCCAAATGAAATTTCTGCTCATCATGCCACTATGTGATTGGTAAACCTTCTTTTGTGATCTAATTGTAATTCGTCTCCATCTTGCTAAGACTAGCTTTATTAACCTGCATGATTATAGCCCAGGCATTCCACATAACCAATGCTTTACCTGGAAGGGGCTATCTCTTCAGTTCTTCTCCACCCCACCCTCGATCATGAATGAAAGAAAAGCCACAAAGAAATGTGTGGAATTCTAGTAAAATCATTTTCAGAAACCACCCCCAGTCAATCTGTCCAAGATTGGTGCCCTGCTTGCTTCCTTAGGAGTCATTGAAGGAGATTTCGAGACTCCTGCACATTTTATTATAGGTCATTTCCACATCAAGACATCAAGACCCAAGAGTCCCTTCATTGGGTCATTCGTGCCACATTGACCTAACAAGTAGAATATAGGATTCCTGATGAATGTATTGGGAATCATTGCATTGATCATAATATTGTAATATCAGAAGGCGTCACATTCCAGAAATTATCTAGTTCATGAATAATATAATGCTATTCTCATTCAGCCTTTCTTCAATATTCCATCTGATGGCAAAATGTTACAGACATACTGTCAGGTTTGGGAATCGGTGTGCATGTCAGTTATTGGTAACTACCAGCTGTGCTGAAACCAGGTCCGATTTCTGCTTCTGCATTGTAGAAAAGCCTTGGGTCTTGGGAATATCTTAGCATTGATTTTTTTTTCATAAGCAACACCTTATGTACATTTACATCTTTTCTTAAAAGCAATTCTTATTCCTTTCTCACAGAAGAAGGATCAGAAATTTCGATTTAACTAAGAATATAGCAGGAAAACTGTGTTTCTAGGTTATATTCGGAGAATATCTTCTAGAAACTAACATGTATTATTATAGTAACACAAGCAATTCTACTGTTCTTCGTGTGAGCCTGTTTTGATTATTTTTTTTCTATCAAAAGAGGAAGGAGAATTGAACTTGTTGTTTAAAAGCAGATTTGATTTTTTTTGTAGGTTTCATGAAGATTAGTAAGCCCACAGGGAGGGAAAATCAAAGGATGAACTTCAAGTGCATGTTCTAATGGGTCTGGGACCTACCCATATCTTTTCACTCTGAACAGTTCTTCCATCGTACTTCTGCGGGAGATTCTCCCATTGTGTTAGAAGGCCTCCCATTAGACCTTTTTACACTTCCTAGGGACTACTGGAATACTTGGACTAAGCTTCTTTTATCCCTCACTCTTGCCAGATGACCTAATCTGCATTTCTCATCTGATATTTCCTTATGATATAACCCTTATATGATATAAGGTCATGATATAACCTTATGATATAACATATATATGATATATATAACTTATCATAAGTTATGATATAACTTATGGTTAGGAAGGAAGGAAGGAAGAAAGGAAGGAAGGAAGGAAGGAAGGAAGGAAAGGAAAGGAAGAAAGGAAGGAAGGTAGGATGGGAGGGAGGGAGGAAGGAAGGAAGGAAGGAAGGAAGGAAGGAAGGAAGGAAGGAAGGAAGGAAGGAAGGAAGGAAGGGAAGAAGGAAGGAAGGAAGGAAGGAAGGAAGGAAGGAAGGAAGGAAGGAAGGAAGGAAGGAAGGAAGGAAGAAAGAAAGAAAGAAAGAAAGAAAGAAAGAAAGAAAGAAAGAAAGAAAGAAAGAAAGAAAGAAAGAAAGAAAGAAAGAAAGAAAGAAAGAAAGAAAGAAAGAAAGAAAGAAAGAAAGAAAGAAAGAAAGAAAAGAAAGAAAATCTGAGAAGAAGTGTCTTGAAAGTTGTTGTGGGGGTTTTAATGGAAAGAAGTGTTGAAGAATAAGTCTTTTCTTCACTGAATAGTATGTCTCTTTCCATCTGCCTTGGAGACTATAATCTCTTTAGGGGCAAGGACTATACCATTTTTATTTGGCTTTTCCCTAATGTCTAGCATAATACCATATCTGGAGTGCAAGAATTAGAGAAATTTGAACTGACCCTGGAAAGGTAGATTGGAGGACTATTGCAAAGAGGTCTAAATGCCACACAGAGAAGTTTCTATACTAGAAGCAATACAGAGCCATTGAATAGTATTGATTAGAGAGCTGATGTGGTTAGAATTCCACTTTACAAATATTAATTCTTGAGCTATAAAGAAGATGGAGATAAGAGAGACTAGAAAGCAGGGAAAATAGTGAAGAGGTTATTGTAATTGTCTAGATGAGATGTAGTGAGGAGCTGGATTAGGGTAGAAGTTGCGGGAATTTGAGAGAAGAGGATTTCTGAGGGAGAAACCAAGATCGCTTTCCCTCCAAACTACTTTGATAGAATGCCTCAGATCAAATTCTGGAGCAGCAGAACCAACTAAAGGTCAGAGTATGACATCCTTCCAGCCCAAGACAAACGTATAGGAGGTTGGAGAGATCTATGCCACACGGGGAAGAGGTTGGAGCCCACCCGAAAGAAACATCATTTATACGATTAAGTGGTGGTGCCCGAATTAGCAGTAGCAGCTTTGAAAGCTCCCAAGTCAGAGATAGTAAAGAGACCTGGAAACTTGTCAGAAAAATATTCCTGGATAGCCGTATTCTAGCACTGGATACAGGACCAGACGCTGTTTGGCAACTCCATTGCCTGTACCCACTTCTGGATAATAGTTCAGGGGCAGAGAGAAACACTTTCATTCAAGAGTGAGTACAGTGCCCCTCTGGCCCCAAGGGATCAGGGACATTAAGGAACAAGATCATTTCCAGGCCTAAGAGAAAAGAGGCCCTGAGGAGAAGTATCAATTGCAATCCCAAGAGACAAAGGGTCTTTCTTGGGTAAGGACCAAACTTTAGACCAAGAAAGCAGTGACTACACACCTCTCCCAAAACCAAACCACTTTGGAAGTACCCAAAACTTCCAAACTCCCAGAAACAGCTCCGAAAACAGAATTGCAAAATATTATATCTCTAAATACTTATATCAATAGAGGAGAAAAAGAGTAGATCAATGAATTGGGCATGCATTTAAAAGAAAACTCGAAAGACAACCCAATTAAAGGTCACAATGGAGATCCTAAATATCAAAATATAGATTAATAAAACTAAGCATTTTAAAAATTAATAAATGAAACTAAGAGCTAGTTTTATGAAGAAATAAAAAAACAGCTAAATCATCGGTTAATTTGATATACAATTACTCACATAAAAAACAAAAAGTACCACCATTGAAGATGATATTAAAGCAATTATAACAAGTTATTTTGCCTAATTATATGCCAATAAAACTGTTAACCTAAATGAAATAGATGAATATCTATAAAAAAAATTCAGTGCTTAGATTAACAGAAGAGGTAACTGAATCCTTTAATAACCCTTTATTGGAAAAAGAAATTGAATAAGCCATCAATGGACTCCCTAAGACAAAAATCCCCAGGACCAGATAGATTCAAAAGTGAATTCTACCAAAAACTTAAATAAGAATTAATCCCAATGTAGTCATTTGGGAAAAAAAAGTAGGTAAAGAAGTAATCCTACCAAATTCCTTTTTTTTACACAAATATAGTGCTAATAACTAAACTAGGAAGAGCAAAAACAGAGAAGGAAGACTATAGACCAATCTCCCTAATGGATATTGATGTCAAAATTTTAAATAAAATACTAACAAGGAGATTGCATATATAGATAGATCTGAGAATGAGTGCCTTGAAAGTTGTTGGGCATTTTATTGGAAATTATCTATATATCACAATGAGCATATGCTATGAGTGCTTGGAGATTAATACCAAGAATTGAAGGCTTGTTAAATATTAAGAAAACTGTTAGCCTGATTGATTATCAATAATAACAAAAATCATATCTCATTCAATGCAGAAAAAGCCTTTGAAAGGTACAAGACCCATTCCTATTTTAAAAAACACTAGAGAACATAAAGATCAATGGGGCCTTTCTTAAAGCAATGTTGTCTATGTCTAAAATCACAACCAAAGATTATCTATAACAGGGATAAATTTGAATCATCACTATTATTCAACATCATACAAGAAATTATAGCTATAATGAGACAAGAAAAAGAAATTGAAACAATAAAAATGGGCAATGAGGAAATAAAACCATCACTCTTTACAGATGATATGAAGGTTTATTTAGAGAAGACTAGAGAATCCACTAAAAAAAAAAACCTAACTAAAACAACGAGCAAAATTAATAAAATCTACTTGCTCCCTATTACTTCCAGGATCAGATATCAAATGCTCCATTTGGGATTTAAAGACCTTTCCAAGCCGGATTATTCCTACCTTTCCACATAATCCACAGTCCAGTGACCCCCCTTCTTGTTCCTTGCATATACTTCATCTCTCGACTTTCCTTTAGTATTAGGTATCCTTGATATCTGGAATTCTGTCTATCCTTAAATCTGTCTCCTGGCTTTCTTAACTTTTTTCAAGATTCTACTCAAATCCCCGCTTCTGCAGGTAGCCCTTCCAAGTCCTGGTTTCTACTACCACTTGCTAGTAGTGCCTTCCAACCGGGATGGTCTTTTATCTATTCTGGATAGATCTTATACCTACCTAATTATTTGCGTGTTGTCCTCTCTTTTAGAAATATTAACGTTTTTAGGAAAAGGACTGTGCTTTTTGTCTTTTTTGATGAACTTAGCACAGGGCCTGACACATACTGAGCACTTAATAAATGTTTGTTGACTAAGTTTTGATGCGGATCTCTGGTCTCACAGACTGCTAGTTTGGAAATTATGCCCAGAGTCATTTCTTGTGGTTAAGATCCCTCAAGATGAAGTTGTCTTCATAGTGGACCTCTTGTCAATGCTTTTCATGAGCTTTCCAAAATGAAATGACCCAAGTGTCCCATGAAACAGTGTTTCTCGTTGCCTTTAGAGGCACAATAAAAACCAACTCTGCCAGCTCTTTCATCATTTTCTAAGGAGAGTATTTGAGTCATCCTCCATGTTAATTGCAACTTTTTTGACTTTTGCTTTCATTTATACTGAAAGTGTTATTAATTATTAATATAATTCAATTCCTCTGTTGCTATGTGTATTCATTGATCACTGGAGAAATGTCTTAGCAGTAGCTGAATTTGTATTTATAAGTAGCATCAAATCTGAATAATATTTGGTCTCCTCGGCTTCCATCCTGCAATGTTGTTCATCTAACAACTTTGAGGGTCATTTAAACTTTTTTCTCTATTTCAAGAGTTCCTTGATAAAGGAATTCATCAGCAAGTGGCCTGCTTAATGTTTTTTTTTTATTTTTAAACCCTCACCTTCCATCTTAGAATCAATACTGGGTATTGGTTCTAAGGCAAAAGAGTGGTAAGGGCTAGGCAATGGGGGTCGAGTGACTTGCCCAGGGTCACACAGCTGGGAAGTGTCTGAGGCCACATCTGAACCTACGACTGCTGGTCTCTAGGCCTGACTCTCAATCCACTGAGCCACCCAGCTGCCTCCAGAAGGCTTAACGTTAATGAACTTTGGGCACTGGCTTATCCTTTAAAGTAATTAGTTTATGCCCTACTGCCATACATTTCAAAAAGGCAGGAACACTTTCTGCAATGATCGAGCGTTAGGGTAGGGTTTTTTTAGTCCAATTTTACTTTAAAATCAATGAATTTTTAAAAATCCTCCAGATTTCAGGAAAGGCCAGGAATGTGTGAATTTGTTCTCTACAACTTTTTCTCCTCTCATTTTTTTAGCAGCAAAAGAGACCTGAATTGCTAGCAACTGTCAGGAAAAAGAAGTACATTGGGAATTCTTTCGGAAAATTTAAATAACACATGTAAACTGATGAGAAATCTAAATTTAATCCCCCAAATCAGACTATTGCTGAATGTGATTGGCAAAAGCTAAAAGGAACAAGAATGATACTCAATCCTTTTGAAGTCCACCTCAAAAAACTTACCTTAACAACTAACCATATAATGTTTGTAAAGAGCTTTTCATACATTAGCTAACATGATTCTCACAACAATACTGGGAGATAGGTGCTATTACTATTCTCATTTTACAGATGCAAAAGCTAAGCAGCTTGCCCAAAATCATATAGTAAGTATGAGAGGTGGGATTTAAACAAGGCTTGTTAACTACAAGTCCAGAATTCCATTCAGCATACCCTCTTGCCTCTCTAAGGTAACATAGCCAGTAATTTAGGAGATTTTGATAAAAAATATTCACATTTCTCATTACCTTTCTCATTATCTTGAATCATAGATTCACACCCCAGCTTCCACATTTAACAATGGGGAAACTGAGGCCCAGAGAGAATAAAGAACTCACTAGGAAGTGCTTGAAGTCAAATTCAAAATCAGATTTTCCCCATTCACGGTGCAGTGTTTATTCCATTCTTTGTGACCACTTCAGAATCAATTCTTACCTAAAAGTAATATCCATCTTGAAATCCACAAATGAATCCTTTTTAAATTTTATTTAATTAATTAATCTAGAATATTTTTCCATGGTTCCATGGTTCATGTTCTTTCCTTCTCCCTCTCCCCTCCCGTAACCAATGAGCAATTCCACTGTCACTGATCAAGAACTATTTCCATATTATTGATACTTGCATTAGTGTGATTGTTTAGAGTCTTCATCCCCAATGCTATCCCCATTGAACCATGTGATCAAGCAGTTGTTTTTCTTCTGTGTTTCTGCACAAATAAACATTTTAATCTGTTTCCATACTAGCTCAAGTAAATGATTTAGGTTCCTAGAGTAGCTTCTCTAAGAAATGTCAGATCAGTGTAGAAAATGACAGCATCAATTGACATTTGTATGTAGCACTTTGAAATTTTATAACAGTTTACATACATTATCTCATCTGAGTCTCACAACTCTATGAGACAGATGCTGTGGGTATTACCATCATCCCCATTCAACAGATCAGGAATGAAGGCCCCTGAAAGGCTGGAATCTAAGAGTTAGGTCTTCCCTAACTTTGCTTCCTGCCCCGTATCTGCTATGCCAGGGTATATGCTTTTCTAGAAAGCACTCCTTCTAATCTCAAGGTTCATTTACTGTGAGAATAGTTCATACCCTCACAGACTGCTAATTGGTGGTATAATTACTGTTTTTCTCATTGGATCAGGTACCACTTGGTACCTCTTTCACCATTTGAGTGTGTATTTATATGTATATATATCAACTCTGCTTAAGATGCTTTTATTTTATTTTATTTTTTTAAAACCCTTACCTTCCATCTTGGAATCAATATTGTGTATTGGCTCCAAGGCAGAAGAGTGGTAAGGACTAGACCATGGGGGTCAAGTGACTTGCCCAGGGTCACACAGCTGGGAAGTGTCTGAGGCCAGATTTGAACCCAGGACCTCCCAGCTCTAAGCCTGACTCTATCCACTGAGCCACCCAGCTTCCCCCTGCTTAAGATGTTTTTTAAAATACATTTGATTTTTTTTCTTTTCCATCAATTGTAATATTGTTTAAGGTCAAGACAAAAGCTGCTCTACCGATGTGGCTATATGTTACTGGTTTATTTTGGAATATATAAGCCTTTCAATCTCTATAAAATATAGTTTAATAAGTTAGAGTGTGGGTTGCTTTAAGTTCCCTCTTTGTTATTTTTGGTTCAAGCTGGATTCTTTATGGTCTTTCTGAATGAGCACTTTTTTATTCCCTTGGATCAGGAAAATCAAAATGTGCCTTTGATCCCTTCTTCATTTGCTCCATGTTTTCCGATATCTTGTTATTTGCTTCTTTGAATGACAATCTGTAATTAACATTCCAAAGTTTTTCACTCTGTATTCGCCAAGTGTGTACGCATAGATATATAGTGAGTGGATCCTTGCAAAGGACACCAATAGCAGTATCAGGCTCCAATATGTTCTGATCATTGGATTTAGCTGTAAAACAGTATAATCCAAGTTCAAATATGAAGGACTTATCAACTGTTTTACTCTGTAGCATTCAAAACTGTATATATTGGCAGGTTGAGGCTCAGCCCCTGAGGTCTACCAGTTTTGGTGTTTCTAACCTCTCTTCTGTCATGTTTCAAGAAAACAATTACTTTTAAAGTTATATTTCATTCATGAAACTTTGGGACAAATCTAAGAAGTGAACAGACTACCTTTCCAAATTTAATTTAATTTACTCTTAGTTGCCCAGGTTTCCAGTGTTTCCTCATGTATCCTTTACCACGCAATTTGGGCACAGACATTCCTGAGAATGGGGGCATACATGATTATTTACTACATTGTTTAGAAGCATGTTTATAAGAGTGCTTTATCATACGAAAGAATATCTCATGTTGCAAAATATCCAATAGGTTTTGTCTCCGCAAAGCATCCCCAGGTCAACAGCCTCCGATATGTTCTCCTGTCTTTTCTTTTGTCTTCTGCAAATTAGATTCTAAGCGCCTAGAGAGCAGGAACTGTTCTTTATTGCCTCTAGATTTCCACAGACTCCCTTCGTAGGACCATACTCCCCACAATGGTTATTTAGACATCATTTTAGGAAACTTAAAGTACTCTACGAATCAGCAGCCTTACATGCCATTGACAGACTTTTATAATAAAGGCATCAACAAAAAGTGGATTTTGTCCTCCAATACTTAGAAGGGGGAAATGGTGTATTAAAAAATGAAAATGTGGTTTGGCTATGATTTGCCTCTGCTTTCAGCCTCATTTTGCATGCCAGTCAACCCGTAAACATTTATTATACTCCGACTATTTACCAGGCACTTTGCTTTAGCACTAGGGCTGCAAGATGAGAGGATAGACAGTCCCTGCACTCAAGAGGCTTATCATTGAAAGGATTAGATAAACTATAGGCATACATCATCCTATGATTATGTATTACATATGCTATATATTATATTACAATCTAGTGGCATAGAGTAAAACATCAGTTATCTGGATAATTCAAGCCAAAGGAAACCCTTTTCCTTCCATTAGCTGGATGAATTCTTTGGGTTTGAATCATATAAGTAACTGTGTGCGGTTTTCCCTTGACTCAATTTGCATTTCTGAATGCCAGTCAGTGCCACAATTTCTCCTGTTATCTCGAGTTGTGCAGTAAAACTTGTAAAGCATTCTTGAGTAGGCTTCATTGTACTACATTTCCATTTCTCTCCAGAGCCAGACTGAGGGAGCGGATTTACAAAAACGTTAGGAATCCACAGTTTGGGTTTATACTAATTATATTTGCCTGTCCCGATACTTTTTTCATTCAGCGCCAACATTCTCTTCAGTAGGCTTTCTTCTAAGTGTAGATGATAACATTTGGTTTTTTTTTTTCCTCTCTTCCAGCTGCTGAAGTAACCGTGCAGCCAACCCTTGAAGAAGCCTCTGACAACTGCACCCAAGAATGCTTTATTCTTGGCCATTCTGACTCCTGCTGGATGCCCGCTGCGCTGCCCCAGTACCAGCAGCCTCGGTCTCCGGAGCCTCCTGCCGTGATTCGACACAGTCCTCCTGCTTCAAATCTGATCACTACCACAGTGTTATGTCATAATCCTCCACAGCCCCAGGCTGCTGCCATTTGCCCCAGTCCTCCTCAGGCACAGAGGCTAGAATTGGGGCATGGTGCTAGGCCTGAAGAAAGGGGCGCTACTGGAGGACTTTTTGCACAGGATGACTCTATTCAGGGCCGCAGAAGTGGTCCCAGAGGCCTGTTTTGCACAGCTGAGCATGATAACTCAATCAAAGTAATTCCTATGATGACCTTCCCTCCTGGACGGGCTCGACGGGAGTTTCCCAAAGTTGACGAGAATCCCATGTAAGGCCCAGCAGCTAAGCTAGCTGTTTCAGACTTCAGGAGTGAGTGTATATAATCAAAGCGTAAGAACTGAAATACATGCATATTAAGAACTGTTCAACTTGTATATATGTAAATAGAAACTAAAACCGGAATTAATTTCAAGAGCTAGAGCTAGATCCCTAGTTTGACTGAAATTTGAATCAAATATGGAGAAACCAAAGTCAAGAAATACTCTTTGGCAGTGGTAAAGGGCTATGGTGACACATGAAAGCTAAGTGAATGCATCTGAACTTTGGGTCCAAATTTCTGCTTCTGTATGTGAATTATACCAACTTATTCACATGCTTTTCAAAGTCAACCTAAACCATACCACAAAGCTCAATTGGCCCTTAATGCACCACTGCTTAGCGGATACTCGGCACTAGAATGCACTGCACTGTGCCCAGAACAGGCTACTGGATTTCCAAAGGGACTTTTTTCTTTTCAGATTTACCTTCCTAGTTTAACATAAGCTCTACCAAGACTCATTGCATCTGTCATTGTTTAGCCATTCTTCCATTACTAATCCGGTTTTTCCTTTCCCAAGTTCCTATTAGTTAATGTCCCTGGAAATTGAACATAAGAGGACTAAAAACACAAGGAAGCCGAATAGATTTGGTGCCTGATTCAGGGCTCTGGCTGTAAACTACTGTCGCCAAGAGAATATACTGGTGATTTAAATGTTAATTTTACAGCACTATAGGCACTTACTGAAAGATTTTCCATAAAGGATTCAATATAACTATAGATAACCACACACTAAGCCCATTAGACTAAGGGAATTTTGTCATTCTAGCTCAACTTATTGAAGAAAATAACTGACATTATGTAGATGAAAAGCAGGAAGCAAACGTTGGACACACATAATTATAAATATACGTCAAATATATTCTTGTACAGAATTTCTAAGTGATATGCTGGAGGAGATTAGGAGTTGCTGACTGCTTCCTGTGGTGGATAAGAAATACTTGCTACACCATAAAAGGAAAACCAAGAAATCCCAGATAGGAATCAAGAGATATCCTTCTGTGGTGACAAGGAATACTTTGGTATTCCTAAGGAAATTATTTCCTTCCGTTGTCTGTTGTTTTGTTTTTTTTTCCTCTTTTTAACCAGTCATTCTCTTCTATGTGTACATTTCACCAAGTCACAGAAACTCCACCCCAAATTGATTTCTCATAGCAAAACCCGGGCAACTTGTCTAGTTTCAATGTTACTATACCAAGAGACAACTGTGTTTTAGGGGAGGAAAAAAAATCCCCCAAACACAAGAAACAAAGAAACAAAGAAATAAGCAAAGAAACAAACAAACAAAAACACAAAAAACAAAAAACAAAAAACAAAAAAAAAAAACAAAAACAAAAACAAAAACAAAAAAAAAGTAACTTTCTTGTGGATAAAATTAGATATAGGCTTCATAATGTGTAACTTAAAGATATAATTTATGAGTAAAATGTGTGTGTAAAATGTTGTAATATAAGCTTCTGGTAAAAAAAAATGTTCCAATTGGTGAGGATTTCACTGGATGTTGAGACACCGTCTCTCTATGTGCCCAGCAGGTATAAGTAGCTTTGTAACTGTATATTTAATTTCCTTGATTTCAGCTTATTGAAATCGTTTTGATTTTAGTTATAGAAGAGCTTCACTTTAAAATCAGAATTTAATTGACAAAACTGCCAAATAGCTGATGACAGGTTTCTTTTTCTTTCCTTCTTTATATTTCTCAGTACTATTTAGAGAGGTTTGTGGTACACTGGTTTCCAGTCCCATGCGAATCCTGAAAAAGCAATGTGAATCTTTTGGAGACTGACACGCAGTAGCTGTAACTTTACATTCTTTATATTCAAAGGAAAGGCCAATTGGACTGAGAGGGATAGATTGGGGCTACCTATAGCTATTAGCGTCTGCTTCTTAATGATCAAAAGATAGAAAAAGCAAAACAAGGTCATTTCCCAGGAATTTCTGAGTTTGGCCTAAATGGTTGGAAGCTTATTTGGATCTTATCTGTGTCACAAAAATATATCATGCATATTTGTAAAGGCCAAGAGAAGGCAAATCTAGAACCAGAAAATTCCCATGGCATTTCCAAATGGTTTGATCCCCAAAAGCCCAGTGCTTGATAAGATTATTGAAGGAATAAATAAGCTAAGATCATGAAGTAAGATACTGTCACCAGAATGTTGTGACATCCAAGGGCTGGCTGGAAATAACCAAATGCCAACTAGTTGGTTCTGCATCATGGATAGATTCTGCCAGTTTTTCAATGACCCCATCATAAGTACTTTCCATTCTGAGCTTAGAAAATCGATTAAGTTACATCTGTTAACCAGTCACAAATTTAACCTGGGGTATCATGACTTTTAAAGGATGTTGAGAACTTAGCACCTAGAAAACTGTGAAAAAATTGAAACGATTGAAAAACAAGGCCTAAGAGAACACCTACAAGAGTTAGAACCAAAGAGAATTGTGCAGGCGCATAAAATAACACATCAGAGTTATGGATAATTGCCATATATCAACATAGAATAGAATAAAAGGAAGTCATCTTTAACTTGAGCAGAAGGTGTGTGTAATATATATGAGAACCTGAAAAGTAGGGTTATTTCATGAGTAATTGAGGGAGGCTATTTAAGCTCCATCCCTGAAGTTTGTAAAAGTTGGATGTTCACCTTTCTAGAGGTATAGGGCCAGGCTACGGAACTCTAAAGGTCCTTTTCAGCTCTTAGATCATTCGATTAGATTTACAGGTTAGAGAAAGGGTTCATTTTTGCTTGTTTTGGAGAGGTTTGGGAGAGCCCATCAGTGGGTTAATTCCCTAATGCACATCAGCGACTCGTCTATAATAGACTCAAAGTTGTCTGCAGCACTGAGAGGCTAATTTGCCCAGAGTCATAGCTAGTATGTGTCAGTAGCAGGACTTGAACTCAAGTTCTCCTCAGTGCAGAACTGGCTCCCCCCTGTATACTAGTTCACACTGCCTGTCCTGATTATTTAGTAAATGTCAGTAGCTAGGCACCCTAACCATCATATTGGGACAGGGGGGCATGTCAGGCCAGGTTTGGCCAGAGGCAGATATGTGTGTTCAGGTATTTGATCCAATGCATTCTTGGACCAAGTTTCTACTCGATCAGGCATTTTTGACTTGCTTATTTCAGGACTTCATTCCCAGTAAGAACTCTGATGCCATCAATGATTTCATGAAACAAATAAAGGCACAGAGTAGGAGGAGCATCCATGGGAATTTGTCAATGTGAGAATAATTTTACCCTGGCACTCGCTTTTCAGATAAACAGTGATTCCTTCTTTGGGGCTAGAATGGGAAAGGAAGAACTGTTTGTTTTTTGAAAACCCACAAACATTGATCTAGCTTTAAAATTTATCAGCAAATTGTCCCACCAAAAGAACAAAGATGCATGATGGGTCTTCTTAGAATACGTTATTCCCAATATTCGGCCCCATTAACCTAAAATCAATTTAACAATACGATGACTGTGTATTTCATTCCTATAATCATACACAGCAAATGGGCAGCATTGATAAGATCGTGCCTCTCCACTAAACATCTTATATCAAGAATGTATACCTTCTTTAAACTTTGTTTTGCAATTTCAGCAAATGCTGTGTCAGTGTCTTAAGAACTAATACCAGTAGACTTCTACATGTTGTATAACTATTATCTAAGATCTAGAAACAACTTAGTGCATAGAGTGTACATTTTTGTGTAATCTTATTTAGTCACTTGACATTTTACTTTTAATTATGTGAATTTGTGGAGCTAAAAACAATTCTATCTATGTTATAATGGTAGTTAACTTAATGATTAACTTTGTTATTGTGTATAATGGTAACAAAAGAGAGAACCTTGCCTTCGTAAAATAACATGTCGTACTATTTTGAAAATGCTAAAAGACTCATGCAAAATCCACCAATTTTGCATTTCTAAATTATTCTTACAAAGGAAAACTATCCTGCCTTACTTTTGAAGAAATTGATTGGTTTCAACTCATGCAGATTTCAACCTTAGTTGTTTTTCTTAAGGAATATATATGTATATTTAACTACATATACATATATAATATTGTTCATATTTTCTTTTAATTTACTCGTTTAACCAGACCTATACTTTCAAGTAAATATGTCATTTTGTGTCTTAAGTTTCTTGACTCTTCTCCTACATCAGAAAAATTATTTTAAAATTTTCATCAGGATATTTCTAAGCCCATCATTAATTCTTTTAGAAAAAATGCATCTCTATTTCAAGGTAGCATAAGTGATCCAGAAAACATGGAAGCACGAGCAGTACAAAACCTGGGCATTACTTACATTATGTGCCAATTGACCGTATCAGAGGAATTGGGTATGAAAGTCTCAAAGAGGATTTCTCATTTATAATCATTTTTACATACTAACCATCAATTGATTCATAGTAAGTATAATCTTAAACAAAATCTGACAACCAACATTTACCAGCACAAACGATATCAAAGAGGCTGGTGTTAAGTGTGTGTATGTGTGTGTGTGCGTGTGTGTGTGTGCAAAAATAGATGTTAAAGATTTGAAGGCAAAGAATTTACCTGGTAACTTAGAAAAAAATATCTGTGTGAATTATGTTATATTTAGATATGATATTTGAAAAACTTTTGAAATCTATATTTATGTTTGTATTTTGGAGAGATTCTTTGTGACATCTTGCAGGATCTGAAAGTGAACAATGTGTGTAAGGAAGCAGGTCTAACCACAGTTTGGAAGTAAGAGAGGTGGATACTGTATGGCCTAGGCTAGCGGCGGGTAGTCTAGAAGTAACTCTGTAGTAGTAGTTCTATTTCAGGTTCTGTATAGCATGATGTCTTATAATTAATGAATATTAATAAACTCATTCCATAAAATAAAAACTTTATATCTTTGTTTGGTTGTTTTTCAAGGCAAACTGAAAGATTTTACTTGGATCAATGAAATGTTATCAAATGATTCTCTGCAAATTAGCTTTCTATGTTATTTCCGCCCCCCCACCCCCCTTTGGGTTAATCCTCTAATCTTTGACTTGACTTACATTTAAATTCTTTTGAAATTTTCTATTTTTTCATATTAAATAACATTGGCCAGCTTTCATACTAACCCACTGTCTTCTAAACTGAATAACGTTCTGGTAAATTGAGGAAATGTCTTAAACAAATCCAAGTTAATTGTCCCTTCATTCCAGCTACTTAAGTCTATAACTAACTATACTGAATCTTTTCTAAATTCCCTCTTCAAAACATTTTCTGAACTATAACAAGCTTCTCTGCATGCATGGTCTGCTAATACTGCTATCAGTTTCAGTTTGATAGATAGATAGATAGATAGATAGATAGATAGATAGATAGATAGATAGATAGAAAGTTAGATAGTTATGTTGTTGTTCACTTGTTTCAGTTGTGTCTGACTCTTCATGACCCCATTTGGACTTTGCTTTGGCAAAGAGACTGAGGTAGTTGGCCATTTCCTTTTCCGGTTCACTTTTCAGATGAAGAAACTGAGGCAAACAGGGTTAAGTTGCTTGCCCAGAGTCACAGCTAGTACGTGTCTGAGGCTGGGTTTGAACTCATAAAGAAGATGTCTTCCTGATTCCAAGCCCAGTGCTCTGTCCACTTGTACCACCTAACCAGCTGCCTGTGATATATATTATATTATATATATATATATATGTGTGTGTGTGTGTGTGTATATTCATATATATATATATTTATATGTATGTGTATATATACATTCATATATATTATACATATAAAACAAAAATTTCATGAAGTAATGCTAATTAGGATTGCGTAGCATTGAAACAAGAGTCTAAGTTTTATGAACTTAAGAAAAAGGAATAAAAAGGCTATTTTATTAGAATTATTGTTTATGTGGGCACCCCTCTTTCTCTAATTAGCTACTGTTCTTATCAAAGAGTAATATTAAAATACTACCAACTCGCGTTATTCTAGCACTCTCAAACAGATACTCTTATACTTGATGCAAGTCGCAATTATTCAGCCCTTCTAATTTGGCATCATTTCTTGTCTAACTTCTTCTCTCTGTAGGACCCCACCTCCCACCCCTCTTATTCCTACCGCCTGTAGTAGCGCTGGAGGGTTATGTTCTGAGAAGGGTGGCCAGATTGTTTAGCTCTGGAACTTGGTCCTTTGCAGGAAGGGAAGAAGAAACCTGAGATTCCGGGTCTTCGTTCCCCCATTTTTAATCACTTTTGCAGATGGTCATTCCGTCGTTTCTGTTTTACTTTTTCTTTTCCTCCTTCAGTGCCGATATGTCAGGCTTCTTGCATTTCCAAAGCAAAGGCTATCTAATGGTTATTTGAGCAGTGGAAATGACTCTAAAACCAAAGTGTCTGACACACAGCTTAACAGCATTCCCCAAATGTGATCAGAACCAGATTCAAATGTAATTGAGAAATATTTAACAAAATGAATGAAAATATAATAAAATATACATAATATTACATTGTTAAACTAAGTACAAATGGGCCTGCAGGGATCCTTATGTAGCAGTCAATGCCCTTTCTTAGTCTCATTTAGAAAACTCTGTTCTAGAAAAGACCATTAACCCATCCTTTTAATACCAAGCTGACCAATGTGGAGTGTGGTGGAAACGATGGCCTCCAGCCAACCTACCCCTTCATTCCTCCATGCTAGTTAGGCTAGTTGGTTTTTTTCAGATATTGGAACTATTCCCAAGATTTTATCAGCTTAGGTGGCTTGCGCTTGGAACATTGATGGAGCTTCTTGGTTGCTTGGAAGCAAAATAGCCAGGTCGTGAGGGGCTGGACTTTGTATTTGAGGCAATATGTACAGAATAATCAAAACTAGCACAGTTTTGCTGTGCTCAGCTGAATCAAGTCTATATTCTGGAAGAATATTGTTTCCTGCTCTGAATATTCTCCTGGTGTGCCTAATAGCCAGGTCCTTTCCTTTTGTTAACAGTTAGGTGGACTCTCGCTACCTCATTTCATTCCAATTTTGGACCTAAACCACCAAGGTACCAGTTGGAATCAGAACTAGTCAATGACACCAAGATTTCTAGTTCCAAGGCTTAGCTCTCTATCACATGAAATGTTCTCTATATCCGAGGTGCGTGGTGTCAGACTGTAACAGAGACAAAACACTGGACTGCATATTGACTTAGAAAACCACAAATTAGCATTATCTATGTTGTGTTATATTTTTATTCCATAAAACATTTCCCGATTACATTTCTACCTTTTTTTGGCCGCACGTAGACAGTTTCTGGGTCATGTGCCTAAATCACTAAAAGTAAAAGAAATATAAAATTTTAAAACTCTGAGGTTTCACCTTATGCGATGTAAATGGAAAAAAAAACAACCAAAAATAGTAATAATCCATGTTTGAGGGGTTATGGGGAAATAGCACATTTGTGTAACATTGGTAAAGCTGTGGAATTCAACTATTTTGGTTATCAATTTGGAATTATGCAAAAAGTGTTTAAACTATCTGTTTGCTTTTGATTCAAAAAAATCACTTGTGGTCATATACTCTCAGAAAGTCAAATCTAGATACTAAAGTTTAATATATTTTGAAATATTCATAGCAACACTCTCAGTGGTAGGAAAGATCTGAAAATAAAATGGATGTTGCCTGAATGGATGGTAGATGGATGAAAAAACTATGATATACATAGAATACCCTTGTCTGAACTGTCTGCTCAATTTACAGGTTTACAGGTTGAGTTTGGTTCTAGGTTACTCTAAAGGTCTAGGTCCCTACCACTGTAGCTTAAAAACCTCAAGTGGTAAACACAAGTAGCTCTCAGCCAAGGTATTTATTAATGTGGCATAGTAATAATGGCAGCTACAAAAGGTCCTCCTCATAAACCCAAGGTGTACTCTCCCACAAATACAACATCCATGGGATAAGTAGGTACAAACTTAGAACCCCAAAGTCATGAGGTACACGTGTAGAGAACACGTATGGCCCAAGTAACTCACTTCTCTGGCACAGCAGGACCTTAATTTCCTTTTCCTTCTCGTGGAGTTATCACAAAGCTCCCTAAAGGGCACAGTTGCCCAACTCTATTCACCAAGTCTCCTCCATTGTCAGTTGGCCAAAACAAGAATTTCTTGACTTCATATCCAGGTGTCTTCTTAACTTCTATGACTGCTTGAATACTACCTTTTGGTGTCCATGTCTGTCTAGAGAGACTGTCTCTGTTACCTACTGGAATCCTATATGTCCTCCCACTTTGAGTAGTTCTGTTTCAAAGTAACAGGATCACTGTGGGGAAGGATGGAGAGAAATCCCTTCCTGCTCTACAAGGATGATTCCCTCTCACGGTACAACTTCTCCTTCTCTAACTAACTAGCCTGTACTGACTCCTGAGCTGGTAAACTTCTGCTTTTCAATGTCAAGCTACCTTCACACTTTGGAAATACTTCCTGAATGGATGGCAGGGTATAAACATGGCTTTGAACTTAGTTTAACACTATTTTCTGTGAAACTATTGGCTTAACACTGGTCATACTGTGATTGTGCCTCACATAGCAGTGTAATAGAATATGACTTGGTAGTGAGAAATTATGACTGTGAGAAATTCAGAGTAAATGGCAAAACTTCCATGTTAACCAGTATAGGGCAAACATAATCATCTCAGCGATGACAGCCAAAAAGCAAAGAAAAAGATACAAGGAAACTGAACTTTGGGAAATCCAAAACCAGAACAAAACAGGGAGTCCCAGAAATCCGATAATGAAACTGCTAGCACAGAATATTTTACAATCTTGTCAAATGTGTAGCAAATGTTTTTGTTTAATGTCTTTTTTTGTCTCAAGAGAGATGAATGGGGAGGGGGAGAGAGTCAAATGGCCGTGATCGAAATATGCAAAGCATCAAAAGGACATATTTCTAAAATGAGCGTCCAAAAAGCAAAGAGATACATAGAGTGAAAATGAAAGACTGGAAAAACATTTACAGTGTATCAGGGGATTCCACTAAAGGAATTAAGATCGTGGTATCGGAAAAGACCCCCCAAATTACGTCAAGCTAAACTATGCTTGAAGGCATGGTAACTGATGAAATAAAACATATCAATAGGGATATTGAGCAAATATGATTTCACTGGAAGAATGAACTTCTAAGGAAAAATCCTATCAATGCAGGTCAGCACCTTCTTGACAACTGCTAATCTTAGAGTTGCCTAGAACACTGTGATTTGCTCAGGATTACCCATCCGATATGTGTCGATATTGGTGGTCTTGGCTCCAAGGCCAGCTCTTTATCCATAATGCTACACTGCCTCTCATTATTAGCACTATTAAACCTATATATGTGCCTAAAGACATAACATCTAACTTCATAAAGGGAAAGCTAAATGGAGCACAAAAGACATAAATAGCCAAACAATCATTTAACGTTTTTCTCTCACAGATGATTAAGTTTTGGGAAGAGAAAATGAAAACATAAAATTGAATGGGCTCTTGGAAAAGTTAGCTACAGGCTGCCTGTGATATCTTTTGAATGGAAACATTGAAGGATATGTAGTCAATTCTCATCTGAGATTATTTTTCTTTTACCCGCTATCTATCTTGTTTGTACATAGTTGTTATAATGTAAACTATTGGAAAACAGAAACTGGTCTTAACTTTTCTTTTTATTCTCAGCACTTGATACAATGCATGGTACATGGTAGGCTCTACATAAATGCTTGTGGACTAACTTTTTCTCTTAAGTCCTTGAGCAAGTCAAGAACTCTGCTGTAAGGCTGCAGTGGGGAGAGAGGCAGCAGTGGTGAAATCCATAGTGGCCAGCTGCTAGCTGCCGGTAGCCTACCTGGTTCCCATGGGGTTGTGAATGCATGACACTGATGGTTGCTTTTGGTTTTTGTTGTGTTTCTTCTTTCTTGATTGTAGGTAAGTGAATAATGGAGATGGAATGAAGCAGTTTCCCACCCTGTGAGCTTGGAAAGGTTGAAAAAACTACTCTTAAGAGGCCAGCAACTGGAGTCCATGAAAGAAGCTGCCAGACGCCACAGCAGCTTAGTATGGTGAGTTTATGACCCTGTTTGCCCTAGTTCAGCAGTGGCCCAAAGCTAAGTAAGGTAAGATGAGCTGCGAGCCAGACAGTGATCCATCCATTTCTTATCCTGCCCTCAGAAGTGAACTGGATGGGAAAGGAGGGGATATTTGCTAGCAACACTGTTAAGTTGGAGAGAGTAAATGTTCTTTTGCAAAAGAAAGTGTTCATTGGTTTTCAGTGATATTGGGGGAACTGAGAAGTTGGTGAATAATATTAGGAGGAATCACCCTATACAGGGGTTTGTTGGAAATGAACCGCTTTAAAAACCCTTCAGAAATAACCCTAAAGGGGGGCAGCTGAGTAGCTCAGTGGACTGAGAGCCAGGCCCAGAGATGGGAGGTCCTGGGTTCAAATCTGGCCTCAGACACTTCCTAGCTGGGTGACCCTGGGCAAATCACTTGACCCAATTGCCTAGCCCTGACCACTCTTCTGCCTTGGAACCAATACATAGTATTGATAATAAGATGGAAGGTGAGGGGTTAAAAAAAGAAGTAAGCCTAGAACACTGAGGGGAGAAAATGGCAGCCATGTTGGGGGCAGGGGTCTAATTTGTTCATCAGAATATGTAGGTTGGGAGAGTGAGTCCAGAACTTATATAATACAAATGAAACTCAGTAGACAGATCAGGAATTTCAGTATACCTGGTTAAATAATAAAAATAAGTTTTAAATGGGGGGAGGATGCTGGACCCTTAGCTATCAAAAATGGGCAGCTGCACCTTGTTTTGATGACCTGAAGCTCTCTGTTCAGTACCTCATTGAAGGATGGCTTCTGATCACCTGCAGATTTAGTGGAGGGTGGAGCACATGTGCATGTGAGTTCCTGTGTGCTTGTTCTGTGGGATTAGTTGTGTCTCCCACTGGCCAGTACTCTGGAGCCTGGCATCACAGCAGCTGCCCACTTTACCCAGGGCCTCTGTTCTCCTGTTACCCCCAACTGAGCCCTATTGTGCCTCCTGCCTGAATTGACTCCCTCCCTCTAGCCTCCCTGCCTCTGAATACAACTTCAGATCACCAGATTCCTCCTGCCTTGGCCTTGCCTGCCTGGGCACTGGGGCTTCCCCTCCTTTCCTTGACCTCTGCAGTAGCTATCTTCTGGCAGACAGTCACGCACCTGACTTTTCCCATTTCCTTCCACTCCTCCAGCTCCCTTCCTCCTGACCTCTCCTTAATCCCTCTCAGTACCTCCTCAGACCTCCTTTTGGGGCCTCTGAAACTTGTCAAAAGAGGCTGTCAAGGAGGTTAGGTTCTCAAGGAGAGAAAGCAGAGCCACCCTCTTGCTTGGGCACCTGCGTTCCCATGCCTTTATAGATGTGCCCCTGTGGCAGTTCCTCCTCACTGGTCCCTTCAAATGGTGACTGGATATTACCTCTTGGGGCATCCTCTGAACTAGGGTCAGGGTTTGTGGGTCCATGGGAGGGAGGCCCCTTCCCAACCCAAGGTGCTGTGATGCCATGGATTGAAGGGCTGGGAAGAGTCGGGCAAACTTCTGACCTCAGCCTCAAAGGATGACTCCACACCAACCTAGTGACAGTAAGAGCAAAGGTATGAACAATGGGGAAATGTGGGGTGGCTTTAAAGGTGGTAAACACTTTAGTTTCTCTGAAAGATTCAGAGCTGGACTAGCTGAATTGAGAGCCCAATTGCTTGCCTTCCCCATGACAACTATTGTATACAGTCCTAATGTGAGCACCCTCTTGTTTCTCTGTTTTGAATGTTTCTGTAAAGCACAGGATAGCGGAGCCCTGAGAACCTGGTGTTACTAAGGGGATTTTCTGGTGTCTGTTTGCCCAGGTGGTAGATGCATCCTCGGAGAAGTTCTTTGAGCCACAAAATCCTGGAGGTTGTGGCCACTTGTAGGAGTGGGGAGCTCTGAGGATTTGGCTGTGCTGACTCGGTATTACAAGGTCAGTGGCATTTCAGTTTTGGAAAACACCTTTGAACCATTTTATGTGAGCTTATTGCCTGGCACAGAGGCACCTTGATAGGCTGGGGCAAAATATATCATCCTGGAGTGGAAGGCATGTTAAATGAGAATTTTAGAAAAGTACTTTAGAGCCAGATTAGGGAAAATTAGGGACTCAGGTCAATGGAGTTTGCGTGTCAGTGGAGCCAGTAGTGTTTTGAGCAATGAAGTTGACAGAATCATAAGAACCACAAGATCAAAATCATGTGGAGGGACAAATTACTTAATCTCTGTAGGCCTTAATTCCCTCATTCATAAAATAAGATAGAGGAGAAGCTTAAGTATGATTCCCCCTTTAAGATTCCTTCTTGCTCTAAATTTCTGACCCTTGTGATAAGGGACCTCCCACCCTCCCCCAGTCCCCACTCCTTATCTCTTTATACCCAGTGCCATGTTAGCTGCTTCCTTTGCACAAAGTTGTGTTCTCTTAGTTCTCCTACCTATCTGACTTTCTCAGTCATCTTTGCTGGCTTCTCATCTAAATCATGCCCACTAACCACAGGTATCCCAGAGAGCTCTCTTCTTTCCTCTGTTTCAAGTATGTTTTTGTAAATAGCGTATTGTAGGATTCTGGTTTTTAACCCATTCTGCTAGGACTTTCCCTTTTATAGGTGAGTTCATTCCATTCACATCCATAATTATGATATTACCAACAATGTATAAACCTCCATCCTGTTTTATCTCTATTTTCTTTCTTTCTTTTTCTCTTTCTCTTTCTCTCTCTCTCTTTATCTTTCTTTCTTTCTTTCTTTCTTTCTTTCTTTCTTTCTTTCTTTCTTTCTTTCTTTCTTTCTTTCTTTCTTTCTTTCTTTCTTTCTTTCTTTCTTTCTTTCTTTCTTTCTTTCTTTCTTTCTTTCTTTCTTTTTCTTCCTCTCTTCCTGTCTTCCTTTCTCCCCTGTCCCTCCTCAAAAGTTTGCCTTGCTTCTGACTAGTATCTCCTTTTACCTACTCTCCCTTTGGTCATTTCTCCCCCCTTCTTACAAGTAGTGTTTTATCTGAATATTCATGTCAATTCCTTTTTGAATCAATCTAATGAGAGTGAAGTTCAAGTATTGCCTGTATCCTCCATATTCCCTTCCACCATAAGTGCTCTTCCTTTTGTACCTCTTTTATGTGAGATAATTTTTACTATTCCACCTCTCCTTTTCCCCTTCTCATAGTGCATCCCTCTTTCTCACTCCTTACTTTTTTAAAAAATCATCCCATCATACGCAATTGAAACCCATGCCCACTATGTAGACTCCTTCTAACTGCCCTAAAAATGCTAACATTCTTAGGCATTATAAGTATAATCTCACATAAAAGATGTAAGAAGTTTATTTAACCTTTTTGAATCCCTTATGATTTCTCTTTCATGTTTATATTTTTATGCTTCTCTTGAGTATGGTATTTGAAAGTCAAAATGTCTACTTGGTTCTGCTCCTTTCATCAGGAATGCTGTAAAGGCCACTATTTCATTAAATATCCATTTTTCCCAGAAGGATTATGCAAAATTTTGCTGGGTTGATGATTCTTGGTTGTAATCTGAGCTCCTTTACTGTTTGGAATATCATATTACAAGTCCTCTGATCCTTTAATGTAGAAGCTATAAGGAACTGTGTAATCCCAATTGTGGCTCCACAATATTTGGATTATTTCTTTTTGGCTGTTTATAGAATTTTCTTCTTGGCCTGGGAGCCCTAGAATTTTCCTTTAATATTGCTGAGAATTTTCAAATACCATACTCCTTTGATACTGGACATATGCCTCTCTGCCCTTGAACTATGACTCAGAGGTGGGTATAAACAATGGCATTGTTAAACAGCTTCCAGTCCTGTGTCCAATATTAGCATGGGAGTACCCTGTGATCTCTTCTTGACCGGTTACCTTGTCCCTTTATACCTCTGCCTCACAAGCTCCTAAAATTGCTGCTGCTACTTTCTTCACTACCCATTCCCACTACTGGTATTTCATCCGTGTGGGATCTGGGCCAGCCTCCACACCTGTGTCACAGATCTCCCTTTCCAACCTCTTAAGTTGTCTTGGACAGGGAGAATGGCTCACTGTGACCTTTTGTTGACTGCCACTGCAGGATTTGATTTGAGGTATTTTTTTTAAGTTGTTAGGAGGGAAAAGTTGGGAGACTTCTTGAGCACTTCCCATAATCAGACATCTTCTCAATCTATTTTTAATATGCCTTTCCTCTGAAGGATATTTTTTACATAAGGGTCTAGTTTGTAATTATAATTGTTGGCATTTCTGGTGGTTACAATAGACTTTTACATACATATCACTTTATCTTCAAGGCAATCTTGTGACATTGGTGATTTAGGAAACTGAGGACAGAGAGATCAATTGACCTACCTAAAGTCACACAATTAGAAAGTGGCAGTGCCAGAATTTGAATCCAGGCCTCCTACTTCCAGGCCCAGCATTCTTCTATGAAATGCAAAGGATCAAATATTACTAGCTCCATTTTGTAGAATATGAATCGCAAAAAAGAAAGCAAATTGTCCAGTCAGAAAAAAATTAATAGCATTGTTGGTGAAGCCGTGTCTGTACCGGCAGGCACAACAGCCTAGATCTTCCCATTGAACTCTTCTCAGATGTCATTTGTCAACTGCTCGACTCTGAATTCGACCAAATGGAACTGCCTTATTCTCTGCAGTCTTTTGAGTCATTCAGATCATTTGTTCCCCAATAGGTACTCCTAGGTTCATAACTACTAGTCTGCCTCCATTCAAAGATCCTAAGTAATATTTTGGCATCAGGTTATATACACATAGACAATGAGAACTAGACTCAAATACCAATGGCATTTCTCAGTATCTTCAAAACAGGGGCCAGTTCCTGTTTCACTACTGACATTACTGCTTTTGGTCAGGGCTCCTATATTATATATCATATATAACTCTTGTAAAGATTAAAATTAATATCATTCAAGATTCTAAATCAAACTCTTCTGCAAACATTTTGCTTCAAATTTCATTAATTGTTTTTATAAATGAAATGTCTCCCTTGTGTGACGTTTTTATGTTAAAATTATAACTGATAGGAAAAGTAACCTAATTAAGGTAAACATCCTGTAAACTATTTGTCTCCTCTCCCAATGGAATCATGAAACACTTAGAAAAATAATGAATTATTCCTTATGTATTCTTTATTGCTATTTTAAAAACTCAGTTTGGGTTGAAATAACATATCCCCGAGGAGTAGCTGATTGTCGCAGACTAGATCGGCTCCTTATATA
Source organism: Monodelphis domestica (assembly GCF_027887165.1). NCBI lineage: Eukaryota > Metazoa > Chordata > Mammalia > Didelphimorphia > Didelphidae > Monodelphis > Monodelphis domestica. Next base: position 18,003,824 of record NC_077235.1, on the reverse strand, counting down.
CAAGATTACAAAACATTAAGGAGGAAGTTATTGAACGTTGTGTGCCCTCGAGGAATGGCTTTTTGAACAACTGATATGTACAGTAGCATCCAAAGCTAGTACTCTCTATTGTGCTGAACTATTATCTGAAGGGTTTTTTGGTCATGGATGTGAGAAGGGGCAAAAGAAGTAGATGAGGGAAATCTTTATAGAGTATTTCATGAGGGAGGGATTGTGGGAGACTGAACTTATACTCCAGGTAGAGGGAGTGGCATAAGCAAAGAAAGGTTATGGAAGCAGAAAGTATGGGCACTCTTTGGCGAATATGGAGCATTCCAATTTGGTTGGAGCAGAGTATGTGAAAGACAGTAGCGTCAGACAGAGCTGCAAAGTGATGTTGGAGCCAGATTCTTGAGGGCTTTAAATAGAGGGCAAAGGAATTTACCTTTGGTTCTATAGGTAATGGAGAAGCACTGCTACTTTTTGAACAGGAAACTAATGTGATCAGAGTGATGGATGAGAGCAGAATTATCTATCCATAGTAGAAAAGATGAAGCAGGCAAAGAAAGATGGGAGTGATGAATGACGCAAGGGAAATGTTCTGTGCAAAGGCCAATACGCTTAACCTGGGTTTAGCAACCCACTAGGTGACGAAGGAGAGGTCAAATGTGATTGCAATGGATCTAGCCTTAGTGACTGCTGACTGGTGGTGCAAGTAATAGAAATAAGAGCTCTAGGGTAGCAGTACCAGCTTTGGGACAAAAGACGAATTCGTTTGGGAATTGTTGAGGCTTAGGTGTGGTTTGGATAGGCAAGAGGAGATGTCCAGGAGACCAGTGGACTAAAGGGTCTGGAGTTCGTGGGACAGAAATACAGGTCAGCAAGTCAAGAATGGTCAGGCACTGAAAACTGATAGGTGTGCCCTAATAGCGTGAGGCAGTCTTTCTTCTTTTCTACCCTTCTGGGGGCATCATGGTACTTAGTCTACATTACTTGCCATTGTTCCATTTCATTCTGTCTAGATGCTTCAGCCCAACTTGACTACTTGTTTCCTAATTTCTCTTTGCCTTCTCCCATCACTATCCTTTTGCCTAAGCTGTCTTTCCATGTCTGCAATACCCTCTCTCCATATCTCATCCTATTGAAATTCCTTCTGTACTTCAAGACTATTTTATGGAAGTTTCCCACTCCTCCATGATGACTTCGCTAATCTCTCTCCACCTTTATTTATTTTTTTAACCCCTCACCTTCCTTCTTGGAATCAATACTGGGTATTGGTTCCAAGGCCAAAGAATGGTAAGGGCTAGGCAATGGGGGTGAAGTGACTTGCCCAAAGTCACACAGCTGGGTAGTGCTTGAGTCCACATTTGAACCCAGAACCTCCCTTCTTTAGGCCTGGCTCTCAATACACTGAGCCACCCAGCTGCCCCAACTTCACAGTCTTTTGAGGGAGACCTCATGCTGATAAACATATACAAAGTAAACTATTTACAGGATAAATGGGAGATAATTGACAGAGGAAAACCTTGGAATGAAGAGGGGTTGGGGAAGGCTTCCTATAGAAGGTGGGATTTTATAAATGGATAGAAGCCCAGAAGGTCAGTAGTTGGAGCAGGGGAGGGAGACCATTCCAGGCATGGGTGACGGAGAGAGAAAATGCCTTATGTTGAGAGCTAGAGTGTCCTGCTCTTGGAATAGCCAAGGAAGCCAGTGTCCATGATTGAAGAGGACCTGTTGAGTATGGTGTAAGAAGACTGGAAAGGTCAGTGGAGGCTTTTGTATTTGTTCCTGGAGGCAATAGGAAGTCATAAGCGTTTCTTGAGGGTTTGGGTTTGTGTGCAAGAGACAGAGAGACATGATCAGATTTAAACTTTAGTAAAATCAGTTTAGAGGGGAGAGACGAGATAGGCAGACCCACCAGCAGCTAGTGTGATAATCCAGGTGTGAGATGATGAAGGCCTGTACCAGTGTGGGGACTATGTCAGAGAGATGCTATAAAAGTAAAATTGATAGACTTTGGCAATCAATTGGATCTGGAGAGCAACTGAGATGAATCCAGAATAACCCCTGGGTTGTGAGTCTGAAGGACCCAAAGAATGCTATTGAAACCTAAACCAGGGGAGGTAGGAACTAGATGGTGGGCCTTAGAGGGGAAGAGGAGGTATCTGAAAGGCAGTTGATGATGCCACAGTGGAAGTCTGGAGAGGGAGAGCTGGGACAGGAAAGGTAGATGCCATAATCATCGGCATAAAGATGATAACTGAATCCATGAGAGTTAGTGAGATCACTAAGTGAAATAGTACAGAGAAAGAAGAGAACAAGGACCCTAGATAGAATCTGGAGGAACACTTATACTTAGAGGATGTGATCTGGAAAAGTAACCAGCAAAAGAGATAGAAAAGAAGCAATCAGAGAGGTTGAAGAGCCAGAAGAGAGTTGTGTCCCCCAAACCTAGATTTATTCTTCTATCTCTTGGTTCTACTTGGGTTATGTTTTATTTTCTACCATTTATCTCTGAGTTTCTTAGTTCCTTCCCAAAGGACAAATTGACCTTGTCAGTCCTCGAATCCTCATTTTGTCCCAATTCATACAGGGTGCTATACTGTTCAAAATTATTTAAAAAAAAAAAAACCTTTGCTTTTAGGGGCAGCGGGGTAGCTCAGTGGATTGAGAACCAGGCCTAACGATGGGAGGTCCTAGGTTCAAATTTGACCTCAGACACATCCTGGCTGTGTGACCCTGGGCAAGTCACTTAACCCCCATTGCCGAGTCCTTACCATTCTTCTGCCTTGGAACCTATACAGAGTGCTGATTCCAAGGCGGAAGGTGAGTGTTTAAAAAAGAACCGTAGCTTTTTGCCCATTCCTTGGCTTTTATCTCCCCATTATGTCAAGAATTCTTTATGGGGTTTTGGGTTGTGGATCTCTTTGCAGCCTGGGGAAGCCTATTTACTTATTCTCCAAAATAATGTCTTTAAATGCATAAAATAATATACATGGTATTACCAAAAGAGGAAGCCAATTATATTAAGATGCACTTATAAAACTACTTTTATTTTAAAAAATCACATTCATGGACCCCAAGTTAAGAGCCCTGCCCGATACCTTCTCTTGGCCTTTTCCTGTATTTCTCCCCCCCCTCAATTCCCCTGTTTTTCTACCCATATTTGTCATTGTGCAACCTTGTACCCTGAGACCTTTGAGTCCGGCCACATTTTCACCATTTCAACAAAACTGGCCACTCTCTGAGATTACCTATATGTGTCCTGCTTCTTGACGGTTAGAGTAAACTTCATTTGGACCCCACTATTCCCATGTGTTAATCATTTGTGGAGGAGCTAGCTTTAGTTTAGCCCGACCTTCCCTAAATAGCTCAGTACAGTAAATAATCAAGGTCACCAGGGGCTTGTTTCTCTGCCTAAGAGATGATATTTTGAAATTCTTTTGTAGTATTCGATTTAGCAAATCATATAACAAATTTATATGATTTACACTAAAGTATATACTTTATGAGTGTGTGCTTGACTGCATTTCATTAGCTTAGCAAGAGTTTATGAACTATTGAAATTTCTTTTCTTTAAAAATGTAGGGGGCAGCTGGGTAGGTCAGTAGATAGTTAAGCCTAGAGACGGGAGGTCCTGGGTTCTAATCTGACCTCAGACACTTCCCAGCTGGGTGACCCTGGACAAGTCACTTGGCCCCCATTGCCTAGCCCTTACCGCTCTTGGAAGTAAGACAGAGTATAGATTCCAAGATAGAAGGTGAGCGTTTTTATAAATATTATGACATCATGTGTAGCCGGTGTTTATTTCCACTCTATTTTGGTATAGCTTTTGGATTCTGTGAATTATCCTTTCGATAAAAAGAATACAAAAGCTCAAAAGATCGAGAGGCCTGCCGTGCCCTTGTCCATCTTTTTTCATGAGGTGATCGTATATCCTCTGCTAGAAGACCTCTAAGGAGGAGGAAATGGCCCACCTGTTAGAAAGCTTTTCCTTCTCTGGAGCCTAGATTTGCCTCCCGGCACCTTCCCGCCAGATGGTTCTTGTAACACTCATAAAAGAGTCTGTGAACCATCCTTTAAGTTTAGGAGAATTGAAAAAGCTAGAGGGGAAACTTTATTTCAAATGACTTTACTACATAAATTCATTATTGTTATGTTTCTTGGGGAGAAACTCAGGTCTTTTCTACCCTGTCCTCCTCAAAGTTTGATCTGGGTTTAATTTTTTTAAATCAGATGCTTTTTTTTAAACCCTCACCTTCTGTCTTAGAATCAATACTGGGTATTCATTCTAAGGCAGAAGAGCGGTAAGGGCTAGGCAATGGGGGTCAAGTGACTTGCCCAGGGTCACACAGCTAGGAAGTATCTGAGGTTGCATTTGAACCCGGGACCTCCCATCTCTGATCCTGACTCTCAATCCACTGAGACACCCAGCTGCTTCCCAGATGCTTCTTTTTTTTAAGCAGAAATCTGAGGGCACACTCACTTTATGGTCTGCATTCAGTAAGGTGGTATTTTCTTTAAATGTGTTATTATATTATATCATATCATATTATAAATATTTTTTTCCTCAGAGTGAGCTAGTGAGGATGTCTCGGAGGTGTGATTTTGATTAGAGAATTTCATTGGATGAGATGAAAATTGCAGAAATAGAACAGTAATGAAGCAAGGAGACCCAGCTTTTTCTGGAGGTTTCTCCTTACCCTATTCACCTGGCTTTCTGCTAGTGTCTTTCCTAAATCACCTAATGGAAGGAATATGTATTATGTGTATTCAGTTTTTAAAAGTTGGGGTAAGCATTTCCTGTGTGCTATGTGCTCAGCTAGACCCCTGAGGCAAACCCAAAAGGTATCTGAACTCCAGGATTTTACCCTTGTTGCAGAGAAAATAGGACAGCAGACTCTGAATCAGGATGACCCTGTCCACATTCTATCTGTGCCACAGTCTATTTCTGTGACCCTGGTCATATTACTTTAAGCTTTCACTGTCCGTCCCTACCTCCCTTTCTTTAAGACTGATTCTATGGTGCAGAATAGTTGCCAGTGGGAGTTGGTAGAAGAAGAAGAAGAAGGTAGAACTCACTCTGGGGCTCCCTGCACAATGCAGAGGACACTGCAGGTGGGAGTAGGATGTGGAGCATCTCTAACAATGATTTCCAGGAAAGAAGGCTAGGAAGTAACTTCATTAGGGGCATGAATGACCAAAAGTGGTGATACCCACTGGGATCCACAGAATGTTAAAAGAACTAGAAAAGGCCCCTACCATGTTCCGTGTGCCCTGCCCTTCCCAAGAGAAGATTTACAGAAGGATATGGACAAAAGGCATGCATGATAAGAGATTAGCAAGGTGTCTCGGTCTCTCTTAGTGGAGAAAATATTCCACATCAACTAGTACTTTCCCATCAAAGTTGGAAGCAGCCTGGTGGAAGTAAAAACACAATAACACTAATAAATATTACATGTCTGTTTGGGGACACGAATATATTTCCCACATGCCACATAACTTTTTATAATTGCTTCGGTTTATTTTATAAATAACATGATAGCAGCAATACCCTATTACTTTTGTTCAACTGACCATCCTGTCCAGTCTTCTCTCTCTTTGCTTTTGGCCCCAAGGAAAATTTTGTTGGAGATCCTAATGATGGCTCATCAGTCTCACAAGACTCTAAATCTGAAATAAGGGGATTAGATTAGATCAAAAGTTCTTTACCTTTTTTTGTATCAGGACCTCTTTGGCAATCCGGTAAGGTCTATTGTCCTCTTCTCCAAATAATATTTTTATTTTTATTTTTTAATTCCATTTGACATTTTATTTTACTTTTGAAAATTTTACTTAATTAATTTAGAATATTTCCCCATGGTTACAAGATTCATGTTCTTTCCTTGCCCTCCCCTATAGTCCCTCCCATAACCAATGCGCAATTCCTCTGGGTTTTACATGTGTCATTGATCAAGACCCATTTCTATACCATTAATATTTGCACTAATGTGATCATGTAGAGTCTATATCCCTAATCATATCCCCATTGACCCTTGTAATGGAGCATTTGTTTTTCTTCTGTGTTTCTATTCCCACTGTTCTTCCTCTGACTGTAGATAGCATTCTTTCTCATAGGTCTCTCAGAAATGTCCTAGAATGCATTGCTGCTAGTAGAGAAGTCCATTACATTGGATTGTACCACACTGTCAATCTCTGTGTACAGTGTTCTCCTGGTTCTGCTCCTTTTGCTCTGCATCAAGTCCTGGAGGTTGTTCCAGTCTCCATGGAATTCCTCCAGTTCATCATTCCTTTGAGCTCAATAGTATTCCATCACCAACATGTACCCCCATTTTTTCAACCATTCCCTGATCGAAGGGCATCCCCTCATTTTCCAATTTTTGCCACCACAAAGAGCGCAGCTATGAATATTCTTGTACAAGTCTTTTCCCTTATTATCTCTTTGGGGTACAAACCCAGCAGTGCTATGGCTGGATCAAAGGGTAGGCAGTCTTTTAGCCCCCTTTGGGCATAGTTCCAAATTGCTTTCCAGAATGGTTGGATCAATTTAAAATTCTACCAGCAATGTGTTCATGTCCCAATTTTACCACATCCTCTTCAAAATTTATTACTTTCCTTTGCTGTCATATTAGCCAATCTATTAGATGTGAGGTGGTACCTCAGAGTTGTTTTGATTTGCATCTCTCTTATTATAAGAGATTTAGAAATTTTTTTCATGTGTTTATTAAAAGTTTTGATTTCCTTATCTGAAAATTAACTATTCATACCCTTTGCCCACTTATCAATTGAGGAATGGCTTGATTTTTTGTACAATTGATTTAGCTCTTTGGAGATTTGAGTAATTAGACTTTTGTTAGAGGTTTTTGTTATAATGATTGTTTCCCAGTTGGTTGTTTCCCTTCTAATTTTGGTTGCATTGGTTTTGTTTGTACGAAACCTTTTTAATTTAATGTATTCAAAATTATTGATTTTGCATTTTGTATTTTTTTTTCTAGTTCTTGCTTGGTCTTAAAATCTTTCCTTTCCCAAAGATTTGACATATATAATATTCTTTGTTCGTCTAATTTACTGATAGTTTCCTTCTTTATATTCAAGTCATTCACCCATTCTGAGTTTATCTTGGTGTAGGGTGTCAGACATTGATACAAACCTAATCTCTCCCATACTGTCTTCCAATTTTACCAGTAATTTTTATCAAATAGTGGATTTTAGTCCCAAAAGCTGGGATCTTTGGGTTTATCATAGACTGTCCTGCTGAACTCATTTACCCCAAGTCTATTCCACGGATCCTCCTTTCTGTCTCTTAGCTAGTACCAAATTGTTTTGCTTTATTGTATAGTTTTAAGATCTGGTACTGCAAGGCCTCCTTCCTTCAATTTTCTTTTCAATATTTCCCTGGATATCCTTGATCTTCTGTTCTTCTAAATGAACTTTGTTATAGTTTTTTTTTTTCTAATTCAGTAAAAAGGTTTCTTGATAGTTTGATGGATGTGGCACCAAATAATATTTTAAGGGAATTAAATATTTTTTAATTGTAAAATATCTTTTGCAGTCTGTTGAGGCCTACTATCCTCTTTTCTGAAAAATATTTTTAAAGGAATGAAATATTTCTAAATTTTAAAATATCTTCAAGGCTTTGCAAACCTTAAAGTGCTATTATAAATGTGAGTTGTTATTATTACCCACTATTATTTTTTTCTAAAAAGTTCTTACACCTGTGAGATAGCTAAGTGGCCCAGTTCATAGAGAGCCAGTTTGAGAGACAGGAAGTACGAGTTCAAATATGACTTCATATACTTCCTAGCTTTGTGACCGTAGGCAAATCACCTAACCCCCATTGCCTAGCCTTTCCAGCTCTTCTGTCTTGGAACCAATCCTTAGTATCGATTCTAAGAAAAAAAAGATAAGGGTTGAAATGGTAAAAATAAGATAAAAAGTTTATAGACTCCAGGTTAAAAACTTGCAGACTGTACAATCTCTAGAGTTTGAAAACTAAAGATCTTGGCACCTAATAATTGGAATATTTTCTGTTTCTACGACTTCTCTGAATTATGTTAACTATTGCTGGGAACATTTTGAAAGCAAGATTATCCTTTCTTAAGGTATCACTCTCTCAAAAATCTAGTTAAAAACCACTCTAATATCAAGCTTCTTAACCACTAGATCTCTACCATCTAGAAATCTGTCTAATAAAAAAGACAGTGATGTGTATGGCCCCCCAGGCATTTAAATGACCCTGACTATATATGGAGCCTGTAGATATTTCTTACCCTGGGATTTTCGGTGAATATATAAGCTTCTCATAGACATTATACATGTTGGTGGATGGATGTAATTAAGCTTCATAGGTGAAATGTTGTCTAATATTTCACATTTTTTTTTATTTTAATAAGTATGCTAGTCTAAAAATAAAATAAAATAATATTATAATAAATGACAAAAATAAAATAAAATAAACCAAAAATACAATAAAATAAGAGAAATTTGTCTATACCCTAATCACATGCAGAATTGAAGCCACAGAGAGTGAGAGTTGTAGGGAACCACAAAACTAATTTAGTCGAATTCTCAAACCTGAGAATTAATTGAGGCCAAGAGAAATGATGACCGTTTCATGGTTAAATGGCAGATCTGATGCCAGAACTTGAAACTATTACACAAGTGGAAAATGTCTGTGTTTCCTATTTGTAATTAGGAAACATAATAAACCCCATAACGTATTTGACTTTGTGGAGTCAAATAAAGCTGTTGAATCTGAAGTATTTTAAAACTAATTTTCCAAACCTTTTATGCCCAACTAAAGAAAACTATTTTTCTGCTTGAGTGAAAATATCTAATGATTGTGGAGCTCCTTTAAGGAGAGCAATTAAATTATGCTGAAATACCATTTTCTGGCATTAACCATGAAAATGATTAGAGTGCCAGCTACCATATGGCTAGGCTTTTCCCCAAAATTCTTATTTGTAATATGGACAGGATAATAACTGAAAAAATGTTCAAACATTTAAAAGACACTAAGAAAGGTCAAGGATTCTTACTTATTGCCCACGGCATCAATTTATTTTTATCTAAATTCATTTTTTTGATGAAATAGGAACTCTGATAAAGTTTTTCTTATGACTTTGAAGTGAAAGAAATGAGCAGTCTGATTTTTCATTGTTGAATTCCTCAGAAGGCAGCAAGGAGAGACAGCCCACAAGGGCATTGAGTTAATTATTTTTAACACTTGTTGTTTTTCCCTGGAGCTCAGTTAGGTTTAGTGTCAATTTGATCAAGGAAACTTTCCTAAGAGAACTAGAGAAAATTCACGATCATCTTGACAAGACCTGATGGAAATAGTTACCTGATAACTGACCTTGTTTATTTGTTGTGCTCAACCTGTGATCAAGCCTTCTGAGCTCATAATGGTCCTTCCTCCCTCCCGTGTCTGGTGTAAAAGGGCAGCTCACATGCAGTGTGAGGGTTGCAGTTTGGCCACTTGGTTTCTAAAAGGTTTGCCATCACTGTATTAGACCAAGTACTGAGTTTACAAAGAAAAAATGAAGTAATACCTTCCCTAAAGGAGACTGCTCAGTCATTCAGTTGGTTACATGGAAAGTCTCAAAAGAAACCCAGATTTTCTGAATCTAAGTCAAGCACTCTAGCCAGCACTTTCTATTTCCTTTCTCAGAAAGGGCTTTAAAATTTGCATAGACTTTAGAAATGTTATAAACTAAGAGTGCAAACCTGGCAAGACCAACTTAACTAAAAAGTGCTTCTGGCACTACTGTAGCTTCACTTGTCAGGTTTGGATTCTTCCTAGGAGTTGGCAAACTGAGGCCCTCAGAAGCTGAAGGGAATCCATTGTTGGGTTTTAGGATATTGGTAATATGTTTTTTATACCCTCACCTTCTGTCTTGGAATCAGTACTGTGTATTAGTTCCAAGGCAGAAGAGTGGTAAGGACTAGGCAATGGGGGTTAAGGGACTTGCCCAGGGTCACACAGCTGGGAAGTTTCTGAGACCAGATTTGAACCTGTGACTTCCCGTCACTAGGCCTGGCTCTCAATCCACTGAGCTACCCAGCTGCCCCTGAAATTGGTAATTTTAGAAGGAAAGTGAGCATTTTTCCAAAAAATAATAAAGTCATGCCCTTTTGGTCACGTCCTTTGAAGGAGACCGTATCTTTCCTTATCCTAGCAAATTCTGTTTGAGTTTTTTAAGTCTACGAATCTAATTTGAACTATTTATAATTCGTAAGCTTGTAAGCCTCATAATATACTTGACTTTGGGGATTCAAATAAAACTTTTGAATGTGAAGTATTTGATCTTTTGGTAGGATGAGGGTGGCACACAGGGTTAGAACCAAGATGTAGAGAAAATATTTTCTTCTAAATCTATGACATGGTTATCTCAGTTACATTAAACATCCTCAAGCTTAATCTTGTGTAAATGTGACTCCTCAGCCAAGTTTTCCTGCAATTCTTCATCATATATAATGCCTTCTTTAAAGGGACCATGTGGATAACCACAGTGAAACAATCCTGGCCAGATTGCTTTTAACAAATTAATTTATAAATTGGCTTTCCATTGATGGGATAGAGTCCTCTGAGCTAGGCAGTATCTCAGTGATCCTTTAGTCTACCCCGCTCATCTTGGGGAGGATGCTGAGGGCCAGAGCAGAGTTTCCATTTCACTCCTTCACTGAAGCAGCTTTGCTGGGTCATTATTACCTCACGGATCAGACACAACCTCCAAAGTTGGGTATTTGGAGTTCTTCACAACCTGACAGGCTCCAAGCTTGCAAAACTTTGAACTTTACTATACAGTCACTCATAGCTCATATCCGTCATGCTGTTCCTCAGTTGGGATATTCCATCTCCCAATTCTTTGCTTTTGAACAAGCTGTCGTCTTTGCCTGTAAAATACGCCTTCTCCCTTCTAGCCACCTCTTGGAATCCTCAGTTTCTTCCAAAGCCCACCTTAAGTTTGATTTTCTACTCACAGTATTTATGCATTCTCCCTGCTACTCTAGGGCTTTTAGTGCCCAAACTGCCTTGCATTTATGGTACGCACATATAAATAGACATACACATGCACATGTCTGTGTTTATGTGTATATATGGGCAATCCATGTGTAATCAAGCAACACTCATTCATTAACGTACTGTCTGTTAGATGCTTTATTAAGCACTGGGGATGGAAAAGTCATTCCTGTTGATATTCTCTTGGGTAAGACAAATATACAAATATATGTGTATGTATAAATATTGGTGGACGGATGGAAGAATGTATATATTCCCAATAACTGATTGATTATTACACATGGATCTTGTAACATCACATAGGTGGTGGAAAGGAGGAAGGAAACAAACACTTAGATAGTTAGCTAGCATCTACCATGTGCCAGACACTGTGCTAAACACAAATATTATCTCATTTGGTCCTCACAACAACCCTGGGAGGTAGGTGCTATTATTATCCTCATTTTACATTTGAGGAAACTGAGGCAAATACGGACTTGCCTTAGCATTTGACACTGCATTGGAGCAGCTCTTTCTGACTCCAGGCCTAGCTCTTTATCCATTAGTTCTCTGAGTTGCCTATTGGCAGTCATCCTACCTGACAAAATCAGAACCCTGGTCTCCTGATTCATAATATAGTGCTATACTAGATTATCCATACTTCCAATATTTTTTGAAAGTTAGAGTAAAAATTCGTTTCCTGTTAGAGATGTCATTATTGTTGTTTTAGGGGATTTTTAGTCATGTCCAGCTCTTTGCAACCCTTTTTGGGGATTTTCTTGGCAAAGATATTGGAGTGGTTTACCATTGCCTTTTTCAGCTCATTTTATGGATGAGGAAACTGAGGCAGAGTGAAGTGACTTGCCTAGGATTGTATAGGTAGTAAATATCTTAAACTCAAGTCTTCCTAAGTCCAGATTTAGCACTATCTACTCCGCCACCCTGTTGCCTGCACATAATTATAGTATAGAACTGTAAGTATATTAAAATTTCCAAGTTTTCAGGAAACAGGCCACATAAAAACTGACTGGTACAGTACGTGATGACCAGAGAGAGGGGAAAATAAAGCCTCCACCCTCTTCTTGAAAACCCTTTTCCATATTTGTGACTATAGTTCATATGTATAGAACAGGTTCCCTTTTCTCTTTGAGGAATAAAGATACACAAATACACAAATCTAGGAGACTATAAGGTCGTTATAATAAAGTGGTCCAAAGGGCCTAAGTGGTTTCCAGTGGTGAGTTACACTCAAGAAATAAAATAATATCATCCAAGAAATATCTCACCCGAAAAGGAGGGTGGGAAGAGATATAAAGGGAGATTGAAGCCTACGTTGGTGCCTGGTTCAGAGCATTGGGTGTAAATAGCCCCTGTGGAGTAGCAGAGGTGGTCAACAAGGATCAAAGAGGATGAGAAAGTGGAAATTACCTGCACTTACTACTCTGATGAAATCACAGATCCTACTGAAATTTTGGAGCAGAAGTATAAGGGCTAAATTGTACTCATGGTAGGTTTGGTAGGTGACATTATGGACCAATGTGGACAGGAGCGGTAGGATTAGACTCCAAGGAAGAGAGAGATTTCTTTCTAACCGGAAGATATCTGAAATGAATAAATAAGTGAGGAAATGAATATTTGAATTTCCTTCCCCCACTCCAAATCCCTCAAACTTAATTGAATCTTTTGAAAATGATTTTTCTTTTTATTTTCTTTAATTTTATTTTGTATTTATTTTAAATGATTTTTTAAATTTAATATTTAAATGATTATTCTTGAGATGAGTGCCATGTGTCATGATTATTTTTTCTAGCTTTATAAAATATTATTTGGGGAATTTTGGTACCACATTGAATAAGTAAATGAATCTAGCTAGTGTCATTTTTTTTTCATATTGCCTTGACCTACCCACAAGCATTTAATGTTTTGTCTTCTGCTAGGAGTGTTTTAGAGTTAAATTTCATATAGTCTCCTTTTGAAATTAGACTTTTGTGAATTTACCTAGATATAATATATTGATGTCTCTAGAAAGGATTCAGCTTTTGTGTTATATCAATTGGAATTTAATTCATTTATTCAATGGATAGCTCAATAATCAGGCAGTGTGCTGGGCTAGGCAATGGGAAGACAACAGAGAAAAATGAACAGTGGCTGCCTTTGAAGAGTTTCTAACCTCCTCCTTGAAATTTTACTTCGTTATTCTGGAACAGATCATTTTCTTTATCATTTACTATTACAGTATAACATTAAAATAACTAGAAACACTTAATCTGTGTGGGACGAGCCCAGTGGTATTAAGATTTAAAGGAAGGAACAATTCCTTCTGGCTGGAATATTGGTGAAGTTTTAATGCATGAGATAGCATTTGAATTGGGATTGAATGATGGAGAGGATTTCAGTAGACATACATGTAGAGGGAAGGCATGCTAAGCTGAGGGTATAACAAGCAAATGTGTGGAGGTAGGAAACTACCAAGTAGATCAGAGAATAGGATTCTTAATAGGAGAGGAGGGGAAAGTGTTATATAGAGGGAAAATTGGTTGTATCCTAATTGTTTTAAAATGCTCAGGCAAAGCGCCTGAATTTTTTTTTTTGCGGGGGGAGGGGGGGGGTTTGGGTCTGGGAGTTGTGATTCAGGACTTCAAGTAAATGAAATGGGCCATTAGGATAATTAAGACAAAATGGACACCTGTTTCCAGAGCTAGTTGCACTTCTTCTTTTCACAGGCAGCCCCGCCCCCTCTCCCAATTCCATTATTCCCTTCTCTAGTGCAGGACAGGCAGTTGGGAAGCCGCCTCCTCTGAGGGGTCTTTCTCGATTGGCAGCAGCATCGCAGCACGTGAGCAGCCTCAACATTCCAGGCGCAGGGAATTATCCTACCACAGCGGTATACCACAGCAGGTGTCCCTCCCCCTAACTTTGCCCCTCCCCGGAACTTGACAGCGCTCCTCACTCGAGTACTCGAGCCCTGAGGAGAGCGCAGCAGTTAGCCGGCCGGCTAAGTCTTCTGGCGTCCCCGTGGGTGGTCCCTGGTCTCCAGTTCCACACCGAGTTCTTCCCTCTCACCCAGCCATCGCCACTGAGCACAGTAAGAGATTAATATTTGCTTCATGGAATGGAATGGTTTTAAATGGGAGCAGTAGATGAGGTACAGAAACTTGGCATGGGGGCAGGGGTCGGGATAGGGAAGATGGCGGTTGGGGTGGGGCGGATGGCGGTTGGGGTGGGGTAGGGTAGTGAGAGGTAGAGACTCGAGTTGCCCTTCCCCCACAAGGAGCGTGCTAGGAGTGCAGGTGGCGGGAACAGCAGTCATTGGCTGGAGCTAGTCACGTGGGAGGGAATAGCTGATTTTCATTGGTGGAAAAGATGGCGGATAGCCTAATGGCGGCGGAGAGCTTACGTACTCCATTTTGAGGAGAGCTGAGGTACTAACGCAGCTCCACCTTCTGTGATCAGGTTCTTCGGAACAACTGAGCCCAGATCGCAGTTCCCATCGCCCGAGTCTGCAGTTGCCGAGGGTCCTCCCAGACGCACCGTGTGAGGCACCGAGGCTCCGGCAGAGAGGCGGGTCGTGGTGTGCAGCAGCCGTAGTCCAGTGGGGGTAGGAGTACCTCCGCTTAAGAGATGGCGCCCAAGAAGGATAAGAGAAAGTGCCCCAGGAAGCCCAGATTCCAAGAAGGTGATCGTGTGTTATGTTTCCATGGGCCTTTTCTGTACAAAGCTGAATGTATGAAGGTATCGGTAAAATACCGCAAGGTCAAATATCAGGTCCGTTACTTTGGGGTTAAAGAACGGAATGCTCTGAAGCTCAAGGTGGTTGAGCATCTTTCCCAGGTTGAGAGCCCCGATGCTTGCCAGCCAGGCACCAGTAATGACAAGGATAGTGCAGTAGCACTTCCTGCCGCTGGCAGTGATGCAGGTGTGGCCTTTAAAAAGCGCCCCGTCCCCCAAGCTGACTGGGAGGATGAATGGCTTCCCCAGAGTAAATTACTCAAATACAACCAGGCCAATCTTAGGAAATTGCGGGAGCTTAACCGCAAGCAGGCTCAGCCTGCCACAGGGACTGTGACAAGGTCCTCTCCTAGAGAAAAGGCTCCTCCTACTCAGAGGAAAACTGCTAGAGCCTCAACCCTAAGAATACAAAATGCCAAAAATAATGCAAAGAAAGCTCCTCCTGTAGGAGTGGCCCAAACTACCACTAGTAAGACTGGCCGTAAAAGGGGACGGCCACCGGGAAGTAAGAGTAAGGGCAAGACCTCTGTGGCAGGGAAAAGAAAGGCTCCCCCCAATTCTGCTGTTGCTGCTGATAGTGACAGTGACGGTGAACTGAATCGCAGATTCCTGCGCAACCCGCAAAGCAGAGTGCGTATTCCTGAGGTACTGAAGCCGTTGCTGATGGATGACTGGGACTTGATTGTTAAGCAAAACCAACTGTT
This sequence comes from Monodelphis domestica, assembly GCF_027887165.1. Taxonomy (NCBI): domain Eukaryota; kingdom Metazoa; phylum Chordata; class Mammalia; order Didelphimorphia; family Didelphidae; genus Monodelphis; species Monodelphis domestica. The sequence continues at coordinate 17,988,410 of NC_077235.1, read as the reverse complement.
CCGTCTCCCCGCGAAGAAGACCGTGGCATCAATTCTGGAGGACTATGAACAGTCTGAGAAAGCCGTTGAAAATGCCGATGAAAAGTGGTTGCAGGATGTTAGCGAAGTGGTGTCAGGGATCAAAGCTTATTTCAATGTTATGTTGGGCTCTCAACTGCTGTACAAATTTGAGAGACCCCAGTATGCTGAAATCCTGGCTACTCAGCCTGGTGTTTCCATGTGTCATATTTACGGAGCACCACACCTCTTGAGATTATTTGTGAAATTTGAGGAGATGTTGACCCATACGCCTCTTGAGGAGCCAAGCTTGGCTTTATTGCTGCAGCATTTGCATAGTTTCTTGGGTTACTTAGAAAAGAAATTTTCTGATTTGTTCAACTTCAATGAATATGAAGTTGCGGCTCCTGAGTATTTCCGCAAAGCTTTTTAGGAGGCTGATGATGGTATTTGTATAAGAGTAAGAGTGTTTGTTATCTTTCGATTTTGCTAAACAAAGATGTTCTACAACATAATCTACACAAATAATTGTTTTTGTGTTAAAACATAACCAATGTTTCTTTAATGTTTTGTTTAAGTCAGAGTTACAAAGGGCATTTGAGACCCTCTTCTCCATGTAGAGCTACTATTCATTTGTGTAATAGGGAATGAACTATGTAGGAAATTTTATGTTGACAAAATATTTTAATTCTGTTCAACTTCTTTTATGATAAGTACTTTTACTGTCTGTATTCTTGGATAATGACAAAGCATCTTGTGGCTGAGGTTTAACTTCTTATATATAGATAAAGACTCATTTGTGTTAATTTTCTTTTTAATTTTAATGTTAATTTCCTTTTGGGGTATTGAAGTAGATGGATTCTCCTTGAAATTTTACTTTGTTATTCTGAAACAAAACATTTTCTTTTCAAGATTGTTGAAGATGATCATTTGTTATTTGTAAGATTACTTAGAAAGTGTGAGTTGTCAAGAGTTGCTTTTTAAAGCCCAGAAATAAAGTTTTGTTGAAAATGCAATTGTCTTGAACTTTTATTTATTATCTCACTTAAGCTTAGTCCCCATGGAACCCTAGCTGGCCCCAGGTTAGAGTTTGTAAGCAATTGGTTATTTCTGGAAAGAAGTAGACAACATTGTGAACATATTGAAATTCATCATCTTTAGGAATACAGAGGTGAGTATGCTTTTCCCCCAAAGGACTTGACTCTCACTTAGAAAGAGGACCTAGGACTTATTGAACTGACTTACTGATAAATGGGCCATCCATCATCCCGTGTATGGGGGGGGGGGTGTTTTGTTTTTCCTTTAGTTCTGTGAATTGCTTTTTTTTTTAAAAACATCTATATTTCACGGAGTGATCGTATATGATATACCATATCTGAAATCACTTCTCCTTGCTTGATTTTTAATATAATAAGTGAATAAGATTTTCCTTCAGATTGATTCATTCCCCCAATACAACACATTATCTTTCTTCCCTAACTGGATGCGGTCTTAGGGTGCAAAGTGACTGAGTTTTGGTCACAAGATTTCTTATATAACTACAAGTCTTAACATTTTTAAACTTAAAGTAGGGTTTTTTTTAAATAAGGGTTCTGCCCAATAAATAAAAGCCCGTAGTGCTGATTACAAATATTTTAAGTCTTTGTAGAGTAGGAAACACATATACAAAGGATATGAGTCAGGAATGAAATGGTTGAATCTTCCTATATAATACATAGATCTATTCCTCAGGGATGCATGAGTTCATCTGGGCAGGTAGGCTGTCCAGTGCATATTGCAGTTACTCTTGGCTTCAATGGATAATCTTATAAACTGCAATTGCCAAGAAAATAAAACAAATTAAGCAATCGGTGAAGAAGCTCATGATGAATGTTTGTGTACTTTTCTAGGTTACTCCCAAAGAAGGTACACAGACTATCTATCTGTTACAGGGTCTCTATTTGAGACATTCCTAGCTAGGGAAGACTTGCTTCCAAGAAACCCAAAGCCACCTCCATATAACAGTGAAATGTCCGTAGCAGAGGGGGATAAAAGTCATTGCTTTAAGAACCATTCCTTTGCATAGAATCCTCATGAATGTAAAAGATTCTCCTTCTCATTCTTTTTTTACTCTTAAATTGAATCAACAATATTTCCCAGAAGCTTTTTATGCCTGGGAAACAGTTCTTTAATAAAATTTTTTTCTTACATTTAAAAAAAAAACACTCCCAAAGTTGTTTGCTTTATAATTTTACATCTTGGTCATGTATATTAAAATCTGTTTTCCTCCCCTTGGGAAAGCTTCTAGATAATTTTCTTCTGAAAAGAGAAATCTGGAAGGGTTGCTTTTCTGTGAGTGCTTTCATATCAGGGCTTTTTATATATTAGGAGAGGAAATGTAGGATAGAGGATATGGAACTGAATTTTTAAGTTGGGCAGACCTAGATTCAAATCCTGCATCAGACACAAACTGACTGTGTGACCCTGGGAAAGTCACAACCTCTTGATGCCTTATCTAGGCTGCCTTCTAATATTATGAGTTGTAGAGAAAAGGTTCACTGAGTTCCTGAGACCAGTGAAATCACTGGTAATAAGCTAGTTGTAGGGGTTCACAGCATTTTATTTGGCTTTTTGCCTGAGGTTATTAGAATCAGAAACGATGACATATAACTTAATCTGTAATCTTCTAAAAGCACCCCAATGAGATGAGTACTCAAATAGGTTTGAGAGTGTGAAAAATCTATAGCCCATCTCTATCCAAATTAAACCAAGGGGTAGCTTCACAAGGTTTTTGCCAGGAATTGAGGTTCTTGATTGTTCCAGAAAATGGGTTAGAAATTTGTCATCAATCTCAGATGACAAAATCCTTAAAGTTCAATCATAGGTTACCACAAACATCATTAGGCCTAGTAGTTTCTTCCTTTGGTCACCCCTTAAATATACATACAGATAAGCTTTCTCAAAATGCTTCTTTCCAAGTAGTTTTCTGGTATAGAGATAAAAGCTGGACCAGTTGGTCTAGGCAACTCTTAGATAAGAACATTCTCTCTCCTGGTATCTTTTCTACAACTGATAAGATAGTCTTTGCTATCTGGAATACTAAAAGGACTTGGGCCGTGTCAGCAAAGCTGTGGCATTGTGCCAGGGTGGCACAGAGAGGGCTGTTCTGCAATACAAGCACCTCCTCCCTCCACTCTGAGATTATGTGATGGGGCTCACTCACCAGTAGCTTGGAGTTGTACTTTGGGCACATGATCTCGAAAACAGTTGCCAACACTGAACTCGAGTCACAGCCTGTAGGTTTCAGAGGCAAACCTTGAACCTAAATCTTAATGGCTTTAAGACCGGTTCTCTCCATTATCCTTTCTCTGTGTCTATGAAAAGCTGGGCAGGTAGGATTCAATGATAACACTAGTCAGTCCAAGCTCATGACATATATTATTGCTGCCCTCCTCTAGCTGTGCCAAGTAATACAGAATTTAGACTATTAATTTTTTTGATAGGCGTGGTGCTTCTTAATGATCATTTGCTGTCTAGCACATCCTATACAGATGCTTAACTGTGTAAAACAGGAAGTGCACACTGTCATCCACAATCCCTCTTCTTAGAAAGCATAGTTAAAAGGAAAAAAATGTATCTTAGTGCGTCAGAAAGGAAAGGAGGTTTTTTAATCAAAGTAACAGGGCTAGTAACTTAATCCCAGTGATAGCCTGTGTCGCAGCAGTATTTGTCTTGCTTCCATTTCATTTGGATTAGTGACAAACCTGTTGCCTTTATCTAGACAAGCATTTTCATAGTGTTTGGTTATGATGATTAGATCTTTTTTGACAGTTGCCAAAGTGTACTCAAAGGTTCCCAATAAACTATATGCAAAGAGGCTTAGCCTTTCTTCCTCTAGAGGGTTAGAATTCAGTGGTAAGTAACCAAGTGAGCTCTCCGTCTCAGATGTATGATGCCCTCCAACACAAAGAGCAAATAATCTACCAGGAAAATTATGAGCTAGTCACTCAATTTGTGCCCAGGAAATAGTACAACCTTGAGAACAAGGCATTTTTTCATATCAAAGCAATGCCTTTCATTTCTTCGGTCATCTGTTTGAAAGTGTCTGGCTGAATTGTCAGAATAGGAAGGCTGATTGGATATCATTCTTAGCACACTTAGCCATTTACCATACTCCAATCTGAGGACACGTTGTCTAACCAAGTCAACCCTAAGATGTGGAAGGCAGAACTTGAGCTAGAAGTCATTAATGACTTTCTTAAATAAGACAAATGAACTCTCCAGAACCCCTCTGGACCTGTCTTTGGCTCTAGACCCAACAAGAATATACTCTTATTTTCAAAGAGCAGCTCATTAGAGTAAATGACCTCCCATGCTTCTCAGCACAAGCTGTTTTTCTGCTTCCCTTTTTGGATACCACCTCACATAGCTCAGGTATAAACCGAGGAATTAAGTGGAAGACTATGATGACTCATTGCACATGTTGAAACCTTTAAGAATCATTGGAGTCTTAAAATGGACACATTTTACTCGTCATCCCATCAGGGGTCCAGTTTAATTGGCAAAACGTTCTTCTTCTGTGTGTTTATAAAGCTATAGCTGCTGAATTTCCATTTTAAACATCTCCTTCTAGAATATCTGCGATCTGAGTTGAAACCTCTTGTTACCAAGTTTTTCTACCTATTATGAACAATAAACCACTCCTTCACATTTAGAACAGGGTCTCTAGTGTGGTCCAGGCTGCATAAGGTAAGGAAAGGTAAATTGTGTTTTTTTAATATTAAGAATGTTTTTCTCATTTAGTAATCCTTCTTTAATACCCTCATTCCAGTTCCTCATGCCAAGCAGTGTGCTAAGTGCTTTAACATGATCTTGTTTGAGACGCACAACAGTCCTGTAAGGTAGGTACTATTATTCTCCCCATTTCACCGATGAAGAAACAGAAGCAAACAGGTTAGGTGACTTGCCCAGGGTCCCAGAGCAAGTATATATGAGGCCAGATTTGAATCTAGGTCTTCTTGACTCCAACCACACTCCCTCTTCCCCTCTCCTCCAGCCATTGTACCACCTAATGGTAGTTTTTCTTCTTCTGTCTTAGAATTGATATCTACTCCAAGGCAAAAGATCTATAGCAGGTGGTTGTGTGAGTAGAGAGAAGGGTATGTGTTCTGTATGAAGTGTTGTAAAGGTAGAAATGATGAGATTTGAGGACAGATTCCATTTTTGAGGTGAATCAAAGTGAAGCCATGAAAATGACCCCAAGGCTGTTTGCCTGGGTAGCTGAGAATTAAGGTGCCCACAATCTTAATAGAAAAGTTGGAAAGAGGCAAGAGTTTTGTGTGGGTGAAGAAAAGATAATGAGTTTTGGACACGTCAAGTTTGAGCCATTCATGGAACAACCACTTTGAAATAGTCACAAATTCGTGGGTGATTTATTTAAGTCCAGCATTCAGGAGAGAGACCAGGACTGAATGTATGGCTCTTGGAGACGTCCCCCTAGAAAAGGTCTTTAATCCTATTGGAAACTGATGAGGCCACCAAGTTAAACTGTATAATAATTCTCTAAGAATAGCCACTATGTAGTAAATTATATGCAACATGAATGTAGTGAGGAATTCCTACCCTTAAGAAAAAGCACAGATCCTTCAAATAAGCAGTGAGGAAGCTGTTGTACACTGGAGAGAGAACTGGCTGTGGAATTAGAGGATCTGGTACCTTTGTGACCTTGACAAAGCCCTTCAAATCCCCCAGGTGCCTTCATTTGCCTATCTTGAAAATGGAGGACTTCCGTAGATAGTTCTTTTCAGCACTACATTTATGATCTACAACCAAAATCAAGTTCCAGTCCTACCTTGTAACAGGAACACACAAAAGAGATATCAACCTGTTTTCCATTCTCTTAATAAAATCTATTAAAGAGGCTGCATTGTTTAATGGGGCAAAAATCACCAGCCTAGGAGCAATGCGACTGGATTCTAGTCTCCAGTCTGTTATTAGACACTGTTCCAATTTTAGGCTTGTTGCAGATTAGAAGCTTGGAGGAAGAGCTAACGTTTTGGGTGACTTAAGTCAAAATCCAAAAGGTTTTTATTTTTATTTTATTATTTTTTTTTTGTTACAATACTCACTTTATTTCTCTCCCTCCCCTCCACCGGCCCTTCCCACGGCCGACGTGCAATTTCATTGGATGTCCAAAAGGTTTTGACAAGCTATAGCACTGGGATAAATAAGGTAAGATGCAGCGGGGATTAATGTAGTCTTATACTGGAGTTGCAAAAAACAACCCCTTCACTACCAAAGTGTCTTCAAACACACTCAGCTTCTCTCCTTCCTTAAAAATCCTCGCTTGATTATAGGATTATTCCTTCAAACCATTGTCATAAAGCTTGCCTCCTTTTCTTAGATTAATTCGTAGAAAAAGTTTTTTGCATGGATTGCCTCTGTTTCTTTTTCTTTCACTTTTCAACCTTTTGTACTTTGCCTTCTGACCTCATCAGTCTGTGAAAAGTTCTATCCCCCAAGTCACCAATGATCTTAGTTCTAAAAATTGCTGGCCTTTTCTTATTACTTATCCTTCTTGACCTTTCAGCAGCTTTGGACATCATTTATCTCTCTCTCTCTCTCCCTCTCCCTTTCTGTCTCTGTCGATCTCTGTCTCGCTTTCTGTGTCTGTCTCTCTCTCTCTCTCTCTCTCTCTCTCTCTGTTTTCCCTCTCTCTCTGTCTCTCTGTCTTCCCTCTCTGTCTGTCTCTGCTTTCCCTCTCTGTTGGTCTGTCTGTCTGTCTTTCAGTATGTCTGTCTCTCTCTCAGATATGCTCGCATCTCTGGTTTTAATGGCATTCTTTCCTCTTGATCTTATCTTTCTGACATCTCTCATTTCATCATCCACTTCATTTTCCACCTTCAACCCCAGTTGTGGATATGTCTCCAGACTCTTTCCTGTTCTCTTTTTTCTTCTTTTTCTACACTCTCTCACTTGTTGGATTTTATCAGCACCCTTGCATCCAATGATCATCTTTATATTGGCATGTTTCTGAATTTATATATCCAGCTTTATTTTCTTTCTTGAGGTCCAGGCCTACATCAGGAGGCATTTCAAACTCAGCATGTCCAAAACACGGCTTATTATCTTTCCCTCCAAGCCCACTCCCCTTCTGAACCTTACTGTTTTTGCCAAGGAGACCACCCTCCTCCTAGGTAGCCAAGTCCAGGAATATTAGAGATCCATTTCTTGTAGCAATTTAAAAAAAAAACAGGAAATGAAAAGCAGTTCTCCAAAGCTAATCAACACATCAGCCCAACACCTCAGCCTAGTTTCAGAGTGTATAGAGTGTTCCATTTCCATAGTCCCCAACCTCAGCAGAAAAAGGAAGACACATCTATCTCTTTGTGGACAAGCTTAATAATTAAAATCATGTAGGGATGAGTTTTATTATTTTGTTCTTTTATTTACATTGTTGTCATTGGTTATATATATTATTTTTGTCTTTCTGCTTACTGCATCCTACATTAATAAATAAGTTCAAATATATGTTAATATAGATTATATAATCAAATATAAGTTCAGACAAAATTCCCCCTACATCTCAAAAATTTTCACATTGTTTCTTATGGCATAATAATATTTATTGCATTTTTAGGCCACAATTTGTTTAACCAGCCTTAAGCTGATGGACATCTGTTTTGTTTTCAGTTTCTCTGCTGCTGCAAAAAATGCCGCTATGAATATTTGGGTGTATGTCAGACCTTCCCTTCTGTCTTGACTTCTTTAAGGTATGTGCCCATCAATATTTAATTTACTTTCTTAGCATAATTCCAAATTGCTTTCCTCAATGGTCAGACCATTATACCACCAACAGTGTATTAGTGGACCTATATTTCTGTAGCCCCTCCAGCTCTGACTTCTCATCTTTTGTCGTCTTTGCCAATTTGCTCAGTTTGAGGCGAAACCTCAGAGTTGATGTTTGCATTTCTCTTATTATTTTAAAGACCTCATGTCCTTTGACAATTTATTCATTGAGGAATGGCTCTTGGTTTTAGATATTTGTATTTGGTCACCATTTACTTTGGATATTAAATGTTTTATCAGAGATTTGATGCAAATATTATTTCCACTTGACAGTCTCCCTTTTTACTCTAGTTAAATTGTTTTAGTGCCAAAACTTTTTTAAAAAATATTTTATTATTTTATTCCATCTACAAAAATACTCCTTGTGTTCCCCATTCCAACTGAGAATTAAAGAAAAACAACATCTATTACAGATATGTGTAAGTCAAGCTAAAACAATTTCCACATTTGCCATATCCAAAATCATTCATCTCATTCTACACTAAATCCTTCATCTTTCAATCAGGAGGCAGGTAACATGCTTCATATATATTCCTTTGGGATCATGATTGTTTAATATGCTGATAAGAATTCCTAATTATTTCAAAGTTATTGCTGTCATTGTAGAAATAATTTTCCTGGTTCTGTTTGATTTACTCTCTATCAGTTCATACAAGTCTTTTCAAGTTTCTCCCAAACTAAATACATAATTTCTTACAATATAGTAATATTCCATCACATTTATATACATATCATTTTCATTTTATCCATTCCCTGAATGAGGGACCAGATTCTGATTTTTAGCTGCCTTAAAAAGAGCCAAAATTAATTTTATATATTTCAAGTTTGAATTTATTTTCTTAATAGTACAACATCCCTTTATCTGACCTTCCTCTAATTCTATCTCCCCCTTCTCCCTTTTCCCTGTTGAGTGAAATGTATTTTTGTACCAAAACTCTGACTTCTATTTGGTCCATTTGGATTTTCAGGGAGTTTGTTGCTTTGGTGATGTTTTGTGCCAAGCTCTTAATTTTCTTTCCAATTCTTTATTCTTTAGCTCTCATTTCTTTCCAAGGTTTTGTTCAAGTGTTCTCATTGCATTTATTAAAAAAAACTATTAAATTCTTTTTTGAGGAAAAAAAAAACTTTCTTCCCTTAACCCTCACAGGAATTCTAGTTTAATTTGTGCCCAAACTGTGTTTTTCTCTGGGGCTTTGCTGGTAGATGATTTGGAGTCATTCTTTTCTATTGGATTTGTTTCTTAAGTTTTCTGCCACTATAATAACTGTTCATGGTGGAGTTCTTTTTTTCTGACTTGATATTAGGACTTAGCTCTCCTACACTTCTACAGAGAAGACTTGGGCTGGTCCTGTTGCTACTTTTTTCCCTTTTTTAATTTTAATTTTATTTTAATAACATTTCCACATAAGTTTTACAAAGTTAAATGATTCATGTATTTTCCCTCCCTTCTTCCCTCCCTCCTCCCAGAGCTGACAAACAATTCAATCTGGGTTATACATGTATTATCACACAAAATATATTTCCTTATTCATTTTTGTAAGTGAATAATCTTACAAAACCAAAACCCCAAATCATATACCCAGATAAACAAGTCATAAATCATATGTTTTCATCTGCATGTATATTCTAATGGTTCTTTCTCTGGAGGTGGGTAGCAGTCTTTTTCATAAGTCCTTCAGAATTGTCCTGGATCATTGTATTGCTGTTAGTAGCAAAGTCTATCATGTTTGATTGTTCCTCAGTATGTCAGGTACTATGTATAGTGTTTTCCTAGTCCTGCTTATTTCACTATGCATTAATTCATGTAGGTCTTTCCAGTTCTCTCTGAAATCTTCCTGTTCATCATTCTGTATAGGACAATAATATTCCATCACCATCATATGCCACAATTTGTTCATCAATCATTCCCCAATTGAGGAACATCCCTTTAGTTTTCAATTCTTTGCCACCGTAAAAACCACAGCTATAAGTATTTTTGTACAAAAGGGTCCTTTCCCATTTTAAAAATCTCTTTGGAATATAGTCATAGTAGTGATATTACTGGATCAAAAGGTATGCATTCTTTTATAACCCTTTCAGCATAATTCTGAATTGTCCTCCAGAATGGTTGTATCAAATCACAACTCCACCAGCAATGCATTAGTGTCCTGATTTTGCCACATCCCCTCCAACATTTATTATTTTCCTTTGCTGTCATAATGGCCAATCCAATAGGTGTGAGGTGCTACCTCAGAGTTGATTTAATTTGCATTTCTCTAATCAAGAGGGATTTAGAACATTTTTTCATATGATTATTGATAGCTTTGATTTATTCATCTGAAAGCTGCTTATTCATTCCTTTGACCATTTATCAATTGAGGAATGATTTGAATTCTTGTAAATTTGACTTAGTTCTTTATATATTTGAGAAATGAGACCTTTATCAGAGAAATTTGTTATGAAATTATTTTCCCAGTTTGTTGTTTCCTTTCTAATCTTGGTTGCATTGAATTTGTTGATACAAAACCTTTTAAATTTAATATAGTCAAAATTATTCTTTTTATATCTTGTAATGTTCTATCTCTTGTTGGTCATAAATTTTTCCCTTCTCTATATATCTGACAGGTAAACTATTCTACGTTCTCCTAATTTACTTATAATATCACTTCTTATGTTTAAATCATATACCCATTTAGACCTCATCTTGGTATAGGAGGAGAGATGCTGATCTAAATCTAATTTTTTTAAACCAAATTTTTCCCATACTATTTTCCAACTTTCTCAGCAGTTTTTGGCAAATAGTGAGTTCTTATCCCAAAAGCTGGAATCTTTGGGTTTATCAAACACTAGATTGATGAGGTCATTTACCTCTAGTCTATTCCATTGATCCACCCTTCTAATTCTTAGCCAGTACTAGCTTGTTTTTGACGATCACTGCTTGATAGTATACTTTAAGATCTGGTATTGGTAGGCCCCCATCCTTCACATTTTTCATTAGTTCCCTTGATATTCTTGACCCTTTTTTCTTCCAGATGAATTTTGTCATTATTTTTTCTAGTTCTATAAAATAGTTTTTTGGTAGTTTGATAGATATGGCACTAAATAAGTAAATTAATTTAGGTAGGATTGTCATTTGTATTATGTTAGATCATCCTACTTGTGAGCAATTTATGCTGTTGCTACTTTTTTTTGATAGGATCTCAAGGACAGTCTAGGGACTTGGAAGCTTTCAGTGCTCCCAAAGTGTCTGATCTATGCCAAAATCTGATTGCTACTTCCCTGGTCTCTTCTTTGAAAGTTTCTGGCCCAGTTTTGGGTCTGAGGAATGGTAAAATGCTACTAAACTTAGCCCCTTTCACACAGCTGGAAAGTTTTGTTGGTTCAAAGACAGAATTGTAAACTTTCCTTTGGTCTGGGATTTCTATCCAGTTATTCCCCTCTAGCTGGGCTAAGTGTTGGAACTGAGTTCCTCCTTTGCTCATGGAGTCTCAACCGCACTGCTGTTGCTCACTTCTGAATTTCTTCTTGTTATACTTATTAGGGCCTCCTAACCTATGAATACCACCTTGCTCTAACTTGGTGGCCCAGAACTGTGTAGTGGGCAGTGAAATTTCCATTTGGCACCTGTCCACATTGCAGTGTCTCAATATGGATCTAGGAGTGACTTGGTATGAGTGTGGGAACTCTTATTGCCCCGGTGCACAGTGTCTCCCAGGCCGCTGGAGTACTTGTTTAGCATGCGGCTGGTCCAACCTCATCCTTGGTATCCCCAGGTCTCTCTCTGTCTCCTTTCCTCAACTGACTAGACAAATGACATTCTATGACTTCTTAATTTTTCCATCAGGATTTTTGAGGTTTGTTTGAAGGAGTTTGGCTATACTACTTCCTCCTTGTACCACTATATTTTCTAATTAAAAAACTTTTTAGTTTCACATAATCAAAATGATCTATTTTAACTTTTGTGATCATATCTCTCCCTTGTATAATTAACCGTTATCTCCCAGCCATAATCTATGAAAAGTACTCACTGTGGTTCTCATTTAATTTTTTTAAGCCTAAAATACCACTTTCTAGTTTCTCTACCAGATCTTGCCAAATAGGGAGTTCTTTTCCAAATAATTCATGTTCCTGACTTTACTGAACACCACCATGGTCAGTAAATTCAATTTATTCTGATTCTTCCTTACCTAGTCTGCTCCACTTACTACTTTTCAATTTATTAACCAATAACAACTGTTTTTCATAATTATTACTTTATAATATACTTTGAAGTCTGAAAGTACTGTTGTCATTTATTTTTTTTCATTTTTTACCTTAAAATGAATTTTCCTTTTATTTCTCTGAGGTCTGTGAAATATGTCCCCTATTGTTTGATTATTATAGTACTAAATAAAAAAAATCAATTAAGGTAGTATGATCATTTTAGTATACTGAAATGGCACAGTTATGAGCACGGAATCTCCCTCTAACAGTGTATGTCATTATTCATTATTTCTTGGAAGGGTATTTTGTAACTGTGTATGTGCATAAATCTTGAGTATATCTTGTTGGATTGACTCCCACTTGCATTATTTTGAATAAGACTTCCCTTTGTCTTATTTATTTCTGGGGTTGTTTTTCTTGTCAAATGGAAATGTTAACGATTTTTGCTTCATGTATCTTCTTGAAAACTCAAGCTGTTCATTGAGTTCCTTGTGGGTCCACATTATTCTCTTTAAGTAATAGACACTACTCATCTTTCATTCTCATCGGAATTCTTTCTGGTTTTGTTTTCATGTTTTCATTCTCAAGAACTTTCTAGACCTTGATAGTTGACTTTATTTCTAGAACTTCAGTCCTTGGGGTCTTACATATTCTTTCACTAAACTCTTTGAAATTTCTGCTCTCCAAAGCTTGGGTGTGTGTTAATTAGTGCTGGGTTTTCCTCCCCTTCTCTACAAACAAACAAACAAAACTATGATAAGGGATTCTTTCCTCTCACTATCCCTCTGTAGATCTGTTTCCTTGACTATAAAACAAATTGATTGAAATGGAGGATCAATTAGGTCCCTTCTGGCTTGAAAGGCCTGGCCTGTGATTTCAGTGTCAGCTATCAGGTTACTCCAGGGTCAAAAAGGAATTCCTCTGCGTTTACTACCTTCTGGTACTTTTCCTTGTCCAGGTGGCCTAACGTACACCTTTCTTGTAGTTCTCACATTCCTTTTTTTGCCCGCAAAGAAGCTGATTAGAGATTGAGGCTCTCCTCAACACTAGTATGAATTTAGAACAGAGACAGAGTGTGGGAGGTGGTGGCAGGAGGCACTTCAAGAATATATGCTCTCCAGAGACAGCAAGGAGAAACAAGAGCATATTTGCTTAGGAATCTGTATTGATATAATTTACATGATATTTCATGACAACCATCTATGTTTATCATCCAAAGAAGTATGAGGCAAGTCATTTGCATGTATGCGTGTGTAAGCATGTATACATTGAATGGCCTAAAGAAAAAAAGACTGAGTTGGAGGTTGGCTGGGGCACTTCATTCATTTGAACAGTGATCTTTTCTGTCTTGCCAGTGGTAGGCATTTTTGAAGCCATGAGCATATGGAAGAGCCACTGTATGAACATGAGCTTGTCTGTGTGGGTGTGTTGTGTGAGTAGGGCCAATGACATTCACAGAGCATCTGTGAGTTTTGTTTATTCTGGCAAGAGACACCTTTTTGCTTTAACACGAATGAACTTTTAAAAAATCTTGACTTCTTCAGAAATGTCCTTAGGATAAATGATTAACAATGACCTCAGCTGAATATCTCTTAGACTAAATTCTGTGTACCCATTTCAGTATCGAGTTTTTAGTCTAGTCACAGCGTAAGCAAAAATAAAATCCCTGCCAGCCAGGAGATCTACCTGAACAGTTAGCACATAGAAGCTTTTGGTAGCAGATGGCTATAATTTGTCAAGTCAACAAAAGACCCCACGTTTTAACTGAATAATTTTAATACTAACTTTAGAGGATTAAGAAAATTCTTTATGACTAAAAACAACGTTCCATCTTTTATTCACATGGTATATTCTGTTACCCTCAAAAAGGATGTCTTCTAGGAAATCACTGTTGACAATCCGTGATAGAACAAAGAAAGAATAAACTACTGACATGGAAATACTGAAAATGAATGGTTTCAAGGAAAATAGTGCATTCAGTCTTTACAGTGTTTTAAGGGGAGACTGGTATGAGGTACAGATATTCCAGAACCATCACCACTAAAAAGGCGAATATTAAAGCTTATTTAAAAGCTTCCCAATGACACCAGAAAATGCATATGACTATAGAAAGTTAAATACAACACAATTTGCTACAATTAAGTAGTACTTGTAAGTGTTGGAAGCCTTACAAATTTTCGGGGGGGGGGGATCAACGCAATATATATATTGCCTTGATCCCCCCAAATATATATTTATATATCTCCATGAGAAATTACAAAGAAGAATATTCCAGAAAGTAAATCAAAAATAACTTATTAAACACTTACTATTTGCCCTGCAGGCACTGTGCCAAGCACTGGGGTTAAAAAAAAGACAAAAGACAGCCCCCACCTTCCAGGCACTCATTCTGATTAGGGAGATAACAAGCGCTGTCTCTCTCTCTCTCTCTCTCCATATACATGCATATATACACAAACAAAAACAGAAAAAATAGGACATTATTTACATTTTATTTTATTTTTTATTTCCATATTATTCATTTTTGTAAGTGAATAATCTTATAAAACCAAAACTCCAAACATATACCCAATTAAACAAGTGATAAATCATATATTTCCATCTTCATTCCAACACTTCTTCCTCTGGAGGTAGATAGCATTCTTTGTCATAAGTCCTTCAGAATTATAAGACATAATTTACAAAGGGAAAGCATTAGATTCAAGAAGAATTGAGAAAGCATCACATGTGATCTGAACTCCCCATGTAGCATGTTACAGTGAGTAGGCCTCATTGAGATGTGAGAAGAGGCTACATGAGACTACTGGAGTATCATCATAGATTGTATTCCAGACAGTCTAAAAACTGTGTAAATAAAGATCATTTCACTACAGCTACAGGTTCGGCCAGTGTGGACCCCACAGTAGTTCATCCAGAGCTTAATGGTGCCACATTTAGCAGGTACCCTTCAGGTGTGGTAAATGGCTCCAGCTCGCATCCCTAAGGCAGTAGAGGGAATAGTCCCAGTGCTATGTATTTTTCTCATGGGCTCTCCACTGTGGCCCATGTTCCTTTCTCTGGCCAAACTATCAAACTAGAAGCTGATAGAGACCACCCAACTAAGCAACTGTAGCCTAAGAAAATAGCATTCCCGACATGGGAGCTTTCAACTTTAAATGTGATTGGGAAAAAATCTGGATTTTTGAATCGAGGCAAAACCATAAACTTATATATTGTTTTAGAAACTTGTCCAATATACAGATGAAAAAGACAAAAAAGTTTGAGGGGTGAAAAGAAGATTTGAAAAACTTTTTTTCCTTCATATAAATTAGAGTTTGTCCCCCATCCAGTGGACTGATTCAGATTCACTGTTTCGGTGTCCTATGGGTTCTTTGTTAAGCAAGAGAAATTAATGGTTAATTATGTCACAAATGTACTTGTCTGTGTCCAGTTTTTAGAATATTAAAAAGGATTTGTTTACTTAGCTGTCATCAAAAAAAGAAAGCAAAAAGGAAGCATTTGGAAAACCAATTTTAAGATGATTTTTAAAAATATGTTAAAACATGCCCCAAAATGGGACTGTTGGCAAACGTCTCAAGACTGGATTTTTCCCCATCTATCTTCTATATCGCACAGTGCACTGTCTTTTCTACTTGCTTTTTTTAGACTAATTTGGTAAACAAAAGACAACCATTCCTTCTGATTTAGGCAGGAATTTCCCTTCTTTCCAAGTGAAGATAACATTGCAAAGAGATTTCGAGAAAAAGGGAGGTTTTGTATGAATGATCCTTATGCTTTTGGTCACTAGTTAAAGTATCTATTAATGGTGATTTGCAAAAAAGGCACTAGAAGATAGTGCAGCATTTCCTTGCCTCATTGATTCCATCCTGGAAATGTGGTAGGATAGCAATATTTTTGCTTAAAATCTTGTTTGTGACTGTAAATATAACCCTTTCTATGAATTATTTTAAAGAAATAAAACTTTGCCCCCCAAGAGTAAGATCCAATGCGAGTGCTGCCTCAAACCTGTCCTGTATTCCCTCTATGTGGGGAGGAGAAATTTCCTGCTTTGCACTATGTGGCGACTATTGGAAAATGTGCACCATGGGGGACATTCCTCAGAAATAAAATGATTTTGCCCCCTGAGGGAAAAGGGGGGAAAAGTTTCAGAAGAGAGTGGGACAGTGAGTTGATAAGGCAGGCATGGTAGGGTTGAGTAGAAGCAGTGTAGGCCCTGGGTGAGGTTCCATAACATAAACTGGTAGTGGACCCAGTCAGAAAGGTTGCATGATTTTCTCCACCATTGTGTGAGAGAAGGCAGCAGATAATGGGAGTGATAAAACAGTGAGGCTTTGGCAGGGCAAGACTGAAGTTATGATAAGGGGGGGGGGGCAGGGACTGGAGAATAGCACAATGCTATATAGAGTTATACTGGTTCACCATAGGGTCAAGATGGAGATCGAAGAGAATGGATAGTGCAGGAGATAGGCCTAGAAGACAACTAAGGCATTGGAGATCAGAGTTCTTAAATAGGGAAGTGGTACAGTTGTGGGTGATGGCGAGATCATCTTTGTGTGTGTGCTGAGGTGGGTGAAGGAGTACCTTATGGGAAATGAGCAGTCAAGAAACTGAGTGGTTAGAGTGTTGGAGGGAGTCAGGATGTGTTTTCGAGTGAGAAGTGATTATATCATAAAGTGTACCAGAAAGGGAAGTGACCAGGTTTGTGGGTTTTTCTGACTTTGACCATGTTGCTATATTTCTTCAGGATGGCAGTAAGACGTAACTTTCTTCTTCTTCATTGTTGAAGCTGGTCGATAATTATCATAAAATCTAGAGTTGGAAAAACCTTACAGGTCCCATCGTTGTTCTTCTTCATCTTTCTGTAGCACTGGAAACATTACAAACCATTTCCCTTACAATAAATTTTAGTAGTGCCAGTTTTATTTATTTCATTCTATAAACGGGGAATGCAAAGCTCAGAGAGGTTAAGTAACTTGCTCAGTGTCACTCAATGAATCCCAAAACATTTAAAAGCATCTATTGGATACCAGGCACTAGAACTTAGTCTCTTTGGGGTTTGATGGCCAAGTTAAGGCATTTTGATTTGAGGAGTAACCTGGAGAGTGAATTGGGCCAAAGAGAAGATGATTGATAAGACTTTTAAGTAACACATGTAAAGCAAGGGAAGGGAGAATGTAAACAGTGAGGGGACCAGGCGAATGGCAGGAAGGCTCAGGTGAGATATAAAGTGTGCCCTGGTCTGAGGCCAGATTATATTTATACACACACACACACACACACACACACACACACACACACACACACACACGTATGTGATATGCTAAGTGGGGTTTGTCCTCACTTATTCTCTAAACAACACAACTCGGTCTCAGGGTGGGAATTCCAAAGATAAGTGAATTAACTGTTCCAGGGATTGGGGATATTATTATGGATGTACTAACTGAAGTAGATACATGATTAGCAAAAGAAAGAAATATTGAATACCATATATAAAAGATAAAATAGGAGAATATTCACAATAAATGAAAAAAATAATAAAATTGCTAGAAAATACTTTGCCCAACTATGTCATTAAAACTAACAACCTAAATGAAATTAATGAATATTTATAAAAATGTGAGATCCCCCAATTAACAGAATAAAAAATAGACAATTTGAATTATCCATTCTCAGAAAAAAGAAGTTGAATAAACCATAAATTGGTTCCTAAAAGAAAATAAACTACAGATACCAGATGGATTTAACAACATAGTTGATTCCAATACATTATGACTTAAAAGATTTGAAAAATTAGGAGAAGCAAGGGTCCTACAAAATTCCTCTGTGGTGCAAATAAATTTCTCATACCTACACAAGGGAGAGAAATGAAACTATAGACCTACCTTCCTGCTGAATGCAGATTACATTTTTTAAAACAAATTATTAGCAAAGAGGCTATAGCAATGCTACAGAGACAGTATGTCATGTTCTGGTTGTGCTTATATCAGGAATGCAGAATTAGTTCAACATCAGGAAAAGTATTAAAATAACAGACTATATTAATAAGTATAACAAAAGTTAGTAATTATGTAAATGAATAAGGAAAAAGCTTTTGACAAGATTCAACAACCATTCTTGTTTTTAAAAAAAAATAAATAAAAGGAATAATTGCACCTTTCCTTAATATAAGTAATATCTTTCTAAAACTGAGGGTAGGGAAAAAGAAGGGAATAAGGATTTCTATAGCACCTACTATGTGCCAGACATTTACAAACATCTAATTTAATGCTTACAATAACTCTGCGAAGTAGTTGCTATTATTATTCTTATTTAAAAATTGAAGAAACTTAAGCAAAGAGAGATTAAGTAACTTGCCCAGGGTCATTCAACAAATAAATATCTGAGGCCAAGTTGGAACTATGCACAATGGGATATAAAATTGTTTATGCCCTTTGATCCAGTCATACCTCTACTTGGTCTGTATCCCAGGGAAAGGACCTACTTGTACAAAAATATTTATAGCTGCTGCTTTTGTGATGGCAAGGAATTAGAAATTGAAAGGACATCCATCAACTGCAGCATGGCTGAACAAATTGTGGTATATGATAGGGATGGAATACTATTGTGCTGTAAGAAAAGATGAGCAGGATGATTTCAGAAAGAGCTGGAAAGACCTTCATGAACTGATGCAGAGTGAAATAAGCAGAACCAGGAGAACATTGAACTCAGTAACAGCAGTACAATGGAATGATCAACTCTGATAGACTTTGATGCTCCCAGCAATACAATGATCCAGCACAACTTGGAGGAACTCATAACAAAAAGTGCTATCCTCCTCCAGAGAAAACTGTTGGAGTTGAAATGCAAATCAAAAGCATGAGATTTTTTACTTCAGTTCATTTGAGTTTTTGTCTTGGGGTTTTGGTTTTATATGATTATTCTCTTGTAGAAATTAACAATATGGAAATATGTTTTGCATAATAATACATGTATATAACTCAGAAGAAAGAAATCTAAGGCCAGATTCGAATTCCTGGTCATACTGTCCCAAGGCTATCACTCTCTCTGCTTTGCAACCTTGCTTCAGCATTATACATAATGGAGATAAATCAGAGGCTTTTCCAATAAAATCTGGGATTACACAATGATGTCCATTATAACTAGTACTATTTGACATAGCACTAGAAACAGTAGCTATAGCAATAAGAAAAGATGGAAAGAATAAGCATAAAAGAAACAACATGTTTGCTTTTTACAGATAGTATATATGATGATGTTCTCAAAAAACCATACAGAACCAAATAAATTATAACAATTATTTCAGCAAATTTGAAGGAACATTCACAGAAATTTATCAGTATTTCTGAATGTTATCTCAAATTCCAGTCAGGAAGAGAAGCAAAGCGAAATTCTATTCAAAATTATTCTTGAATGTATACAAGTGAGAATACATCTACTAAGAAACTGCAAATTCAATTTCAAAATATTTTATACAAATAAAGACCAATCTGAATAATACAATGACAATTAATTGCCCCAGAGTAGGTCAACTAAATATAATAAAAATGATGATACTACTTAATTTATTTATCCAGTACCATACCGGTCATACTACAAACTACATTACTTTATAAATCCAGAAAAAAAATAACAGAATTCATCAGGAGGATAAAACAGGCCAAGTATTTCAATGAAAATGATGAAAAAGAATCGGAAAGAAGAGAATCTAACATTACCTGATCTCAAACTATATTGTTGCTGTTCATCCTTCACTTTCAAAGGGGACAAATGGCATCACAATTTTAATTACATAAAATCAAAAAGATTTTGTACAAATTTAAAACAAGACAGCTAAAATGAAAGAAACAGTACAGGGAGAAAACATTTTACAATAAGTTTTTCTGATTAGGATCTCATTTCTAAATTGTGTAAGAAACCGATTCAAATTCATAAGATATTCCCTAATTGATAGTTTAAGAATATATTAATAAGCCATCTTCAGAGGAAGAAACCCAGGTTTTCTTCCAATTGCTAGTAATTAGAGAAAAGCAAATCAGAGTAATTCTGAAGTTTCACATGTTACTCATCAGATTGGCAAAGTCAACATTAAAGAAAAATGACGAATTTAGAAGAGCTGAGGAAAAACAGGCACATTCATACTCTGTTGGAACTGTGAATTGGTCCATCTATTCTGGGAAGCAATTTGGAACTTTCTCCAAAGCTGTTAAACTTCAATACCCTTTGATACTTATATTACAAAGAGATGAAAAAAAAGATCTCCTTAGTTTCAATGATATTTCTAGCAGTCCTTTATGTGATTGCAAAGAATAAGAAATAAAGGAGTGCCCATCAGTTACAGAATGGCTAAACAAATTATGGTATGTGATGGAAATAGAGTATCGTACTATAAGATATGATGAAACAGGTTGTTTCAGAGAAACTTAGGAAAACACATTTGATCCAATATAGGGTAAAATGAGCACAATGAGGGGGACAATTAATTTAATAATATTAACTCTGGAAAAATAAACTTTGAAAGACTTAATAACTCTTGTAAATAAAATATCCAGCCACCATTCCAGAAGACAGAATATGAAGTGTACCTTCTGAGAGAAAAGTGATGGACTCTGAATGCAAAAAGAGATGTATTTCTTGGAAATGGTGAATTCAAGTATTGTTTTTCTTGATTATGTATTTTTGTCTTGAGATTTTTGATGGTTTAATTTTCCAATTGAGGTACAGGGAAGGGAGGAATAAGAAAAAAGGCAATGTTTAATTTTTAAACAAAATTAATTTTTTTAAAAGTAAAAGTCCTTAAAATCTCAAAATAAGATATAGGAAAGAAGAGAAAAAACTTTCCCAGTTCTAGATAGATCCATGTATGGTCCATCCCATGACCTTTTTCTTTATTTTAACCTATCATGCACATTCTGAAAAGAGAGACTTCCCAATATTTGTTGGGAATATTATGAAGTTTAAAGTAGAAATGGAGACAGTGGATTGAATGTTATAGTATATATTTGTTTTTTTCTGACATTCCTGGAATATGATGAGTTTTATGTAAGTGACTTGTCCAGGTAAGTGGTTTGTCATTTTAAGAATATAAGTATACTATATATATATGTATATATATATATATATATAGTCATATTAGATATATAAGATTTTTGAAAAATGTTATTGATTGTAAAGGACTTCTTAAAATATACTTGACACTTCCCTGTCTTACTTATTACAAGGAGTATATTGAACATAAATTCATCTTTTTTAAAATTAAGAATACTCATCATGAATGTTATTTATTGCATGAAACCGCAATATTAACTCAAATACTACTAGTCTGGTAGCCATTTTACACTTAGATTACATTCTTGCTTGTATTTTACTTTTTTTTAAACATTCTTATTTGTATTACAGTTACTTTGCTTTATGGGATCTCCATTACTAAAATATTCTTGATGGCAAGGACTATGGCATTTTGTCCACTTCAGGGTAGGACAGTGATTTGCAAATGTGCTTAATAAATGTTCATTGAACAGACTATCATATAATATCAGAGTAGGGAACGGCTTCATGTGTCATCTAGTGCAACATGTACACAAATGAAAATTTCTTCTCCATAATTTTTAAGGAAGATTCATCTTGCCTCCCACCAAAATTCTTCTAACATTTCTGAATTCTCTACCTTACAAAGCACCTCACTCCATTTTTGTAAAGTTCACATTTTTAGAAACTCTTTCCTTTATTTTTTCCTGAAATATTCCTCTCAGTAACTTTTAATCCATTGTACTGGGTTATGACCCTTGTGACACAATGCCCCTCTTCCACATGAAAGCCCTTCCAATCATTGGAAACAGAAATCAGGCTTGCCTTAAGTCTTTTCTATTCCAAGTGAATTATTCACAATTCCTTCAGCTATACCTCTTTGGCAAGATATTGTAGCTTTTATCTTCACAATCCTAGTTATTCTGCTTTGGATTCATTCTAGCTTTGCTGAAATATGTTGCCCATAACAGAACATGGTATTCTAACAACAAATGATCCGACAAAAGGAAACTATTACAAAATTGTCATCTTGCCTGTTCTGGACACTAAACTTAACATAGAAATGTATTCACTTTTGGCACTGGATCAGACTAATGCCTTTTTTTAACCCTTAAAGAATATTTTAATAGCTAATTTTTAAAAATAACACTGCTAGCTCTCTACACAGCAAGTTATTACTTATAACAAAGAAATCAGCAGAGCTGGAGGGGAGCAGAGCACTTGGGCCACTCCCCTCCCCCTCTTCACTTAAGCTGAGGACATTCCTCGATTCACCCACCCCTCCACCCAACAGTCCAATGGGAGTGCTTCCTCCTTCCCCTGTGCGGGGTAAGGGTTAGCAGGACATGCCTGGCACTTGGTGGGGAGGAAGGGCACAACACTCAGTCTGGGGGTAGGGTGGGGGTGGGGCCTGACACTCCATCTCTAAAAGATTTGCCATCGCTGCCCTATTATATAAAATTTGAAATGTTTAGTAAGCAATGAGGTACTGAAGCTCAGGGAAAAGAAAGAGGAGATAGAGAGATAAAGAAAGGGAGAGAGAAGGAGAGAGAGAGGTGAATGGATAGATAGATAGATAGATAGATAGATAGATAGATAGATAGATAGATAGACACAGATAGACACAGATAGACAGATACAAAAGTAGATATAGATAGAGAGAGAAATAGATAGATAGATGGATATAGTTGTAGAAGTTATTAGCATAAAAATGGTAAACTAATGGTGGTTGAAGAGGTTAGCACTAAGAGAATATAGAGAAAGAAGAGAGCCTTGGACAGAGTTTTGAGGATTACTTAAAGTCAGAGAATATTATTTGGATGATAAACTGACAAAAGAGATTAAGAAAGGAGCACTTGGGAATGAGAAGAGAAGACTGGCATGAAGGCCCAGAGAGGAAAAAATATCTAGAAGTAGAGGAGAGGATAATGAATAGTGGCAGGCAACTAAGACAAGATCCTCAAATTTCCCAATCAGCATACCACTGGTAACTTTGGAAAATGCTGCTTCAATCAGTCCATGAGTTTAGAAGCCAGATTGCAAAGGGATGAAAAGGTGGTAAGGGGCGGGGGAGATAAAGAGAACTTCTTCTAAGAGTTTGATTAAGAAAGACATAGGATGATTGCCTGAACTGATGATGAGTTCTGATAAAGGGTTTTTTTGTTTGTTTGTTTTTTACAGATGAGAAGGCATGCTTGGGGATATTTTAAGGCAATGGGGAAGGAACTAGTAAGTTGAAAAATGTTGGAGATTAGAGAAGGGAGACATGATAGAGAGATCATTCTGCTTAAAAAGATAGGTGAGGATGGGATCAAGTTCCAACATTGAGGAATTGACCTTAGAAAAGAGAATAACTGCCTCATTGTCAGAGAAGACTGAGGGAAAGCAGGGTCAGGATGATAGGGAAAAAATTTTGAGATAAAGGTAAAGAGAGAAGTGGGAGCTCATGTTGAATGACCTCTGTTTTCTTAATAAAGTAGAAATCAGAGAGACAGAGCCAAAATATGGGAGTAAAGGCAAGGACTCCCCTGAGCTTTCCCTAAATCTCCTTCAAACAATTTTAAAATAATGCCCCCAAATGAATTCTAGTGTGGCAGAACCAACAAAAGAACATGGTGAAACCAGTTTCCTTACCAAAACAACTTAGAAATTTGACAGGAAAGATCTGTTTCATTGGGGTGAGAGTGGAGTGCAGGTTATGCCCTGTCACGGCCAGAAACAGGCATCGGATGACTGAATTGGCACTTCCAGAGCTCTCACCCTACTGATGGTCAGGGGGTAGGACAATTGGTCAGAAGGAGATTACAGGAGACACTTCTCTGTCACTTGGTGCAGGATTCTGTTGCATCACTCATACACAGTTTCAGGTCGCCATCCCAGGGCAAGTAGAAAGACTAACATACTAGGGAGCGTTGCCACAGGGGAGGAGGATCCTGGTAAAAATTCCAGAGCAGAAAACAGTTGCTCTCAGACCAGAGCATGAGCCAGAAGAATGACCATACCTCTTATTAGATTATGCCACCGTTGAAGTACTAAAAATTTACAGGTCCCCAGAACAACTAGCTCTGAAAACCTCCAAGTTTATAGATTCTGTTCTCTTCCCTTTTTAGAAAAGGATGACATTTGATCTTCTGCACTCTTGAGGTTTTTCCTCTTAGTTTCCACAATTTTTAAAAATGTTATTGACTGCCTATGTAAGTTAACCTTCACATTTCCTCCAACATGTAGGGTTATAGTTAATATGGGCTAGGTAACTGGAATTTATCCTGGACTACTTACTAGGTGCTCTCTTGCCATCTCCTTTTGTATACTCAACACCAATCCCCTTTTATCCATTTTGTTTTGTCATTTCCATGGCAAAGGCAGTTGTCACTGGCAGAGAAAACAGAAACAAAATCTGTTTGATTTTGGAATTGAGCTCCTCTGGTCTTCCTGCTATTAAAATTTAATATCATCCCACCTATTCCAAAAGTGGGTCTATCCCTTCTTTCGACTTTTTTGTTTTTAGGTAGATCCTTTCCAATCAGACCATCATTTTCCTTACTATAGATGAGAGGCAAATTATTAAGCCTTCTCTCCTTTTTCCCTACCATTCATTGTTCCATCCAGTGGCAGTCCTATTTCTTTTTCCATCTTCTTCTTTTCTCCAATTGATATCTTAAATATTCCTTTTTGTTGTTCTTGGAATCCTTTGCCAAATTTAGTTCATTGATTCCCTATGTTGGTATAAAAAGTAATTCATATAAAAGCTCTTTGATTGGTTAATCCTTCTGCTTCTTCTGTCATTTCTTCTATCTTTGTTAGCTTCCTCACCTCATACTTTCAGGCTCTAAGAACTTTGCCCCTTTTCTTAAAATATACTGGTATACAATTTTCAGGTCTTCTCTGATTGTGGTTTGCCCTAGGGATGCCCTATATGCAAAGTATGTAAGTTTGGACACAGCAGTTTCCCCCAAAGTCCTTCTACTACTTGTTTCCAAAATCTCATATGTGTGTCTGATAGCAAGGGTTACCTGAAGTCTGAACTATAAAAGTAGGAGATTAATGTCTTTTTTTTTCATCTGAATTTGCGAGAGTCCAATGAAACTGAACTGGGCATCTGTATCTGTTGCGATTCCAAACATGAACTTATTACTCAATTTGGCTTTGTCTTAGCATTTAATTGTGGCCTTGAACATTCGAATGTTGTACCACATGTCATTGAGAAAGTCAAGAACTGTATCGTCCTGCCAACAAAACCTTTGTAGGGAACATCATGGGCGTCAGCTGGGGAAGTGGAAATCGCTAGAGCGGAATGTTTTTGTTGGCTGTCACGGTTATTTCCTTAAATACTAGTTAAAGACTAAAACAAGCATGTTCTCTTTTTGCTTCTATGGATGTGTTGGTAAAGAAAAGTATATTTTACCAATAATAAGTGGAAATTTGTTAAAACTGACAAATTAAAGATGGCTGTCTCTCCTCACCAAACATCCTTCTCTAGTTCCAGGTGCAGTTTTATCTTACTTTAGATTGGGGTCTTTCCTGTTCATAATCTTCCATCATAGTTAACGTTATTCTAATTTATACTTAAATCCTTCTTTGGTTTACTGCTGTGGCTTATAGTTCAGCTAAGATTCTTGATTATCTTTGCACTGTTCATTGTGTCAGGAAGAAGAGGGTGAAAAAGCACTTATTATCTACGTACTATGTGCCGGGGGACTGTGCTACAAGTGCTTTATAATTATTATCTCATTTGGTCCTCACAACAACTGCATGAGCCAAGTGCTACTCATCACCATTTCATAGATGAGGAATTGGAGGTGCTCATTGGTTAAATGACTTGCTCAGGGTCATACATCTAGTAAGTTTTTGAGGTCAAATATTTCAACTTGGGCCTTCCTGGCTTGAGGCTCAACACTGTTCCCACTCTGCCACCTAGTGGCCTAAGTATTGCTGCTGCAAAACTTGTAAATTCATTCCTCTTTGCCTCTTAAAGCTTTCATGTTTTTATGTCAGCAAGTAACTCATGCCCTGCCCTCTGATTTGTTGTGGATGTAGTGGTTTTTAAAAAGGATATTTCCTCCTTCAAATGTGACATTTTCTGTATTACCTGCATATGCCATATTGTCTGGGGTGTAGTTTCTGACCTGCAATGCATTACCTGCTTGACTGAGTTTGGGGTTGTTTATCACTGATGACATGTTTTTCTCCAGGAAACTACCATTTTTCTTGTCATGACTTTACAACTGTAAGTGCTGAGATGAACCTAGAATTTTCCAGCAAATTGTTGAAAGAAATCAAAGCAATTACTTCACATTGACCCTGGGCCTAGAGGGAAAAGAAAACCTTTTTGAGTAGATTTCCTTTGCATTGGAACAAATGCCATAGTAACATAGAAACAATTTCTGTCAAGAACTAAAATCCTTGTGCATATAAAGTTCTTGTCTTACTAATTATCCCCAGTGTTGCAAATTGTAAATTGCAATGTACAAAAAAAATTTCAAACTGAGAAAAATGCCTCCAGGTAGCTAAGGAGCTATACGCCTTTCGTGAAGACAGATCTCAACTCATTTTCCAGATCCCTGTTTACTATGTTTAAATCTGTGTCATGATGTTTTAATAATATAGGCAGTATTTCTTTTTTTGTTTTTTAACCCCTTACCTTCCTCTTGGAGTCAATACTGTGTATTGGCTCCAAGGCAGAAGAGTGGTAAGGGCTAGGCAATGGGGGTTAAGTGACTTGCCCAGGGTCACCCAGCTGGGAAGTGTCTGAGGACAAATTTGAACCCAGGACTTCCCATCACTAGGCCTGGCTCTCCATCCATTGAGCCACAAATCTGCCCCCATCAGTATTGCTTTTGAGAAAATTCTAATTGGCTGGAGTCATTCCTGTAACACCCTCTTAGACTTCCTGCTCTTTCTAAGAAGTAGGAATTTTCCTTTCCTTTCATTCATGGTCTGTCCACTTGGATCCATACTGGAGAATCATTCTTCATCAAGAATTGACTTGAGGTACCCGTACCTTAGGATCTATGAACTCCTACCTAATTTTCCCATTACACATTGAGACAACTTAATAATGGCTGCTTCTGAATTTTCAGTCTGATTTTTGGATAATTTCCAGGAGATCTGGGAGTTCACCAAAACAATAAGTGGCTAGATCCATTCAATTCTCTCTTTCTGGGCTATTTGGACAAAGCAGTACCAATTCTAAAACCTACTTAGTGAATTACCACAGATAATTTTTCCATTATTCGTACGACATAGTAGGAACAACATGGATCACTCATATCACCAGTTTTTTCAAGAGCTTCACTTGAAAATCTTTCAGCATTCTGGTCTTTTAAACCCTTTGTCAGAGGTATTTATACCCCAAAATGGCCAAGTTGCCTGATGTGAATGTCCTTTGGGCTTGTCATAGACTGTCTTGCTGAGGTCATTTACCCCAAGTCTATTCCACTGGTCCTCCTTTCTGTCTCTTAGCCAGTACCAAATTGTTTTGATGATCACTGCTCTATAGTATAGTTTGAGATCTTGGACTGCAAGTCCTCTTTCCTTCATATTTTTTCAACTTTTTCAATCCCAAATTTAGCATGTCTAAAAGTAAATTAATTTTCTAATCCCCCCAGACTGACTACCCTACAGAAATCTGTGTTTCAGGTACAGGTATTACCCTTTTGCTCATTTCAAGTTTTGAAATTTTGATAACATCCGCAGAGCAGGTATTTTGGATTCTGAGTTCATCTCCCCAATAAAAGCAAACATGCCAAAAAAGTTTTTGAAAACCATAAGTTTTATTGATGTATTTTGCCTTTAAATCACAGACATTTTCCACTCTCCATTGTGACAAAGGGTAAAAGGTTGAAATTTATTTTTAGTGAGAAGATTTGAACAATTCATAGATTCTCTAGCTGCGTATCAGTGTGCTGCTTTTCCATCAGGCCTTCCAACACTGATTCTACAACTAGTTTGTTTTTCCTCTTTGCCAGTTTGCATGAAATGAGGTGAAACTTCAGAGGTGTTTTAATTTGTTTTTGTTTTTTCTCTTACTGATTTGGAGTAAGTATTCATCATTTATAGTTTTCAATTATTCTTTTTTAAACTATTTTTTCACTTTGGGGAGGGCGCATTTCAGTCTGGCAACAATCCTTGGTGTTAGAAAATTTTATATATTCCCTTTTTAGTATGGTTATCAGGTTTTTATCATTGATATTTGATGAAGATCTTTCCCCCACTACTCTTTCCCCTCTCAACATTTTAATGTTATATAATTGAAATTGTGGTTTGTGTGTAAAAAAAGTATCCCCAAATTCTGTGCTTGCCAAGGGTGAGGCTGGACTAGTCATAGGGAAGCAGCTGCCTGTCTTGCAAAGGCAGTGGAATATGAGCTTATCAGACCCAACAAGGAAAGGGAGTAAACAATTTGGACTAAGCTTCTTTTAATGTGTGTAGATCACATCTTTTTTTTTTTAAACCCTTACCTTCCGTCTTGGAGTCAATACTGTGTATTGGCTCCAAGGCAGAAGAGTGGTCAGGGCTAGGCAATGGGGGTCAAGTGACTTGCCCAGGGTCACACAGCTAGGAAGTGGCTGAGGCCAGATTTGAACCTAGGACCTCCCGTGTCTAGGACTGGCTCTTAATCCACTGAGCTACCCAGCTGCCCCCTAGATCACATCTTTTAATTAAATTTGTTTGTAGTCATTCTTATCATATTAACTTGGACCAGACATAATAGTTCATGCCTTTCTGGTTTGTCTCCCATTATTTGTCCAAAGAAGGAATTTTTTTACTGGAATTCCATAGGATTCCACACACAAGGGGTCCACAGATACGTTTTCAAGGGTCCACAAACTTGATGCAAAAATTTCATCTTTATTTTGTTATAGTTGATTTCCTTTGTATTCTTATGTATTTTATTTCATGCATTTATTTTTTTTAAACCCTTACCTTCCATCTTGGAGTCAATACTGTATATTGAGTCCAAGACAGAAGAGTGGGAAGGGCTAGGCAATGGGGGACAAGTGACTTGCCCAGGGTCACACAGCTGGGAAGTGTCTGAGGCCAGATTTGAACCTAGGACCTCCCGTCTCTAGGCCTGGCTCTCCATCCACTGAGCTACCCAGCTGCCCCCTATTTCATACATTTAAAAACATTATTCTGGAAAGGATTCTATATAGTTTTGCATATAGCCCAAAGTTTCCATTTAAGGAAAAAAAAATTTAGAATTCTTGGTCTAAAGAGTGTTTCTCTAAAACTTCTTTCTATCTCAGTAGGTCTGGATATTTCGTGCATTTTTGTAGTTATTTTGAAGGAAATTTCTCTTCTAGTTTCTTTTTTTTTATAATAGTCTATTGAAATGCTGATGAGTTTCATGGATTTGTTTCATGTGCTGCTACCTTGCTATAGATTTTAATTATCTCAATTTATTTCTTTGAAGACTATGGTTTTCTCTGTTCACCATCATGACATCTGCCAACAGTAATAGTTTTATCCCTTTTTTGGCTAAAAATATTTTTACATGTGTTTTTTCCTCATTGCTGTAACTAACATTTCTTCAAATTGGTTAGGTACATCCTTGGTAATTCCTATTCATACTACAAAAGCTCTTAGAGTTTCTCTATTACATGTAAGGCTCTTTCTTGAATTTAAAAACCTGCTTCTGGTCTTATTAAAAAGAACTCTTCCTGACTAGGACTTTTAGAATTTTTAACAGAAATGAATGCTATATTTTGGCCAAAGATTTTTTAGCATTTATTGAAATAATTATGGGTTTTGTTCTTTCTTTGTATGACTAATTAATCCAGTATTTTGCACAACATCTGGCTCATTGTTGTTCAGTCATTCAGTCGGGTCATATTCTTCATGACCTTGTGGACGGTAGCAAACCAAGCCCTTCTGTCCTCTACTATCTCACATGTTGGATAGCTCTAAACCTGAAGGGCTCATCTTCTGATGTCATATCTTTTTAATATTGTCCATGCAGTTTTCTTGGCCAAAATACTCCAGTGGTTCACCATTACCTTCTTCATTGGATCTCCCTTTTTTTTTGGAAGAGCTCTCCATTATGATTTGGTTAACCCACCACAGCATAGTTCATAGTTTCTTTGAGCTATGCCAGTCCCCACACCATGGCAAAGCAATGATCTAGACAGGGTAGATAGGGAGTACTTAATAAATATGTATTGACCAGCTTAATTGTGCTAATAGTTTGCCTGATGTTGAACCATCCTTGTATGCCTACTGTGAATCTAACTTGGCCATAATGCATTATTTTCTGGATATGTTTTTGTTGACTCCTGGTTTGTGAGAGATGATTAATAAATGTTTAATGATTTTTTCCCTTGTATATTAGTATTTTCTTCAATATTCATTAGTAAGACTGGACTATAGTTCTCCTTACTTAGTCAAGAAGCATTTATTAAGCGCTCACTGTGTGCCAAGAACTATGATAAACCCTGAGGATACAAAGAAAGTTTTAGACAGTTCCTGCTTTCTAAGAGCTTGCAGTCCAATGAGCAAGATGATTTGCAATCAACTGTGTACAAATAAGATATAGCCAAGATTAACTGGATATGATCAATTGAGGAAAGACATTAGAAATAAGGAAAGAGTTTTTACAGAAGAAAAGATTTTAGCTGAGACTTGAACCCAAGAAAATTAGGAAGCAGATATGAGTAAGGAGAGTTTTAGACATAGGGGAACAGCAAGAGAAAATTCTGGAAGGGTATAAGTTATGAAAGGTTTTAAAAGGCAAATAGTGTTTTTTATTTAATCCTGGAGGCAATATGGAGCCACTTGATTTGATTGAATAGGGAGGGGGGAGACATAGTGAAATTTGTGCTTTTAGATGTTCATTTTGACAGCTGAGTGAGGAATGAACAGGAGTGGGGAAAGAACTGAACCAGAAGGCTATTGGAACAGTCCACCTCAGAAGTGATAAGAGTATCTCTTGTTAGTAAGATCCCAGTTGAGATTATGAAATGTAAATAGTATTGGACTCGGAATGTTGTCATGATTTTTTCCAGTTTTATTCAGTGTCATGTGCTTAGGAAAGTAAGCACAGATGATGGGAAAAATCCAGGGCTGAGGCTTAGGGAAGGACAAGATCTTGGTTAGGGTAATTTTTTTTCCTTATGGTAATTCTTTATTGAGGTATATAAATACCTCAGCAGTGCTCTCTCTTCTCTTTCCCATTTTAGTTTCAAGTCATCATACTTTATTTTTGTTTTTTTTTAATTTTTCCCTATTTTTTAAATTTATTATTTAAAAAAAATTAGTCCATTTAGAACATTATTCCTTGGTTACAAAAATCATATTCTTTCCCTCCCTTCCCTCCTCCCACCCTTCCCGTAGCCCACGCATAATTCCACTGGGTATTACATGTGTCCTTGATCAGAACCCATTTCCATGTTGTGATATTTGCACTATGGTGATCCTTTAGAGTCTATATCTCCAATCATATCCCCCTGGACCCATGTAATCAAGCAGTTGTTTTTCTTCAGTGTTTCTACTCCCACAATTTTTCCTCTGGATGTGGATAGTGTTCTTTCTCGTAGATCCTTCCAGGTGGTTTAGGATCACTGCGTTGCCACTCATGGAGAAGTCCATTACATCTGATTGAACCACAGTGTATTAGTCTCTGTGTACAATGTTCTCCTGGTTCTGCTCCTTTCACTCTGCATCAATTCCTAGAGGTTGTTCCAGTCTGCATGGAATTCCTCCAGTTCATCATTCCTTTTAGCACAATAGTATTCCATCACTGACATATACCACAATTTGTTCAGCCATTCTCCAACTGAAGGGCATCCCCTCATTTTCCAATTTTTTGCCACCACAAAGAGCGCAGCTATGAATATTCTTGTACAAGTCTTTTTCCTTATTATCTCTTTGGGGTACAAACCCAGCAGTGCTATGGCTGGATCAAAGGGCAGATGGTCTTTTAGCGCCCTTTGGGCATAGTTCCAAATTGCCCTCCAGAATGGTTGGATCCATTCACAACTCCACCAGCAATGAATTAGTGTCCCTACTTTGCCACAGCCCCTCCAGCATAGGGTAAGTTTTAAAGGGACATGAGAGAAGAGGATAGAATAGAGTTGATTTTCTTCTCTTTTTTATCAGGTAGGCCAATGGTTGATGATGATTATTATATTTTCATAAACCAACTTTTAGTTTTGGTTATTAAATATGTAATCTTTCTATTTTTGAATTCTCCATTTCTCCTACAATTTCCAATATTTCATTTTACTTGTTTTGTGGTTTCTAATTTTTATTTTTTAATTTTTCAAGTTGCATGCTCAGCTCATTGATCCTCTCTTTTTCTTTATCATTATATGTTTTCTGAAATATAATTTCCCTCTGAGTGCTGCTTTAGCTACATCCTATCACCATCATTATTAAACATATTTATTGATTTTATGGTTTAATTTTCGACCCAGTAATTATCCATGTTTCCAGTGTCCCCTTAAAGTAATATATCTTTTACTCATATTTTCTTTATTCATTAATAATTTCGCTATGTTAGGGTCCATAAAGTTTTTCTTGAACATAGTCTAGGGACTAGTGCATTGCAAAATGCCTCCGATGGCATCTTTTACTGTGAAGAAGCTGGGGAGAGAGAACTGACACAATGGATGTGTCTTGGGCATTGGAGTATGTGTAGACATTCTGAAACTGATTTTGGTCTGCTGACCATATGGCAAATGGCTGATTCTTTCATTGACTGCTTTACCAGAACTAGGGGTTTCTTCAAAAAGCACTAGCTGACAAGAGACTCTGTCCTTCTCTCAGTCTGTTATTTCTTTTAGGGACTCCTTCACCGGAGGTATACAGTGAAAAACACTATGGAGAACATCCTTATCTTTTATCCTTGAGACCAACATATGGTCTTTGATTACAGGCCGGGGGACTTTGACAGCCTGGCTATCTTTTCATTTCTTTTTGATGAAAGAATTGGAAACTGCACACTTGTGATTTCAAGAGACAGTGCCTCCTGAGTCCAGAAGTTCCAGAGTTTGGGAACCCTTGAGTTCTAGAATATTGGAATCTTAAATTCACTCTAGGTTTTGTAGTCAGCTCAACACAGATGCCAAAAGGAGCAAGAACCCAACCTTTTAGAGACAGTTCAGTAGTAAATGAGACAAGGACTCATGCATCAGTCATATTGCAATTGGATGTGAACTTGGTAGGACTAATATTATATAGAAAATATGTTAAGCCCATTCTCCCCAGAGATCAGGGTAGAACAAGGAGAAAGTACACCTCTGAGGCACAGAAGGGGAAATGCATGTATTTTTGTCTTATCTTTGAAGTAAATCTTTCTTTGGAAAACCTAATTAATGTTAATAGATAAGAAAGTATTAAGAATTCTAGTCAATGGGGGAAAGATATTGCAGCTTGCCACTGGGACAGTGGCCTACAGTGGTAGTATCAAGCCCAAATTGAGAGGGATTCCTGTGAGGGATGTCTCCATGTCCTCATTTACCATCCCTTTGACCTCTTAGAGCAAAACACCTTTTCTTGACCAGCACTCTAAAATATTGACTTAGAAAACCACAAATTAACATTATCTAGGTTTTAATGTATTTTTATTTATTTGGTTAAACATTTCCTATTTATAATTTATTCTGTTTCGGGATTTCCTTTGGAGTTTTGCAGTCATATGTAGCCTATTAGACTGGAGAATGACACTTCTGGATTAGAGCAAAGTAATTAAAGTCATTATATGCCTTTTTTGTTTGTTCATTACTGCTTTATACCATGGCCCATCACAAATTTTGATACACATACTGCTGTATGCTGAAAATATGGGTATTCTTTACTGTTTCCATTTATAAGTTTTCTTTTTTTTAAACCCCATACCTTCCATCTTGGAATTAATACTGTATATTGGTTCCAAGGCAGAAGAGTGGTAAGGGCTAGGCAATGGGGGTTAATTGACTTGCCCAGGGTCCCACAGCTGGGAAGTGTCTGAGGTCACATTTGAACCTAGGACCTCCCAACTTTGGGCCTGGCTCTCAATCCACTGAGCTACTCAGCTGCTCCTCCATTTGTAAGTTTTCCAAGGTTAGTCAAATCTAGATCATACAACATTTCATTCTACTGTATCCTAGTCCGAGAGATGAATATTAAAGTCTCTTAATCTCTTTATGTTGCTGTCATTGCCTTTTTGCAATTTCTCTAGTCCTTTCCTTTAAGTTCTTAGTCATTATGCTTTGGGGGCCATAAATATCTGATAATGTCCATTATTGGTGGTATTTTTCATCTGATATACTTTTCCTTCTTTTTCTCTCCACATCACCAACTTCTTGTTGTCTTATCTGAGATCGTGATTCCACTTCCTGCTTTTTAAGTTACCTGAAGCATACTAGATTTTGTTTTATCTGCTTTTGTTCTATATGTGTTTTAAATATATTTGCTGTATGTACTTGTATTTATTTCCTGGTCCAAACAGCTCTGGAATTCCTTCCCTGTCTCAATTGTTAAGTGAGTAAAGACTCATATAGTCCACTATACTTGGGCAGCTTTAAATGACACCAAACCATACTTTGCATTCCATTTAGACATCCACTCCAGCCATCTTCTTGACATGTACCCTGACAGTAGACAAAGATCCCATCTACTCTCATTGTACTTTCTTAATCTAGCTGGGAAATCTCTGGTAAAATCTGTATTACTGTTACTTCTGAAAAGGGTTTGTCAATCAGCTGTTCCATGCCTCCACTTACCTTCTCTGTGACTTCCTAGAGTGACACACCCTTTCTTAACCAACATTCCTCAATATACATGGTCTCCCCCTGTAGTATGTGAGCCTTCTGAGATCAAGGATTATCTTGTTTTTGTATTTTTAACCCTAGCACTTAGCATACTGCTTAATGCATGCTGCTTGATAAGTTCTTAATAAATCACTTCCAAATTATTGGCTTTAGTTTTCTTTTTGATTCCTCCCTGTTTTGTTTTTTTTCTTTGTACTTGGAATTACTCTTAACCTGGAAAATTCTGAATTCAGTCTGCTCATATTTAGAGGAATAATTAAGTTTGTGTTTTCTTCCATTAACTACTTTTAAACAAATGTGACACATATGCCTCCTGTCCTTCACCTCCTTCCACCTCCCCACTACACCTTTACCAATGATTTCTTCGGTGTGAGCATGTATATCCTCCCAATGCAGAAGTAGACCTACCCTGAAATCTGTGATTTTAAAGAATTGCCTGGGGAACAATGAGATTCAGAAGTATGCCTAGGGGCATAGAGCTCATATGTGTCAGAAGTGGGACTCCTATTGCAATCTGTCTAATTTGAGGCTAGCCACTTACCCAGTATACCACACTGCCATATACATATGAATTAACCAAATCACCACACCTGCCCAGAGTACCCAGAAAGGATGCACTTTCATCCTTTTCCCTGGTGAGAACATAGCTTACTTGATTCAACCATGAGACATGGGAGCTTAGGGTCAATAAGACCTGGACATTTCCATTCAGACAAACTATTTTCCCTAGGTGTGACAGGAAGGGTTCTTAGACTGGTTGAGGTAATTTGGTTTTACTCTGTAAGTTTTATGTAAAAGAACAGATCTGTTTGGAATGGGAGCTTCATGTATTTAGTAGCTTTGTGATAGAAGCATCCAGCCAAATCCCCCAGGAAAAAAGAAAGAACTTTGGCCTCAACCTTGACCTCCCCTACCATGAGAGGACGATTTCATGAACTTTGGAAGCCCGGAATGTTTGTAGTTTTTCATTGGCATCCTAGTGGTGTTCCCAAGACTGCAATAGTTCCTGAGATTTTCTGCTTTGGGAGCTAAAAGCAAACTGGAAGCAATGAAGAAAAACAAATTCTAGATTCTAGAAGAAAAGAACAATATGAAAGCTCTACCATACCTAAAGGGAAACATTTGAAGACTCAAACAAAAGAACTCTCACCATGACCTTGGATTCAATACACACTTATAAGTGAATGTCTCAGACTTTGGGGGGGATTTTTTTGACTAATGGCTTTGACTATACCATTTTTAGCAAATAGACCTTTCTCAAAGCTAACTGAACCTTAATTGATAACAATTTCTAATCATTTGGGGATGTGTCCTCACCCATTCAGAAGTACCCCCTAGAGCCTTGAGAGGAGAAATAGTGGGCATCTTCTAGGGATCCAGCTTGCTCATTGTGGTTTCCTGGGGGTCTGGTGTCTTGACCTCTTCCCATACTGGGGCAATTCATCATTCACCAGCCTAGATCTCTGCTCCAGGTAACTCATAAGCAGTCAGAACTGGTCTTAGGTGAGCACTATACTCTTACCCGTAGTCTTAGTGGAGTGCTGCATAGCTTTCCACATTTTTGGTGTTCCTTTCTGGTAACATGCCCCGATATACCTATTCCTCAGTCATCTGGCCTGCAACTAGCAGTTCAGAGCCTGTTTTCCGTACCAGTGGTGTTTGGGGCTTGTAGCCCTCAGAAGGCCTGAGCTAGGGTATCTCTGTTCCTAAAAAGAGGTAAGCGGAACAGGCAGGGGATTTGATGTAAGTCTGTGTTAGGTCAAGGCTCAGATCTCTGCTAATGCTGATGGTAGGGTAAGAGGTAGAGGAGGGATGCTGAATGAGCTCAGAGACAGTGTGCTGAGTTCCTGGATTGTTTTCTCTTGTATTCTGTCATTCTAGATCCATAATTTCTGTTTTGGAAAGGCTTGAGATGTTATAAGAACCATTTTTTTTATCATCCCTCTTGTTGCTTATGTGATCAAAAGTCCCAGCTTACTAATGCAAATGGAAGTTGGGAGAGGAGCGGTAGAGTATGTGCTATATTTAGAGTTTCTCTTAGTCAGTAGTCTCTGGAGTTTGAATGAGGGTCTGACACCAAAAATGTCCTTAAAGATAATCTCTTGGACAGCTAGAGGATGAATTGGAATTTGGGGAAATGACAGAGAGTCACCAGTGTGGAGGTCATTAAAGTAACTCAGAGGTGAGAAGGGCACGAACTAAGGTGGTACCTGTGTGTACCTTGTTGGCACAATAGGATAAGGAGGAAGAAATGACAAGATCTGTTAACTGACTGGATATGTAGGATGAATATATGTAAGGAGTTGAGGATAAGCTGGAGTAATGAACCTGACAAGACCAGGAAAATGGTAGTGCCTTATATGGAAATCAAAATTTGGAAGGAGGGATGGGTTTGGGGATAAAGAGAATGAGTTTTCTCATGGACAGGTTGATGAAGTCAAGATAGAGTTTTCATATCCACAAGTTTATTTACTAAGTCAAGCTTAGGAACCTGATTTGTTCAGGCCAAATGAAAGGTTCCACATGCACAAGTTGATTTGCTCATATTTAACTACACTTCTCATACACAAAGCCTTTTAATGAAGGTTAACAAGTTGGAGGACTAACTTAGAAAAGTTCAGGATTATAGCAGACTTTTCCCTAGAGGCTCTTAACTTTTCATCTCTGGACAGATTTAAGGGTATCTTTGAACTTTTAAGAGAAAAATGACATTTATTTCAATATATATGGTTTCCTTTGTGATCCCGTGTATTCCATTTTATGCATTTAAAAACATTTTGAGACAGTACGGATAAACTTCTCCATGCTGCTAGAGGGGGTCCAGGGGCATTATCTTAGAAAATCTTCAACTTTTCCTTACTGTCTCACATCCATTTTAATCTCCAATTCCTTTCTTTTCTGCCATTAAGCTATGGGATATTGAGGTTTCCCCTTCCATTACCACTCCCTGTGTCACAGGCTCTCATTACCCTTAACATGAATTACTGTAGTTGCCTCCTGACTCCAGGTTCTGCTACTCGAGCCTGTCCTGAACATCACTCTCAGAGACCTAATCGGACCTTTCATCATGATGTAGAGGTGACTCTAGGTTCTTGAAGACTATATAATGTCTGTGGAGCATAAGCTCTGGACCCTTTTTACATACTGGAAAGACTTCAAGTGTAAGTCCAGAAAAACTTATCAACAGTATACTAGTCATTCGATAACTTGGGTATAGCGTAACTCAAGACCCAAAGCCCATTGGTATGGGTTGATCTCTGTGTTGATGGAGATCAACATCTTTTGCTTGTGTTAAAGGCAGAGAGGAATCAACAAGAGTGTGAGGGAAGAGAAATCCAATCTCTTCAGTCTCTTTAGGCTCCGTGACTTGCAGCTTTGAGAAAGAAGATGGCTGATGCCAAACTTGATCTGTATGTAGGTAACCATTTATATACATCTTTTCTTCCCCATTAGAATGCATTCTAAAATTAGAATACTCTCTTTAGATCACTGAAGGGAGAAAAATACTGGAAAAACCTGACATGTAGAGTTTCAATTGTGTCCTCATTGTCACCTTGCAGGGAATTTTTCCCATTGGGCAAGCTCATGGGGCTCTTTTGTTTGAGCTGGAATATCTCTCTCTTATTGGGAAAGCCTCTTAAATTTCTGTTGTCTCATATATAATCGCATACATATACTTCCTCTGAGTTCTGTTTTGTTATTGACTTGTGAAAATAGCTTCCTTTGCTGTTTGCTCTGTGTGTTCCTGGTATAGCTGGCCTCTGATGAGAACAACTTGGGTCCCTCCTTTGCCCTTTTAAGAAAAGCTCTCCAGAGTGTTTCCTGAATCTAAATATTATATCCCCTAGACTAATAATATTTAGCAGGGCAGTTAAATATAATTCTAGCCTGGTACTGCCTCTCTGAGGAGAGCAAAGCAATCAGCCTCTAGCCTAGACCTTCTGCTTTCCCTTCTGGCAATAATTCCAGTCTCCCTTGGAGAAGGAGACTAGGAGGAAAAGATGCTGTAGATGTTTATTATAGCCTCTCCATGAGCCACACACGACACCCTATGCCACACGAGTAACATGAAACAATGAACCAAATTTAAAGCTGCTTTAGTCATGTGTGATTCCTTTTATCTATCTTCTTTAGTGCCTTTGTCAACAGTAGTAGAAAGGGGGTCAGAGGGTGCTAAGAACTACTTCTGTTTTAGACCAGTATGAACTTTGACTTGTCTGTTGGCATTATGAATGTAATCTCCCTGTCCATTCAACAGGGAGTGGGTAGACGACTAGGCTAACTGAAGCATAACTTCTTAACATTCATTCTAGAAACAAAAGAAGAAAAAAGAGATAGCAACTAAATGATGGCAAAGATGGCGGAGTGGTTTGCCATTTCCTTCTCCAGCTGATTTGACAGATGAGAAAACTGAAGCAAGCAGGATTAAGTGACTGGTCCAGAGTCACATAGCTAGCAAGTGTCTGAATTAGGGATTTGAACTGAGAAAGATGTCTTCCTGACTCCAGACCTGGCACTCTATCCATTAAACAACTTAGCTGTTTTAAAAATAGAGGTATACATAGAAGAAATGTCGTTTTTGTTATTCTTTTTTATAATGCTCATTTTATCTGGTGTTAAAGTTCTGAATTTTAAAAAGGAAATTAAACGTTTTTCTTTGAGGATCTAAATCATTCTTTAAGTTGTTGGGGTTTTTTTTCTTTTGGGGGTGTGTTTGTTGCTTTGTAATTTCTCTTTCCTTTTGGATATTTCTCCTTGCTTACCTTTTGTATATCACATATTCATTGATTGAGGCTTCCTTTTTGCTTGTTTATTTCTTTAGTCTGTTGTTGCATGTTTGTGTAGTGTGTGTGTGTGTGTTATTCCTTGTAAGAATTTCTTTCCTTTGGTTTTATTTTGCACATTTCTTGCTATATGGAAGTGATAAAGGGGATCTGGGCTTTGATGTGACAGCTCACTAAGTTGTCTATCCAGAAGTCATAAATAGTTTCACATAAAAAAAGAGTCCATATGTACCAGAAATGTTGAGCACCAGATAGCATAAAAATGAAGTTATGTAGCAATATTTAAAAATTAAAATTGAAACCTAATAACCATCAAACAAAAGAAATAAATTTGCAAAAGGCAACAAAATTTTATCTCAACATGTAGCCCTACATAAAAGAACATCATATAAATGTACAAATAATAGCCAAGAAAAGAAAATATTGTTTTACTTCCCTTCCAGGCATACCCTAAATTCTGCCATCTTTTGCCCTATTTTTCTAAATTCTTTTTTTCTTATGCATTCTTTTTCTATAATCATAGTCAGTGTGAATACAGTTTGGTTTCTTATGATTTTAATCCAACACCTCATATGGCCATTCCATATTTCCTTTTATTTTTCACAATGTATCCTTTTATGTCTATAATATTCTTTTATATTAATATATGAGAGTTATTCAGTTATTCTCTGATTGTTGGACTTATAGATTTTTTCTGAAGTTTGTAGTGTCACAAATTAAGCAGTTCTGAAATTTGTTGGACATCTCTGTAGATCCGTATTTCATCCTTACCCATAGAGTCACCTTAGTTCATTTTGCATCATTTCATATATAATGGGAAACTGAACAAAGAGGGCTGAGCATTGCTCCCTGCCTGGTTTTAATTTGACATATGGAACTTTGGGGAACATGTCTAAGACTGTAAGTGACTGGAGGGCTGGTGTCCTGTGCTGCCTAGGAGCTTTCCAAATGGCTTCAAAGTCAGGGGAAAGGAAAGACACTGAACTGAGTTCATGTACATATCAATGTACTTCTCAACCCTTTCTATACTTTTCCTACCTGGCAGCAATCAAAGTAAGAACTGCATTGATGGTAGAGCTGTGAACTGCTTTAATACTTTTGAGAACAATTTGAAGTCATCCCCAAAGGACCATAAAACTGTACATACACTTCGATATCCCTACCCATCACCACTACTAGATCTGC
Organism: Monodelphis domestica; assembly: GCF_027887165.1. NCBI lineage: Eukaryota > Metazoa > Chordata > Mammalia > Didelphimorphia > Didelphidae > Monodelphis > Monodelphis domestica. The sequence goes on along the minus strand of NC_077235.1, from coordinate 17,947,660 downwards.
ATCCCAAAAAGATCAAAGGAGAAAGGACCTACTTGTGACAAAATACTTATTTATTTATTAATCCCTTACTTAAACTTACTTAAACTTACTTAAAACCCCTTAGAATTAATACTATGTATAGGTTCCAAGACAGAAGAATGGTAAAGGCTAGGCAATAGTGGTTAAGTGACTTGTCCAGGGTCACACAACTAGGAAGTGTCTGAGGCCAGGTTTGAACCCAGGACCTTCTTATCTTTAAGACTGGCCTTCAATCTACTGAGCCACCTAGTTGTCCCCTGTACCAAAATATTTATGGTAGATCTTTTTGTGATGGCAAAGAATTAGAAAATAAAGGGATGTCCACCAATTGGTGAATGGCTGAATAAGTTGTAGTATATGATACATGTGTTCAGTAATAGGATTGTAATGGAATACTGTGCCATAGGGAAAAATAATATGCAGTAAGAAATTATTGATGTGATAATCACAGAAAACCCTAGAAAAACCTATATGAAGTGATGCAAGGTGAAGTGAGCAAAACCAAGAGAACAATGTACACAATAAGTAGCAATATTGTATGGTGATCACCTATAAATGACTATTATCAGCAATGCAAGGATCCAAGATAACCACAAGGAAATCATGACCAAAAAAAAGTCTATCCATTTCCATAGAAGGAACCAGTGGTATCTGAATGCAGATTGAAGGGTACCATTTTTCACTTCATTTCTTCCATGAGCTTTTTTTCTCTTATAAGCAGTACGTGTCTTCTTTTACAATATGACAAACATGAAAATACATATTGCATGATAGCACATATATAACCTATATTATATTCCCTACCATCTTGGAAAGGGAGGAGAGGAGTGAGGGAGAGTACATGTATCACAAAATGGCAGAAAATGATTATTAAAAATTGTATCTGCAGGTAATCTGGAGGGATAAAAGGACTGTATGGAATTTCCAGGGAGGGGAAGGAAAGAGCAACTCTGTTTCTTTGTTCCATTGAGTTTATTCTTTTCTGATCTTAGGCAAGAAGTATTTATTATGAGCTTCAGAAGGTTGGAAGAGCCATAAGACCTCAGTAGCAGAGGATGCTGGTCTCTTGAGGAGCCAAGTCAACTGGGGAGCCAGCCTGGAGAAGCAATTTGTTGAATCTATCTAGCAGTGCATCAACCTGGTAGCTGATACATCATATTCTGCAAACAATACATTAATGTTAAAGACATCAGCTGTGCCTCACCCAGAATTCAACTGGATGGAGACTCAAAAAAGGGGAAAGAGGAGTCATAGGAGAGCAGGTATTCCTTAGCAACATGTGTTCTTTCTATGTATACTTCAATACCTTTCTGATTCAAGATTGAGCTGTTCTCATCAAGGACCATTTGTGAAGAGAAAGGGACTTGTCCTATGTTGAGAGTGGGGTATGTTTTATACCAAGTCAAGTCAATTCAAGTCAACAAGCTATTAAGTACTTACTGTGTGCTAAACATCATGGATATAAATACAAGCAAAAAGAAATGTCTCAGCCCTCATGGAACTTACATTCTAATGGGGGGGGGGGGGGAGGATACAGTACACAAAAAGGAGCTGAAAAGCTCATGGGAGGAGAAGTGACTTGGGGGTGTATGGGGGGAAAGGTTTTTTTATATAAAAACGTTGGACTGGATTATATTTAAGAATAGGGTTGCCAGGAATTTATATTAATTCCGAAGAGATTTATTTACAATTTATTTACAAAATATAGAAAGAATGAAGTAAGAAAATCAGAGAGAAGATAGGGTAAGATGTCTAGCCTAAGTACTAAGTAATTTACTCCCAGCCCCTGACTCAACCCGGGCAGGGAGAGTTAGTCCTTAGGCCTTGGCAAAGATGGGGGGACCTGGGGAAGTCTCTCTCAAGAGGCTAGTCTCTTCAGAAAATGCAGTACTAAAGGAACCAGCCTTTCATTTACCATGTCTCGGGTCCAGTCAGCAGATTCTCCACCAGCCTCCACTCCAAAGAAAGAAAGAACTGCCAGGAGAACTCACTCAGGAAGTTGTCACTCCCTTTTAAAGACACTTTCTCTTGCATCACTTCCTGTGCCTTCCCCTAATTCTATGTCTACAATTCATAGTTGAAGTCCTGCTTTAGGATTGCCCAGGAGGCAGTCAGTTGATTCTGATTCATCACCCACTATTGCACACATGGGTCATAGACCTCCCCTACTCAAATGTGAATGAGGTATTTACACCTTTGGTGATTAAATCTAAACCTGGCAGGGGTTACAATTTAATCTTCACAGCGGCATGATTTGTAAGTTTAGAAAATCAATATGGCCAGGAGGGGAATTATTGAACCTCTTCTCAAAAGGGAGACTTCAAAAGAAACTCACTAATGGAAATAGTGGGACAGACTTTGTGGAGGATTGTTCCTAAGTGAGCAGACCACAGAGGTGGTAGAATGTTCCAGAATAAGGCAACTCAATGGTGAGGGAATTTCTTGTTATTAACAGTGGTAGAGGGTTTTTTGAAGTCCAGAATATCAGAAACAGTGCCAAGAAGAGGAGAGAGAAAGATACAGAGAGAAGGATAGAGACAGAGACAGAGACAGAGAGAGAGAGAGAGAGAGAGAGAGAGAGAGAGAGAGAGAGAGAGAGAGGGAGGGAAGAGACAGAGACAGAGAGAGAGAGACAGAAAGAGATAGACAGAGAGAAGGGGGAGAGAGGGAGAGAAAGAGAGAGAGAGGTAGGGAGAGTTTAGAGTGGAATCAGGAGGGGAATTAGGAAGTAGAGCATGAATAACTTGGGCATATCCTCAGAATAGAAGTTCTGGGAGAAACTTGTCAATAAGAGAAGGGTGGAAACTGGCAGTAAAGTTTGGAAAGTCAGGAGTGGAGCTAGAAGAGGTGTGGAGTAAAGGGAAGTATAAAGTATTCATCAAAACTCTAAATTTGACTCCACTCTCCAGGGGTCACCATGTTTACAGAGGGGAAAGTACACCACATAGTCGGGGGGGGGGGATGTTTTGTACTCCATTCCTTGCTAGTCCTTCTCAGTAAATATCCCTTTGCAATAGCTAAATGATGCTGACTAGTTAATTGATTTTGGGGAAACGTTAACTGGATAATTGACATTAGAGAACATAGCTTACCTTGAGAGCCTTAATGGGAATAGGTTTTGCCAGTGACTTGTGAAGAACCAATCTATTAAGTCAGATGGGAGTGAGCCCACTCTTCTTCATATTCAGCATTTCTTATGGTGCAGTTATTACTATTACTATTGTAAAAACATGCTGCTCTAAGTATTTTGTTGTATATAGGTTTTCTTCCTGTCTTTGATGTTGGATATATGGCTAGCAGTGATATCTCTGGGTCAAAAGGTATAGACATATTAGCATATTTAGCATAATTCCATAGCATAACTAGTAGAAAACTAATTCTTTAGCATAATTAGTAGGAATTCAGGCTTATTCCTGTTAAATTTCTTCTTAATTGTTTTTGTTCATTGTTCTGGCTTTCCAAAGACAAATGGTCTGCTCTCAGGTCAATTTTAGCTTGATGATTCCTCTCTTCTCTTTTGGTTTCATTCCCAATTTAGTCTACTGGAACCTTCCCTTTGGTGGCAGAGTAGTGGTCGCCAGTGACCAGCCATGCTTCTTTAGCTCTGTCGTGAAGTAATCAGGTTCAGAATATTATGTGAACATCAAGAGTTTTGCTCCAACTTGAACAGAAGTCACAATATACCAAAGTGATGCCTCATCCTCTAAGAATCCTGTGTTCTTCAGTGGGCGAAGCAGAGAGGAATCTTGTGGTCAGACTCAACCCTTTGTAAAAACTATATACATTTTATAAACAGATCACTTTGCTACTTGCATAAAAATCTCCCATACTAATAAGATGCAAGGAAATATATGTTATCTAGTATATTCCTTTAGCTCTACACTATTAAGAATGTTTATTTCTATGTATCTCCAGAAAAGACAACTTGATCTACCAGCAATTCACATTTCTCTACATTTCTGATTATCCAACAATTTTATGGCCTGCTCAGACTCATAAATTACATAATTTCATTTTTCTGGAAATATTTCTGCCTGGAAATTATACAGCATGTATCTCTCCTAGGTATATTAGAAATTTTCAACTATTTCTAATGATTTTCCTACTACATCTTCCATTTCAATGATATTTTTAGTATTAGTAAATTTGCAGTTAAATAATTTTCCCCCTAACTGGCATCATTCATGCAGAATATATAACTGCTTAAAACTGCCTTAAAGGCTCTCCAAAGACGCCAATACCAAATGGGAATTTACTTCAAAGTGAAATTATATTGTCAGAAAGAGGAATTGTATGAAGTTGTGGACTCTAAAGAGCAAAACATTAAATCTCCTTTCCTTTAAGTTCACCTTCTCTTTGACTTCTAGTCTCATTGTCTAAGAACAAAATGAGCTGAAAAAACTCTTGCATAAATAATTGATTTTTGTAACTCCTTGTATGAATTCTTTCTATCTGCAAAAGAAGACCTTACAAGAAAATAGCAATAATGGAGAGGAAGGTAATGATGATGACAGTGATTAAGGCTCTGGAAAGAGAAAGAAGACTGAATGAGAGCTAGGGAAGAGATGAACAGAGTCAATATGGAAGGGAAAAGTCCCTTCCTATGCTTTGGAATATCCTTCTAAATGCTTAGGGTCCAGAAACAAATTTTAGAATGAAACACTGATAGCTTAGTATTTTCAGGCACAATTAGAAATGCATCTCAGTCAGGAGAGATGACAGATGAGAACTTAAAAGAGTGTAATTACGTTTTGTCTCTCCTAAGAAGTACAAAATGTGCAGGGACACCTTTCAAAGTTTTTCTTTCTGTCATTTTTTCAAAGGCTGAATTTGTAATTTGCTCTGATTCTGACAAATTGAGCACATTCATATTTGAAGTACTTCTAGGTCCATTAACCATACATTTGCCTTTCTTTGTAATCGAAGCTCTTACCATAATGCCTGGCACACAGTAGATGCTTAATAAATGCTTGTTAAAAGTATGTTATGCAGTTTACAATTTTGCTGAAATGTTAAACATTTGAGGCAATGCTGCTACTGTGGGCAGCTAGGTGGTGCTGCAGTAGATAAGGCATTAGGCTTGGATTCAGAAAGATTCATCTTTTTAAAAACTATTTTTATTGTCATGCAAAACCCACTTCCATATTGGTTGTTATATTTATACATAAGCAAAACCCCCAAATAAAACCCTAAATACACTGATGTGAAAGACAACTCCAACAGTTCTTTCTCTGGAGGCAGAGAGCATTTCCCATCATGAGTCTTAGAGCAGGATTGTCCCAGATCATTGCATTGCTAAGAGCAGTCAAGTTTTCACAGAGAATCATCATATAATATTGCTGTTCCTGTGTACACTGTTCTCCCGGTTCTCTTTATTTCTCTCTGCATCGGTTCCTGCAGATCTTTCCAGCTTTTCCTGAAATCATCCTGCTCATTATTTCTTATAGTCCAATAGAATTCCATCACCATGTACCAGAACTCATTCAGCCATTCCCCAACTGATGGACAGCCCCTTGATTTCCAATTCTTTGCCACTATAAAAAGAGCAGCTGTAAATAGTTTTGTACAAGTAGGTCCTCAGAAAGACTCATCTTAAATCTTGCCTCACACACTTACTAGCTGTGTGATCCTGGGCAAAGGATCACTTAACCATGTTTGCCTCAGTTTCTTCACTTGTAAAAATGAGCTAGAGAAGCAAATGGCAAACCACTCCAGTATCTTTGCCAAGAAAATCCCAAACAGGGTCACATAGAATCAGTAACAACTGAAAATGACTGAATAAGAACAGTAACAATCAATGCTGCTGCAGAGGTGGAAATGGACTCTATAATATCCCTATAATGTACAATGTACAGATGGACACAATAGCTCTGGGAGTAGAAGCACATCCTCAGACCACTGGTCCTGCTTCAAGCTCAGCCTTCACAGTCATCATCCCAGGTCAGAAATTCCCCCATCAACTGACACAGACAGCAGGCAAATGAGCCTAGCTGAAGTAGTAGGACACATGGAAGTAGAAAGGAGAGGGATCATGGACCAGTCACATCCAACTCCCATCACCATCATGATTGCCCAGAAGTTGGTATTCTGAACTCCAGGACTTTGGAAATCGCAATACTTCCAATGTAGTACCTGTAACCATTCTCCTGGGAAGCTGCCCCCATGGAGATGCGGCCTGTTGGCCAATGCTGCTGCAGGGACTTCAACCACAGCCCAGAAAAGAACATTTTTACCTCCAAAGTCCTTGACAATATTAAATGGTTCAGGGTCATAACTGAACTGATTTTACCTATGGAAATGACATTAAAAATGAGGTATTAGCCTCTGTTTTGCTGCTGTGCCTGAAGGACTGGAGATGTTGTCTTTCCCATTAAAATATGAACTCCCCAAGAGCAAGGGTTATCTTCCTTTTGGATGGATATCTCCAGTGCTTGGGATATAGTAACCCCTTAATAATTTTGTATTCATTCATATTCATAGTTTCACATCAAGTTTCACACTTGATAAATGCTTCCTCCTTTCATTCCTGTGAGCACTTGCTCTTGTGCTCTTGTGGGAACTTAGGTTTAATATTTAGAACATTAAAAGGATAATTACATGGGTCAATGGGGTTGTGATTTGGGTTATAAACCCTAAATGGTCACCCTAGTGCAAATATCAATAATATGGAAATAGGTCTTGACCAAAGACACATGTAAAGCCCAGTGGAATTGCTTGTTGGCTATGGGAGGGGGTGGGAGAGAGGAGGGAAAGAACACGAATCTTGTAATCCTGGAAAAATACTGTAAATTAATCAATTAAATAAAATTTTTAAAAATTAAAAAAGATAGTTGATAAACATCTAAAAACAGAAATCATGATTTCATAATTTCATCAATAATGTTCTGGGCCAGATCAATCCTATCTTATTTTCTGAAAGAATTGCCAAACTAACAGATAAGAGGAAAGTTGTGGGTATCGTTTATTTAATTTTTTAAAAAGACTTTGATCATATACCTCATAGTGTTGTTTTAGAGAAGATGAGATATAGATGAGATAATAATCCAATTCAATAGATTAAGAATAGGTTGGAAGGTCATGTTTAAAAAGTAGTTTTGGGGGGCATGTAGGTGGCTGAGTGGATTGAGAGCCAGGCCTAGAGACTGGAGGTCCTGGGTTCAAGTTTTGGACTCAAATACTTCCTAGTTAGATGACCCTGGTCAAGTCACTTAATCCCAATTGCCTAGCCCTTACCACTCTTCTGCCTTGGAACCAATACTTAATATTGATTTTAAGAGAGAAGGTATTTTTTAAGGAAGTTGTTAATCCTTAAATGTTAACTGCTACAAGTCACCAGCAGACTAACCCAGGAATTGGTGCTTTTTATCCTGTGCTTCAGGTAGTTAGAGGGTGCAAAAGAGCACTGGCCCTAGATTCTGGAAGATCTGCATTCTAGTCTTGCTTCAGATGGGATTACTAATTATGGAACCGTAGGCCAGTCCATCTGAATCAGGTCCTTTCTTCCTCTGTAAAATAGAGAAAATAATAGCATCTCTCTCCCAGATTTACTCTAAGGGTTAAATGTGATAGCATGTGCCAGTCAACAAGGATTTATTAAGCCCTCAGTATGTTCCAGGTACTATGCTAAGTGTTAGGGCTACAAAAAAGAGAAAAACATCATCTCTTCTCTCAAGGAGCTCACATTGTATTGGGAAAGAAAACACTTAAATAACTCCTTGCATACTAGATATAGAGAAAGTCATTTTAGGGGGAAGAGCCTAACAACAGAAGAGAATAGGGAAGGTCTCTAGCAAAAGGAAAGATTTAAGCTAAGTCTTGAAGGGAAACCAGAAAAGCTAGATTTCAAAGATCAGGAGGGAGAGAATTCCAGGCATGAGGAACAACCACCACCAAGTTATTAAGCTAAAAGATGTGTCTTGGGTAATAAGCTGCAAGTAGGGCAGGTTAACTGTACTGGAGAGTGTCTAGAGGGGAATGAAGGGTAAGGTGATGGAAAGATAGGAAGGATCCTGGTTGTCAAAGGGCTCTGAGTGCTGCACCAAGCAATCTTAGTTTCTGAATTTGGCCTTTTTTGTGGTTCGGATTCTGCTCCCTTTCATACTTTTGGGCAGTATGATCAGACCTTGCCTTGTCCTACTGAGGTTGCTAAGACCAGGCCCAACCTTCTACAGCAATTCCTGATTTCAGGGTCAGTCTCCTATTACCTTTGCTGAAGTTTTCACCTTGGATCCTTCCATCATGCACACCTTTGACACTCATTTTATTTCTTTTCCTTTCTATGAGTCTGACACTCTCCACTCTGTTGTAGCAGGCCTCCTAGAAGACTGTGAGTATTTGGCCTATCTTGTCTCCTTCTGTGTCTGGGATATGGACTGGCTGGGTGATGCGCTACTTGATTTGGGGAACTGGGATGCCTGAGTGCTAGTTTGGCCCTGTTCCTAGTTCTTCTTTAAGTTGTACCACCAGAGCACTAAGCTTCCTGGGCCCTGGACACTAAGCTTCTTGAGTGCTGTGCTAGGCCTCTGGTGGCTTATCTAGGTGCTAAACTACCTGGGCATTGGTGTGGCTCTGTTTCCTGGTCCTTGCCTAGTTTTTGGCCTCAGACTTCTTGGACGTGTCTCCACTCCTGCCATCTGCAGAATTCTAGGTGGTTTGTTTCTTTTGTTGTACAGTTATACTAGACTGTCTTAGGGAGTAGCTTATAGTTGTTTCTCTTTGATTTTACTTGTTGTGGCTCCTTTTGGTTCATTCACAGAGCTTTTAAGGAATGTTCAGGCTGTATCTGGGCTCCCCTAATTACTAACACCCTGGTTCCATCCCACCAATTTATTTCATAATTCATAACATTTAGTTTTGATGTCAGAAATGGATATAGTCCTACACCAGAAGGGTTCTGTGGCCACGGTGGATTCTTTTTTTAGACCCTTAGCTTCTGTTTAGAATCAATACTGTGTCTTGGTCCCAAGGCAGAAGAATAGTAAGGCCCAGACAATGAAAGATCAGTGACTCACCCAGGATCACACAGCTAGGAAGTATCTGAGACCAAAGTTGCACCCAGGACCTTCCATCTCTTAGCCTGGCTCTTAGTTCACCGAGCCACCTAGCTGCCCCACCACCATTCATTCATTTTTTGAAGTTTTGGAAATTTTTATTTAATTAATTAATTTAGAATATTTTTTCATGGTTACACGATTCACACCATTCATTCTTAATAGCTTCTATTGCTCTATGTGGTCACAAACCCAGCAACAATGTCCATTACTCTTCTATTTTCTTAGAAGTTTCCTTATTAATCTCCTGCATTGTGGCAATACATAGGCTTGTTTTCTTCTAATGAACAATTATGCTCAAGGCCCAGGTTTTGGGAAATTATAAGCCTTTCCTTCCTCAGCCATGCCTGCTATATTTGTTTACAAAGGCTAAGTAATAAAATGGAGAAGTCCATTTTTGCACCTTACTAATTGGAGCAACTTGAAATAGTCATAACTGCGATAATATTAATTAATGTAGAATGGCCACTGGCAATGCTTGCTAACTCAGGGAATCATAAAGCTCTCAGCACCAAGAAAGTAAATTCAGCTGGACTCAGTGAAGCTTTCCATCTTATCTTAGTAATCATACTATGCATGTAAAATCGCCCTGAGTGCTTTTCCAGGTCATCTCCATTTTAGTTGTAAATAGTCTGCCAGTAAAAATTAATTGTAGCTGATTCTAGTTCTTGGCAATAACTTTCTGCTTCCTTGGTTTTACATTTAGCTTCACCATCTCTTAAATTTAGTTTTCCTTCATTTTCAAGAAACGGTCAATATAAAACCTTCTAAAATCTTCATGGCCCTGGTGACATTTTTCATATCTCTAGTCTGTAACTCCATCTTTCAGCAGACAAACACAGCTGACTGGAATACTTCTCCCTTTCGGTTTCCCCCACGGCAACAAAAATACTGTTGTATCCAATATTTATGGATCATCAAATGCTTAATTATCAATATCTCTGAAGATAGATTTATTTATGGTTCTTTCCGAAATGTTTATATAGTGGAACATGTATATTCACAGCTACTGGAGAAGGAGATTTCAGTGACATATCAATATCTGTTCACGATCCATTATAATCCACCTAAAACTTAATGATACACTTCTAGGGAGAAATACCACAAAATTACCTAATAAATTAATCTGGAAATCTGTGGTACATTAATATATTAAAGCTTTTCTTTTTGATACTATTACCAAGGAAGAAGAAGCTTTCTATGGGTTCCCTGATTTCTTCAAAAATTAGCCAGAACGTCAAAATCCATTGAATCTGGATTCTTTTAGCAGTGAATAATATAAAAGGCTCCAATCTAAATTGGTGAAGAAGCACAATCATCATGATATTCTGGCAGTTTGAGACAGTGTGTAGAATAAAGCCTCTGTCATGCAATAAGCATTTATTATTTGCTGATTATGTAACAAGCACTCTGCTAGGGACTAAGGATACAAATACAAACATGAAACAATATCTACCCCTAAAAAACTTAGTTTCTCTCGGGAGATTCAACATATACATAAATAAATAATTATCTATAATATGAATACAAGGTATTTCTTCTGTTCTTCCTCTGGAAGATCTTAGTTGTGAGCTCTCTTAACCTCTCTTCTCTTTCACTTGGTGATCTCATAGGCTTCCATGGATTCAATTATTTCTGTGAAGGTGATTCTCAGATCTATTAACACTACCCTGATTTCTCTAGGACTCCAGCCCCACATCTCCACTTATATATCCCATATCTCAAACTGGATGTGTCATAGCTAGTTTGAGTGCAATATGTCTACACCTGAACTCATTATCTCTTCTACAAGCTCCCTACCTCCAAACTTTCCTGTTGCTTTTGAGCATACCTCCACCTACCCACTAACTCTGGCTCAGAACCTAGACATCACCCCCAACTCTTCAGAAGTGTCTCATCCCCCTTATATCTGTTGTTAAGGTATATCAGTTATTTATTCCCCCTTTTCTCCTCTGGCACTGCCATCCTCCTGGTAAAGCCCTCATCACCTCATGCCTGGATTACTGCAATAGCTTACTGGTTGGTCTCTAAGATTCAAGTATCTCGCCACTCAAACTTATTCTCCACCCAGCTGACAAATTGATTTTCCTGGAATGCAGGTCTTACCATGAAACTCATTTTCAATAAATTTCATCGGCTCTCTATCACTTCCACCTTCAAATATATAGAAATTTTCCATTTGGCTTTATAAACCTTTCATAACCTGGCATCTGTCTACTTTTTTATCTTCTTAAATCTCACTTTTCTCCAAATGCTCTGTGATCCAGTGACTCTGGCCTTCTTGCCATTGCCATTCCTCAAGCAAGACACTCTAGCTAGCTCTCTTCTCTGGGTTTTGTCTCTCCAGATCCCCATGTGCCTAGATATCTCTCACTCCTCATCTCTACTTTCTTGAGTCCTTGGCTTTTTTCAAGTCTCAGCTAATGTCTTAGAAGCCTTTCCCACTGTTCCTTAATCTTAGTGCTATTTCTCTGAGATTACCTCCAATTTCTTCTCTGTGTGTGTGTGTATATATATATATATATGTATATGTATATGTATATATATATATACATATATATATATATATATGAGGTTTACAGTTGTTTGACAGTGTTCTCCTTGAGAACAGGGATTATGCTATGACTTTCTTGGTATCCTCAGCACTCAGTGCAGTTCCTGGAACATCGGATAACATTTAATATATGCTAGTGCCTGACTGATGTAGAATGGATTAGAGAGGAGAGACTTGAACCTGAGAAGCCAGTTATGAAACTTTCAATATGCGATAAAAGCCTGAAGTAGAGCGATAATAGCCTTGAGTAGAGACGAGGGGATGGATACAAGAGATATTGGGAAGGTAGAAACAACATGCAGCAAATGGTCAGATATTGTGGGGAGGACTAAGAAATTGGGCCCACTGCTTAGACCTAGAATCAGGAATGAACTGAGTTGGCATCCCAGCTATGAAATCTGCTTATTGCATGATGATGGGCAAGGTACTTATTTGGATCTAAGTTTCTTCATCCACTAACTGATGATGATAACAAAAATAGGACTACCTACCTTAAAGAATTATTACAATAAAGCACCATAAATTTTGAAGTACTATATACATCTGAGCTGTTAATATATGCCCCTACTAGTTTTTAATAATACTCACTTGATATTTAAACAAAACCACAGATATTCTCAAAGAAAGGATATTCATAAACCCATATAGCAAATTTAAAAGTCATCTAGTCTAATCCCTTGTGTTACAAATTAGGAAACCAAAGCTCAAAAAGTTTAAACCGTTTTCCCAAGGTTACACAGGTACTAAGCCTTAGAGTTGACAACAGAACTCAGGAACTGAATCTAAATCCATTGACTGTTCTTTCCTTTGCTCCATGATGCTTTCCAGTAGTCCCAAAGGGATAAGCCTTCTATCCTAGACACCAAGCACTGATTCATTTAGGTTGATCTGCCACCAGCTAGCTTTAAGACATTCTTTTTCAAATAGCAGCACATTAACAAGATTCTTTTAAATGTTCAATTGGATGGCTCTTTTTTAGTCCTCAATTTCCTTGATCTTCTGGTAGATTTTGACATTTTTGGCCAGCCTTCCCTCTCCCCACCACATCTTCTCTCTTTTGACTTTTTTGACCCTGTTTTATCCTGGTGACCTATCTACATGCCTGACCATTTCTTTGAAGTCTCCTTTCTTAGATCATCATCAATATCTCATAACTACCTCCAAGGCTTTGTCATGGGTCATCTTCTTTTTTCTATTTATACTCTCTACTTTAGTGATTTCATTTCTTCCCATGGGTTCAGTTTATTACCTCTAAGCAAATGACTCCCAAAATATAGATAAGTTTATGTATGCAGATATAATATACCTATATAGGGAGATTCTTATTCATGCTTCTAAATTCTAGTCCTACATTTCCAATTTCCTAAGGGATATTTCCACTTGAATGTGCCTTCAGAATTTCAAATTTTCCACTTTCAATACAGAACTAATCATCTGCCCCCCAAAAACTGTCCCTTTACCAAACTTCTCTATTTCTGTTGAGGCAACAGTGTTCTCTATGTTACCTAGTTTCATAACCTTGTAGTTGCCTTCCACTTTCTCCTGACCCTCATTCTTCATATCCAAATCAATTGCCAAGCCCTGTTGATAACATTTCTTTTACCCTTCCTTCGGCCTCTTACATGGCCACTATCCTTGTTAAAGCCTTTATCATCTGTCATCTGGACTATTGTAATAACTACTTAATTGGTCTGCCTGCCTATGAGCTCTCCTCCATTCCATTCTTACAGAGCTGTCAAAATCATCTTAAAGCACAGGTCTAACTGTGTCACTCTTGTTCTCAGAAGTCATCAGTGACTCCTGTTCCTTCCAGAATAAAATATAAACAGTTTACCCTAATGTGTTAGACCTGCCATAGTCTGGCTGTATTCTACTTTTCCATGTTTATTCCCCTTTAAACAATCTACAGTCTAGTTTAAATGGGCTATTAGCTATTCTCTGCTTTTTAATAAGTTATCTCTTGCCTTTGCACATTTACACAAGCTATCCTCCACACCTGTAATGCATTTCCTTCTTCTTTCTATCTTTTGTAGTCCCCTTTAAAATGAGGCAGCTGGATTAGATGGCATCTAAGGACCTTCTTCCTTTTTCTCTAAGGTTGAACTGAGATGCCACCTCTTTCATGAAATCTTCTCTAACTCCCACCACCCACAAGTTGTTATTACGTTCAACTTCCTAGATTTTTTGATCCCTTCTTTGCTATCTTTACTCATTATCTTTCATTTTACTCTTCTGCATATATACTGTATCACACAGTAGAAAATAAGTTCCAAGAGGACAGAAACAATTTCATTTTGTCTGTAACATGTAGTTCATGCTTCAGAAATATCTGTTGAAATGAATTCCGTATAACAATCCTAAGTACCTCATAATATTGCCAACTGAACCTCTATAGCCATTGAAGAGTAGGGATGAGAATTTGCACTCCATTGGATGAAATGGATAAATCTGTATAGCACTACCACACTTAATAGTAACCTTAAAATTTCATGTTATAATCAGTGAACTGTGTAAGAAACCAAGAGCCTGTATTATTGCTTCCATTTGTAACTCTTGATAGCTGTGTTGAGTAACATTTTGTTTATTGTATATTTGGGTTCAAGAAATGAACTTTACAAGAAAAGATGATGGAGGCAAGGTTAGATACAATATTTCTGGGCGAGAAGCCTAGGGTTTTTTACCTCAGTATGTGTCAGCAGTGTGATATGGTTGTTGTTTTTCAGTCATGTACAGGTAGATACAATAGAATTCTGGAGAAAATTGAATGGAAATAGAAAGGAATATATCTTTTTCTCAGTGGCAAATGGCACACAAAAATTTACAATGCATTTGTAGATAAAAACATCAGAACCAAATGCATAAAGGCAGAAATATTAAGCACATGATTTCCAGGTCATACTGCAATAAAATGACACTCAATAAAGAGCCTTAAAACATAGCTTTAATAGTAATTCAAAGTCAAATAATCTAATCCTAATGAATGAATGGGTTAAAGAACAAATCATAGAAATAATCAATAATTTCATTAAACAGAATGACAACATACTAAAATTTATGGGATGTAATCAAAACAATATTTAGAGGAAATATATATATCTCTAAATGCTTACATCAGTAAAACAGAGGAATAGATCAGCAAATTGGGCAGGAAACTAAAAAAAAAAACTAGAAAATGAAGAAATTAAAAATCCCCAATGAAATACGAAATTGAAATTCCTGAAAATTAAAGGAGAAATGAATAAAATTGAAAGTAAAAAAGCCATTAAGCTAATAAATAAAACTAGCAGCTAGTTTTATGGGGAAAACCCTAATAACATGGATAGACCATTGTTTAATTTGATTAAAATAAAAAAGAAAGAAGAAACCCAAATTACTAGTTCAAAAAAGGGTATATTCACCAGTAATGAAGATGAAATTAAAGCAATTATTAGGAATTCTTTTGCCCAATTCTGTGCCAATATATCTAATAATCTAAGTGAAATATATTAATTTTACAAAAAAATAATTTATCCAGATTTACAGAAGAAATGGAATATTTAAATAACCGTATCTTAGTGGGAAAAAAGCCACAAATAAGCTCCCTAAGAAAAATTCCCAAGGACCAAGTGAATTCTACCAAACATTTAAAGACTAATTAACTCTAATATTCTATAGACTATTTGGAAAAATAGGCAAAGACAGAGTTCTACCAAATTCCTGTTAGGACACATATAAGATCCTGAAACCTAAACCAGGAAGAGCAAAACCTGAGAAAGAAAACCAGAGACCAGTTTCCCTAATGGATATTGATACAAATTTTTAGAATAAAATACTAGCAAGAAGGTGACAGCAATATATCACAAAGATCATATGCTAAGAGGAGGTGGGTTTTATACTAGGAATGCAGGGATTGTTCAAAATTGTTCAAGGAAAACTATCAGCATTATTGACCATATCAATTAAATATATCCATTATCCCATTTGTGTAGAGTACTACTTTCAGTCATACCGATTGTAACCTATGTATGTATGTATGCCTTTTTATCCTATGTGATTATTGATAATATCCTCCCATAAATCTCAAAAGAGTAATTACCAAACATGGTGAAGGCCTTCTTCTAGATTCCTAACTATTTCATGGGTAAAATTTGACTTTTCCATCTGTTATTTCTTACTCCAGCTAAAGGACTACCCTATCTCCTTGTGGTTCATATGTGTCCTTGATGAAGTATAATGGAGTCATAATATGCATGTAAGTCATAATTGGTAATATGTTATGGCCTGTAGGCACACCCTCCCATTGCCTTTTAGTAATTTTAATTGTTTTAAATTCTTTTTGAGATGGATCCTTTGAATTAGATAATTTGCCAAATCTATAGTTCATTTGATAGAGCTTAGATATCACCTTAAAACAGGGATAAATCATATAGTAAAGTTAAGGAAATTTTTATCTCTTCTATTTATTCTATAGTTACCCTGTCTCTGTTGTATTCATTCTTAAACATAGTTAATGGCCCTATATATTTTATAAGAAATTACTGAATGTATGACTCTTGAAGAAAAAGAAGTTGTTTATTGCCCTCATAAAGCATGGATCATCATCCTTAAAGGAAAATATTCATTTATAAAATGCACATATATGTTTATGTGTATATACACATGCATCTATATACTTACAGATGTAGATTTCCATATACAAAGCACATATATATTCATATGTTTCTTTTTTCTTTCTTCTCTACATATACACACATGCATGTGGTGTCCCTATTTCTCTTGGAAAGTAGTGACAGAAAATTAAACTCATGTTGAAAGTTATACCACAGGAAGAGAAGCTGGTCTCTGAATAAGTCCCCAAACAGTAGAATATGGTACTGATGTCACACCTATACTAGCATATTTAAAGATGTGTGCAAACTGAGGATATTCTTTGTAATATTCTCAAATCATTGGGTGGTAACTTTGATTTAATGTATAATGTATTAGATTCAGCAGCTGATATATCTAATTCAGTAGGTGATGTTTCTAGTTCAAGAAGTGATATATCTGATTCAGGTGATATATCTGATTCAGCAAGAGATGTACTTTATTCAGTGTGTGATGTATATGATACAGAAGGTGATATATCTAAATCAGTAGCTAATATATCAGATTTAAAATATGATCCATTTTTTCCAGTAAGTAATTATTTTTTGCTATAAATGATTTATCTGTTTTAGCATATACAGTAAGTAATTTATTTCAGGATATGGTGTATGAATTTTCTTGATGTGGTATATGAATTTTCATTGAAAAATAGTTGACAAATTCCAGGGTTAGACTGATTATAGTTTGTAGAGCTAAAACATCTCAATATCCCAGAAATATCTTCTACTAAAACAATAAAGAAAAATTAAAAGTATTAGTTTCCATTAAAAATTTAACAATGAATTCATCATATTCTTAAGCTTACCAATCTTGACTGTTCCCTGCTATAATTTATAGTAAGTAAAACTAGGAATCCAAGTACCAGAAGCAGATACAGTTCAAGTGAGGGAAGTCTAAATCTTGTGTGTGGCTATGGGCAGTCTAAAGACAGAGGCAATGGAAGTTAAGGAAATTGAAGAACTTGAAACCTGTGGTGTTTGTTCAAAAGGGTCAGGTTTGGGTTGAAGAAGACTATGGGTTATGTTCATTTTGGGGAAAGACCATAGATGATAGCAACAAGGACATAGGACATTTGAGTGAACTTCAAAGAAAAAAAAGGCATTTTTTAAAAATTATGCTATGAAAAAGGAACCTGTAAACTCTTCTTTCTGCACTTTTGTGGGTGTGAGAGAGAGAATGCCAAGTGATGTGATATCTGATATAAGCTAGATTTCAATAAATAGCCGAAGATGAAAAGACTGTGTGAGAGAGAGACCTAGTATTTGGAAAACCTGTGATAGTTGAACCCACCACAAATTACAACTCCTTTTTTATTTAATATACAGTGTTAATGAGTTGCTAAGGCTGAATATTTCATCACCCATTGACCCAAGTAGTGATGCACTTCTCTTTGGGATACAGAAGTGGTATTGCTGGACCAAAGAGTATGCACAGTTTCATAGCCCTTTGAGCATAGTTCCAAATTGCTCTCCAGAGTGGTTGGATCAGTTCATAACTCCACCAGCAATGCATTAATGTCCTTATTTCCCCATATCCTCCCAAATATTCATTGTTTTCCTTTCCTGCCATATTAACCAATTTAATAGACATGTGGTGACACCTCACATTTGTTTTAATGTGCATTTTTCTAATCAAGTTATTTAGAACCTTTTTTCATATAACTATAGATAGCTTTAATTTCTTCATCTGAAAATTTTCTGTTCATATCCATTTTTTCCAGCCTCCTGCTTCTAATCTCGGTTGCATTGGTTTTGTTTGTGATGTGTGTATGTATATATTATACATATATATGCATATGCATACATATATATACATGCATATTACATATAAATAAATTTAAATTATCTATTTTCAATCTCATAATTTTATCTCTTGTTTAGTCATAACTTCTTCCGTTATCCATAGATGGCTTACTACAGCCAGCATAACCATTGACAGGTAAAAATCTCCATGCTCCCCTTTTTTTTGCTAATGATGCCTTTATGTCTATGTCATGTATTGATTTTGACTTTATCTTATACATGTTGGGCTTATACCTGGTTCCTGCCATACTGTTTTCTAGTTTTCCCAGCAGTTTTTGTCAAATAGTGAGTTCTTGTTCCCAAAGCTTAGCTCTTTGGGTTTAGCAAACACTAAATTTCTATGGCCATTAACTTCTGTGTATTCCATGCCTAATCTACTGATCTACCACTCTATTTCTTAGCTAGTACCAGATTATTTTTATGATTGTAGCTTTCTAACATAGTTTGAGATCTGGTACTGCTTGGCCACCTTCCCTCACATTTTTTTTCATTTATTCCCTAGATGATATTGACCATTTGTTCTTCCAGATGAATTTTGTTATTATTTTTTCTTGTTCTATAAAATAATTTTTGGGTAGTTTGACTGGTTGGCACTGAACAATAGATTAATTTGGGTAGAATTGTCATTTTTATGTTGGTTCAGCCTACCCAAGAGCAATATATATTTTTCAGTTGTTCAGATCTGACTTTATTTGTATGAAAAGTGTTTTGTAATAGTGTTCATAGAGTTCCCAAGTGTGTCATGGCAGGTAGACTCCCATGTATTTTATACTGCCTATAGTTTATTTAGTTGCTGAACTTTATTGGTAACACATAGAAATGCTGATGATTTATGTAAGTTTATTTTGTATCTTGCAACTTTGCTAATAGTTTCAATTAGTTTTTTAGGTGATTCTCTAGGACTCTGCTAGTATACCATCATCTTGTCTGCAAGAGTGAAAGTTTAATTTTCTCATTGCCTATTCTAATTTCTTCCATTCTTCCTTTTCTTCTTACTACAGCCAGCATTTCTTGTACAATGTTGAATAATAGTAATGATAATGGACATCCTTGCTTCACCCCCCTCGGTTTTGGAGAACGTTTCTAGTATATCTCCATTACAGATAATGCTCACTAATGGCTTTTGATAGATATTACTTATCGTTTCTCTTTTAATAACCATTGCCTTCAGTCTTAGAATCAATACTGTGTATTGGTTCCAAGGCAGATGGGTGGTAAGGGCTAGGCACTGGGGGTTAAGTGACTTGCACAGAGCTAGGATGTGTCTGAGGCTTGATTTGAACCCAGGACCTCCCATCTCTAGGCCTGGCTCTCAATCTACTGAGCCACCTAGATGCCCCAACTACTAATTTCAAAGAAAGCTGTGTTTATTCCTATGCTAGTCTCTAGTGTTTTTAATAGGAATGGACACTGTACTATGTTAAAGATATTTTCTGCACCTATTGAGATAATCATATGATTTCTGTTGGTTTTGTTATTGATATGGACAATTATGCTGATGATTTTCCCAATATTAAAGCAGCCCTTAACTCTTGGTATAAATTCCACCCAGTCACAGTATATAATCCTTGCAATGTATTACTGTGATCTCCTCACTAAGATTTTATTTAAATTGTTAGCATCAATATTCATTAGGGAAATTGGCCTATAGTTCTCTTTCCCTGTATTTGTTCATCCTGGCTTAAGTATCAGCTGCATATGTGTATCATAAAAGACGTTTAAGTGGTCTGCTGAAATTTGCTGAACTGTATTCAGTCTTCCTCCTTTTAAATATAAAGTAGGCAAGCGATGAAGCCAACAGTCAGTAATAAATAAGCAAGTATTTATTAAGCACCCACTATGTGACAGGCAGCGTGCTAAGTGCTAGGTATACAGAGAAAAACAAAACCAAACAAAAATCTCAGTTCCAACTCTCCAGAAGCTCACAATTTAACTGGGAAGACAACTGCCAACACAACGTGCAAACACAATATATACAGGGTGAGTGGAAATCATTTCAGAGCAAAGACACTCAGATTAAGGAGGCCTGGGCAACACTTCTTTATTTATTTTACTTGACTCTTTTCGATTTTTCCAACCAGTTATATTGTGGTCTCCTCTCTGAGACCTCCACTGGACGCTCCACAAAGTAAGACTTTAGCTGAAATAAAGAGGAAGCCAGAGAAGTGATGACGGCCCGAAAGGGAAAGAACACACGTTTACTAAGCGCCTACTATATACTTAGTAAAGGAAAAGATGATGAAGGCTGTGAGCTTTAGGGGAGAGTTAGGGCAGCATGCAATCAATGCAAGGAGGAAAGATGTAGAAGACAGAGTTTTCCTACGTTGCAATGAAACCATCTGACCAAGGCCAAGTAGCTCCCAGTAAAAAAATCTGAATGGAAGGAAGAGGCAGAATTTGTCAACAGTGCCAGCATTAGCAAAGAGTGACTAGCAGACAAGTAGCACAGGTTTTATTCATTGAACTTTTCAGCCACATTCTTATAACAGAGAGCAATTATCTTTACTATCATCATTTTTAAGAACATAGAATAATAACTATATATTATGCATATGAACATATGTTCTGGTTAAATACTCTAGCTATTCATTCAAAGTAATAGCTAAAATATCTCATTTTATACTCACCAGCAGCCCATTTCCTTCCGGATTTTGATAGGCTCTCCATATCATATCTGAAAGTTGGGATATCCAATATTTTTTTTTCTTTCTCACCAAAAAAAAAAAAACAATCAACCCAATCTTTTAAAAAAAATTTTAAACCCTTACCTTCCATCTTGGAATTGATTCCAAGGCAGAAAAGTGGTAAGGGCTAGGCAATGGGGGTTAAGTGACTTGCCCAAGGTCACACAGCTGGGAAGTGTCTGAGGCTAGATTTGAACCTAGGACTTCCTATCTCTAGGCCTGGCTCTCAATCCACTGAGCCACCCAACTGCCCCTCCAGTATTGATGTAGATTTTTCTTCAACAGATGTAAATATTTTTCAATCTTGTGGTAATTTTTGATAGCCAAGGCTAAGTATTCCATTCTTAGGATCTCAATGGCTTCTTTCACAGCATTTGATATTAAGTCATCTATACATTTTGAAAATAGTAGATAGGAAATATGAAAAAAAAATGTGTACTCAGTTGAATGTCATTTAGAAAAATTAATTTTTGTTGAGAGTATGAAGTAAATATTATATGACATGAGTGACTAGAGAAACTAAAATGCTTGATTGTAATTATAGTTAAAAGACAAATGAAAGATGAACTTCACAAAAATCTATTTACTCTGAAAGATGTTAAAAGGAAAAGAGAAACAAAAATAAACCGAGAATTCCAATATATTTTTTAACAAGTGAAAGCTTCAGAAATATTGATTCATGGAATTTAATCAGCATTTAAATGATGAAGATATTTAGTTATGGGCAAAGATATCTCCAAATTCTGTAACCTGAAAGGATGATTTAATGTCTACTTTAAGACAACACAATGAAGAGTCCTTAACTGACTTTTTCCCATTTCAGACACTTCTATAGAGAACACATAATAAAATAGCTAGTGAAAAATAATTGAAGAAAATTCCCTTAAGAAAAATGAAATTGGAAACTCATCCATCAATGATTTAGAATATGTTTTTCATAAGAATATAGCTGCGAAGAGCTGAAAAATGATAAAGAGAGAAATGCAGGATCTATCAGGGAGGTCAGCTGTGGAGTTACAGTGTCAAACTGAATCAAATTAATTAAAGTGTAATTAGTTCTTCTTTTACTTAAACAAGCAAACATTTGTGAATTATCCACTATATGATAAGCCTATATATAGTGCTATGCCCTGGGAATGCCGCAACAAAAATAAAGCAAGTATAACTAATTCTTTTTATTAATTGAAAATTTTTATTTAATTAATTACTTTAGAATATTTGCCATGCTTACATGATTCATGTTCTTTCCATCCCCTTCTACCCCACTCCTGTAGCTGACACGCAATTCCACTGGGTTTTACATGTGTCATTGGTCAATTCCTATTTCCTTATTATTGATATTTGCACCAGGGTGATCCTTTAGAGTCTCCATCCCCAGTCATATCCCCCTCAACACAAGTGATCAGGCAGTTGGTTGTAATTAGTTCTTAATGGAGTTTGCCACAGGTAGGACTCTACACTGGGGAATTCAGATCTTTTCTGTATTATGAAAGTAGATTTTAATCTAGCTTGATTTTTAGGGAGTTGGGTTTGTTTGGGGGTTTTTTGGTTGTTTTGTTTTCCTTTTTGTTTGTTCCTTTGTTTTTTCTTTCTCTATGATGATACATACTTTGAGTTCTTAGAGGACTTGCCCACATGCCTTCTGGGAAAATCTGTTAATCTGTTTTAACTTTGGTTTATCTTTTCATTGAGTTACCTGATAAGTAATTATGGAAGGAAGGATGACCTCACATGTCCTGGGGATTGGAGCAACCAATGGAGGTCTCTGAGAGAGGTGACTTCAATATTTATCTAATCAGAAAAATAAAAGAGAATCAAGTAAAGTAATCCTCATATGATTAGGTCATAAACATGCTTTGTTTGCTTTTCCTAAAAGTGCTTCTCTCAATTCAGGTCATAAGCTTTTCTTTTTTCTTTTCTGTGCTTTGGAGGAGACCACAATGCCTTCATGGAGTTCTCAGCACAGACACCAGGAGAAAGGGGAAAGGAATAAAGTTGCCTTAAAACAGTGCAATGGCTTTGGAGTCAAAAGACCTGGTTTTTATCCACTTAGTGCCTGTGTGACCTTGGGTAATTCACTCAACTGCTCTCAGTCTTGGTCTCAGTTTCCAGTTCTGTAAAGAGAAGAGTTGACTCAGTGACTTATAACGTCCCTCATTAAATCTGTGGTCCTTTGGAACCTCAATGGAAAGAATTTCATAAATGGGCCAGACATCAAAGGTTTCCCTTTGTGGAGGTGGATATAAGTTCTGGTGGCTGCAGATTACCTCTTGGTGCTTCCTATAAGTGATTCCTATGTACAAACAAGTTCATTAAAATTGCAGGAGCCTTTAACACCTCAGTAACAGCTTGCCCCAAGGTTAACATTTATTGTTCAGTGCTGCCAACATCTTGCTTTTATGGGGCACATTTATATGCTAAATTGCCTATTATGTTAAGCTGTGAGTTCCCATTTAGCAGCATCAGGAATAAGAAGTGACTCTAAGTGTTTATATTTTATTAGCCCTGTGCCAGATTTCCTACTGGCTCACAATTCTTGAAGGCTGGAATTCATTGCATTTTCCACAGAAGCTACTCTGCACATAGAATTCATTATTAGCAGATTTGAAGTTTTCTGACTTTGCTCATCATGAAAGAAGAAATAAGATACCGTATTCTCGCTTGCCCATAAGCAAATCATGGCCACCATTATTTAAGTAATTATGTGTAGAAAATAAAAGGACAATCTAAATAATGACTATTAGTGTCCTAACAGTTCCAAGGAAAGGCAACCGGAAATTTCTCCAAGGGGACAGGTACAGAGTAAACAATTCAATAACATAACCATTAGGGCCCGTACCTAGAAATGCTATGCAGTGTGCAGCATTGGAATATGGAGTGAGTTCACTCTGACATGACATCGAGACAGGTTAAACACAGAAACCTCCAAATGCCAAATTTCAGTTTGATGTAGGAGCAAGAAGAAGAGATTGATTCTAATCCCGAATTGAAAAGAAAATGGAAAAGTCTTAGTCAGAGATAGCCTGTCTTCACTAGTGGATAGCAGAGAGCTGAAATATGTTTCATTTGGGAAATCTCCTTCCATCCTTTCAGTCATCCTTTAAAAGATTTCCTTCTTTACCACTAAGACATTTTATTACATTAGCTTTGGAACACAGAGGAACACTAGTGTGTAGAATTTTAAAAGCAAATCACCGTTTTACTTAATATTTGACTCTCTAGCAGAGAATTATAGAAATTGTGTAGGATGCAAAAATGGTTTTGACTCCTACTTCATTCACATGGCCCTGTGGGTAGAACACTAAGCCTGGAATCAGGAAGACCTGAGTTCAAATTTAGCCTCAAACATATACTAGCTATGTGGCCTTGGGCAAGTCACTTAACTTCTCTTTGCCTCATCTTTCTCATCTGTATGTTGGGAATATTAATAGCACCTCCTCTTCAGGGTTGTCATGAGGAATAAATTAGATATTTGTTTTTTTATTTTATTGATGAATTTAGAGTACTTTTCCAGGATTACAAAAATTATGTTCTTTCCCTCCCCTCCCATATCAAACACAAAGTTCCACTGGGATTTATGTGTGTCATTGGTCAAGAACTATTTCCATATTATTTATGTTTGCAATAGGGGGACCATTTAGAGTCTATATCCCCAATCATCCCCATCGAACCCATGTGATCAAGCAGCTGTTTTTCTTCTGTGTTTCTGCTCCTACAGTTCTTTCTCTGAATGTGGATAGAGTTCTTTCTCTTAAGTCCCTCAGAATCATCCTGGATCATTACATTTCTATTAGTAGAGAAGTCCATTACATTCAATTGTACCACAGTGTATCAGTCTCTGTGTACGATGTTCTCCTGGTTCTGCTCCTTTCACTCTGCATCACTTTCTGGAGGTCGTTCCAGTCTCCATGGAATTCCTCCACTTTATTATTCCTTTGAGCACAAGAGTATTCCATCACCAAGAGATACCACAATTTGTTCAGCCATTCCCCAATCAGAGGATATCCCCTCATAAATGAGATATTTGTAAAGAACTTAGCATAGTGCTTAGTGTGTTGTAGTGGGGTATATAAATGCAAGTTATTAGTAATAATATTTTTTCTGATATTAAAACTGTTCTTTAATTTTCCTTCCTTTTTTTACCACCAAAATGAAATCTATAGGATAGATATGCTCAGGTCATGACAAATAATAAAACCTGTCATTTAGATAGTGCTTTAAGTTATACAAGACCCCCTCATTTTAGTCTCATTATAACCAAAGGCAGTGCTATCCTTCTATTATAGATGAGGAAACTGAGGATCAGTGAGATAAAATCACTTGCTTGTGGTGACCCAGCTTGCAAGTTTCAAAATAATGATTTGAACCCATGACTGCCTGAGGTCAAGTCTAGCACTCCATCCCCTAAGCCATGCTGCCTTTAAATGCCTCTAGTTAACTATGTAGGTGCTGAAATTTATAAGCACAGTTGACTCCAAAGCTCATTTCTCTTAAAACAGAACTTAATTTTCGGGGGGGGGGGGACTGCCTTCATTTGGTGAACCTTGTATAGGCCCAGGAGAGACTGTGAAAATAAATATTAGCTAGTCTTTGATGCTAGTGATAAAACACTTTCCTTTTAAAACAATACAAGCTATAAAACATGCCGTCATCTGTCAGTATCTGGTTCTATTAAAACAGCAATCAGTAGCAATGGAAGGCTTTCCACATTTCAACAAATGCTGACGCATTACGACTTCTTAATATGAATGGTGTTTGGGTCAAGCTACTGGCGTTATTTTCATTTATTTCTTGTTATCTCCAAGACCAAATTGAACTATGGTGAAAGTATCTATCAAGTATTTTTATGTCTTTTTAAAAATCAATCATGTCTTATATTTTTCATGCATTATAATGATACTGTCTGTTTTGAGTGGCAGTCCTATCCCTTCTTTATCCTCTCCTTTTCCTTATGATACCTTACAGATATTCTTCTTGTTATCCTTCACTTGTTCTCACCAACTTTGAATACTTCCACCCCTATTCTTACAGGCAGGACCACACTGTTGTATTCATCTTTTATCACCTGCCCTTACTTCCATCTTCTCTATATACACCTGAAACATCAAAATTGGTGGGAGAGTTCCCTGTGCATCCACACTGACCTCCTTGGAATCTCTTTCTTTTCTTCCTCAGCAGTATGGTTTCTTTTGTGTGTTTAGAATTTCATTCTTGGGAACTTCCACTTAGGCAGATGTCCCCTGTAGAATTTTTAGGTTATAGGATTTTGCCTATACTTTCTTTGAATCCTTTGAAACCTGCTTTCAACAAGTCTAGGATATTTTGCCCAGGTTTTCTCTCCTTCCCTGTAACAGATTTTAAGGTGAAGTGGCTGTTCTTCCTTGAAGTTCCCATCATTTCCCTGATAGAATTCATTTCTTCCTACTCAGCTAAAATCAAATCAAGACTAGAATTTCCCTTTTTCTTTAGCTTTTAGAAGATGCCATCATTTTTAATGGTTTTAAATAAATTAGAATGTTTTCCAATGGTTACGTGATTCATGTTTTTTCCTCTCCCCTCATTCCTCCCCACTCCTGTAGCCAACAAGCAATTCAACTGGGTTTTACATGTATCATTGATTAAAACCTGTTTCCATATTATTGTTATTTGCAATAGAGTGAATATTTAACATCAAAACTCTAATCATATCCCCCGCTGAATCATGTGATCAATCATATGTTTTTCTTCTACATTTCTGTTCTCACAGTTTTTTCTCTGGATGTGGATAGTGTTCTTTCTCATAAGTCCCTCAGAAATGTTCTGGGTCATTGCATTGCTGCTGGCAGAGAAGTCCATTACATTGGATTGTACCACAGTATATCAGTCTCTGGGTACAATGTTCTCCTGGTTCTGCATCAATTCCTGGAGGTTGTTCCAGTTCACATGAAATTCCTCCAGTTCTTTATTCCTTTCACCACAATAGTATTCCATCATCAACAGATACCACAATTTGTTCATCCATTCCCCAATCAAGGGATACCCCCTCATTTTCCATCTTTTTGCCACTACAAAGAGCACTAA
This sequence comes from Monodelphis domestica, assembly GCF_027887165.1. Taxonomy (NCBI): domain Eukaryota; kingdom Metazoa; phylum Chordata; class Mammalia; order Didelphimorphia; family Didelphidae; genus Monodelphis; species Monodelphis domestica. The sequence continues at coordinate 17,920,866 of NC_077235.1, read as the reverse complement.
TGCCATCATTTGTAATAATGTTGGCATCATTATTTCTGTCAAGAAATTATTAGCTGATTTGCTTTTACAAAAAATAGCTTTAGTAGATAGCCAGAAAATTGAATCACTACTGTATCAGGCAGATATACTATGTATTTGATTTATTTCTGAAACTTATTTCCTGAACTTGCCCAAATAGTCTGTAATATATTGTGATATTAATATCACTTTCATTTCTACCTCTATTGATCATCACCCAAATAATCTGTCAAATACTTCTCCATTCTAATTCTTGGGTTTCCTCCCATGATTTTATCTTCTTTATATACAATTATATGCGTTTTTCTTCAATAGAATCTCCACCCACCCACCCATACTTTTACTTGTTCTGTTTCTTTTGAATCAGATACACCTTCCAGAGCCATATTATAATCATGAGTTTCCTATGAGGTCAAATTTGCCTTTGGTCTTGGATATCTTAATACAAGAATTTAATTTCTGTTTCATGCATGTGCTGAAAGTCATGTCTCAAGAGGATCCAGAAGACACCACAGTTGGCATGTTTCTTCCTCCTTTCTCTTGGTCTCTCCTTGCCCCAACCAAGTAAGCTTATCCTGTACTTTTCTAAGAATGAAAATCACCTGGCAAGTATAATTTGACAGCTCACATACTTTTCTAGACACTGGGGATACTAACACAAAATGAAACTCCCTGTCATTTAGGAGTTTACATTCCATAGGAATAGATAGCTTTTCCCACGCATGTTACACAAGGTAGTATGTAGGATGAAGTGAAGGGCACAAGAAGGGACATTGACAACGTGGGAGATAGCCAGTACAAATTCACAGACAGGAAATGTAATTGTATCTGTAAGGAAAAACAAAGTCAATTTGGCTAAGCCAAAGAATATGGAAAGGACCATGGGGGGGGGGGTGATAAGTCTAGAAAGGTCAGTTTAACCCAGAATGTGAGTGGCTGTAAATGCCAAATAGAGGAGTATGTGTTTAATCTTGGAGTGAGTCACTGGAGTTAATTTAGAAAGGAGGTGACATAGCAGGACCTGTGCTATCTGAGTATTAAGAATCCACCTCAATTCTGTGTCCTTGTGCCATTCTTCCTCCAGAATCCACATCAAAGTTGATACTCTATAAAACTAAAAAGAAATGCAACATTTTAAAATCATTCATTGCCCTATGTCCTCTACAAGAGAAAATGTTCAAATTAATGAATTATTCTTAGTGAAGATAGAGTAATAGTTTCTCTATCCAGCTTTGTAAAAATTAAAATTAAATTCTGAGGCTGCTATTAGCTTTAATAACTTTATTACATCAAAGTAGTAATAGGAAAGAGAGGGGAAGGTAGGAAAGAGGTAGAAAGTCACCTAGCTCGCTACTCTATTGACCTCTATGATGGATTAAAGCCAAGCAACCACAAGAGTTCCTTCAGAATCCAAGCTCCAGCCAGAAGAACCTCGAACAGTCTCCTGGTCTAACCTTATAATCTCTTTTCCCCACCCACTAACTCTCACACAACACATCTCAGGAACCAACCATAGTTTCTTAATTTGCCTGGGCCACCCAGGGGGGCAGTGCCTATGGAATCAGCTTTCTGTATCATTGGTTCTTGGGTTCTCTATCTTCCTTTCCCTGAGGGCCTATCTATACCTGAACATCCCAGTGGTGTTTGACCTTCGGTTCACTGAGAAGTGATGTAAAACAAAGCAACATTAATGGAGAGGGAAATTCTCTTCCCACAGCTTCATTCACTTATTCTCTCTTCTCACTTCATTCAAAAACAACAGTTTCATAGGCTATACTGGGCACAACTCAGGATGCTATCTTCAATCTTGAAAAGTCTTCATGGTTTTAATTCACAAAGCCCCATATGAATCTGACTCCACTTGAGGCTACAGGGAACAAAAGTTCACAGTGGTCAAAGTAGTTGCCCAGAAAGAGTGGTGAAGGCAAAACTCTCCCTTGGAATTTCAGCTAGGAAATGAGTTTAGCTAGACAACTTCTGAGACCCTCTCAGCCCTAAATCTGGTCACCCCTATGTCAGACTGTCCATGGAAACATGACCAGCTGCATGAACTCAGGAACTCAGCAGGGTATTTGATCTTGTGGGGATAAGTAGAATTTTAGAAGATAGGAACATCATTTTATCTCTTTTTCCCAGGTGCAAGTATAAAGTCTTGCATATGGCACATAGCAGATTTGTTATATTGCAACCAGATTCCATAGATATCTTCTACATGTTTTCTTAGCATTGCAGGAACTTATTCCTTGACTTGTTACTATTCCAAGCATGTTCCTCCCGAAATCAGAAGACATTGCCCTGCTTCATTCTGTATTCTGAGGTCAAACTTTCCTGTTAGCACAATTAACTTTTGACTTCCAACTTTAGCATTCCAATCCCCTATGATAAATGTGATTTATATTTTTGGTGTTATTTTTAGAAGTCACTTTAGCCTCTTCAGCATCAGTGGTTGGAGCAGACTTCTGTTACAGTGATATTGAACAGTTTGTCTTGGATTTTAATTGATATTGTTCCGTCTTTTTTGAGAGCATATCCCAGTACTGCTTTTCTTTCCTTCTTATTGAATATGAGGGCTATTCTATTTCTTCTATGGGATTCTTTCCCACTGTAGTATATGTAGTATTTAGCTAAATTGAATTCACCCATTAACTATTATTATCCTTATAATAATATATGTAACATATTAATATAATATACTATAATAATATAATACTGTCTATTTCACTTCATTGACATCAAAGATATTAGTGTTTAATCTTTCTATCTCCTGTTTAACCACACGAAGCTTACCTTGGTTCATAGATCATATATTCCAAGTTCTTATGCAATTTGATCTTTACAGTACTGAACTTTTTTCTTGTCCTTGGAGACAATCACAGCTTAGCTTCCTTTTGGCTTTGGCTCAGCCACTTCCTTTGTATATTGGAACTACTTGTTATTGTCCTCCCTTTTCCCCTAGCACGGTGTTGGACACTTTCTGACCTGGGGGCTCATCTTCCAAGGTCATTTCTTTTGTCATTTTTTTAAAATTAAAAACCCTCACCTTCCATCTTGGAATCAATGCTGTGTATTGGTTCCAAGGCAGAAGAGTGATCAGGGCTAGGCAATGGGGGTTAAGTGACTTGCCCAGGGTCACACAGCTAGGAAGTGTCTGAGGTCAGATTTGAACCCAGGACCTCCCATCTCTAGGCCGGGCTCTCAATTCACTGAGCTACCCAACTGCCCCTCTTTTATCATTTTAATATTGTCCATGGGGTTTTCTGGAGAAAGAAATGGCAAACCACTCTAGAATCTTTGCCAAGAAAACCCCATGGCTCTAGTACTAGTTACCAGTATAACCTTAAGCAAATAATTTAAGTGCTCAAGGCTTCAGTTTCCCCATTTATAAAATAAATTAGTTGGAGCTTCAATGTACCTCTTAACTTTAGATGCTATACTTGTGTCCTCATCACAAATTCTCACCATTAGAAGTGTTGTTCATTCTTTGATTTCAAAGATTGTAGTTTTTAGACAGATATAACAGGACAATTAGGCCTGAGTAGTCCATGATTCCAAATATAATAGTATTGATATGTTTTTACTTGGCTTCGTTGGGTCAGAGTGCCATGCAAACGTCATACGATCTTCTTTTTCTTAATATATAAGGCTCCAGTCTAGTAGAATATTCCAGGCAATTACTTTACAAGACAGGTTCTAATTACTATTTGGATTATATTTCTCTTTTGATTGATTTTAATCAAATTGTCAATGACGGCTTTTTGATCCATGTTTTGATTTCATGATAATCCTTTTTATTTGTAGAGAATTTTTTATTAACCCATAAAGATGCCAACTTATGCTTCATCTGCTTCTAGTTCTCAAAACAAGTGTCAGTTTTTATGGCAACCAGATTAAGCTCTGAGGCTCTTTTTTCTGCAGTCTCAATTCAACAATCAAGTGAAGAAAAGAAAAAGAAAAATCAGTGCATTGATGGAAAGTCACTCTAAGTACCGCCACCTTACCAGTACAATATTCACTTTGGAAAAACACATATCAAAAATGTTGATGAAATTTATGAATGTGAAATCACATTATAATTTTTATATAAAGAGATGTCACATATATGTGATCTATGTTTATATTCATCTGATTCTAGCAAAGAAAGTCTTCTGAAACTCTGGCCTGAGGCTTTTTTTATGAATGCCAGCACTCTTTGAGTGAAAAAAAGAATAGGTTTTCTTGATGTTTCTGTATATCAGATTGAAGAGAAGTTTAGAAAAATAAAGCATCACAAAAAAAGTGGAGCAAAGAAAAATTTGCTGCTTTTTAAGCTATTTAAGAAAACATGCCAAATCTTCATGTAGAAAGGGGTGATGTTGTAAGAGCACTGAATTTGAGTCAGGTGATACGGATTCAAATTCTGGCTCTAGTAATTATTCCTAGTAAACCTTTTGACACTTAGGTTAACCTTTTTGTGCCTTAGTTTCCTAGGACATCTCTAAAATGGGAGAATTAGAGTAGACAACCTTGATGATCTCTTTTGAAACTAAATTTCCAATGATGTTTTCCATTTTCCAAGGCAGGCTAAAATAAACTGGAACTTAGAAAAGTATAATTTTGAGACTTCTGGTCAAGATGGCAGCTTAGAGAAAGCTAAAGTTCGGAGCTCCAGAAATCCTTCCTTACCGATCTCAAACGAAATGCTCCTAGGGCATCGAAATTCAAAACAAACAGCAGAATAGATCCCGGAAACACTCCTCCTGGACCTGGATCAAAAGGTACGGCCCCCCAAGAGTCGGAGCCCGAGATCACTCGGATCTAACACTCTGACAAAGGTTTAATTACTCAAATTTATAAAGAGCTAAATCAATTGTACAAAAAATCAAGCCATTCTCCAATTGATAAATGGGCAAGGGACATGGATAGGCAGTTCTCAGATAAAGAAATCAAAACTATTAATAAGCACATGAAAAAGTGTTCTACATCTCTTATAATCAGAGAGATGCAAATCAAAACAACTCTGAGGTATCGCCTCACACCAAGCAGATTGACTAACATGATAGCAAAGGAAAGTAATGAATGCTGGAGGGGATGTGGCAAAGTAGGGACATTAATTCATTGCTGGTGGAGTCGTGAACTGATCCAACCATTTTGGAGGGCAATTTGGAACTATGCCCAAAGGGCGACAAAAGAATATCTACCCTTTGACCCAGCCATAGCACTGCTGGGCTTGTACCCCAAAGAGATAATGGACAAAAAGACTTGTACAAAAATATTCATAGCTGCGCTCTTTGTGGTGGCCCAAAACTGGAAAACAAGGGGATGCCCATCAATTGGGGAATGGCTGAGCAATTGTGGTATCTGTTGGTGATGGAATACTATTGTGCTAAAAGCAATAATAAAGTGGAGGAATTCCATGGAGACTGGAATGACCTCCAGGAAGTGATGCAGAGCGAGAGGAGCAGAACCAGGAGAACATTGTACACAGAGACTAATACACTGTGGTATAATCGAACGTAATGGACTTCTCCATTAGTGGCGGTGTAATGTCCCTGAACAATCTGCAGGGATCCAGCAGAAAAAACACTATTCATAAGCAGAAGATAAACTGTGGGAGTAGAAACACCGAGGAAAAGCAACTGCCTGAATACAGCAGTTGAGGGGACATGACAGAGGAGAGACTCTAAACGAACACTCTAATGCAAATATTAACAACATAGCAATGGGTTCGAATCAAGAACACATGTAATACCCAGTGGACTTACGCGTCGGCTACGGGGGGTGGGGGGGAGGAAAAGAAAATGATCTTTGTCTTTAATGAATAATACTTGGAAATGATCAAATAAAATATTATAAAATTAAAAAAAAAGAAAAATATAATTTTGTTCCATATGAAATGGAATCATTTGAAACTACATTGCCTTACATAAAATCCAATTAGCCATTTATTAAAGGAGATATTTTTGTACTTCTTTTGGAGAGAAACAGTGTGCACACAGATACTAATAATAGCTGGCACACTTATAGTGATTTAAGGTTTTCTGAGCACCTTATCTTTCTTATCTCATTTGAGCCTCATCATAGTCCTATGAGATAGGTATTTTAAGTATTATTATCCCTATTATATAAATTAAGAAATCTAGATTCAGAAAAGTTTAATGATTTGCCTGTGGTCACAAAGCTAAGTGGTATAGGCAGCATTTGAACCCAGATCATTTCTAGACCTAAATCTAGCACACTTTCCATTGTATTATACAATCGTCCAATAATAACTGGTGTCTGTAAGGCCCTTTAAGGTTTGGAACACACTTCAAATAAAATATTTCATCAAATTCTCACAACTTTGAGTTAGGTTCTATAGTTACTGTTATCTTTATCTTATAGATGAATAAATTAAGACTCAGAAAATATCAATGACTTCATGCAGCTACTCCATGTCAGCAGTGAGATTCAAACCCAGTTATCTCCTGATTTGAAGTCTCATACACAGGCAGTTTATGGTGCAGTAGATGGAGCAGTAGATCTGGAGTCATGAAGATCTGAGTTCAAATTTGACCTCAGATACTTACTAGCTGTATGACCCTGAGCACATCACTTAATCCTGTTTGTCTCAGTGTCCTCGTCCGTAAAATGTGGTTAATAATAACACCTACTTCCCAGGGTTGCTATGAAAATCAAAAGAGACAATATTTGTAAAAAACACACAGCCAAGTACTTAACATATAGGCACAACATAAATGCTTGTTCCCTTTCTCTTCCTCTTCATTATACTAAACTACTTCTAAGTAAATACAAAATGATTGGAGAGAAAAAAGCTTTAATGCCGGGATGGAATGAGAGAAGACTTCATAAACTAGGTGCCTTATGAGCTGAGGATTAAAGGATGAAAAGGACTCTGGGAGGGGACTCTAAGCAAGTAGTATACTTTAGGCATGGGAAACAGCTTACACAAATGCACATAGGTAGGAAATGGGACATCAAGATCTGGCAAAAGCCAGTGTTTTGGTTTGATTAGAACATGAACTATATAAAGGGGAATAAGGTGTGAGAAAGACTGCAACTCACATCAGTGTGGAGATGGATTGGGGAGTCATTCACTTGGTCAGTTAACATTTATTAAGTGCCTGCTGTATTCCAGGTACCATAGTAAATCCTGGGGATGCAAAGAAAGGTCAAAGATGTTGCTTTCGCTGTGCTAAACTCTTTACAAATATTATGGCATTTGAAGAAAATCCAGAAGGCCAGTGCCACTGGATTCCAGAGGATATGGCCTGGAGGGGACAAGGTATAAGAAGCCCAGAAACATAGGAGGGGGAGCATGATGGAGTATCATTGTATCTAAAAGATTAAATTTTCTGGATCTGCCAAAGGACAAATAAATGGATATGCATAGGGTTTACCATATAGGACAATGAGGGCAAAGAATAGAACCAGAAAACAAAGTGGAACGACAACGACCCAGGGACTACTGATCGACTACTTCTTTGGTACTCATATAAGCAAGAAATCAAGACAAGAGGTCATAGAACATTGGGTGGATTTCTTGTGTATGATCTATGGGAAGTCAAGGAAAAGAATTGTACAGTTGTGCAGGAATGAATCGGCTGTAATTTGTACCACTGGTGAAGGAAGTGCTAAGAACTAGCCCTTAGGTAAAGAACATATATATGCTCTCACGCATACACTCATACACAAACACACAAGCAAACACACACTGTATCTAGCACTGTTGAAATAAATTCAACTCCATTAGATTATAGCCTATGACCAAAAATTTCCAACAGGGACAAATAGTATAAAGCTATACAGAAAACTAATTAACAAATGTTTGTATTTTATGCAAGCAAAGAAGGGTTTGGAAGAACTGAGTGGAAATAGCTATTTATATAAAATCTAAAATATTATCAAGTTTGGCAGTCCTCCAAACCCTGAACAACTCTGTGCTTAGGAGCATGAGTTATCCAGTTTGGCCATCTAAAATGATGTGATTAATCACCGCACGCCAGGTAGACACGGTCCATAATTCCGACTCAAAAAGGAAAGAACTTAATCTCTTATTGCCATGAAATTTTAATAAATCCACCTGACTCTAGTGGCTGAGAAGTAGAAAGAGAGAGGATGATATATTATCCTACAGGGTATATTGCACAAAGTGTTTGAGAGAGAGTTTAAAGTTCTCTATAGACGAGATTTTAGAAATGTAGGGTTCTGCCTTCTCCTCCCCTTTTTAATTGTGAGTTATTTCACCGTATTATAGTGACTAAGTTTCTCCTGTCTTCTTACACTGCATAAATTAAACACCGTATTCTTTGTTTTGCAATTATAAATAAATGATGAATTGGAAGAGTATATGTAGCAGCACGTTTTTCACTTCTTAGCTCCAAATATTCATAACTTTTACTTGTGATTCCATAAGTATGTGTGGCTCCATTGGGACCCACGATGGCACTGAGCCCTGATATATTCCTAAATACAATCACATGACTTCACTTCTCTTCTTCAAAATTTGATAAGAGGGATTTTTACTAGTCACTGGTTGAAAAATACTCTATAATATATATATATATATATACAGTTATTTAAAATATTTATTATTCAGCTACAATATGGCCTACTTGCTTTTCTCTAAACTCAAGACTCAGTCTTCCACCTCTTACCTTTGCATGGCCAGCCTCACATACCTGGAATACCCTCCCTTCCCACCTCTGCAATGGCAGATAGATGGTACAGTCGAGAATGTTCTGGGCCTAGAATCAAGAAGACCTGAGTTCTAGCAACCCTGGACATGTCCCTTAACTTCAGTCTGCCTCAGTTTCCTTTTATATAAAATGTGGATATTAATAGAATGCCAGTTGTTGAAAGTATAAAGTGAGATGATCTTTGTAAAGCCCTTAGCATATGTACCATTTCTTTATCTTTTTAGTTATTAGCACTCTATTTTCTCTTCATAATATCCAGAATACACTATACTATTCCTTTATTATGTATATTCCCCTAGTGCAGTGGTTCTCAACCTTTCTAATACCGTGACCTCACAATACAGTTCCTCGTATTGCAGTGACCCCAAACCAAAAAATTATTTTGATGGCTACTTCAAAACTGTAATTTTGCTACCGTTATGATTCGGAATGTAAATACCTGATCTGCATTATGTATTCTCATTGCTACAAATTGAGAGGTTGAGAACTGCTGGCCTAGTGGTATATGAATTCTTGAATCACAGGAACTGTTTTTTTAATTTTATTTTTGTATCCTCAGTGTCTATTACAATGCTTTATCCAGTGAGTGCTTAATAAATGTTCATTGGTTTATAATTAGATTAGTCTGATGTGAAAGGCATGTCAATGTGGAATCTAAGAGAACCTCAAGGCTGTAGCAGTGTGAGTTCTGAAAACCTCAAGTTTGATCTTGTCACATGAGAATTTCTCCTTTATTTTTAAAAATGTTTTACTTATTTATGTTTTTATTTTCTATGTTTACATGATTAATTTTATTTCCCTACTTCTTCCCTTCCCCCTCCTGGAGCTGACAAGCAATTCTACTGGCTTATACAAATGTTATCACTTGATACCTATTTCTATATTGTTCATTTTTGCATGTACCTATATAAACAAGGGATGTCATATGTTTTTCTTCTGCATTTCTATTCCCACAGTTCTTTCTCTTGATGTGGATAGATTCTTTTTCTTAAGTCCCTCGGGATTATCCTGGATCATTGCATTGCCACCAGTAGCAAAGGCCATCACATTCCATCATTTGACAATGTTTCACTTTCTGTATACAATGTTTTCCTGGTTCTGCTCATTTCAATCTGTATCAGTTCGTGGAGGTTCCTACAATTCATATATAAATCCTTCAGTTCATCATTCCTTACAGCACAATAGTATTCCATCACCATCTTATACCAAAATTTGTTCAGCCATTCCCCAATTGAAGGGGATCCCCTCATTTTCTACTTTTTGCCAACACAAAGAATGCAGCTATGAGTATTTTTGTACAACCCTTTTTATTATCTCTTTGGGGTACAAACCCAGCAGTGGTATAGTTAGATAAAAGGGCATGCATTCTTTTAAAGGCCTTTGGGCATAATGCCAAATTGCCTTCCAGAATGTTTGAATAAATTCAAAACTCCACCAGCAATGTATTAGTGTCCCAATTTTGCCACATCCCCTCCAACATTTATTATTTTCCTTTACTGTCAAATTAGCTAATCTGCTACATGTGAGGTCATACCTCAGAGTTGTTTTGATTTGCATTTCTCTAATCAGGAGGAATTTAGAACACTTTTTCAAGTGATATTGATAATTTTGATTTCTTCATCTCAAAATTGCTTATTCATTTCCTTTGACCATTTGTCATTTAGGGAATGGCTTGATTTCTTGTACTTTTGACTTAGTTCCTTATATAGTTGGGAAATTAGACCTTTGTCAGAGAATGTTGTTATAAAATTTTCCCCAGTTTATTGCTTCCCTTCTAATTTTGGTTGCATTGGTTTTGTTTGTGCAAAACCTCTTAAATTTAATATAATAAAAATTTTAAATGCTGCTGATTTTTCTTTTCATTTCTTTTCTTTTCATTTCTCTAAATGCTGATGATTTGTGTGGGATTGTTTTATATCCTGCAAATTTTCTAAAATTATTTATTATTTCTACTAGTTTTTAGTTGATGTTCTCAAATTCTCTAAATATACCATCATATCATCTGCAAAGAGTGATAGTTTAGTTTCCTCATTACCTATTTTAGTCCCTTCAATTTCTTTTTCTTCTCTAATTGCTACTTCTAGTGTTTCTAGTGCAATGTTAAATAATAGAGGTGATAATGGGCATCCTTGTTTCACTCCTGATCTTATTGGGAAGACTTCTAGTTTATTCCCATTGCAGATGATGTTTGCTGATGATTTTAGATAGATACTGTTTATTATTTTTAGGAAAGGCCCTTCTATTCCTATACTTTCTAGTGTTTTCAATAGGAATGGGTATTGTATTTTATCAAAGGCTTTTTCTGCATCTATTGAGATAATCATGTGATTTTTGTCGGTTTGTTTGTTAATTTGGTCAATTATGTGAATGGTTTTCCTAATATTGAACCATCCTTGCATTCCTGGTATAAATCCTACCTGGTCATAGTTGATAAAGCTTGTGATGACTTGCTGGAGTCTTTTTGCTAGTATCCTATTTAAGATTTTTGCATCTATATTCATTAAGGAGATTGGTCTAGTTTTCTTTCTTTGTTTTTGACCTGCTTGGCTTTGGGATTAGTACCATATTTGTGTCGTAAAATGAATTTGGTAGAACTCCTCCTTGGCTTATTCTGTCAAATAGTTTGTATAATATTGGGGTTAGTTGTTCTTTGAATGTTTGATAGAATTCATTTGTGCAATCCATCTGGACCTGGGGATATTTTCTTAGGGAGTTCTTTAATGGCTTGTTCAATTTCTTTTTCTGATATGGGATTGTATAGGGAATCTATTTCTTCCTCCATTAGTCTAGGCAATTTATATTTTTGTAAGTATTCATCCATATCACCTAGATTGCCATATTTGTTGCCAATAGTTTTTAATGATTGCTTTAATTTCCTCTTCATTAGAGGTGAGGTCTCCCTTTTTATCTTGGATACTGTCAATTTGATTTTCTTTGTAGTCTCTTATTCTTAACAGTTTTTTGGCAAGCACTGATATCCAAAGCCACCAGGCCTCTGTCTGTCTCCCTATGTTTGCTTTACCTAAACATGACTCGCTGTGATTTTTTCATGGATTTAAAAAATTAAGACTTAGTCTAGTTATCCTTCTATATCTCCTTTAGGGTGGTTTTGGGAGAGAATGGGGCTATACTGCGTCTTCCTAATTGGTCATATTTGCTATAGAGGTAAGATGAGCATTTTTAAAGGATTTCTAAAAAAACATACAAAGATGTTTAGTGGTGTACTTTTGTTCTCTTAATCAGAAGGGACTTCTTTTTTTAAAAAAACTTACCTTCCATTGTATAATCAATACTATGCATTGGTTTCAAAACAGAAGAGCAGTAAGGGATAGACAATGGTGCTTAAGTGACTTGCCAAGAGTCACACAGCTAGGAAGTGTCTGAGGCTATATTTGAACCGAGTTCCTCCTGTCTCTGAGACTGGCTCCTCCACTCACTGAGCCCCAACAGAAGTGGCTTCTTTTTTGATGAGAGATATGCAGTGATCACAAACCAAAATTTCAAATAGCTATCCTCTAATTCATTAAATAACATATAGTCTGTGAAATTATTATATTATTGAAATTCACACTGTATATTCCCATTGAGATTGAATCACTTACCATATTTTACATAATTGTAACAGAGTAGTACAGATTCAAATACCTGCATTCAGAGGCAGAGTCAAGATAGTGGAATGAAAAGAAGCATTTTTGCCCAGCTCATTTAGTCCATCTACTTTACAATAGCCTAGAAAAAAAAGGCAGACTGAATTCTGATCAGGAATACTAGGAAAATGTTATAGTGAGTTATTTTTCTAGCCCAGTGCAGCTTAGGAAACAAAGAAGTTCATGGACATTGTGGTGGGACTAGTCGGAGGTACAGGGAAGTATTCTAGAAGCTAGGAGTGCAAAGGGAGCCAGAGCAGAGCATCAGGGCAAGAAGAACTGGGGGGGGGGGAAAGACCCCAAGAGACCCTTGAATTACTGGTTCGTGTAGGAATGAATGTCATCAAGCAGTTTTTTTAACCTATTACCCAGTTCCACATTAGAGATTTAGGATGGAGAAGGATGATCATGAATAAGTGCAGGACCTAGTTTAAGACTGAACAAAGAACAAGTTCCAGAAAGTTAGCCATGTGGCTCTGAGCCTAGGAGTAGAGTGCTTAAACCTGCAGTGGAATTACCAGGGCAGCAGACCAAGATCCAAGGGAGTTAACTGTTCAGGCTCCTTGAACTTGCAAAATGCCCCCAGTGGACTGACAGTTCAATGAATGAGTCTAGCAGCAGTTTATGGAAACTCGACTATACACAAATCAACAGATCCAAACCTAGGTTGAGAATTTGAAGAGTCCAGACCAGGAAAGCAGTGAATAGATGGTCTCTTTCTAGATCACACCACCTGGGATACACTGAAAATGGCAAATTTATGGCATACAGTAAGCACTTAAACATTTTTAATTGATTAAGGCTCCACTCTTCCTTCTAGTTCTATCCAATAGGGCCAAACATAACATATATTCCCTACTTTGGAGGGTATATATTAAGATTCCTAACTACAGTCTGTTGAACATATTCTTGTGCTTGTTGTTGTTTTGTTTTTTAAAATCCAGATTTCTGGTTGTGAAGCCAAGATGCAGTAATCCAGAACAACTCTGGGCCACCATGGGCCACCTCCTTTCCAACCAAGATTAAAATATCACCACAAAATGAATATAGGAGTGAAAGAACCAACAAGGAGATAGAATGAAACAACTTTCAAGGAAAGAAAAACCCAAAAGAACATCTGGGGCAATGTGGTGAGAGGAGAGCAGATCCAGCAAGAAGCTGTAGCAAGGAGGAGCAAACCACACACTTTCACCCCACATCTGCTGTTGAAGGTTTAGAAACCTATTCCCAAGTCAACATCCAGACCCTGAGACCCTGCCTGAGCAAATAGAGGTAGAAGCCAACCTATACTCTTTGAAATTTCAAACCTGTGGAGAAGTCTGGAGCACCAGCCCAGGGAAATTCTAGTCTGAGCTTGGGATAAGGACTTAGTTCACTCTTTGGGGTGGCTGATAGTACTAAGTACTAAGTACTTATCTTTTTGCCTAAAGCTCAGGGCAGAGCTCTGAGACAGGACAATCAAGGGTGTGCCTGATTGGATCTTGGGGTACACAGGGAGACCAAAAACTCAAGCCTAAGCCTGGGGCTTAGGTCAGTCTCTGATCTGATCAAGATCAGAGTGAGATCAAAAGCTTACACTTAAGCCTGAGGCAAGTCTTTAAGCTATCATCATCATAAGGGCCAATTGAATCAGCAGGGAGAGGGGGCTCTCTGAACTCTCAGCCCTCAGACCATCATATCATCCCCCAAGTCTACCTATAATTAGATAGGGGAAATGAGCAAACAACAAAAAAGCACTTAACTCTAAAGAATTTTTATGGAGACAAAGATCAAGGTACAGACACAGAAGAGGATAGTGAAAGCAAAGGAAACATTTGCAAAGTCCAAAAGAAAAATATGGATTGGTCACAGATTCTGGAAGAACTCAAAAAGGACTTCAAAAAACAGTTAAGAGAGGGAGAGGAAAAGTGGGAAAGAGAAATAAACATGATACAAGAAGAAATAGGCCAATTGAAAAAGGAGAACCCCAAACTGACAGGAAAATCAGGCCTTAAAAATCAATATTGACCATCTAGAAACTAATGATTTCATGAGAAATTAAGAAACAATAAAGCAGAATCAAAGGAATAAAAAACCCCAGAGGAAAACATGAAATATTGAAAAAAAACTGACCTAGGAAATAGATCTAGGAGAGATAATTTGAGAATTATTGGACTACTTGAAAGCCATGATCAAGAACATATTTTTATTTGGCATGAACTCAAGGCCATCAACTGAATTTCTCTACCAATAATAGACCCAGTAAAATGTCTAATGCATTTATTATACACATGACTTGTGCCAAGCCTCATACTAGTTGCTAAAGATGAAAATGCAATAATGAAATAATTCCTGCTGTTGTGGAGTTCACATTGTATTGGAAGGAAATAGCATATACACTCATAAATAACTACAAAGGAACAATTTTCAGGGAAAGGTAAAGCAAATGGGGGAATCAGGAAAGGTCTCATGTAGGAGAAAGCACTTGAGTGGAGTTTTGAACTTTAAGATTTCAAATTTGAATTTTAAGGTAGTGATTAGAGGGCATTCATTTCAGGTTTGGATGGAAAACCTGTGTAAATCCAGAGAGATCAGAAATGGAATGTGCTTGTCTAAGGACCACCTACCTAAATCTGAAGTTGGATACTAATGATTTTTTTGACCTTAGCAACGTTTGAAGTCTCTTTGTCTATATAAGGATTACTCAGTCTGATAAAATCTCATATCCTTCAAGTATTATGTATATATTCTACATTTATATAACAATCCAGGCAAACTAATCTCACTGATTCCCAAACATATCTTGCTCACTCTCACTCTTAATGCCTTTACTTATGGTTTAACTCCCTACCTTGTCTAATCTTCCTTTTCTTCACTGATTATCTCAATTTTGTACATCCTTTAAAGTTCATCCGTTTTTTTACTTTCTCTTTGAAACTTGGGATAATGATTTTCAGCCCACAGTGCTGTCCTTTGAAGTCCTACAGCATTTATTTGACACTCAATTATGTACTGCCTTGTATTGCTTAACTTTTCATTTGTGCCTACTCCTCAAGGGCAAAAATAGTGTGTTCTGGTTTTTTGCATCCCCTAGAGTATTTCTCATAATTGGAGCCACACAAGAGGCTGTCAATAAACACTTGTAGACTGAATGGATTGAGCCCAGTGGATGCACTCTTCAACCTGTCATAAATCTCAGCTAGAATCTTTCACTTGGCTGTTATAGGAGTGTGTAATGTGCATTATAGGGACTAAAGCTCTAGTTTGTCTCTCTTATTCATGGGCAATAAAGCATATTGTAGTGCTCGATCTAAGTTAGGACTGCCTCCTAAAGTGAAGACTGAGAGAATGTAGATGTTATCCTTAGGAAAGTTGGACTTCATTTGCTCATCCTACATTATTAAGAAGGAAAACCATAGGGGGCAGCTGGGCAGCTGGGTAGCTTAGTGGATTGAGAGCTAGGCCTGGAGTTGGAAGGTCCTAGGTTCAAACCTGGCCTCAGACACTTCCTAGCTGGGTGATCCTGGGCAAGTCCCTTTGCCTAGCCCTTACCACTCTTCTGTCTTGGAACCAATCCCCAGTATTGATTCCAAGACAGAAGGTAAGAGTTTAAAAAAAAGAATGAAAACCATAGCTGCAGCATTGGTTCTGTTTTGTCTATAATATTACAAGTCTATATTGACTTCACTTAGATCTCTTGCATATTTTCACCTCTTGAAACTTCATACCAATAAGCTAATTTTATCTCATACACTCAAATAAAAATAATTATTTTGGGGGGGTCACCTATTCATGAAATATTGTTTCCCTATTTTTGTTTCTGTTTATAAATCATATATTTATTCCTCTATACTTCTCTGAGGTAGCTGAGTCCCCTTTAGTAATCTACCATGAATATTTTTGCTCTATAATTCCTATCATGCTAATTTAGCTTTTACTTTGAATTATGCAATTTATAATAGATTATTGCCCTACAATATGTACAGAGCATTGGTTCAGCTTAAAACAACTGAAAAAGGAAAGGGAAAAATACAAAACTCTCTGACCTAGATGTTGAAAATTTTAGTCAGCTCTTTCCAGAAACACAGTCATTAAATTCTATATCACTTTTAAAATACTGGAATGGTAGGTTTTTTCAAATTGCATCTATCATATTCCCACAAATGCTTTCTTGTTTTCCCATCACCCCCACCCCAACCCTGCCCCATCATTTGACATTGGCTATGAATGTCTATTCACATAATTCTACTCTGGATTTTATTTCACTACATGTTTCTAGAACTATTTCATTTCCCTGAGGACACTAAGATCTTCTTTTCAAAAAATTAACACATTAATCTTCCGTGAGAGGAAAAATGAGAAATATCTCTTTGTTCTTCTCAGATCTTGCTGGTAGGTAGGGGCAAAGTTATTAGGGAGATAATATAAGTGAGAGGACCAAAACGATAAAAAGTCAATTCACTAAAATCGCATGCCCCCTCCCCATTGACCATCATCTCTACCAAAAACAAAAACAGCAAACAAAATTTTCTTTAGGACTATGCTTTTTCCTTTGACCTTCTTAGAATATCTCCGAGTTAGCTTGTAGTATACAGACACCTCTGCTATTACTTTAAAAACATCTATTTTCTGTGCTCAAGTGACTGTTAGGGTCTCCTATGGAGTTACCTAGAAATTTAAATAAAGTTCAAATTCCTTAGCTTGTCATTCTAGACTTAATAATATGATGCCAATCTACCTTTTCTTATACCGGTCCTTTTTACATAGCCTATACTTTCATTGCAAGATGAAGGGACATGAACACATAAATGAATGAACATTTATTAAATATTTAGCAAGATCCAAGCAACATCCTAAGCCTTTGAGATATGAATAAAAAAATAAAACATAGCCCTGATCAGAAATACTTCACATTTTAATTAGATGGGATGCCATATAAAGGAGGCGATGGAAATGTCCTATAGTCCTTTGGGTTCAGCAGTTGGAAAGCTGACAAGGTCCTGAAGTCCTTACAGGTCATCAGGTCAGGTGGCAATACTATAATGTCTGAAGTATTTATAAAAGATACATAATAAAACCTGGTGGTCCTCTATTTTACCAGAAGATTTGTAGTTGGTGACTTTGGGCTCGGCTAAGATGCATAAGTGAGTACATCCACCCTATAACTGAGAAAACAGAGGGTAGTGAGGTAGAGGTACCAAGCCCATATTTATACAACTCTATGCCAAGAGTGCCCAATCACTGATCTCATATTGTTGAAGTTCCATCTGCCCTTCAGGACCGAGCTCAGATACCACCTTATCCAGGATGCCTTCCCGGATCACTTCAAATGGAGGCTATCTCCCCTTTCTTAGGTAAGTTGTACCTCTCTTACATATTCTATTTTGGATTATATTTATTTATGCACATATGCTACCTTGTAAGCTCTTTGAGGACAAAGACATTCTAATTTGAGCATAATGTCCTGCAGTCAATTAACAAGCATTTACTAAATGTTTATTACATGTCATTCACGGTGCTAAGCATTGGAGATAGAAAGACCTGCCCTCAAGGACCTTGATTTCTAAATGAGGGAGACAACAATGAGGTAAATTCAAGATACATACATATATAAGTAGTGGGAGAAGGCCCTAGTAATTGAGCAGACCTGGAAAGACCTCCTGTAGAAAATGAAATTTGAGCTGAATTTCAGAGCACGTCAGAGTTTCTAAGTTAGAGGAGAAGAGGAAGAACAGTCCAGGAATAACTAGTGCAAAGGACAGAGTTGACAGATGGAGTGTTCTGTGCAAGAAGACCAATGTCAGGAATCAAAATGTATATATATATATGGAAGGGAGTAAAGTGTAAGAAGACTGAGAAGGTAGGAAGGGATCAGATTGTGAAGAGCTTTAAATGCCAAACAAAGAAGTTTATATTTCATCCTGGACATCAAGAGGAAGCCACCAGAGTTTGAATGAGTGTGAGGCAGGGCATGATGATGTTAGACTTCCCCTTAAAGATATTCACTTTTCTGCTATGTGGAGATTGGATTAGAGTGAGGAAACACAAGACAGGAGATTAATTTTTTTTAATTTTATTTAGTCAATTTAGAATATTTTTCCTTGGTTACAAGAGTCATGTTCTTTTCTTCCCCTCCCCACAAATCCTCCCGTAGCCTACACACAATTCCACTGGGTTTCACATGTGTCCTTGATCAAAAACCATTTCCATATTGTTATGTTTGCACTAGGGTGATCATTGAGAGTCTACATCCCCAATCATATCCCCATCAACCCATGTAATCAAGCAGTTGTTTTTTTCTTCTGTGTTTCTACTCCCACAGTTTTTCCTATGAATGTGGATAGTGTTTTTTCTCCTATAACCCTCCGGGTTGTTCAGGATCACTGCATTGCCACTAATGGAGAAGTCCATTACATTTGATTGTGTCACAGTGTATCCGTCTCTGTGTACAATGTTCTCCTGGTTCTGCTCCTTTCACCCTGCATCAATTCCTGGAGGTTGTTCCAGTTCACATGGAATTCCTCCAGTTTATTATTGCAGGTGATTAATTATCAAGCATGCCCAAGAGGTATTAAATATATTTTTTTAATTTGTAAAAATCAAAGAATTTAGAAGCAGCTCCAGGAGGTTTGGTTTGCCTTTTTATTTAGGTAAGAATAAATATTTATATACAGAGTGAGAGTTGAAGGACCCCAAGAATTCAATTAAACTCAACAAATATATATTAAATGTCTCCTATGTCCAAAACCCTGTGTTAAGCTCTAATAGCCTGTTTAGTTCCTTGCCCCATGTCTCCTAAACATGGCCAACTTAATCCCTATTAGTTGATTCAGCCCTGTCCCCACACCAATCCTAACTTTAGACAAGGTGAAATTCAATTTTGTTAATTCAGTCTTTTTATTTAAACATTTTTAATTTTTTTTAAATTGATATTTTATTTTCCCACAATTACATGTAAAATTAATTAAAAATATTTTGACTCTTGAATTCTCTCCTTCCCTCCCCCACTTAATAAGAAAGAAAGCAATCTGATATAGATTTTACATGCACAATGACATGAAGCATTTTTCCATATCAGTACTTATGTGGAAGATGAACCAAAAAAATGAAGAAAAAAGTTAAATAAAGTATTCTTTAGTCTGGATTCAAACGTCATCAATTTTTTCTCTGGAAGCAGATGACATATTTTATCATGAGCTCTTTGGGTTATCTTGGATAATTGTATTTCTGAGAATAGCTAAGTTATTCACAGTTGTTCATCATACATGTTATTACTAGGTAGAATGTTCTCCTGGTTCTATCCCCTTCATTCTACATCAATTCATGTAAGTCTCTCCAGGCTTTTCTGAAATTTCACTTGTCATTTCTTATAGTGAAATGGTATTCCATTACAATTGTATAGCACAACTTTTTCAACCATTCCCCAGTTGGTAGGTATCCCCTCACTTTCCTTTTTTTGCCCCCCCAAAAGGAATTGCTGTAAATATTATTGTACATACGGGTCCTTCCCAACTCTTTGGAATATAGACCTACTAATGGTATTACTTAGTCTAAGGGTATGTACTGTTTTATAGCCCTTTGGGCATAGAAGCAAATTGCACTATTGGGTCAATTCACAACTCTCCCAACAGTACATTAATGTCTCAGTTTTCCCATGTCTCCTCTAAGTTTTGTCATTTTCCTTTTCTGTCATAATAGTCAATCTGACAGGGTAGTACCTCAGAGCTGTTTTAATTTGCATTTCTCTAATTAATAGTGATTTAGAACATTTTTCACATGACTATAGATGGCTTTAATTACTTTGCCTGAGAACTTCTTGTTTGTATCCTTTGCCCATTGATCAATTGGGGAATAATCCTTATGCATTTGACTTATTTCTTTATGTAGTTGAGAAATGAGGTCTTCATTAGAGAGACTTGTAAAAAAAATGTGCCTCATTATGATCACTGTGTATTACTCTTGTATGCGGTGAAAATTGAGGGGACCTTGAAAATTCCAAAGTTCACCCTCTTTAATCACCATTAAACAATCTGACCAGGGAAATCCATCACTTAAAATATAATGCTTTACTGAGAGAGAGAGAGAGGGGCAGAGACAGAGACAGAGACAGAGAGAGACACAGAGACACAGAGACAGAGAGACAGAGAGAGAAATATGTCAAGTCATTGACCTAAAACAACTTCCCCCAAAGTTTTACATTGAGAGAGAAATGTCCATGTCTGCCTTGGAATCAGCAGAGATAGCCTCACTGACTGAATTACAGGCAAAATCCTCCCAATACAAAATGTTCCTCATACAAAATATCCCTTCAGTTTACAGAGACACTCCCAATTTATAAGAACATACAATAAAATTAACATTCCAAGAGGTTGGAAAAGGTATAGCTATATAATGATTTCCAGTGGACACCTTCAAGTAAATTAACATCTTCAAGAAACTGGAGAATAGCTTTTGGGCACATTCAAACAAATTCATATTTTAAAGAAAGGTCAAGGGTTGGAGACAAAGGTTTTAATCCAGAAATAAGGGGGCAGAAATATTCTACAAAGAGGGGGTTATCTAGGAAGGGCCTATGCGGGTTTCAACCCAGTCACCCAGAGTTGACTTCTTGGAAGAAGCTTCAATAGACACAAAGCATTGGTACTCCAGGGTCTAAGAAAAGTCCAGAAGATGGGAGCTTAGCAAGCAGCAAAAGTTCAGACCTCATGGAAGACCCTTCCTTACCGATACAGAGTGAATGCTTCTAGGGCACCGAAATTCAATCTGAACAACAGGACAGAAGCGGGGAACCCTCCTTCTGGACTCAAATCAAAAGGTAAGCCCCCCAAAAGCCGGAATCCGAGAATACTCAGGGCTAAGGGGAAGGCAGAGGGTAGGTCCCAGGACCCCTCCCCCACAACCCAGAGGGCTGAGCCCCCAGCAGCAGCAGGAACCTCTGAGCGGGCAAAGGTGCTGGTTTGCAGGGTCTACCTTGTGAGCAGCAGGGTGCCGGACTCGGAGCATCCAGCTTGGACAGCGGGGAGGAAGCCAGGGAGAGATGGGGCCATGGCTGGGTCCTTCCATCAGGCTCCAGTCTCACCCTTGCCTCAGACACATCCAGACCAATGCAGTTGAACTAATCCCATCAGAACTCCTCAGAGTTTAGGAGGCCGGCAAAGACACTTGTGGACAGCGGAGAAGCAGCTGGAGAGAACTGGAGAGAGCCTGGGCGGCCCAGCCTTCCAGAAGTCTTCAGAGCCTCAGTGCTTCATACCACATACAGCCCAACCCAATTGAACTCAATCCAATCAAAAGCCTCCAGAGTACAGGGAAGCTAACATTCCTCCCCTAGAGACTGTACCAAGAGATCTGACAAAGTTCCAAGAGGGGAAACTGACAGCCCCAAAACCAAAACAAAATGAGAGGAGCAAGAGCACAGCCAAATATGGGGAGCAAAGAAGGGATAAACTTGAGCAAACAACAGAAAAAGAAGAAAGAAATTACAATAGACAGCTTCTGCACAGGTAATGAGCAAAGAGCAAATGAAACAGAGGGGGAGGACCCAGAAAAGGAAAAATCAGAAATCCCAGTGAATTGGATACAGGCTTTGGAAGAACTCAAAATGCAATTCAAAACACAATTAAGAGAGGCTGAAGACAATTGGGAAAAGAACTTAAAAACTAAGATAAGTCATCTGGAAACAGAAAATAGTGTCTTGAAAGCCAAAATCAACCAGCTGGAAAATGAGGCAAAGGAGATGAAAGATGAGGCAAAGCAGATGAAAGATGAGGTGAAGAAGATGAAAGATGACCTCCAAAGAAAATCCGACCAAAAGGAAAAGGACGACCAAAAAACTAAGGATGAAATCCAGTCTTTAAGAACCAGAATACAACAACTTGAATCGAGCGACCTCACAAGGCAGCAAGACGCTATAAAACAAAACCAAAAGAATGAAAAAATTGAGGAAAGTATGAAGCATCTCATTCACAAAACAGAGGATTTAGAGGAGAGACGTTCAAGGAGAGACAATTTAAGAATTATTGGCCTACCAGAAGACCATGACAAAAGAAAAAGCCTGGACATTATATTACAGGAAATTATATTAAAGAAAACTGCCCCGAAATCCTTGAACAAGAGGGAAAAGTGGAGATTGATAGAATCCACAGATCACCTCCTGTACTTAATCCCCAACTGACAACACCCAGGAATGTTATAGCCAAATTCAAGAACTATCAGACCAAAGAAAAGATATTACAAGCTGCCAAGAAGAAGTCATTCAGATACCAAGGAACCACGGTGAGAATAACTCCAGGATCTGGCTGCATCCACACTGAAAAAAAGAAAGGCATGGAATACGATATTCCAGAAAGCAAGGGAACTAGGTCTACAACCAAGAATCAACTACCCATCAAAACTGACTATATTCTTACAGGGGAAAGTATGGTCATTCAACAAAATAGAAGAATTTCAAGAATTCATAAAGAAAAGACCAGACCTGAACAGAAAATTTGATGTCCAAGCACAGAACTCAAGAGAATCATCAAAAGGTAATTTAAAAAGAGGGGGAAAAAGAAAAACAAAAAAATTTTTTTAAGAGACTCAATAAGTTAAAATGATATGTATCCCTATAAGAAAAGAGGTCACTGGTAACTCTTAAAAACTATTGTTATTATCTGGGAAGCAAAAAGAAGTATACTTATAGGGAACAGCAACAAACTGTATAGGATGAAAGGACAAGACATAAATAGGTATATAGATATATGCATGCAAAAATACATACGCATGAGTATGCATATATATATATATATATAACTAGAGGTTAAAAATAGGTTAATATTAAAAGAAATGGGAAAAGAAACAAATGGGGGGTAAATTTATATGTCATAAAGAAGCTCATGGTGGGAGGGGGGAGAACATCAATACACTAGAAGGGTAAAGAGGTCAGGGACAGGAAATACTCAACTTTTATGTGCTTTGAAAGTGACTCAAAGAGGGAAAAAAATCCAATCCATTGGGGGCAGAGAATAGATTTGCACCCTATAGGGGAGTAGAAGGGTAACAAACAGTCTGGTGGGGAGGGAAGCAGTACAAGAGAGGGAGGGAGTGGGGGGTTAATTTTAGAAAGACTACAGGGAAAATAAGGGGGGGATGAATAGGGAGGGGGGTAGAAAGGGAAGTAAAATAAGGGTGGGAACAAGGGGGACTGTTCAAAAGCAAACATTGGTGTAGAAGGAAATAGTGAAAGAAGAAAAGGCAGGAAAAGGAGCAGAAATCAAAATGCTGGGAAATACACAGCTAGTAATCATAACTCTGAATGTGAATGGAATGAACTCACCCATAAAATGCAAGCAAATAGCAGAGTGGATTAGAATCCAAAACCCTACCATATGCTGTCTACAAGAAACACATATGAGAAAGGTAGATACACATAGGGTGAAAGTAAGAGGGTGGAGCCAAATCTATTGGGCATCAACTGACAAAAAGAAGGCAGGAGTCGCAATCATGATATCTGACAAAGCCAAAGTAAAAATAGATCTAGTAAAAAGAGATAGGGAAGGTAATTACATCCTGATAAAAGGCAGTATAGACAGTGAGGAAATCTCTGTACTCAACATGTATGCACCAAATGGCATAGCATCCAAATTTCTAAAGGAGAAACTAGAGGAACTCAAGGACGAAATAGATAGAAAAACTATACTAGTGGGAGACCTGAACCTTCCTCTATCCAAACTAGATAAATCAAACCAAAAAATAAATAAGAAAGAGGTAAGAGAAGTGAATGAAATCTTAGAAAAATTAGAGTTAGTAGACATGTGGAGAAAAATAAATAGGGACAAAAAGGAATATACCTTCTTTTCTGCAGCACGTGGTACATTTACAAATATTGACCATGTATTAGGGCATAAAAACATTGTAAACAAGTGCAAAAGAGCAGAAATAATAAATGCAACTTTCTCAGATCACAATGCAATGAAAATAATAATTAGTAAGGGAACACAGGTAAATCGAAAATTAATTGGAAATTAAACAATACAATTCTCCAAAACCAGTTAGTTAAAGAACAAATCACAGTAACAATTAATAACTTCATTGAAGAAAATGACAATGATGAGACATCCTTTCAAAACCTATGGGATGCAGCCAAAGCAGTACTCAGGGGAAAATTTATATCCTTGAGTTCATATATAAACAAATTAAGAAGGGCAGAGGTCAATGAATTGGGCATGCAAATTAAAAAATTAGAAAGTGAACAAATTAAAAATCCTCAGATGAAGACTAAATTAGAGATCCTAAAACTCAAAGGAGAAATTAATAAAATTGAAAGTCAAAGAACTATTGATTTAATAAATAAGACTAGAACCTGGTACTTTGAAAAAACAAATAAAATAGGCAAAGTACTAGTCAGTCTAATTTAAAAAAGGAAAGAAATAAACCAAATTGACAGTATCCAAGATGAAAAAGGAGACCTCACCTCTAATGAAGAGGAAATTAAGGCAATCATTAAAAACTACTATGCCCAATTATATAGCAACAAATATGGCAATGTAGGTGATATGGATGAATACTTACAAAAATATAAATTGCCTAGACTAATGGAGGAAGAAATAGATTACCTTAACAACCCCATTTCAGAAAAAGAAATTGAACAAGTCATCAAAGAACTCCCTAAGAAGAAATCCCCAGGTCCAGATGGATTCACAAATGAATTCTATCAAACATTCAAAGAACAAATAATCCCAATATTAAACAAAGTATTTGACAGAATAGGCCAAGAAGGAGTTCTACGAAATTCATTCTACGCCACAAACATGGTACTGATCCCAAATCCAGGCAGGTCAAAAACAGAGAAAGAAAACTATAGACCAATGTCCCTAATGAATATAGATGCAAAAATCCTAAAAAGGATACTAGCAAAAAGACTCCAGCAAGTCATCACAAGGGTCATCCACTATGACCAGGCAGGATTCATACCAGGAATGCAAGGATGGTTCAATATTAGGAAAACCATCCACATAATTGACCATATTAACAAGCAAACTGACAAAAATCACATGATTATCTCAATAGATGCAGAAAAAGCCTTTGATAAAATACAACACCCATTCCTATTGAAAACACTAGAAAGTATAGGAATAGAAGGGCCTTTCCTAAAAATAATATATCTAAAACCATCAGCAAACATCATCTGCAATGGGGATAAACTAGAAGCCTTTCCAATAAGATCAGGAGTAAAACAAGTATGCCCATTATCACCTCTATTATTTAACATTTACTAGAAACACTAGCAGTAGCAATTAGAGAAGAAAAAGAAATTGAAGGTATTAAAATTGGCAATGAGGAGACCAAGCTATCACTCTTTGCAGATGATATGATGGTTTATTTAAGGAATCCTAGAGAATCAACCAAAAAGTTACTCGAAATAATCAACAACTTTAGCAAAGTTGCAGGATACAAAATAAACCCGCATAAGTCATCAGCATTTCTATATATCTCTAACCCATTTCAGCAGCAAGAATTAGAGAGCGAAATACCATTCAAAATCACCCTAGACAATATAAAATACTTAGGAATGTAAACCTTAAAATTTCACAGACTTATGAATGTTAAAAATTTTACTCCACATTGAGGAATCCTCCAATTCCCTACTTGAAATAATTCCCTACCAGATAGTGAGAACTGTACTTGAATGTGAAAACTCCTTGCTATGGGAGTATCCCTACTTCACCCCTACTTGAGACTGCTTTAGGGGAGAAAACTCCTTGCTATTGGAGGACCTCGATTCCACCCATACTTAAGACTGCTTTAGGGCAGAAAACTCCTTGCTAAACAATGAAAGTACTTGAAAACCATACTTATAATGGAAAGGAGTTCTTTGAGCCATGCCTGTTTTTGGAATTGATACAATGGGATGCTAGGTGCCTATAAAGGTAGGGCAACTTGTAAACTACTTAGACCTAAAAGGTGAAAACTTACTCAGAGCTTTTCTCTTAATGAAATTAGTCGACACAGCAGCATTTTTTTTCTTACTTGCTAAAGAGATTAATCTATTCGGCTATGAATTCAAAATGGGTTGTCTTTTGGAAAACATCTACAGTGATTGGTAGATGAAAGAACTTAGGGGAGGTGACATAGGAGATTTTGCCCTTAAAAATAAGAGCTCAGAGAAGAGCTGAAGGTCATTCTGAAACATTCAGATTGAGGAGGATTCATTCTGAAACATTCAGATTAAGGAAGGACTGATTCTGAAACATTCAGATGGATGAGGGAGCTGGTGAAAGCAACTGAGATGATGCTGGCCTGGTGTCACTAGAATCCTTGCTTAGGCAAACCTTGTGGTGAGTGTTAAAAGACTGACTAACTGATCTCTTTCTCTTAAGACTCAGGTCTAGGCCATGTTGGCTTAAGGCCCTTCATACTTATTTCTTTTTTCTCTCTTTCTCTCTTTTCTTTAATTCCACATTTGTATTAATTAAAATCTCTATAAAACCCAGTTGATTTGGGTATTTGAATAATTGGGAATACTTCCCGGGCGACCACCTTATATTTGATTTAAAAACCAAGACACTGTAGTGAAACGTATTTTCTGCGGTCAAATTTACTCACCCTCTCTTATATCTATCACAATTTATATCTTCCACCATTTTAACTCACTACAGTTTATGGGCTTCACTATTTTAAATCTCACAGGAATCTATCTGCTGAGACAAACACAGGAACTATATGACAACAACTACAAAACACTCTCCACACAGCTAAAACTAGATCTAAACAATTGGAAAAACATTGATTGCTCATGGGTGGGACGAGCTAACATAATAAAAATGACAATCCTACCCAAGTTAATTTAGTTATTTAGTGCCATACCCATTGAACTACCAAAAACTTCTTTACTGAATTAGAAAAAAAACATAACAAAGTTCATTTGGAAGAACAAAAGATCAAGGATATCCAGGGAAATCATGAAAAAAAATGCAAAGGAAGGAGGACTTGCAGTCCCAGATCTCAAACTATACTATAAAGCAGTGGTTATCAAAACAATTTGGTACTGGCTAAGAGACAGAAAGAAGGATCAGTGGAATAGACTTGGCGTAAATGATCTCAGCAAGACAGTTTATGACAAACCCAAAGACCCCAGCTTTTGGGACAATAATCCACTATTTGATAAAAACTGCTGGGAAAATTGGAAGACAGTGTGGGAGAGACTGGGTTTGGATCAACACCTCACACCCTACACCAAGATAAATTCAGAATGGGTGAATGACTTGAACATAAAGAAGGAAACTATAAGTAAATTAGGTGAACACAGAATAGGATACCTGTCAGACCTTTGGGAAGGGAAAGGTTTTAAAACCAAGCAAGTCTTAGAAAGAGTCACAAAATGTGAAATAAATAATTTTGACTACATCAAATTAAAAAGTTTTTGTACAAACAAAACCAATGTAACTAAAATCAGAAGGGTAGCAACAAATTGGGAAACAATCATCATAACAAAAACCTCTGACAAAGCTTTAATTACTCAAATTTACGAAGAGCTAAATCAATTGTACAAGAAATCAAGCCATTCTCCAATTGATAAATGGGCAAGGGACATGAACAGGCAGTTCTCAGATAAAGAAATCAAAATTATTAATAAACACATGAAAAAGTGTTCTACATCTCTTATAATCAGAGAGATGCAAATCAAAACAACTCTGAGGTATCACCTCACACCTAGCAGATTGGCTAACATAACAGCTATGGAAAGTAGTGAATGCTGGAGGGGATGTGGCAAAGTAGGGATACTAATTCATTGCTGGTGGAGTTGTGAATTAATCCAACCATTGTGGAGGGCAATTTGGAACTATGCCCAAAGGGTGATAAAAGACTGTCTGCTCTTTGATCCAGCCATAGCACTACTGGGCTTGTACCCCAAAGAGATAATAAGGAAAAAGACTTGTACAAGAATATTCATAGCTGTACTCTTTGTGGTGGCCAAAAATTGGAAAATGAGGGGA
The DNA here is from genome assembly GCF_027887165.1 of Monodelphis domestica. Classification (NCBI taxonomy): domain Eukaryota; kingdom Metazoa; phylum Chordata; class Mammalia; order Didelphimorphia; family Didelphidae; genus Monodelphis; species Monodelphis domestica. Next base: position 17,892,573 of record NC_077235.1, on the reverse strand, counting down.
TTCCCTTCAATTGGGGAATGGCTGAAGAAATTGTGGTATATGTTGGTGATGGAATACTATTGTGCTAAAAGGAATAATAAAGTGGAAGAATTCCATGGAGACTGGAACAACCTCCAGGAAGTGATGCAGAGCGAGAGGAGCAGAAACAGGAAAACATTGTACACAGAGGCTGATACATTGTGGTACAATCGAAGGTAATGGACTTCTCCATTAGTGGCAGTGTAATGTCCCTGAACAATCTGCAAGGATATAAAAAACACTATCCACAAGCCGAAGATAAACTGTGGGAGTAAAAATACCGATGAAAAGCAACTGCTTAACTACAGGGGAGGAGGGGATATGACTGAGGAGAGACTCTAAATGAACACTCTAATGCAAATACCAACAACATGGAAATGGATTTGAATCAAGAACACATGTGATACCCAGTCGAATTGCGCATCGGCTGTGGGAGAGGTGGTGGGAGGAGGGGAGGGAAGAAAAGAAAATGATCTTTGTTTCCAATGAATAATGTTTGGAAATGACCAAATAAAAATTAAAAAAAAAAAAAGAATCCCTTCCTTCCTTCAAGGCACAATTCAAGCTCCATCTCATCTGATCAAAGCCTTTCCTGATTCTTCTTCTCCACTAAATGTTCATGACCTTCTTCCCTAACTACCCTGTATTTAACTACTTTTTATTTATTCTCTTCATAATTATCCTGTATCTGCTTATAAATAAAAATATACACGTAAAAAAAAAGAAAAGGAAAAAAAAGAAAACTCCAGCCTGGGACTCCTGCTTCAGGCAAATTCCCGGACAAACTCACTTAAGGCTTTAAAGTCTTTGTAAGGTTGGGGATGGGGCACCAGGTTTTAATAACTTTTTGGCAATATTAATAACTATTACTAACTTGAGAGTAACACACTAATTTCTCATTCCACATCCTCCCCTTCCTATTTCTCCCCACCGATTTGTCCTTTTCTCTCTCCTTTCATTCTGCCCATCCTCAAAAGTGTTTAGCTTCTGACCACTACACCACATACTGTGTACATTGGTGGCAAAGTGGGTCACTGGTGATGTGGGGGAAATGTTTTGTAACTGCTGTTTTTTCCAAGCCTTTAGTTTTAGTTTTCTTTCCTTTTTTTAAACCCTTACCTTCCATATTAGAATCAATACTGTGTATTGGCTCCAAGGCCAGTGGTAAGGGCTAGGCAATGGGAATTAAGTGACTTGCCCAGAGTCACATAGCTGGGAGGTGTCTGAGGCCAGATTTGAACCTAGGACCTCCCGTCTCTAGGTCTGGCTCTCAATCCAATGAGCTACCCAGCTGCTCCCTTTCTAAGCCTTTAGTAAAGAACTGAAGCTACTGGTTGCTTGTTAAGAAGAAACCCACTGGTAGGAAATTCACAAGTTGATGTTAAGAGCTATCAGTAGGGTTACCCTTGAAATCTGGAGAGTAATCACCCTTCTGAGGAGCCCATCTGCCTATGCCAGTTCAAACAAGAAGTTTCACATTAAGCTTTTAGAAAACAAATCACTGATTATGCAGAAGAAAAGCAGCTTACATATTAGGTTCATAAAGAAGCAAAATCTCCATTGAGAAAAGTTTTAGATTTATATTAAAATGTAAGCTCAAATTAAAACTGAGATGTTCTAAACTCATATTCTCTTCTTCATACCTTTTTTTTCATCAAAGCTTTCGAATTAGAATTGAAACAAAATAGTCAATTTAACGAAACTCTATGTTTAATATTTGGGGATTTTACACTAAACAATTATATCCAGAAGCAATTACCTTTTATTGTTTCCTCGCACATTTTCCTAGGTTATTGCATTTTCACCTTAGATAGATGATAATGGAGAAATTTGATTATGAAAATAAGCGCAAAGGCCTTCATTTTCACATGGATATACTCTAAGCACGTAGAATTAGATGAAAGGAAACAGTGTAGAAACATGCCAGGAAACAGAGTGATGTAGACACTGTACATAATTAGCCCATGAACTATTTCTAACCTAAGGAGACAAAGGGAAACTCCTTACTCAAACACTCAGTTGTAGTTTATGATCTCATTGATGTGAATGTTCCTTCTATATAGCCATAACTCATTTTGTGCCACTTTCCTTTATTGTACTTTCACAGATTTTGCATTTTTTTTACGAATTGTAGGTTCATGACAACTCTGAGTCCAGCAAACCTATTGGTTTCAGCTTTCCAGCAGCAGACGCTCACATTATGCCTTTGTATCATTGTCTAGTTATTCTTGCAATTTTTCAAACTTTTCATTGTTATTATATCCATTGCAACAATTTGTGGTCAATGATCTTTGATGTTGCTGTTATACCTGTTGGAGGCATCACAAACCATGCCTGTATGAGATGGTGAACTTAATTGATAAATGTTATGTGTGCTCTGACCACTCCACTGACTGGTCCTTTCCCATCTCTCTCCCTCTCCTCAGGTCTCCCTCTTACAACAATATTGAAATTAGGCCAGTTAATAACCCTACAATGGCCTCTAAGTGTTCAAGTGGAAAGAATAAGTCAACTGATGCAGCAGACTTCATTGTTGGCTAATTGTAAGAAATTGCCACAGTGACTCCAGCCTTCAGCAACCATCGCCCTAATCAGTCAGCAGACATCAGCACTGAGGCAAGACTCTCCATGAGCAAAAGAAAATTACGACTTGGTAAAGGCTCAGATGATGGTGAGCATAGTTTTTCTTTTTCACAATAAAGCATTTTTTAATTAAGGAATGAACATTGTATTTTTTTAGATATGATGCTTTTGCATGTTTAATAGACTAGAGCATAATGTAAACGTGACTTTTATGTATACTGAGAAACCAAAAATTAAAGTGACTCAATATTCACTTTGTTATGGTAGTCTGGAACTAAATCCACAACACCTCCAATGTATGCCTAAAATTGAAGCCGATGGGGGCAGCTGGGTGGCTCAGTGGATTGAGAGCCAGACCTAGAGATGGGAGGTCCTAGGTTCAAATCTGGCCTCAGACAGTTTCCAGCTGGGTGACCCTGGGCAAGTCACTTAACCCTGACTGCCTAGCTCATACCAATACACAGTATTGACTCCAAGATGGAAGGTGAGAGTTTTAAAAAAATAAAAATGAAGCTGAAATCTATCCATTCATTTCCCACTTATGTGACTTGTCCATATTCTCCTTGGATTTTCCTCATTTTCTCTTGATACAAAAATAATCCTCACAGAGCACATGGACTAGTCTCCAGTTATTCCTTAACCCATCTTCTTTTTCATTTATATGCTTCTTTAATGACAATCTTTACTATGTTTCTCCTTCATCATTCCTTGTCTCTAATGTTGTAGCATATTCACACTCACCAAACACATCTCCGTTGCCCTTTGGGTGATATTCCTTTTTAGCTCTTCTGAGACTTGCATATCCCACACTACACAACCATATAATAAGTAAAGGATATCATATATTAAATAGTTGACCCCCAAGGAATTGGATGGGTAATGTTGCAAAGGGGAGTGACCACTTAAAACAGTCCAAGTGTCGTACTGGTATGCTCCAAAATCTAAAACAAATCTAAAGAAAGGTTTCCAGTATTGGTTATATCCTCCATCAAGGATCTGTAGAAGATTATGGACAAGAATCCCACAAGATGAGATGCAGTGTTGTAATCTGCACAAATCAAAAGAATGTGCATACTGTGGAGATAGCCAGGCTACTGGAAGCATCAGAAAAATGACTAGAGTATGCTTGTAAAGGCTCAGGAGAGAACCGCTGCTGAAGGATTCATTATAATGCAAGTATTTTATATGTACTAAGTCAGCTCAGTAGTGCTGACATTGTAGTTCAACCTTCTTAATTAATTTCAAACGTATAAAACTAAATTTATTATGATGAAAACTTTGATGTAAGCTGATATCATTAATCTGCAAAACACTGACATTAAAGTAATAGTACTAGTGGGATCAGGCCCAACTGGGGAAGTGTTCTGAGTCATCTGTGTAAGGGGGTGGGGACCGCCATCTCTGTAAAGAACTGAGGGAGGTCTCACCTCTAGAGATTTTTGACTTTACTATATCTAGTGACTCTGTATTTTCTGGATGAGATAATGTCTTTTCCTTCTAATTCTAATGGTATTATGCAATTATGATAATTCCACTGTTACTCCACAATAATCCACACACATCCTAGAATCTTTTTAGAACTAGCCAGCTTTCCTATTGGTAACATTTATTGAGCACATAAGACATCGTGGCATGGCAGAGTTGCCACTGGGGTAGAAAGAAAAGGAAATAGCTTTTGAAAATTGTTTCTGTGTTGGTAGTTGATGGAAAAGCTATAAACTGAGTATACCTGGATGTCAGCAAAGCATTTGGCAGAAGTATTTCATAACATCTTTGATGGTGAAATGTGGAACCAATGACAATACAGTTAGTGCAGCATTAAATTTTAAAGCTCAGTTGTTTTCTAGGGAAATTCTACAATGTCAAACTGCCTTGGAGAGAGTAACATTTCTGCAGCGTTCCTTGGTCGGGATGTCTTCCTATTCACTAACTGTTGCAGGGTAGGAGTAAGCAAAGGAGTAGGCTGCTCAGTCTGTCATCTGGTAGCTCTCAATTTTAATTAAATTTTCTTGTTAACTAAGCTTCTGAATGACTATAAATGCTATTGGCTCCTTATAAACCAGGAATTCTTAACTTTGGGGGGGGGTCATGGACCCCTCTGACAGTCCAGTGAAACCAATGTATCTCTTCCCAGGATGCTTTTAAATGCCTAAAATATATGGGCTCACAAAGGAAATAAATTATATGGAAATAGTTACCCAGATATTTTTAAACAGTTCACAGACTCAAGGTTAAAAAACCCTGTTCTAAATTCTATCTCAGTTATCTGTTGTAGCCATGTCTCCATTCACTCTGAACTAGCAGTCCAATTCCATTTTCCCTGAACTTGTAAGGTCATTTACTTAAACAAGAATATCTTAAGATTCTTCCCATAAACCCATTTCAAGGATCCACAGACATATTTTGAAAGAATTTAAAAACAGGACTGGTGTATTTACCTTTATGCCATTTCTTTCTTTAAGTTCCAAGATGTCTTGGACCATATGATTTCATTTATACTTCTAAGCAGTTCAGTCTACAGTCAGGGTCATCTCTACATACAAGCAGAATGAGTAGGTGAAAGGAACAGAAATGCCTCCCTTTTGCTCAAATACCTTTCCCAATAGCCTGACACACAGCCTGAAATTCTACAATTTGAATTATTTGGATTAACATAATATCTTAAATTTGTATGTTACTTTATTAAATGTTTTTATATTTATTATGTCACCTAACTTCTACCCAGTGAAGTACATAAAGTAGACATATTTATTCCCATTGTGGGGAGTTAAGGAAGAGGGAAAAGACCAGACTATGATTTCATCAGTATCTGGAACCCCTATTATATGTCAGAAGCAGGACTTGAATCCAGGTATTCCTGACTCCAAGGCCAATTCATAATCCAATACTCCATAGTACCACCCATTCCCATTTTGATTTTATAGGTAAATAAGCTGAGGCTGTTTGCTAAGCAGATCTATTTCAATAACCAGAGCCAAAGACTAATTATTAATGGATCCACTTGCCATTTTTCTCTTTTGCCACATGGCTAATCTGTCTTCTCTCTAAATTCCTTTATGACATATTTTACTCCTATTCTTCAGAGTTCTTTATTGATTATATGCTATACATATATATGCTATATATATATATATATATATGTTGCCACCTATCCAGATCCAGCTTGAACCCCTCCATTGCTCTTTGTATGATACTCATTTTTAGTTATTTATATAGATATAGAGTTGCTATCAACAAAGGAAATCTTATGATAAGAGAGTCAGAAAATTAACTCCATCCTTGACTACATTAAGAGATACTTGGTGTCTGGGATGATGTTGGGAAACTCTGCTATGGCCACACCACATATGGAAGATTAAGTTTACCAAGAGGTGCCAGATTTGAAGAACAATGGCCAGTTTGTATGCTTCCAAAGGAGGGTTAACCAGAATAGTGAAGGAGTGGAATACCATTTAATATGAAGATTAGTTGAAAGAACTGATCATATTAAGCCTGGAGAAGAGAAGACAAGGTGAGGGACAAGATAACTGCCTTAGGTCACTTGTAGAGCTGTCATATGGAAAAGGGATTAGATTTCTTCTGCTTCTTCTCCCAGGAAGAAGAACTAGAAACAATGGACGAAAGTCTCAAAAGAGCACATTTAAGCTTAAATTAAGGGAGTACTTACCAATATTAGAGCTATTCAATGGTGACTTGGGTTGCCTTGGAAGGCAGATTCCTTTTCACCACAGGTTTCCTAATAGGAACCTGGATGCATATACGGTGCAGAGAGTATTCTTGTTCAGGCATGACTTGGTGTAGACTGCCTCCTAAGTACCTTCCGACTCTGAGATGTTTTGAGTTTGAGGTAACTCATCTAAAACCATGGAGCTCATAAGTGATGGAGTAAGGACTCAGATGCAGGTCTCCTAAAGCCCTGACCCATTGCTTTCCCCCTATAACTAGCTGCTAAAATGAAAGAGATGACATTAAACAATTACCTACACTAACACTATAGACCAAAAAGGTTCCTGAAGGAAGAGAACGCAGGACTGAAGAATTACACTTCTCCAATATGTATACACTGTGTCTTTGGACCAGTGAAGATCTCAGAGAATTAGTTTCTTCACTTGTAAATTGAGAATAAAGCCTATTGTGCTTAACTCAGACAGCTACTATGAGGATCAGCTTAGCTAATGTACAGAAAATTCTCTAGAAACCTAAAAATGGTATGTAAACATCAGCTTTTGTCATTATTGCCTGAAATGTTTCTTTTCCTATGATAGACTGGGGAAGTTTCCAGGTAAGACAGTGAACCATGAGTGTCTATCTTGATTAGACTACCATGATGTGTCTTTGGAATTATAGCCCTCTTTGTGATTAAGAAGTGCTTATACAACTTGTTTGAATGTCCACCTTCTAATAAGTAGTCAATCTTTTATCCAGTGACCAGGTCCAGACAATCTCCAATCTTTGGATGGTTCCATCTTCTTAGAGTACGTGGCATTGAAATCCTGGAAGGAGGACTCGGGTTTTCTTTTTCTTTCTTAACTGGTAAAATGAATGCCCTATAGTGCTCTGAAGGTTAGTAAAAGAGTCTATAACTAGATAACCACTTTTGACTGCAAAGTTAATTTAGGGCAGTAATTCCTTTCATAGTGAGATAACTCACTTGCTCCTGAAATTAAAACCACCTCTTGTTCCCAATGCCTGACAAGTTCTATAGTTTTGCTAACTGTAAAGATTTTTCAGAGGGCAAAGAAAGATCTGATAAGACTGTTTTTCACAGTCTGTACAGCAGTTGCCTTGGTTTGAATAGCACTGTAGTTCATCAGTTTTGACACCTGTATTCAAGCCTTTGGAGTAGGAGATCAATGGTACCATAAAATGCATTTTATCTTATTTTTACTTTTAGTACATCTCACAGAAAAACAATCATTTGGGATGGGGAGAGAATGGCATTAGTCTTGAGCCATAATCTTCTTGATGGAAAAAAGGGGCATATTTTACAAAATATTGTATGGCCTTTTTCCTCTCTTATTTTTATAAAGAGAATATTTCTTGAAAAGACAATAAATGAATAAAGTCAAATCTGTTCCTCATCTCGTGAGTTATAAAGAGCTATTTAAGTTGGGGAGGAGGTTGCCATTGGATTCAATTCAATGAAAAAAGCATATATTAAGCACTTAACTCCATAACAGACACTAGGATATGTGTTATTGTTTTATAATGAAAATGTTTAAGTTATTTTAATGTAATTTTAGGGTAAGAAATTTGCTGCCTCCCAGAATCTAGAGAGTGAACTCCTGGCGGGAGATGCCATGGAGATGCTGGTGGAGACCACCTGTTGCTCCAGGGGATCGTGAGCAAACTGGATATGCAAGATTGAACTTTGGGCAAGGGGGGTAAATTCATTTGTTTTTGTTACGATACATTTGTTTTTATTTACTACATTTGTTTTATTAAATGCTTTTATTTGTATATGTTGTCCAAAAGGGGACAGCCCCCTAATTGGTTTTGTTTTTGTTTCCTTATCCCCAGGTTGTTGTAATATCCCCTTGTAAAAATTATATGTATCTTTAGTTTGCAATGTTTGAAAGGATCCATTGGGGAGACTGGTCTCCCACAGGATCACAATGGGTGGAGGTGGGTTTTAAAAAAGTTGTGGCTGGGGGACTTCATTTCCCAGCATTCTTTACTCTTCCCAAGGTCCCCTTGTCTTGTGTCCCTGTGTTTTATCCTGGGTGGGGGGGGGGTTGTTTATACATTTTGCTGAAACCCACATTGCAGGGCTTTTGGGCTTTTGCTTTGGCTAGAGTGTGGCAGGTGTGGGTCTCTGGCTCTGTGCTCTGTTCACGTGGCTGAAGGAATGCCTTTCTCTCTCACTTTGTTGTTATTAAATCCTATAAATTTAAATATTTGGAATAATCCTTCATTTTTACTTTCACAGATACAAAGATAAAACAGTCTCTGCCCTCAAGGAGTTTATATTCAGTAGGCTCAAGAAACTTGTATATATAAGTACAAAATTAGACAAAGCCATTTTTGAAGGGGGAAGGAATCTAATATAGAGGAGTTTGTTAACAATTTTGTGAGATTACAGAGACCACTGTGAAAGGAGAAGGAATAGTGGGATATGGATGGGGGAAATGAAGCAGTCATAGATGGGTATGAGGATGCAAAGAGTGGTAGTTAAGGAAAGGAGCTTGGCCTAGGGAGCCAGAGATTCTGTATCATAATTTTATGATGTTAATTTGATTATCCCTGAGAAAGAGGTGGAAAACAGAGATCTGGGAAGGTGGCAACAAAACTAATGTCTACTTCCTGTTCCTAAATGACATCAGCATACTATAGAGAAGTGAGGCATGTTTGAAGTATTTATCCTCAGCTCTTCAATTCTGTTCCAGAAAACACTTTGTGGCCAAGTAGATGAGATCAGATTGTCTCTTTTTTAATCTATAGGGTTGTGAGATAAATTCATGCTTCCAGGGACTTAGATGCAAGACCAACTTTAAAATTTCTTCTTTCTTTTACGGTGTCATTTCATCAACTAAACTATTCAGCCCCTCATTTATTTTATTTGAATCCTCAAAGGAAACAAAGGATTGAAGTATTAATATGGAGTACTCCAGACATACAAACTAGATAATTCTGGACCCAAAATTGATTTGATAACTAGAAACAAGATCTCATAATATAGGGAATATTCAGGTGATTACTGTAGCATTCAGGCCCTCTAATCTGGACCCTGTTGACTACTCTCAAGTTTTGTTCAATTAAATAATTTAATAACTCATGAGTTCCCACTTTGACCAAATCTCTTCAACCAACCAGAATGAAACATGTGACTTAAGAATAAAGCCTAGGACATTTCCTTGAAACAGAAAGCAAGGAGTTCAATCAAACAGAAACCTTTCATAGCAGCCTTTCCCCCAATCTATCACCTTCCTAACCTTTAGGGGCTGGAATATACAAGTCCCCTCACTACCTTTCCCACCCCTCCATAATTCCAACATAATAGGAAAGAGACAGATGAAGTTTTACCACTGCCATCTTTTCTTAAAGAGATTGCCAAATGGCTCCATTGGATTTTGTTGTCTTCCTAGTTTCCATTCCCTGTGCTGTTAAATGTTTATTTAACACTTTGCTCTCCAAAGAATGTAAACACATGTGTGTACACCAGAGTCTTAAATTTAGCCTGCATTACTAATATTTTCTCCATCACTTTGTTGAATATAGACAATCAACAAAACAGTAAAATTAAGCCCCGATTTGTAGCTTTTGCAGATTTCCAAAGTGAAAATGCTCACAGAGATAATTTAACAGTCAGTTCTCTCCAGCTGGATTGAGTTGACTCCAGCACCCTGCTTAGTAGGAGCAAAATCCCAACTCTTCTGACCAAGCAAATTTGGCTAATTTGTCCTTTAAAAGTATTTAGATATTCCCAACAGCATGATTGGTTCCAGAGGAATAAAAGCTCAAGTGACTTTGGACCTCATTTTCTTCGTTGCCTGAGTACTTAGCAGCTATGAGGAGCTCCTGGGACTTCCGGGAGTTTGACTGGTGGATCACAAAGGGTAATTTATACAAGGGAGTTTCCATCAGCTGAATTAACTGAAGATATAATCAATACTTTTTTAAACTGTTCATCTCCTGCTATGGCCAAATAAATCTCGCTTGTGTTAACTGGGATAAATGACCTATGAGTGTCTCATTCTGATCCAGAATCAAAGCAAACACTGAGGAGACAAGCCTGATTAAGATCCAGCCCAGAAAACTGGTTTTAGAGATTTTTCTAAACAGATGAGAGTTGAAACCTTAGTGTCTGAAAGTCATTGTTCTCATTATGGGAACTGTAGATCATTCTTAAGAGCCTTGTTATTTTTTTCCCAGGAAATGGAGTTGACTAATATCTCCTATTATGTCCCCTTACCTATAATTTCTGACATGATTATAGAGGCAGCAAGAATGGAGCATTGGACCTGGAATCAAGAAGACAAGTCAAAGCTGGCTTCAAATCTTTAATAGATAGCTATGTGACCTTGGGTAAGTCACTTAACCTCTATCTGTCTTGGTTTGCTCATCTCTAAAATATGATTCCAGGATTGTTGTGAGGAAAAAATGAGATAATATTAGTAAAGTACTTTGTAAACCTTAAAGCACTATATAAAAGCTATTATTATTATTAGTCCAGTGGCAGCTGAGAGGAAAGTCTCCAATTTTCTTATTATTCTTTCTCCAGTTCTGCCACAAAGACTTGTCCCACCTTGAGATTTCTATTGCCTTTCCAAATGCTAAAACCTGCCCAACTGATTCACAGGCCTTTCAGTAATCTATCTTTAAATACCTAGAGGAAGTTGAGCAGTAACCAGTGAGTGATGGGTCAGCCATCAATGAACAACTACAACCTCAAATATAATGGAAATGAAGGAACAGGAGTCTTTCTTCTCTCCTTTCCTCTCTATCATATTTCTTTCTTCCCCTAACCATATCTCTGGATATGAGAGACCAGCAAAAGAGATAAGGCATTCAATGATACTAGAAATTCAATCTCAGGGTTATTCCTCTAACCCCCTGGGGAGCAATGTAAACAAGATTTGGGGCAGCTGCCATGGAGCGGATGCTCCACTGAGAATCATATGAAAGTCCTTAGAAATCATCTAGGGATTAGGTCTTCCATTCAACATTAAATAATTCTCTAATTATATAGTATTTGGCTTGAGGGGTCTGCACTAGAAGCAATGGGTAGAAGCTGCAGAGTAACAACAGATTCAATATTAGTCAAAAATTCCTCATCTCTTAGATAAATCCCAAAGTAAAAGAGATTATCTCTGGAAATACAAGTTTCCTTTTTGTTGGAGCACTTCAAGGAAAGGCTTAGATGACACTAGTTGGGCATACAGTTTCATAAGATTATTGATTAAAGGCTGGAAGAGTCTTTAAAGGTCCTCAAGAGGGCAGCTGGGTAGCTCAGTGGATTGAAAGCCAGCCCTAGAGTAGGGAGGTCCTAGGTTCAAATCTGGCCTCAGACACTTCCCAGCTGTGTGACCCTGGGCAAGTCACTTGACCCCCATTGCCTAGTCCTTACCACTCTTCTCCCTTGGAGCCAATACACAGTAATGACTCCAAGACGGAATGTAGGGGTTTAAAAAAAAAGGTCCTCAAATCCAACCTCCTCATTTTATAGGTGATGAAACTGAGAAATCCAGAGAGAGGAAATCGTATACATTTTCAGAGACAGGACTCCAAGCCAGTTGCTCAGACTTTTATATTCAATGCTCTTTTACCTCCACATTGCCTCCAATTTCTTTTGTAAGGGAGGCTATTATTTAGATACAGATTTGAATAAATGGCCTCTGGAGATCCCTTCCAATTCTAAGATTCTGTGATTCTATGACTCCTTAATATTTCTACAAAAATAAAAAAGGCCAGATTTAAAATGTGCCCATTTGATATAGGATAACGACCATCCCTGTACTAAGAGAATCTAACCAGCTACAGACTATCTGAGAAAGTTTAAAGGCAAAATAAAGATTAATTGAGAGACCGAATACACTAGATTTCATTAAGCTTTTCATTTACAAAGATTCATGGGGACTTGCAAGGGAAAATACAGCTAGAAAACCTCATTTAGCACAGCAAAAAATTGTTCAGAAAAGAGCTATGTGAAAGCTACCATGATGTCAAGATCCATGTCATTAAAATTCTGAAAAATAGGTGATTATTATTGTGAAGAATAATGCCTTAACTTGCACTCATCTTATGCACTAGACCATAGAGCTGAATCAGCTCTGAAACAAATAATATTCCTATGTTTTTCTTTACAGTTCTGTCATGATTTTGCCTAATCTTCCTTCCAGTTTGAAAACAACAAAAGAATGGGGTCTGCATAGTCTCAAAGAAATGAATGATATCCAGAATGAAAAGGAGGAATTGGTAAATGGATGTGTTCAGATTTTAATGCATCAATTAAATACCATCCTTATTTTGAAATCTATGGGTGGTATATCCATTATCTCAGCAACCATCTCAAAGCACCCCACAGACATTTGCAGAAATCTTCTCGAAGGGAACTTTTAGGATCATCTCATTAAAGAAGATAAGGGATCAGAAAAGAAGAAAATTCAGCTCTTCAGTAGCTCTCAGGTAGGAGATAAGATGATTTTTCATGAATTCTTTTTACTTACCATTTCATTTATTTATTTATTTATTTAGGCAATGGGGTTAAGTGACTTGCCCAGGGTCACACAGCTAGAAAGTGTTTGAGGCCATCTCACCCAGCTGCCCCCTTCACTTACCATTTTAAAAGAAAATGAGTTCCAAATATTTTATTGGCAATTTCTTTTTCTTAAAAAGATATGACAAATTATAACTCTTTGGACTCACCTTGAATCTCATCTTCTATTCTTCTCAGTATTTGGGAATCATGACCTGTATTTAATGTTCTACTTTTCATGTTCCCTAGATATACCATATTTAGTATAGGATCATAAACTTGGTCAGGTTCCAGAGAAATTCAGTGTATAATATTTACAACTAAAGAAATGGGCTGAAAACAGAAGCCTTTTTAAGAATATCACCATTGCTTCCTTAATAAAAGGTCAATGTTATGTCAAAGGCTTTTAGTTTATAAAATAGGCAATTAAATATCGAAGGCTTTAAATATGCATCTTTATAAAACGTTTCCAACTTCTGGTCAAAAACATTATTTTCAAATGGACATATTCTGGGTGATCAAACAGAAAAGAAATAGCCTGTGTAAAGATGATTTCAACTTATGTCAGTTTGATTGGGTTGGGTGATGAGAACCGATAAAAGACATCAATATGAAAAGGTCCTGCCCCGACTAAGCTTACATTCTAGACTGACATGGAGGCTTAGAGGGGGTGGTTAAGGCATGAACTCAGGTATATGGATTTACTTGGGCATACTTTGTTTTTAAAGGACGTATAAAATAATTCAAGAGGGAAAGCAAATTAATAACAAGGGGGATGGAGGATAGGTTTCACCAACAGATGGCACCTGAGCTATGCTTTGAGGGAAGCTAGATATTCTCTGAGGCCAAAGAATGTGTTCAGCAGAGGATATAGTAATAGCCAGCTATATAGTGATAATAATAATGGCTAAAATAATATAGCACTTTAAAATTTGCAAAGCACTGTATACAAATCACCTCATTCTATCCTCACAACAGTCCTGGAAGGTTGGTTCTCTTATTATCCCCATTTTTACACAGGAAGAAACTGAGTCAGTGGTTAAGCGGCTTGCCCAGATCATACAGTGTCTAAATCTCAACTTTAAATTCATGTGTTCCTGATTACGGATCCAATACTCTGCATTGCACCATCAGGTTGACTAAGGGAAAAGAGCAAAAAGTCCAGCGGTTGGAATGGAGAATGCAAAAAGACGAGTAATATGTAATAAAACTAAAAAGGGAAACAAGAGCTAGACTGTGGAGGGTGTTCAATGCTGGGCTTAAAATTTTGTATTTTATCCTAGAGACAATAAGGAGCTACCAAAGATTTTCAATTAGAGGAGTGATGTGGTCTATGTTTTATAAATAGTAATTTTGAGACCGATAAATGGTCTTTGGGTGACTTCAGGGTTTGATGACTCTGGCTTCTGTCACCTGTCTCTATGTTGAAACTAATGTCTCTGCTTGATCTGAGGAGAATCATTTATAGAAACTCACTACAGGGTCAACTCTTGGACTGGTGATGTCCTTTCCTTCCCTCTTTCCCTCAGACAACAATAGGCAACTTTTTAACTGGATAATATTATATCATTCATGTCCATTGTTTGAAAGATTTAACTATTCCTATATTGAAAAGTAGAACCCTTCGCACAACATGACAAATAAGAGAAGTACTGCGAGACGAGGGAAGAGCAAAAAATATCCTGATTTTTTAAAAATGAAAATGAACTGAGTCTTCAAAGTATAGGATAGTGACTTTGATTCTTGACCAAATTCTAGAATAGATCCCTAAAGATATGGTTAGTGAGTATTTAGGAAAGGAAGTAGTGATTTCTAAGAATTAAAGTGGCTTCTCAAGAACAAGTCATTATACCTGATATGTATAATGGGTATCATTTTTTGCCTTCTCAATGGGTAAGGGGAGGAGATGGAAGGGGGGGAAACAATTTGGAACAGAAAACAAAAATAAAATTAAGAAAAAAATGGATCATTGTAGACTAACTTTTCCTTTTTGAAAGGGTAACTAAACTGGTAAATAAAGAGAATACTGTAGGCATTGTTTACTTAGATTCTAGCAAAGTGTTTGGAAAAATCTCATTATTCTTGTAGAAAAGATGGAAGGGGGTAGATAGGTGGCTCAGTGGATTGAGAGCCAGGTCTAGAAATGGGAAGTTTACATCTGGCCTCAGATACTGCCTAGCTGTGTGACCCTGGGCAAGTCACTTAACCCCTCTTATACCTTAGAACCAATACACAGTATTGATTCCAAGATGGAAGGTAAGGGGTTCGCAAAAAAAGAAAGAAAAGATGGAGAAATGTGGAATAGATAATAATACAGTTCAATAGATTAAAAATTGGTTGAATAGTGGTATGCAAAGAATACTTACTAATAAATCATTAACAACTACTAGAATGTCTCCAGTAGAGAGCCCAGGAATTTTAAAATAAGTATTATTAACAAATAGGATATAGACACAAATGGCAAGCACTCTCACTAAATATGGAAATAGCTTCTTCCCTCTAAGTAGTGTGCCCTGGGCAAATTCAGTGGGAGGAGAAGTGTCAGAGGATTTTCCAAGGGGCAGTCTGGAAAGGACAATCTAAAAGAGATAGGGTTTGAGGGTGGGAAGAATAGAAAAGGAGGTAGACAAAAAAAATCTCCCAGAAGGATAATATTTCATGCCTACTGAGGACAATGAGATGAGGACTGTCAGGTGGCATACCAAAGTGGAAATACATACTTGATATGTTCATGCCCTAGTTGAGATCCTCTTTCACCTTATGCTGGTTTCAGCTGTGCCTTTGAGTCAAGCTCTGATCATGCAGGGTTTTTAATCTGTATCCCTTATGCATCTGATTACATAATAAGCTATATTCCTGATTAAGAAGAAGATGGTGTCTGAGACCTCTGAATTCATGTAATTTTGTTCATTGGGAGAAAACTTGACATATCTTTTGAATTATAGAAATATGGAGCCCCATTGCTTTTATTGTGTAACTTCCATTTGCCTCTTAGCCATCTACTATTGTCTCTTCTGACAGATTATTCACCAGGCAGTTGTTTAGTGAGTCCTTTGCTCCCTTAAAGGACTACTGAGAATTAGACAAAATGGCTTTCTATAGAAAGAGTGCTATTTAACCCATTACATTTCTTTAGGATTATTTCTATTTTAGATAATTTTAAATAGCCCTACATAGGGGTATTCATACTCTTAATATTATCATCAACCATAAGTGTTCCACTTCCTTGACCACGAATTCTGAAATTCCTTTATCTGACTTTAAATATTCATAATTCCATCTCTCTATGCTTCACTCCTCCTCAACCTGTCCTTCATATTGGCCATGACCACTGCTTCCTCCATTCCTCAGGAGTCTACCAGGCCATCTCTGATTTCAGATTTCTCCCTTTACAACCTTGACCATACCATTAACTAGTTCAACATGACAATATCCTTAAAGCCTCAATCCCTTGCCCCATTGTTCTCTCCCCTCTCATACCTTGCTAAATCCTAACTTTGGGTAACTCACAATATATATCTCCTTTTCATTTTCATTTCATTCATTTGCTTTGAACTCAATTGAAAAAAGTCACTACACTACATATGAAGTAGACTAGAGATTTATATTATATAATCCAAACTGGGCTCTCACAGCAGCAACATAATCCTTTATCTCCTCCATAATGGATTCTGTACCCCAGTTCCCTATCGCAGTTGTCCACAGTATATCAATAAGGGCTTATTAAATGCTTACCATCAGGTATTGGATCAAATACTGAGGATACAAAGAAAAGCACAAACAGTTCTTGTCCTCAAGGAGTTTATATGCTAATGGAAACAACACACAGACATCTGTGTGTATAGAAAAAGTCTATACAAGGTAAATTGGAGGTCATCTCAGAAGGAGAGAACTAACAGAGAGGAGGAAAAGGGCAGGAAGAGTCCCTTGTCCAAAGTGGGATTTCAGTTGATTCTTGAAGTTAGGGAACCCAATCGAAAAAAAAAAAAGAGGGAATGCCAGTAAAAAGGCACGGAATCATAAGATAGGTGTCATATGTGAGGACTAGCAACAAGGCAGTGTCATCGGATTGTAGAGTACATGGTGAGAAGTGATGTATAAGAATGCTGGAAAGACAGAAAAATGCCAAATAAAGAATTTTGCATATGATCCTCAGTGTAACTGGGAGCTGTTAGAGTTTATTGAGTGGGGTAAGTTAAGAAGTATACGACACTGCCAGGCTAGCACTTGAAGAAAATTACTTTTTCTGTAAGAATAAGATGGATTTTATTGGAACAGGACTCAGGACTTGAGCTAGGGAGACCAACCAGAAGCTCATTCTTGGGTGAGATAATGAGAGCCTGCTTCCCAGTAGCACCTATGTTAGAAGAAATAAGACCATGTCTAATGAAAGATACTATAAAGGTAGTTATGACAGGATCTGGCAGCTGATTGAATAAGTAGATACATGCCAGGAGGAATGGTGGTCCCATTAACAGTTAAAGGAAAATTCAGAATATAGTGAGTCTGTAAGAAAGATAACGTGTTCTCTTTTGAACATGTGAAGTTTAAAATGTCTGGATATCTAGTTACAAATGACCAATAAACAATTGATTATTTGAGAATGGAAGTCAGGAGAGAAGAGCAGAACAGGAAAATGTAGCTGAGTATTATACACATTGTGACTGAATCAATGAGAGCTGATGAGTTAAGATAGTATGGAAATAGAAAAGATGAAGGGTAAGGATTGTCATTAGTAAAATTTTACAAAAAGATAAACCAAGTCATGTTTCTATAAGAAAAATCATATTATTATTGGGGCATGCACCTGAGAATAAGATGGTTCACTGGCTGCCTCATTTTCTAGCCAAAGGCCCCAAGAAAAAAGATAGCTCCTCTTTTATAGATTTTTGGAAAGTATAGAACAAAGAATAGAACAGGAGAGTTGACATCATGGGGTTGAGGACATGACTGGTTAAATAGATGAAGGATGGGGAATAAATAACACATTAGTTTGAAGTTCAGGGATGAGGGCTAGCAATCACCCTCTCCTTCCCTCCTGTGATTAAGAAGTATTCTTTGTTTGAATCCAGTTGCAAGATTTAGTGATAATAGACCATTATTTATTTTATTTTATTTTTTGGAAAGGTTTAATTAATTCATTTAGAATATTTTCCCATGGTTATAGATTTATGTTCTTTCCCTGCTCTCCTCCAACCCCCTCCCATAGCTAACATGCAATTCCTCTGGTTTTAACATGTGTCCTTGATTAAAACCTATTTCCATATTATTGATATTTGCACTAGAATGATTGTTTAGAATCTACATCCCCAACCATATCCCCATTGACCCATGTGATCAAGCAGTTGTTTTTCTTCTGTGCTTCTATTCCCACAGTTTTTCCTCTGAATGTAGTGTTCTTATAGAATAGACCACTATTTAGATAGCAAACCAGTTTTAATTTGTTGCCATTTGTTATTTAGTTCTTTAAATAGCCACCATATTAATTTTATCAAGAGGATCTTAAAGATTTACTTTTCAAAAAACAAAAAAAAATCATTCTTTAACATTTATTTAAAATTTTTTTGAAGTCTGAATTCTTGTCTGCTTTCACACCTCCTCCCCACACATTGAGAAGGCAAGAAACATGATATCATTTAGACATGTGAAACCATTCAAAACATTTCCATATAAGCCATGTTGCAAAAAAGACCCAGGAAAAATAAAGTGAAAAAATTATGCTTCAATGGGTATCAGACTCCATCAATTCTCTCTCTAGAGGTGGATAGGATTTTTCATCAGAAGTTTTAGAATTGTCTTAGATCTTTGCATTGATCATAATAGTAAACTTATAGTTAACCACCTTACAATATCACAACTTTTTCCTGGCTCTGTTTACTCTGCATCAAGTGTTAGAAGTTTTCTGAGGTTTTTCTTAAACATCTTGCTCATCATTTCTTATAGCACAATCATATACCACAACTTGTTGATAGACATCCCTTCAATTTCCAATTCTCTGCTACCACAAAAAGAGGTGCTCTACGTATTTTTTGTATTTATACATTCTCTTTTTAAAAATCTCTTTGAGATATGGACTTTGTAGTGATATTTCTGGTCAAAAGTGGTAGTTTTATATAGCCCTCTAGGTATGATTTCAAATTTTTCTCCAGAATGTTTGGAACAGTTCACAGTTTGACCAAAAGTATAACGGTATCATAACTTTCCATATCCTCACTGGCATTTTTCATTTTCTGTCACATTAATCTGACAGGCATGAGGTGGCACCTAAGATTGCTTTTAATTGACACTTCTCTAATCTCTAATCAATAATGATTTAGAGCATTTTTTCATATGACTAGAGAACTCTGATTTCTTTTTTGAAAACTGTCGATTCATGTCCTTTAACCACTTATTATTTGGGAAATGATTTCTATTTTTATAAGTTTAACTTACTTCCTATATAGTTGAGAAATGAAACCTGTATCAGAGAAATTTGCTTTAAAATTCCATGCCCCTCCCCAGTTTCTTTCTTTCCCTTCAATCTTGGCTGTCCTTATTTTGTTTGTGTAAAAACATGTTGATTTAATGTATTTAAAGTTCTTTGTTTTACTTTCCAAAATTCTCTTTCTCTCCTTTTTGGTCACAAATTCTTCCTTATCCAGTGATCTAATGAGTGAAATTTCCTACACTCCAGTAATTTGTTTATGGTATCACTTTGTCTAAGTAATGTACCCATTTTGACCTTATCTTGGTATACAATGTGAGAAGTCAGTCTATGTGTAGTTTCTAGAGAACTATTTTCTATTTTTTTTTCAGCAATTTTTGTCAGATAATGAACTCTTAATCCAAAAGCTTGGATCTTTAGGTTTACCAAATACTATATTACTATGGACATTTAACATCCACCCACCATTTTATTTCCTTTGTTGTTTTTCAGTAGTTTTATTCCTATCTGACTTTGCGACCACCTTTGGGGTTTTCTTGACAAATAAATAGAATATTTTATTTATTATTATTATATTATATATTATTATAAATAAATATTATTATTTATTATAATAAATAGAAAATAAAATAGAATATTTTATATTTCCTTCTCCGAGTCATAGAAGAGGAAACTGAAGTAAAGCAGGGTTAAATGACTTGTCCAGGATCACAAAGCTTATAAATGTGTGAAGCCAGATTTGAACTCAGGAAGTTAAATATTATTGACTCCAATAATGGCACTTTATTAATGTAATACCTAGCTGCCCACTCTGTTTCTTAGCCAGCACCATACTGTTTTAATGTTTACCACTTTGTAATATGGTTTGAAATCTAGTCCTATTAAGTCACCTTCTTTCACATTTTTCCCATTGATCCCCTTTTTATTCTTGACCTTTTATTCTTCTAGGGGAATTTTATTTTTTTCTACCACTTTAAAATAATTTTTTGGAATTTTGATTGGTATGGCACTGAAGAAATAAATTAATTTAGAGGAAATTAATATTTCTCCAATTGTTTAGATCTGTTTTTATTTGTTTGAAAAGTGGTTTTTAATTGTATTTTGTATAGTTCCTAGGGTTTGTTTTAATAGGTAGACTCTCAAGAATTTTATATTGTCTTTAGTTATTTTAATGGAATTTCTCTTTTTATCTCTTCCTGTTGGATTTTTTTGGTAATATATAGAAATGCTGATGATTTATGTGGGTTTATTTTATATCCTGCAACCTCACTGAAACTGTTAATTATTTTAACTAGTTTTTAAATTGATTTTTTAAGTATACCAGCATATCATCCCCCCAAAAGTGACAGTCTTGTTTTCTTTTTGCCTACAGTAATTGCTTTGATTTTTTTATTCTCTTATTGCTATAGCTAACATTTCTTTTTATTTTTAATTAGGACTTCCCCCCTTTTTTAGCTAGAATATTTTTCCATGGTTACATGATTCATGCTGTCACCCCTGCTAATTCTCCCCCCCTCCTGAAGCTGACAAGCAATTCCACAGAGTTATCCATGTATCACTGTTCAAAACCTATTTCCAGGTTATTCATATTTGCAGTAGAGTGATCCTTTAACATCAAAACCCTAATCATATCCCTATTGAATCATGTGATTGATCATGGTGTTTTTTTTCTGCGTTTCTGTATATCTAACATTTTTAATACAGTCTTGAATAAAAGTGGTGATCATAGACATCCTTGATTCATCCTTTATCTTATTGGGAAGGTTTTTAGTTTATCCTTATTACAGGCAATGCTTGCTGATATTGTTAGATAGATGCTACATATCATTTTAAAGAAAATTCCATGTATTCTTTGCTTTCTAGTGTTTTAATTTATTTTTGTAATGTGTTTTCTTACCAATTACATGCCATACATTTCACATAAGTTTTCTCAAGTTATATGATGCCAGTTTTCTCCCTTCCTCTCTACCTCCCACAGCTGGCAAGCACTTAGACCTAGGTTATATATGTATTATCATGCAAAACATTTCCATATTGTGAGTTTTTAAAGCGTATGACCATATATATATATAAACCCAAACCCCAGAAGATGGCGGCGGCGTAGAAGGAGCAGAAGTTCAGACCTCTGAATACCCTTCCTAACCAACCATAAACTGAATGCTCCCAGAGGACTGAAAACCAAAGTTAGCAACAACACAGAACTGGGGAACCCTTCTGCTGGACTTAATTCAAAAGGTACGCCCTCCACCTCCACCCCCCGAAAAGCCGGAATCCGAGAACACTCGGTTTAAGGGGAAGACGGAAGGAAGGTCCCAGGACCCCTCCCCCCTCCCACCCAGAGCACTGAGACTACCACACTCCAGCGGCCACGGGAACTTCTGGGTGGGCAAAGGTGCCTGTCTGGAGGGCTTACCTTGCAACCAGGGCTGTGATATAAGTTCAGAGCGTCGAACACAGACGGCGGAGAAGGAGCTCGAGAGGGAGCATAGACCTGGCAGCCTGGCCAGAGCTGTGGAGATCCTCCATGTTTGCTCCAGCCTTCCAGGAAGTTTAGGACTCGGAGCACACTCAGCCCATCCAAATTGAATTTAATATGTCCAAGCACAGAACTCAAGAGAATCATCAAAAGGTAATTAAAAAAGAAGGGAAAAACAACAACAAAAAAAAAGGTTTTTTTTAAGAGACTCAATAAGTTAAAATGATATGTATCCCTATAAGAAGAGAGGTCATTGGTAACTCTTAAAAACTGTTGTTATCACCCAGGCAGCTAGAAGAATTATACTCAGAGGGAACAGTGACAAACTGTATAGGATGAAAGGACAAGACATAAATAGGTATATAGATATATGCATGCATAAATACATACACGTGTGTGTATGTATGTATGTGTGTATATATATATATATATATATATATATACAACCAGAACTAAGAAAAAAAGAGGTTAATACTAAAAGAAATGGGAAAAGAAACAAATGGGGGTAAATTGATGCGTCACAAAGTAGCTCATATCGTACTAGAAACACTAGCATTAGCAATTAGAGAAGAAAAAGAAATTGAAGGTATTAAAATAGTTAATGAGGAGACCAAGCTATCACTCTTTGTGGATAATATGACGGTCTAATTAAAGAAACCTAGAGAATCAAATAAAAGGTTATTGGAAATAATCAATGACTTTAGCAAAGTTGCAGGATACAAAATAAACCCGCATAAATCATCAGCATTTCTATATATCTCGAACACATCTCAGTAGCAAGAATTAGAAAGAGAAACTCCATTTAAACTCACCTTAGGACAGTATAAAAAACTTAGGAACTATATGAACACAACTACAAACACTCTCCACACAATTAAAACTAGATCTAAACAATTGGAAAAACATTGATTGCTCATGGGTGGGACAAGCTAGCCTAATAAAAATGACCATCCTTCCCAAACTTATCTATTTATTTAGTGCCATACCCAATGAACTTCCAAAAAATTTTTTTTACTGAATTAGAGAAAACCTTAACAAAGTTCATTTGGAAGAATAAAGGATCAAGGATATCCAGGGAAATAATGGGAAAAAAATGAAGGAAGGTGGCCTTGTAGTCCCAGATCTCAAACTATATTTCAAAGCAGTGGTCATTAAAACAATTTGGTACTGGCTAAGAGACAGAAAGGAGGATCAGTGGAATAGACTTGGGGTAAATGACTTCAGCAAGACAGTCTATGACAAACCCAAAGACCCCAGCTTTGGGACAAAAATCCACTATTTGATAAAAATTGCTGGGAAAATTGGAAGACAGTGTGGGAGAGATTAGGTTTGGATCAACACCTCACACCCTACACCAAGATAAACTCACAATAGGTGAATGACCTGAACATAAAGAAGGAAACTATAAGTAAATTAGGTGAACACAGAATAGTATACATGTTAGACCTTTGGGAAGGGAAAGATTTTAAAACCAAGCAAGACTTAGAAAGAGTAACAAAATGTAAAATAATTTTGACTATGTCAAATTAAAAAGTTTTTGTACAAACAAAGCCAATGTAACTAAAATTAGAAGGGAGGCAATTAATTGGGGAACAGTCTTCATAACAAAAACCTCTGACAAAGGTCTAATTACTCAAATTTATAGAGTTAAACCAGCTGTACAAAAAATCACTCCATACTCCAATTGAAAAATGGGCAAGGGACACAAATAGGTACTTTTCAGTTAAAGAAATCAAAACTATTAATAAGCACATGAAAAAAATGTTCTAAATCTCTTATAATCATAGAGATTCAAATCAAAACAACTCTGAGGTATCACCTCACACCTAGCAGATTGGCTAACATGACAGCAAAGGAAAGTAATGAATGTTGGAGGGGGTGTGGCAAAGTGGGAACACTAATTCATTGCTGGTGGAGTTGTGAATTGATCCAGCCATTGTGGATGGCAATCTGGAACTATGCCCAAAGGACAATAAAAGACTATTTGCCCTTTGATCCAGCCATAGCACGGCTGGGTTTGTACCCCAAATAGATAATAAGGAAAAAGACTTGTACAAGAATATTCATAGCTGCACTCTTTGTGGTAGCCAAAAATTGGAAAATGAGGGGATGCCCTTCAATTGAGGAATAGCTAAACAAATTGTGGTATATGTGGGTGATGGAATTCTAATGTGCTAAAAGGAATAATAAAGTGGAGGAATTCCATGGAGACTGGGACAACCTCCAGGAAGTGATGCAGAGTGAGAGGAGCATAATCAGGAGAACATTGTACACAGAGACTGATACACTGTGGTATAATCGAAGGTAATGGACTTCTCCATTAGTGGCAATGCAATGTCCCTGAACAATCTGCAGGGATCTATGAGAAAAAACACTATCCTCAAGCAGAGGACAAACTGTGGGAGTAAAAACACAGAGGAAAAGCAACTGTTTGACTACAGGGGTGGAGGGGATATGATTGAGGAGAGATGCTAAATGAGCACCCTAATGCAAATACCAACAACAAGGAAATGGGTTCAGAGCAAGGACACATGTGATACCCAGTGGAATCGCACATTGGCTAGGGGAGGGGTGGCTGGAGGAGGGGGGAGAGGAAAAGAAAATTATCTCTGTTTCCAATGAATAATGTATGAAAATGACCCAATAAAATAATGTTTAAAAAAAACCCAAACCCAAAAACAAAAATGCAAATAAGTGAAAAACTATATGCTTTGATCTGCATTCTGACTCCAATCATGCTTTCGCTGGAGGTGGATAGCATTCTTTGTTATAAGTCCCTCAAATTTTTCCTGGATCATTGTATTGCTAAGAGCAACTATCATAGTTCATCATTCTACAGTATTGCTATTGTATAGAATGTCCTCTTGGTTCTGCTTATTTCACTCTGCATCAGTTGACATAGGTCTTTCCAGCTCTTTCTGAAACCATCTTGTTCATCATTTCTTATAGCACAATAGTATTCCATCACAATCGTATGCCACAATGTGTTTAGCCTCCCCAACCGATAAATTTCCCTGCAGCTTCAAATTCTTTGCCACCACAAAAAGAGCAGCTATGAATATTTTTATATAGGTAGGTCTTTTCCCTTTTTTTCATCTTTGGGATATACACCTAGTAGTGATGTTACTAGACCAAAAGGTTATGCATTTTTATAGCTCTTTGGGCACAGTTCCAAATTGCCCTCCAGGATGGTTGGATCAGTTCACAAATCTACCATTAGTGTCTCAGTTTTGCCACATCCCCTCCAACAGCGATCACTTTCCTTTACTGTCATATTGGCCAATCTGATAGGAATGAGGTAGGACTGCAGAGTTGTTTTAATGTGCACTTCTCTAATCAAGAGGGGCTTAGTACATTTTTTCATATAATTATTAATATATTTGATTTCTTCATCTGAAAACTGCTTATTCACATCCTTTGACCATTTGTCAACTGGGTAATGACTTGGGATCTTATAAATTTTACTTAGTTCCTTATATGTTTGAGAAGTGAGACTTTTATCTGATTTTATACCAAATGATGCATCTTAAGTCAATATTCTTCTGGGAATGGTAGAAGCCTACAAATTAGGAGCTATAATCTCACAAATGAAAATTGTAGTCAACCAAAGGACATTGGACAGATGCATGGTGGGTATAACTAGACATTGCCAATGCCAAATTGTGGGCAAAAACTCAAATAGAAGATTATTAAGTACACGAGTAATTAGAAAAGGAGGCCTGTTGATCATACAACAAAAAGAACACATAATAGGTGAACATGATGCTTACACCACTGGCACATGAATGGTGTCAGGAGACTTTAAGAAAGGTCTCCAGTACACTGCATGAGGTCAATTTGGGGGAAGACTTAGGCAACTGTTGTACAAACTGAGGAAGTCTAGAATGGTTACCGGCTATAATATTAGAGGGAAAGGCCATTTCAATGAGATCACAGATCCATTAAAATATTATATTTTCAAAATGATTGAAAAAAGAAAATGGAACATGTTGATTATCAGTTCCAAGAGGAAAAATGAAGACATCAACATAGATGAAAGATGAGATTTGGAGTATCTAGGCTGAACAATCCCTTTCCAGATTCCAGTACTTTGGCCTATAATTTCCTTTATCTTTTCAATCTTGATTCTCTGATTCCCTCCCTTGGGCTTTAACACTTGTTTTCATCTTGTTTCTTTTACACTGCACTGATTTCAGGTGGGCTAATACTGAATGTGGGGGCATTTTTTTCATCCTAACTCAAAAGTCTCAGAATCGGCTGCCCCTCTTTGAAACTTTACACACATGCATGGAGGAAGAAGCTACACACCTGGCTTAAAGTTGTGTCATTATCACTGACTTTCTGCATAATCATCCCAATCAGACATAAGCTGCAAACTAAATTGACTCTAATATTCCAGTGGGTGGGAGGGAAATACAGATAACAGCTGCTTTTTCTATATTCTTCTTAAACTAATAGAGTCACTGAAAGCTTTTTGATATTTCAAGAACAGATCCAGGACATGTTATAAACTAAATAGATGAGATGAGACATTATTAGCATCTCTATTCAGCTAAATGCTTGCTGCTAAGAATATAAAATAAAATTGTGTTTTAATGTATATCACGAAGGTAGCTTCAAAGATTTTTTCCAAGATGGATCTTTTGATTATCATAGGAAAAAAACTCACATCTACAAATGTGCTTTGGTATACAAAAGTAGAGTTTAAAGATGTAAACATGTAATCACTTCCAGGGGTTCACATCACATTCTAAAATGCTAGCTTTCAAGTGTGCTTATTTTTATACCAATTAATAACCTTCTCTTGCAAATCTACTTTATGAAAATCAAGCCTGGCTCTTTTAAAGAGACATTTCAAACTAACTTAGCGAAATGTGAAGAAATTCCTGACACTTCGGGCTCTTGACCTCCTTTCTGTCTTGTTTTTTGTGTGCTGACAAGTCATTTTGCAGCTAGACAGTTCAGTCTTGAAACTTTTTTTTCTCCCATTCTTTCACCTGGTATCTGAAATTATTCAAAATTACTTTCATTGCATTGCTTTGCCGGGAAGATTTGACTCACTGAAAACAATGAATGCATTAAATTATGATGACCCAAAATACAGCTCTCTTTAAAAACAATTTCTGGGGGCAGCTGGGTAGCTCAGTGGATTGAGAGGCAGGCCTAGAGATGGGAGGTCCTGGGTTCAAATGTGGCCTCAGACACTTCTCAGTTGTGTGATCCTGGGCAAGTCACTTGACCCCCATTGCCTAGCCCTTACCACTCTTCTGCCTTGAAACCAGTACACAGTATTGATTCCAAGATGGAAGGTGAGGGTTCTTTAAAAAAATTAAAAACAACTTTCCCAGAGAGCAGCTGGGTAGCTCAGTGGATTGAGAGCCAAGCCCAGAGATGGGAGGTCCTGGGTTCAAATTTGGCCTCAGATATTTCCTAGCTGTGTGACCCTAGGCAAGTCACTTGACCCCCATTGACTAGCCCCTACTGCTCTTCTGCCTTAGAACCAATATGTAGTATTGATTATAAGAGGGAAGGTGAGAGTTAAAAACCCAACAGCTTCTCTCTTCACATAACTACATAGTAATTGCATTCAGCAGGAACAGTCTTAATGCTCCCTTGGCTTGCTGTGAAAGTAGTAGAGTCAAGACAAGTACATGCTTAATGAAATTCTTTAGTAAGTCAAAAAGACAATTTTTTTTAATTTTAGAAACTTTTCCATTGATTGTCTTTTCCCTTGTGTTTTGAGGAGGAATACCTTAAATAGATGTATACCTTTGCTATATTTATAGAAAAAATGTATTTGGCAAATATGCTTCCTTTATGGTAGCAAAGAAGTCGAAAAGGGCACTTGTCAAGTGAGGAATGACTGAACAAATTGTGGCACATGAATGTTAGCAAGTTTTAAACAAATGCAAGCAATTCAGAGAACCATGGGAGGACTTATAGGAAATGATTCTATGTGAAGAAACAAGAATCCAGAGAAAAACATATGCAGTTGGTACAATAATTTTAAATCGTATCACTCAAAAATAGTTGAACTCTGACAAATTCCAGTGAACACTTTATAACTTTGAAAGCAGAAAAAGAAATACACGTTTCTTCTCTGAGTACGTAGATTTGGTCTACATGTATAGGTTGTGGCACACAATATCAGTCATGCTTACTGTGTCAGCTGAATTTGCTTCAGTGTTTCTATTATAGGAATGGGTTTGATGGTGAGTGTGTGAGGGGGAGGGAGGAATAGAGAATGATTGTGGTGTCTAACCAAAGACAACAAAAAACGGTCTATAAAACCATGCCTTAAATATCAATAATATGAAAATAGGTCCTGACCAATGACACATAAAACCCAGTGGAATTGCACATTGGCTACGGGAGGGAAAGAACATGATTTTTGTAATACTGGGAAAATGCTCTAAATTAATCAATTAAATTTAATTAAAAATTAAATTAAAAAAGTATGCCTTTACATGTCTGTACACTTGTCTTTTTCTAAATTTATTACTTGCTTTACCCTTAATGAAAATAGTATGGTTTTGTTCTCATTATCTCTTATAGCATAATTAAATATCTGTTAATTCAGCTTCCATTAAACATATCTTCTTGGGTGGGCATTTGTTCTCCTTGGAACTGAGGCTCCAATAATTTAAAATATATTTATCACCTTAAATGTTTATTTCCTACCATTTTGCTTTTAATAAAACAAGGAATGAACATGGCAGTGATTCAGCTGGTCAGACTACCATATACTCATTTTTAAGGAGAGAACTCAGAGGGAAATTGATTCATTTTTGTTCTTTCTATGACTTCTAGCAACAAAGTATAATCCCTTGACTTTGGCTAACATAATTCAGTCAATGAAGAACATTGTTTCATATCATGAGACCAAATATCCTAATCTCATACAATAAAACGACCCTAAATCCATGATAATTCTCATCAAACATAATATTTGCTTCATATAAAGTGATTTAATGATTTATTGTTTGACTGTATTGTTACCAATTTTTAATTTCAGAAGGAGAGGGAACTGTGGGTTTTGTAAAATAAAATTGACACAATTTGCACCTAAGAAATATTCAGCCATGAAGGTATGAATATATTTTATATGTTGACCTTTAAATATACTGAGTAATTATGAAAAGACACAAGTCATAATATTTTTTGTTTGTTTCTGGCAGGATTGAAGAGTAAGTAGTCTTATCAACTGTAACCAGAACATCTTTTCATAGGCTTCATTTCAATTTGATAAATTTTTTCCCAAATATTATTTTTAAAGTAGCTATTATATGAACCATTCTCCTATTGTTGCTTACTTTACTAAGCATCACGTTTTAGAAATCTTGTTTCCTCTAAAATTATCCATTTACTTATTTCTTTTTAAATTAAATTTTTCTCCAATTAAATGTCAAAACAGTTTCCAAATTTTTTCAAAGAATATTGAGTCCCACATTCCCTACTAGCAGCAATGCAATGATCCAGGACAATTCTGAAGGACTTAGGAGAAAGAACACTATCCACATCCAGAGAAAGAACTGTGGGAGTAGAAACACAGAAGAAAAACAACTGCTTGATCACATGGGTCATTGGAGATATGATTGGGGATGTAGACACTAAGAGATCATCCTAGTCAGTAGGTTTTGATAAATGACACATATAAAACCCAGTGGAATTGCGCATTGGCTTTGGAAGGGGGGTCGGAGGAGGTCAAGGAAGGAACATGATTCATGTAACTATGGAAAAAAAATATTGTAAATTAATTAACTAAGTAAACTTAAAAAAATGCTGAGGCTCACATTCTCTTCCTCCTTCCTTCCTCATCCCTTCTCATTGAGATAGTAAGCAATCTCATAGAAATTTTACATGTGCAATTGTGCAAAATATTTTTTCATATTAACACTTTTGTAGAGGGAGACAAACAAAAAAAAATTAAGAAAGTGAAAAAGCATATTGAGTGCTTAGGGATTATTTTAAATCATTGTGTTGCTGACATAGCTAAGTTATTCACAGGTGTTCATTGTACATTATTCCTGTCACTATGTACCGTGTTCTGGTTCTGCTTATTCCACTTACTTCAGTTCTTGTAATCCTTTCCAGGTTTTTCTAAGCTCCTCCTCCTTGTCATTTCTTATAGCACAATAGTATTCCATTACAATCATATAGTATAACTGTCATTCCCCATTTGATGGGTATCCCCACACTTTTCATTTCTTTGCCACCACAAAAATAGCTGCTTTAAATATTTTTGAACATATAAGTCCTTCCCCTTTTTGTTTTTTATTTTCTTTTATATCTCTGGGATACAAACCTAGTAATTGTATTGCTGGGTCAGAGGGTATGTATTGTTATAGCCCTTTGGGCATAGGTCCAAATTGCTTTCCAGAATGCTTAAATCAGTTCACAACTCCCTCAACAGTATATTAGTGTCTCAGTTTTCTCACATCCCCTCCAAATTTTGTCATTTTCCTTTTCTTAAGCTTTAACCATTTATCATTTGGGAAATTAATTTTATTCTTAGGCATTTGACTCATTTTTCTATGTATTTGAGAAATGAGGCCTTTATTAAAGAGATATAAAAATGTTGCTTCATTATTATTACTGTGATATTCTTCATCCTATTTTCCCCTATTAAGTCTTTGACCACCACCTCTCCCAATTTGCCCTCTTTTCTATCAGTTCCACCCTCTTTCTTATATCTCCTTCCCCTCCTCCTTTCCTATAGGATAAGATAGATTTGTATACCCAGATGATTATGTGTATTCTTCCCTCATAGAGCCAATTGCAATGAGAGTAAGGTACATATACTCTCCACCACACCTCCTCCATCTTCCCCTCCACTGTAAAAGCTTTCATCCTCTTCTATATGTGATAATTTATCCTATTATGTTTTTTCCTTCATCTTTCTCCCAATTCCTTCCCCTTTCTACTGTCTTAATTTTATTTTATTTTTACATCATCTCATCATATTCAACTCACACCCTTGCCCTCTGACTATGTATACTCCTTCTGGCTAAAGATAAAGTTCTTAGGAGTTATAAGAATCATCTTCCCATTTAGGATTGTAAACATTTTAACCTTATGGAATATATTTTGGTGTCTCTTTTCTGTTTACCTTTTTATACTTCTGTTGAGTCATTTTTGTGAATAATATTTTCCATTCATCTCTGGTCTTTTCATCATGAATACTTGAAAATCCTCTATTTCATTGAATATCCATTTCCCCCTGAAGTGTTATACTTAGTTTTGCTGGGTAATTGATTCTTGATTGTTTGTCCTAGGTCCTTTGTCCTCTGGAATATCATATCTCAGGCCCTCTGATCCTATAATATAGAAAGTGTTAAATCTTGTGTTATCCTGACTGTAACTCCACGTTATCTGAATTGTTTCTTTTTGACTGCCTACAATATTTTCCCCTTGACCTGTGACTTCTGGAATTTGACTACAATATTCCTGGGAGTTATCCTTTTGGGATCTCTTTCAGGAGGTGATCAGTAAATTTTTTCAATTTCTGTTTTGCTCTCTGGTTCTAGAATATCAAGGCAGTTTTCCTTGATAGTTTCCTGAAAGATGATGTCTAATCTCTTTTTTTGATCATAGTTTGAGGTAGTCCAAAAATTCTTAGATTCTCTCTCCTGACTTTGTTTTCCTGATCAATTGTTTTTCTCATGAGATATTTTATATTTCTTCTTTTTTTCATTCTTTTGACTTTGTTTATTGATGTTTCATGGAATCATTAGCTTCTACTTGCTCAATTCTAATTTTTAAGATAAGATTTTTTTTGAATGAGATTTTTGTGCCTCCCTTTCCATTTGGCCAATTCTGCCTTATAAAACATTCTTGTCTTCACTCCATTTTCATACATCCTTTTCCATTTAGCCAATTCTTCTTTTTAAGAAGTTTTTCTCTTCAGTGGATTTTTGTGCCTTTTTAAATAATTGGCCTAATTGATTTTTTAAGATATTAATTTCTTCAGTATTTTTGTGCCTCCTTTACCAAGTTGTTGCCTCTTTTTTCATTATTTTCTTGTATTACTCTCACTTGTTTTTGCAATTGTCCTACCTCTCTCTTTTGATTTCTTAAATCCTTTTTGAGCTCCTCCATTAAGTCTTTTGGGACTTGAGAGCAATTCCTACTTTTCTTGGAGGCTTTGGACGTAGCAGTATTGATTTTGTTTTCTTGTTCTGAGTTTGTGTTTTGATCTTTCCTATCATCAAGATAACTTTCTTTGTTGAAGAACACATGTAAAACCCAGTGGAATTGCCTTTTGGCTACAGGAAGGGGTTGGGGGAGAGGAGGGAGAGAAAGAATATGATTGTTGTAACCATGGAATAATGTTCTAAATTGACTAAATAAAATTAAGAAAAAACCTTTGAGTTTCTTTTTTGCTGCTTTCTCATTTTCCAGTCTTTTTTTTCCTTTTAATTAAAAAATCTGTTAAAGTTGGGCTCTATACCTATGGTGAAGGGAATACTGTTCCAAGCTTCAGGTTCTTTGTGTAGCTGCCTTTAGAACTAGCTCTGGTGATCTATCTTTCACTTCTTCCAAGGTGGTAGGTATGATGTGAAGAGAAGTGTATTTAATGCTGTCCAGCCTCTGCTCTGGTCTGTGAGTAATCCCAAGCACTCTTTTCCTCCTTGGACTATGACCAGGGTCCCCTGTTCTTCTATGGCCTTAAGCATTGGTGTGTGCTAGTGCTCTTCCTCATCCTGAGACCACATTCTAAGACTGCTACCTGGATATGGGTATGGGCAGTACAAAAAGAATCTTGCACTGAGAGCTAGCAAAGGGACACTTGTAATCTCTTTGTAGTCAATTGTCTGACCCACCCTCCCCTTACCATCTATGAGTGAGATCTCCAGAAGCCATTGCTGTTGATTCAGCTGTGCTCAAGGCTTATTGCCATGGTAAGGCTTGCCATTACTCTTTCATGCCAGTCCTCTATGTTGTTTTGGGTTGAAAAATTCTCTCACCCTGTCTTTTGTGGGCAATGCTGCTCCAAAATTCATTTTGAGGTGTTATAGTTTTTTTGGAGGGTAATTTGTTAGAGATCAGTGTACCTTTTTGGCCATCTTCCATTTCCTCATTTCTGATGGCATAATTATATTTCATTACATTAATAAGCCCTAATTGGTTTAACCATACTGCAGTAGGTGGGTAAGCTTTTGATTTCTAGTTGGGGAGCTACTGTGAAGAAAGCTGCTATACTAGGACAGTAAGAATAGCTACCACTCAGGTTGTTGTAAATATAAAAATGAGGCAATGTGTGTAAACCACTTAGCACAGTGCTTGCCATATAGTAGGAATATTTGTTGTTATCATTATTATTACCTTTTCCTTCTGCCTCCTTCATTTGGATAGGCACGTCCTATGTCTGAGACCTAATCACAACCACTTCCTTTCCCTTTTTCTTTCCTGTCTGAACAAACAGCCCGATGATGCATCTATTTAAGTTCTTGAAAGGCTTTCATATGAAAGAATGACTAAACATACTCTGTTCGGTCCCAGAAATCAGAACAAGGAACAATACATGTAGGTTTCAAAGCTTTATTTTTAGCCAAGATTTCAGGAACAAATTTCTTTATGATTAGTGCAATCCCCGAATGAAATGGGCTTCCCTAGGAGGTGGTTAGTTCTTTCTCTTTGTAGATCTTTGAATGAAAGTTAGATGGCTACTTTTTTTCAGAATGAGTTTAATTTGATGACTGTTGAAATCCCTCCCAGTTCTAATGTTCTGGGATGCACAATCACTTTGCCATTTCTTAAACTGT
Organism: Monodelphis domestica; assembly: GCF_027887165.1. NCBI lineage: Eukaryota > Metazoa > Chordata > Mammalia > Didelphimorphia > Didelphidae > Monodelphis > Monodelphis domestica. The sequence continues at coordinate 17,859,112 of NC_077235.1, read as the reverse complement.
CAGACTCAGTTGATATGTTGGCTAGTTTCACTTAACTAGCCTTAACCTTTTGGGGAACGGTCCTTTTTATGTTTTGTTGCAAGGCTAACATGTTGGATAGGGAAAAGAGAGAAGCTGAAAGTGATAAAAATAAAGATATTTCCTTTTTTAAAACGTTAAATATATTTGGTTCTTCAATCAGCTAGATGGTACAGTGGCTAGAGAGGCAGGCAAGTCATCTTCCTGAGCTCAAATCTGACCTTAGACATTTGCTAGCTGTCTGACCCTGGGCAAGTCACTAAACCCTGTCTGCCTCAGTTTCTTCACCTATAGAGAGAACTGGAGAAGGAAATGACAAACCAAGAAAACTCCAAATGGAGTCAGAAAGAATCAGACAGACTCTTCTGAATGACTGAACTACAATAACAAAAATTTGCTTCCATGTTATACTGAGTAATTTAATGAGGTGGACCTCTTGAAATTACATATTCTGCCCCTTGGGGCCAAGGGACCAAGGGCTTGAGAACTATTGATCTAGTTCATTCCCTGTCTTTATAGAAGCCTGCTTTCAAAAGATATTCATTTTCTTTTGCTTTAAAATGGTGAGAAGATGCTCCACAACCTATATGCAAACACTTGCATATGATTTATTATGTAATGCTCCTTGATTTGTCAGTAGGTCATAGATACACACTGTGCAAACTAACTCTAGAAAACTCATTATGTCTTCCCGTCTGTACTCTTCCTACGTACTGGGAGATAGAGGTGGCCTTTTCACATTCTTGGCACACTGTCCAGATTAGCTTGACAGCCTCCTTGAACCTGAGCCAACTGTCGGTGGCAATGTGTACCCTGATTATTTCAGAGAATACCACATGACAGCCCCCACTGAGCAAGGCTAGCCCTAGCTAAAATGGAAAGCCAGGAAATTGTGTTGTCCCCCTTCCTCCTTTCTCCATTCTAATTAGCACACTTCTATACAATGTCTGGGCCCTCTTGCTACCTCCAGACCCCCCAGAATCCTTAGCACAGTGTCCTATTCAAGCAGACCCTCCCTAAACAACACCTCAGATGCAGAACCTGCCCTAAACTTCTCCAATTCAAAACAAAACAAGTCTTGGCTCTTTTCTGCATCTTGCTAAGATAGAATAACAAATATGATGAAGTGACGTACACTTACAATTTAGTGCATCCTCCCTCCCATATAACTTTTGTATTTTAACATAATATCTTAGCCCAATAGAATGAGTAGGATAGTCATTTGGAGCCCCGGGGCAGACAAGGAAAGAGAGGTGGTTTTTTTGGCTAATGTAGCCTTTTAACACTTCACATTACAGAAGTAGACAACACTTGCTTCGCCTGTGTAGAGAGGTAGGCATGCTCGTGCATTGTTGGATATCTTACATTGTCTTCTAATTTGGATTGTATTTATAACATCTTAAAATCATAAGGCTGGAAAAATTTCAAGAAATCATTGGGGGGGGGGGTTTCCTGGCAGATAAAGTACAAAACTAAGACCAAAAAATGATAATAGTAATGATGATGGAGATAGCCAATGTTAAAATAGAACTTCAAGGTTTGGAAAGCACTTTATGTGTATTATCTCATGAGGTTCTCAAAATCACTGTATAAATGAAGTAGCATTATTAACTTTTGCATTCCTCGGGTGAGGAAATTCTTTCACCTTGAAGTGAAATAACTTGTCCAGAGACACACAGCTCCAAAGTATCTGAGATGAGATTCAAAACTTCAAATCAAACCCCCTCTCTACAATGCTACCATGCTAAATAAACTGCAAGCCCATAGTGGGTTCATATATATTTTATAGATTATGTACCTGGCCCATAAAAAGCATTTATTAAATGCTTTCTTCTGACTGTCACTCTATCTAAAATAAACATGACTAACTTTGGGGAGGGGGGAACAAAGCCTACCAATCAGGAAAGTATATATACTCTTCTCTATAAGAAGCAGTAGAGTTTTGACTATATATATATATATATACACACATATATATATACAAATTTGATTATATAGATTTATATACTAATGCAAGAAGTTGGATTAATGACTTTTTGTAATCATTTTGTTGTGCCTCATTTTTTTCAAGGAGAAAATCCTGTTAGTTATCAATGTGTGAGCTCCCCTATGCCCCTCCATTTTATTAGAGTATTCGTCTCTACTCAACTACCCACCATGCACTTTTTAATTTCAAAAGCACACTTTCCTTTTTCATAGTCTTTTATTTTATTATTTTTTAATTTTGAAAATTTTTATTTAATTAATTTAGAATATTTCTCTATGGTTACAAGATTCATGTTCTTTCCCTCCCCTCCCTACATCCCCCTCCCATAGCTGACACACAATTCCACTGGGTTTTACACTTGTCATTCATCAAAACCTATTTCCATATTATTGATATTTGCATTAGGGTGATCATTTAGAGTCTACATCCCAATCATATCCCTATCAACCCATTTGATCAAGTAGTTGTTTTTCTTTTGTGTTTCTGCTCCCACAGTTCTTTCTCTGGATGAGAGTAGCGTTCTTTCTCATAAGTTCCTTCGGATTGCCTGGATCATTGCATTGCTGCTAGTAAATAAGTACATTACGTTCAGTTGTACCACAGTGTACCAGTCTCTGTGTACAATGTTCTCCTGGTTCTGCTCCTCTCACTCTGCATCACTTCCTGGAGGTCTTTCCAGGTCCCATAGAATTGCTCCACTTTATTGTTCCTTTGAGCACAATAGTTTTCCATCACCAACATATACCACAATTTGTTCAGCCATTCCCCAATTGAAGGGCATCCCCTCAGTTTCCAGTTTTTCGCCACCACAAAGAGTGCAGCTATGAATATTCTTGTATGTGTCTTTTTCCTTATTATCTCTTTAGGGTACAGACCCAGCAGTGCTATGGCTGGATCAAAGGGCAGACAGTCTTTTATCACCCTTTGGGCATAGTTCCAAATTGCCCTCCAGAATGGTTGGATCAATTCACAACTCCACCAGCAATGAATTAGTGTCCCGACTTTGCCACATTCACTCCAGCATTAATTACTTTAGGTTGCTGTCATATTAGCCAATCTGCTAGGTATGACGTGATACCTCAGAGTTGTTCAAAAGCACACTTTCAAATGAGCTGTTGATCATTTTTTACTTTTTTCGAGTAACCAAGGTAAGATGATGCAGTTCCATTTTTATATAATTTCATTGCTTGGGTTACTGTTTCCTTCTAATCTCTATTTAAATGAGAGTAGTTCACTGGACTGATTGAGAGATATCTTATCCACTTACTGGGTTAGCTAGATGTGAAAACTCCCAAGAAGCAATGCTTCAAGTGAATAATTGAAATTTTTGTTCTCCTGAGGGAAAAATGTAATTGTTATTCCAGTTTCCCATACCAAATATGTTTCTGCAGAACATGAGCCTTGATTCTCATTTGCTTTTGATTTTTAGGCAAAAATTAATTTTGTGGTGCTTTTGGGGAGCAGTACAGGATATCAATGAATTTACTATATTAGTATTTTCTATGTTTTGGGTACCACTGTAGAGAAATGACAGACAAAAACAAAATGCCTCCTTCCCTCAAGGAGTGTACATCCTTCTATATACGCAAACAAATAGCAGATAATATGAATAGAGAGACAACTGTAATATTTACTTCTTTAGAATTAATAGATGTGATAGAAGTCAATCAGGATAATTATTTTCATGATATTTTCCTTTTAGTCAAAATGAGGGAGAGAATAGACTTAGGGGGAGGGAGGAACAGAGTAAATCAGTGCTCCAAGTTGATTAAAATAACAGATCTTGTGATAGACTGAAATATAAAGACAGGAGACAAGAGACCTAGAAAATAAAATATATCTGAGCAACTAGAGAGGGCTAAAGAAAAGATAATGAAACACATACTATTAGGGGAAGAAGGGACGAATTTGTCTTCAGAGTTCCATTGTCTTCAAAAGTCACAGAAGGAATTAGTGACAAAGGCAAATTAAAAAAAAAGGTTCTAGTGGTGGTTTTGTAACATCTTTTTGATTTTAAGAGAGAAAAGAAAATGGAGAAAAGAAGGAATATACCAGGGAAGAAATGAGGAAGACGGTGAGAAAATATTCCTTCTCATAATTAGGGCCTATTAGAAGAATATATAAAAATAGAGGGAGTGTTCATGGAACATCCTGGAAAATCCATGTAAAATATTTTGGCTCTCTCTTTGTACCAAAGAAGTATTCAGAACCTTTTCTTTTTTACTAAATATTTACAGCAAAGTGATTTGTATATATTTATGATATTACATGATAAAACATATCAGTATTATATGCTACATGCATATTTTATATATTTCTGAGCTTTTAAACTTTTTCTGTGTTGTCTACTAGTATTTGTATATCACCTGTAGCTTCCACAAAACTCTCTAAAAATTCCTGTTTAATATCTTAGGTCAACTCACACTATAACTAAACTGCAATGAGGAAAGCTGTGATGTAGAAGGGAGTCCTGTATACACATGTTTATGTTAAGCATTACATAATGCCTACTGTGTTCCTCTACTAAGCTTTATAAATATTCTCATTTGATTCTTACAACAATCTTGTGAGGTAGGTGCTATTCCCAGTTGAGGAAATTGAAGCAAATAGGTTAAGTAACTTGCCCAAGGTCCCACAGCTATTAAGTATCTCTAAATTTGAGTCTTTCTGACTCCAGGCCCAACATTCTATCCACTGTGCCCCCTACGTGCTTCTAAAACTTGGTTTAATATTCATGTCTTTAATCTTTGGAGTAAAACCAAGATAATGTGTCCAGATTTAATTTACAAATTAATATATTATTAATTAATAAAATTGATTATTTAAATAAAATAAATTTATTATATATAAATAAAATTATTTTATATAAATATATTTAAAATAAATTAAAATAAATGTATTTAAATAAAATTAATTAATTAATTAAAATATTAATATATTTTGGTAATTGAACACTAAGTTAATAATGGGTTAAACATTAGAAATACAAAGAGAAAAAAGAAAAAAGAAACTCCCTGCTCTCCAGAAACTCGTGTTTACCTTCTTTGTATGTTCAAAATGTACACAGGTAAGAAAAGCAAAGTATAATTTAAGTAGGATAGGGGCTTGATCTCTGATTTCATTGATATGAAGAACTTTTTATTGAGGAAAAGTCCATCTGCCAACACAGGTCAGTATCTTCTCTGCAAGTTATAGTCTCAGAGAGCTGCCTAGAGCACTGAGAGGTTAGGTAGGCATAGTAGTGGTAGTATCTTTGTCACAGAGTAGGTACAGGTTGGTGCTTTGGGGGTTATAGTTGCAAATTTTTTCCAAAATGATTAAACTAATTTGCAGCTGTGCCTCTGGTGAACTCGCATGAATGTCTTCTAACATAGCTTTCAGTAATTGTCATTATATTTTGTTTCCATTATTGACAATCTCATGGGCATGTTAAGGAACCTCAGGATTGTTTGAATTTGTATTTCTCTAGTTAAAAACTCAGAGCATTTTTCATATGTTTATCAATAGCTTACACTTCTTTTGAGAACAACTGTTCATAATTTTCCACCCTCTGTCTATTGCATAATGATTTTTTTGTTGTATATTTGAATCCATTCCTTATATATCTTGGATATTGGACCTTGATAAAATAAACTTGATTAAATTTCCCTCAATTATTTCCCTTCTCACTTAAGTTGCCTTAGTTTTGTTAGTGCAAATTTTTTTTTCTTTTATGTAATGAAAATTACAAGTTTTGGTCTCCTATGAGGCTTTCTATCTTTTGTTTGATCCAGAATTCTTTTTCTATCCATTTCTATCCATATCAAGATTTCTTCTTCCCTGTTTCTCTCATTTGTTTATGATGTTACCTTTTATATCTTGATAATATATATTTATTTGAAATTTATTGTAAAAGATTGCAGGAGACATTCATCTAAACCTGTATTCTAATTCCATTAATATTATGTTATAGCCCCTCTTTGAGAGGAGAGGGGGAGGGAGACAGGGAGAAGAGAGGTTATGGTTAAGTCTTAGGCTATTGATCCATGAGTTCCTTTTTGTCCTTCTCAATTTTGTGGTATGCTTATTTATAGCAAACAACTCAGAATGCAGTAAAAATTAACTAATCTTTATCTGAAGACAAAAACTGTTATAAAATATATACAGCAAAAAATGTTTAGAGCAAAAAAAATTTTCTGAGGGTAAATGATGTCAATTTGCCAGAAAGACATGAGGTAAGGGAGGGGAAGGAAGTAGACAGGAGACCAATTTACCAGGTGTCACTAGTATAAACAATCAGAAAAACTGAAAAAATTCTGTCCAGATAAATCAGTTACTTACTTAACTACTCTTCACATGCACTTGTCTGTCCACTAGCACTGATGTAATTCTACATGCACTCAATCCTTCTATTCTCAATGGGGCTTTTCCAGGGCTTCCCGTGTGCCTCTCAGATCATACCTCAAATAATGCTTCAGTCCCTTCCTCTGTTTCTTCTTCTTGTCTTATTGCTAAAATTAGCAACTATAGAATTATATCAAATAAAAGTGACAACAATGGGCATTCTCACTTTACCCCTAGTGTTGTCAGAAAGACTTTCTACTAATCTAGGTGAAATGGGTGAATATTTATAAAACCACAGATTGCCTAGATTAACAAAAGAGGAAATAGAATACTTAAATAGTACCACCTCAGAAAAAGAAATTTAACAAGTCATCAAGGAACTCCCTAAGAAAAAACTTCCAGGGTCAGATGAATTCACAAGTGAATTTTATCAAACATTTAAAGAACAATTAATCCAAATACTACACAAACTATTTGACAAAATACACAATGAAGGAGTTTTACCAAATTCCTTTTATGACACAAATGTGGTACTGATTCCAAAGCCAGACAGACCAAAAACAGAGAAAGAAAACTACAGACCAATCTCCTTAAGGAACATAGATGCAAATGTCAGTAGGTGAGGCTATTTAATTTATCCACTGAATGTTTAGATGCCATTCCATTTAGTGTAGTATTTTTTGGTTGAACTGTAAGTTCTAAAACTTGACCAGAATGTTTCTGTGAATTTTCTTTTATTATTTTTTAATCCAGTAACTGGCAGATCTTTCTAGGTATATTTTGTTGTCCTTATTTTGCCCACTTATTCTAGAAAAGCAGAGCAGTTTTCACTTATGATTTCTTATACTCTCATATCCTGGTTTTTTATGCATCATGATATTCAGAAAGTTTGATGATTTTCAAATTATCTCCTTTTGACCACTTTTTAAACTCTTTTGTTTATAATTGTAGGTACTTTTCATTTTCTTCTATTTTTAATATTTTGACTTTGTGATCTATTTTTCTTTGTGTCTTATAAAGTCATTGAACTCTGTTTTGTTTATTCTATTTTTCTTGGATGCTTGTTTCTCCCTTCTACCTCCTTTGACATCTCTTCACTTAGAACACTGGCAGACACCAGTGTCCCCAGTTAGAGTACTGGAGTGAAATATCCTTAGTCTTGACATTATTGTGCTTTTCCATCCTTTACGCCACCTAGATCTTTTCCAGTATAGATTCTGTAATAGACTGCCAGTGTTTTGACCTCAGTTCCTGCTGACTTTCCTTGTGAGGACACCAATACCAGTACTTCTGGCTCCTGGCTATCTTTTTCACAGTCCTAGGTTGGAAGAAAGGGTTCACTGGTGCTTCTTTTTGGACTTCTTAATCACTATTCATTTTGATGCCTTTGGGAGGAGAAATTGCTAGAATGTAGAAGCAGGGATCCCTCTTGAAGTTTCCATTTCCACAGTTTCAGTTATCTGTAGTCAATGTAAAGTGTTGGAAGTCCACCCATGGGGCGGGCACTGGCAGGTATCAGTCTTTTCTGTTTCTACTTTTACTTTTCTTTAGAAGTTTTTGTGGAGGTGGGTGGGAGGCCATGGAGCTCTGAGTGAACAGGAAGGGGCAGGAGTGGAGTAAAAGAACACATATATGTATTAGGTCAACAGGTATTTGCTTGTATCCATGGTTTCAGCCATGTGTGACAGGTCTTGGAATGTATCCTCTGTAGATATGGGGACATTACTCTTTATGGAAGAAATGAACTCTTCTACAGCCTTTCACACTGCCATCTTAATCTTAAATCCTCTGTATATTATCAATCCATATATGTAATCTTAAGAGAGCAAAAGTAGAGCACGTTTTTTTACATTTCTAGTCCATTTCACATATTGTTTAAAATTCTTTTATTTTTAGAATTGAAGGGAATCCTCAAGGTCATTTAAATCCAACATTTTTATTTAATAACTGTGACAACATAGAGGCGTATAGAACTTAAGTAACTTTAAGGTCATACATGACAAAGGAGGGTCTAGATCAAAAGTTTCCCTATACCCACCTTAGTTTTCTTTCTTCTCTATTCTAGGGTTCCCTTGTTTGTTCTTTGGTGACTCTCAGGACATTGGCCTTCACAAAGGTGGCCACCTGCTTTTCAGAGATGCCTTCCATAAGCCCCACAAGCCCCACCTCCACAAAAGGGCCGTGCAGATCCCACCACCCCCATGATGATCTGGTCTTTCTTCTCTCCAATACCCTGTAGCCTCCAAAACTCCTTGGCAGAGCTGGTGTTGAGAAGGCCTAGGATCTTCCTGCTGCTCTTGGTCAGGACATATGGGGGCACCTGCAGCACCTCCATGGTGGTGCAGAGCCCTTCAGGCTGCTCCTCCTGCTGCCTGCAGATCACCTTGGGCTGCTACCTCTTATGACTTTCTTTTTGTAGGATCTGGACCTTGCTTTGGGATATTGTCTGCTCCTGAATTAGCCAAAAGGGTACAACCCTATTCAGAGGTTTGGTCATGGATATTGTTTGTGAGGGAAGGGGGCAAGGCGGGGCCAGGAAGACTTTCTCCTTTTCCTCCAATTCCTTGGGCCTCTGACTCTGTTGGCTTCTAGCTCTTTATACTTTTTTTCCAGCCTCTGAAACCCTAAGTCCTTCTCTTTCAAAGCCTTTTCTAGAGCTGTCAATTCTCCTTGTTGTATGTTTAGGATTGAAGTCCTGTGGCTCCCTTGGGGGTCCATAATTTGATCAAGGTTTTTAGAAGACACTCTTGCACAGCTGGTTCTAGGGTGTTCAGCTGCTTCAGAGGGCTGAGTTTGGGACAGCCAAGTGGAAGTTCTGAGTTACTTGTCCTGTCCTCCATTTCTTTCTGGCTTTTGGTCCTCTTTGCTTTTGGAGGATCCATCAATTCTTTTTGGCTTGGCTTCACTGGGACCTGGAGTCAGAGTTGTGATGTTACTGTAGTATCTAGGTAGAAGCATCTTTCTGAAGCAATGTTAGCATTGAGTACACTGTGGGCTGAACTTCCGAGGAAGTCCTGGAGCATCATGTAAGCTTGCTGTCTAGGGAGGGAGGCCCTGATTCAATACATCTACCACCTTGCCCAGCACAAAGAGGGAGGCATTTATGTCTCTGCTCTTCTTTAGCCATAAGCCCTGGTTGACATAGTTAATTGTCCTAAGAACCATCCAAGTCAATCAGATCTTTCCTTCCCACTACCAGAATGGGGCAATTCACTCCCACTTTTCTACTTTAACCAGGAGCACAGCATGACTTTGGGAGGAACACTGATTGAAACAGGTAGCTCCCACAGTCCAATTTTTATTGGCTGGCAGGAAGTATTGCTCAAACGCAGTGAAGGAAGCAATGGACTTTTGGGTGAGTCCAGGGATCAGGATGTTCCCCTATCAATCTTCTTTCATCACCAGGTCCCCTGAAGCAGGGGCAAGGAGGTCCAACACCTTCTCTTGGTAGATGTCCAAATAGTACATGGAGACAGCAAAGGCCCAGGGTCCACCTTCTGTACTCTCCTCCCAGGTGAGCTGCAAGAGTTTTTAAGGGCCCAAGGAATGATGCCAGGCTGCTCTGGGCTGTCTAGCATTGTGTATGTCTTCCCTGTACCTGTTGGGCCATAGGCAAGTACACTGGTGTTCTGTCCATTCATCAAGTAGCGAAGGATAGGCTGGACGAAGCCAACATAGATGTACTGCTGAGTGGTTGTTTCCCCATAAAAGGCATCAAACTGGTATTTGAGTATCTCCTGACTTTCTCTGGTTGGCAATCTCCAAGAAACAGCTGTCCAGGCCCCCATACACAGGAGCTCTCACTGGTGCTGCTGACCTCTTCCACAAAGGGCCTAAGCCTCACAACCACTCATACTTGTGCCACAGAGGGGCAATGGCTGGTTTTGCCTTTGCTCAGCTGGCAACATGTAGTGCCTGCAGCAACAGCAACAGCCACTACCACCATCTCTTAGGCTTCTGCTCTGCCATCTCCACTGACCTCCCACTCCCAAAACCAACTCCTTCCATTGGAGCTGGTTCCTCCAAGAGTTCAAATTCTCCTGATTACTTCATATTGGGACCCATTGTTCTTCCTGTGCAATTTTTGTCAGTGCCCTCTCATGTTTTTCGAAGGATTATCTTTCTAACCTGCAAAGGCCTGTCATTTGCAGAAAGTAGTAATTTTGTTTAGAAAGGTCTTTAACAGGTCCTTTTTCATTTCATGGGTAATAATATAGCACTGTAATCAAGCCATATAGCATAACTAGGAGAATACTGGTGTTTATTTTTATCTTTTTTAAATTTTTATTTAGAATATTTTTCCATGGTTACATGATTCATAATCCTCCCTGCCCCTCTCTTTCTCCTCCCCCCTCCCAAAGCCAACAAGCAGTTCCACTGGGTTATCCATGTATCATTGTTCAAAACCCATTTCCATGGTTATTCCTATTTGCAGTAGAGTGATTCTTTAATATCAAAACCCTAATCATATCCCTATTGCACTGCTCTCACAGTTCTTTCTCTGGATGTGGACAGTGTTCTTTCTCCCAAGTTCCTCAGAATTGTCCTAGATCATTCTATTGCTGCTAGTAGAAAAGTCCATTACATTCGATTGTGCCATAATGTATCTATCTTTGTATATAATGTTCTCCTGGTTCTGCTCCTTTCACTCTCTATCCATCCTGGAGGTCTTTCCAGTTCACATGGAATTCTTCCATTTCTTTAGAATACTGGTACTTAAAGGATGGGTTTTGTGTCAGAAAATAGCATGAAGTTATTAAAGGTACTATATAATTTCCTAAATGCAATATAGCTTACTCTTTTCTTATTCCTATGCAATTTGGGGCCCTCAGAATTTATCTGAGATGCCTGACAAAGATAGATGTATGGAGGGACTTACTCAGTACATGCATTATTATCTGCACTTCATAATCTGGACACTAGTCATTCTTCATCTACTTTATCATCTTTTAGGAACCCCTCTTGAATTTGGACTCTTCTTGTGACACTATCATACAAGCATATGTCTGTCTCCCAGTTCTATAGTTTTCTTGATATTGCTCATCAGTGGACTGTCAAACAAAATTATTTTTGTTTTTGATCTGTGAAAGGAATTTTATTAAATACTATAAGCCTGGTAAATTGCTATTTAGGAAAGAATCTTTAAAGCTACACTGTCCTCTACCACTATAAAGTAATTTTTTGTAGGCACATAAATGGGTTGATAGTTGTTGATGTCTTGTCACCTTTTAGGGGTTACTATTACTGTCTATAGGTTTCCCCCCATTTTCTTTTGCTTTTCCCTCTTTAAAATATTTTGAAAACCAGTCCCTAAGATCTTTCAAAATCATTTTACCCCAAGGATATATTTCTTTTTACCCACTTGATTATGTCCTACCACTCCTCATGACTTTTTTTCTTTTGTACCATTTCTATTTCTTCATATAGTATTTATACTAATGAGTTGTTAAGAGTTTAAATGTATGTTCCATTGTCAACCATGATGAGATTAGATCCCTAAAGTTCTTCTTACCCCCTTGGATAATAGTGTAGTCCTGTCATAATTCATTTTGCCTGCCTGATGAGCTTACTTTATTTCTGATCATGTACTTCCTATACAATGCCTTTTGTACCACTACTTTCATCTAAGTCATCCTTGGTAATACTGAGTATCCTCTTTATGTCTGCGATTCATCTGTTTGTTATCCACATCTCTTTCATTTATGTCTCTTCCCTTTATTCTTCCATTTATATTTCTACATGCCCTTGGGATGATCTGGCCAAGTTAATTTTCATACTAAGCTTTCTGCAGATTTATTTTCCCATCCACTGTTTGTTTTTAACTATTTCATGAACTGATATTATTTTCCACCTACTATCCCCTTTTATAATATTTTGTAATAATCGATATGAATTAGTCTATATCTGAAAGCAACATAACAAGTTTATTTAATAATTCTAATGTTTTATATCTTCTCTGTTCATTAGAGTTTAAAAGTCATTGCCACATGCAGCATTTAGCTTAGAAAATATGCTAATGACTTTACAGCAGTCTTAAAATTGTTGAAGAAACATAATAGAGGTCGCTGCCCAGCTGTTGACCAGATGCTTTCCACTTCATCTGAGGAAAGAACAAGTAAAAAGGGGCTTATCATAGAGCAGCCTGAGGTTGTATTATTTAAGGAAAACACTGCATTTGAAGACTGTGAAGTATAGGACTATGATACTGAAGAAATTTATAGACTCTTTATCCCTGGAGATCATTAAGAATATGAAGTCTTTGCATTTGTCTAGACTAGATTAAATATACTTTTTTCCCTTAGAATCAAGGAAATGAACTATATTATTTCAAGGTGCCTTCCAACCCATTTTGATGCCTAGAGGCCAATATTCAACTGTCTTGGGTTTCATATTCTCCTACTGTGCCATTTCCGCAATTCATGTGACCTCATGACCCTTGCATTAATTTGTCGCAGCTTGAGTTTTCTTTTTTTAATGTTGGATAAGAATACTCATGGCTTGTGTGCAGGATCAGATCAGACTAAGAGTGGGAGAATTACTGAAGGTCAAGAGATAATGCTGTGTATTCACTGTCCTTGAACAGTACCAAGATTTCACAAATGGAATACACATAAGCAAATAATTACCCATGAGTATATTTATTATTTTAAAACCTCATTACTGTTTTTATATACTGTTATAAAAAAGAGGGATAAAGAATGCATCTGTAAGTTAATTGATAGAGCAAACTTCTAGATGAGAAAATTCTCTACAGTTTTACAGGTCAGCACCTTCTCTACAATTTATAATCTTAGGCTTTGAGAGTCTCCTAGACTTAGAGTTCTAAGAAGTTGATCTCAGGTTCACCCAGATAGTATATGTCTGAGGCAGAACTTGAATCCAGGGCTTCCTAACTCCAAGGCTAACTCTCTGTTCATTATACCATTTCCCATTATACTACTCAACTGCTTCTAATATACTTTTAAACATAAGGAGGAAAATAGTTGCAGAATAAGAAGACTTGGGTTTGTTTTGAAGCTCATTAAACTATGCCTGTCACTACTTATTTCACAGTATTTCGTTTATGATGTCTATGACTCTTTTTATATGTAAAAGGATATGTTTGCTTCTTGGAACTTCATAATTACAATTGCTATTTTTTTCTCAGGGAAATAAAAAGGAATTTATATTACTTGCTATTGGATATACAAGGCATCCAAAAGTGTTAGTGTAGACTCAAGCTCAAATAACTTCAGAAGTATAAATGCTACAATCTTATAAAAAGTAATACTGGAAAAGTCAATTTTTTGTATCTTAAAACTATGATGTTGCTTATTAAAATTCCTCAGAACCACCATTGAGTGCTACCTATTACTCTAGTCAGTTTTCAAACTTTGCAAAAAACTTTCACCAGCTGCTGCTCAGTGACTGAAAAGATTGCATGTGAAATCCTAGCCTTAAGATCATCCAAAGAATAAAATTTGATATAATGTGACAATTTGAATGTGAACCCACAAGAAAAAGTCTAATAGAGATAAATCAAGTGACCAAGGTGGCCAAGCAGGGAGGCATCCGCTGCTGATCCACCAGTCTGAAAAAGAGTCATCCAGAAACTGTAGTACATGCAATACATAATGACAAGGTGCCCTATCTTGTTAAAATGAAAAATTTTTGTTCAAAATTCACAAATAAAAGAAATTTAAGGAATTCAATGCTCAAATGATTTTTTAAAGTATCTAGCCGCCCAAAGGGCGATAAAAGACTGTCTGCCCTTTGATCCAGCTATAGCACTGCTGGGTTTGTACCCCAAAGAGATAATAAGGAAAAAGACTTGTACAAGAATATTCATAGCTGCACTCTTTGTGGTGGCAAAAAATTGGAAAATGAGGGGATGCCCTTCAATTGGGGAATGGCTAAACAAATTGTGGTGTATGTGGGTGATGGAATACTACTGTGCTAAAAGGAATAATGAACTGGAGGAATTCCATGGAGACTGGAACAACCTCCAGGAAATGATGCAGAGCGAGAGGAGCAGAACCAGGAAAACATTGTACACAGAGACTGATACACTGTGGTACAATCGAAGGTGATGGACTTCTCCATTGGTGTCAGTGCAGTGTCCCTGAACAATCTGCAGGGATCTAAAAAACACTATCCACAAGCAGAGGATAAACTGTGGGAGTAAAAACACCGAGGAAAAGCAACTGCAGAAGTGGAGGGATATGACTGAAGAGAGACTCTAAATGAACACTCTAATGCAGATACCAACAACATGGAAATGGGTTCGAATCAAGAACACATGTGATACCCAATGAAATCGCACGTCAGCTATGGGAGAGGTGGGGGGAAGGGGGAGGGAAGAAAAGAAAATGATCTTTGTTTCCAATGAATAATGTTTAGAAATGATCAAATAAAACAATGTTAAAAAAAGGAAAAAAGTGTCTAGCCTTTATGCTTCTGAAATTATTAAAATTGCATTTAGACTTTTGGGACACACTATATGTATATGAATACATATATTTATATTCATTAGTATACCTTTTCTGTCCTTGTTTAGGATATCTTATGACTCAGGTTCCCCCCTTCTCCTATAGAATCTGAATTCACATTGCTACAGTATGTAGAATCTCAAGGAGAAAAGGTAATATAGGCTTTGATCTCTACTCTGAAAAAATGACTCAAAGGAATCCTTTTGATGCTGGCCACACAATTTAGGATTGGCTTCTATATCATATACCTGTGTAAATTTAATTGTTTATTATTTTCTTTATTCTTTCCTGAAACTCACCAAGAAATTCTCCCCACCATTTTCCCAGTTATATTTAATAAATAAGTGTCCATCAGGACCTGAATGTCCCCTTGGCACCTAGGATTATGAATACAATAGTATATATCCCCTTTGTTAATCAACCTCAAATAAATTAAGAAAACATTCCAATCACATATTTGCTCTCCCCTTACCCAATTACTGCACTAAAAATATCTCAAAGCATAGATCTGAGAGCAGAAATAATAGATAAATCTAGAAATACATAGGCATTTGCTACCAAATATAGGAACTGGAATGTGTGAAAGAAGCCGAGTCTATTCTCATTTTAAAACTCTTGTTCCAAATTCTCATTTCAACTGCTATAGCAAGTTTCCTAATTTAGGGTTCAAATCTCATCTCTGTTACTTACTACCTTTGGGACATACAACCTATTTGGATTTCAAATTCCTCCTCTGTTGGGACAGCCACTTGGGACAGCATTGTGATGCAAGTTAGTATCTTAGTATCTTCTTTGCGTTTTATAGTCTTAGAGTTTCTAAGGACACTGAAAGTTTAATGACTTGATCACCTAACCAGCACATGTCAGAGACAGGATTTAAACACAGATCTTTGGGTATATTCAGTTGATTGTGCCTCTGAAGTAAAGATGTGGTCTGCTATATATCTGATACTTTCTTGATCACTTTTTTGATAGTGGTAACACCTATAGTTTTTTTCCCTAAAACTACATTGAGGATTGATCCCTCAATGCTCTCAAACTACATTGCTTCTTCTATGATTCTCTTTTGTTTACCAGAGTTTTCTCATCTCTTTGTTTTTGTACAGTTTTTACTTCAGTGACAGTGATATTTAAAGAGTTCAAACTTGTGAGCTCCACTGTCATTGCTATAAAAAACTTATTAGATTCCCCCCTCCCTTTTTCTGGATATTCTCTATTCTTCATTCTTAAATATTTTGGGATGACCTATTCTTATCAAGTCTCTCTCCAGACTTTCTAGAAATATCTTTTTTTTTGCTCTACTGTTTCTCTTTTGTGAAGTAATGCTTCTCATAATCTTCTACCACACTCCTATGCAAGATTTTGGTTACTATGTCTCTTTTTTGGTATGAAGATCAAGTGTTTGCTAATAAGACATTTTCTAGTTTCCTTTGGTCTCATTATGGAAATTGATATAATCAGTTTTTACCTCTTTAAAGAAATTGGGCACTGTCTGTTTTTTTCATTTTTTATTGTTAATGACTTTTTTAAAAAAAGAGAACAAGTTAGAGATGAATATCATATTGAATATTATATGTGTCCCCACTGCTTAAAAACATGCCCATGTCTCCTCTAGCCTTAAAACAATACATATTTCATCATTACACCCATGTTAGCTATTGTCCTTTATCTCTCCTCTCTTTCCTGACTAAATTGCTTAAGAAATCCATCTCCACTGGATATCTCCAATTTCTAGCCACTCGTTTTCTTCTGAACTCTGCAGTCTGGCTTCTAGTTTTACCATTCAGTTAAAATTGCTCCTTCCAAAGTTACCAGTCATCTCTTAATTGCCCAATCTAATGACATTTTCCCTGTCCTCATCCTTTTTGACTTCTCCACAGCTTTTGATACTGTCTACTTTGGGATACTCTCTCTTCCATAGGTTTCACCGACCCTGCCTTGTCTTGGTTTTCCTCTTGTTTATCTGAACTCTCCTCTGTCTTCTTTTGGATCCTATTTCATTCAAGGTTAAGCTAACTTCAGGTATCCCCTCAGCTCTGTCCTGGGCCCTCTCCTATTCCTTTTCTATACTCATTTTCTTGGTAATTCCATCAGCTCTCATGGGTTCAATTATTATCTCTATGCAGAGATGATTGATAGATAAATTATCCTCCTGTATCACACCTCCAAGTAACTATTAAACACGCCAAATGGTTCACCATGTCCAAAACTGAACTCGTTATCTTTCTTTCCAAATCTTCCCTTCTTTTGAATTTTCCTGTTTTTGCCAAGGGCATTACCATCCTCCTAGTCACTGTGGCTCAGAACTATTTTATCTTCAACTCCTCTGGATCACCTTGTATATCCTATCTCTTGCCAAGAAATATTGATACTATCTTTGAAACATTTCTCATATATACTCCTTTCTGTACTTTAGCACAGCTATCTCTGTACTGCAGTCCCTCATCACACGTAGAGTATTGTCATAGGCTTCTAAGTGAAGTCCCTCCCTCATGTCTCTCCCCACTTCATTGTCCATTAGGCAGCCAAAGAAATCATATTAACATGCAGTTCTCATATCCTTCTTGTTAATAAAGCTCAGTGTCTCTGTCATCTCCAGGATCAGATGTAAACTCCTCTGACTTTTAAAGCCCCCTACAATTTGGCCCCTTGAAAACATTACAATCTCTTTAGACTTTATTTCCTTCCACACATTCTCCAATTCAGCAATGCTGATTTCCTTGCTGTTACTTGCATGGAACATTCCTATCTCTATACCTTTACATTGGTAGATCCTTCTCGCTAGAACTTTAATCCTACCCCTCCTTCTCTCTACCTCTTGACTTCCTTCAAGATTCAGCTCAAATCCTACTTTCTGCAAGAAGCCTTTCCTAGTTCCCCTTCAGTGTTACTGTCTTCCCTCTAAATTTGTAAATTTGTTTGTAATTTGATACTTTAATAATTGCTCTGACCAGAGATTTCTGGCATGGATTGTTGTAATATTCTTTCACAGGCTAAGCATAAATGACTGACATTAGTCCAGAGTAAGCATTTTTAAAGAGTTTAGATGTAAAATCTGAAGAAATGTATTTTATTAGAATAATGAACAATAAAAAACAATCATATTGAAAATAGTCATGAGAATATTGTATTGATGAGGCCAAAGTTTTTTCTTTCTCAATTTCTATTTTTAAATATTTCAATTTTTCAATAACGTAAAAACAAATTTTAAAATTTGTTTATTTTTTTCATTTTGAGTTCAAAATTCAATCCCTCCCCCCCTCACTCCTCCCTGAGACAGCAAGCAATTTGATGTAGGCTATTCATATGCAGTCCTGAATAATATATTTACAGATTAGTCATGTTGCAGGAAAAAACAGAGACAAAAAAAAGACCACAAAAAAGTAAAGTAAAAAGTAGTATATTTCAATCTGTATTCAGACTCTATCAGTTCTTTCTCTGGATATGGATATTCATCATTATTCTGAATTGTCTTAGATCTTTATATTGCTGAGAATAGGTGTCATTCACAGTTGATCATTGTACTATATTGCTGTTTCTTTTTACTCTGATCTTCTTAATTCTGCTCACTTTGTAACAGTTCAAGTAAGCCTTTTCTTTTTTTTTTCTAAAAGCATTCTGTTCATCATTTCTTATAGAATTATAGTATTACATCACAGTCATATACCACAACTTGTTCAGTCATCCCTAATTAATGGGCAAGATTTCCAATTCTTTGCCGCCACAAAATAGAATTGCTATAAATATTTTTGTACATATATGTCCTTTTTTATCTCTTTGGGATACAGTCCTAGTAGTGGTATTACTGGATCTAAAGGTTTCACAGTTTTATAGCCTTTTGGGCATAGTTCCAAATTGTTCTCCAGAATGATTGGATCAGTTCACAACTCCACCAAGAGTGCATTAGTGTCCCAGTTTTCCCACATCCCCTCCAACAATTGTCATTTTATTTTTCTGTCCTATTTGCCAATCTGATAGATGTGAGATGGTACCTTAGATATGCTTTAGTTTTCATTCTCTAGTCAATAGTGATTTAGAACACTTTTTCATTTGATAATAGATAGCTTTGAGTTCTTCATCTAAAAACTCCTTGTGTATATCCTTCAATTATTTATCATTTTAGGAATGACTCATATTCTTATAAATTTGACTCAGTTCTTTTTATATTTGAAAAATGAAGCCTTTAACAGAGAGACTTACTAAGAATTCTTTCCTATTTTTCTGTTTTTCTTCTATGTTGGGAGTATTGGTTTTGCTTGTAAAGAAATTTTAAAATTTACTGTAATTAAAATTATCCTTTTTGCATCCCATAATTCTTTTTAGTTCATTTAGTCATAAATTATTCTTTTATGCAGAGATCTGACAAGTGAAATTTTTCATGCTCATCTTTTATGTCTAAATTAATGATGGCAAACTTTTTAGTGACCAAGTGCTCAAACTGCAACCCGCATGCTCCATGTGAGCCCCCAGCCTTATCCCAGACAAGAGAAAGATGAAGTGCTACCACTGGTTGCTGGGCAGAGGGATGGGTGATATGAGAAATGGCCTCAGGCATGGTGGAGAGGGAGAGGAGCTCCCTCTAACAGGTGTGCCATAGGCTCACCAACATGAGTCTAAACCATGTACCCATTTGGATCTTATCTTAGCATATAGTGAGAGATGTTGTTCTCTATCTAGATAATGCCAAACTGTTTTACAGTTTCCCAACAGTTTTTGTTATATAGTGAGTTTTTGTCTCAAAAGCTATGATCTTTGCAATCACCAAACACTAGATTAATATGGACATTACATAATGTGTATTAGGTACCCAATATATTACACTGTTCCATTACTTTATTTCTTAGCTAGTACTAGATTCTTCTGATGATTACTAATTTATAATACAGTTTGAGATGTGGTACTACTAGACTACTTTCCTTAGTATTTTTCTAATTAATCCCCTAAATATTCTTGATCTCTTATACTTCCAGATGAATTTTTAATTATTTTTCTAGTTCTACAAATAAATTTTTAATAGTTTCATTGGCATGACACTGAATAAATAAACTTAGGTAGATTGTCATTTTTATTACATTGGTTCAGCAATAAAACATTTGTTATTTTTCCAATTGTTCAGATTTGACTTTGTATGAAAAATGTTTTTAAATTGTGTTCGTATAGTTCCCGAGTTTTTCTTAGTAGGTAGAATTCTAACTGTTTTGTTTTGTTTCTACTTATTTTAAATGGAATTTCTCTTTCTGTCTCTTGCTACTGAGCTTTGTTGGTAATATATAAAAATGCTAATGGTTTATGTGAATTTATTTTATATACTTCAATTTTGCTATAGTTGTTGATTATTTCAACAAGTTTTTTATTTGATTCTCTAGAATTCCCCAAGTATGCCATCATATTATCTAAAGAGTGATAGTTTTTTTTCCTCGTTGCTTATTCCTTCAATTCCTTTTTCTTCTCTCATTGCTATAACTAGCATTTCTAGTAAAATATTGAATAATAGTGGTGATAATTAATATCCTTGCTTCACCCCTGATCTTATTTGGGTAGACTTCTAACTTATTCCAGTTAAAAATAAAGCTGGCAGATCATTTTAGATAGATACAACTTCTCATTTCAAGGAAAGCTCCATTTATTTCCATGCTTTCTAATATCTTTAGTAGGAATGAGTGTTATACTTTATCAAAAGTTTTTTTTCTACATCTCTTGATGTAAACATATAATTTTTTGGTTTTGTTATTGTTATGGTCAAGTATTCAGATTGTTTTCCTAATATTGAACCAGCCCTGTATTCCTGGCATAAATCTCACCTTGTCATAGTGTATGACTTTTGTGATATATTGCTTTAATCCCCTTGCTAATATTTTATTTAAATTTTTTGCATCAATATTCACTAGGGAAATTGGTCTATTATATTCTTTCTCTATTTTTATTCACTGGGTTAGGTATCAAAATCATATTTGTGTCATAAAGGTTTGAAGGTTCCATGTACACCACTTGGCAAAGATATTCCTTTCTATTCCCATTCACTTTTCTCCAAAGGTCTAGCATCTCTAAAATTGCAATTCACCTCCTTAATTCCATTCTTGTTTATTTTTAATTAGATTTATCTAGTTCTGAGAAAGAAAAGTTGAGGTCCCCCACTACTATCATTTTACTATTTCTACCTGTAGCTCATTTCAATTTTCATTTAAAATTTTGGATTCTTCACCATTTGGTGTATATGTTTTTAGTACTGATTATTTTGATCTATTGTACTTTTTAGCAAAATGTAGTTGACATATAAATAAATGATTATTTAAATTAGATCTATTTTTATTTTCCTTTGTCTGATATGATTGCTACACCTGCTTTTTTTTAACAGCTGAAGAATAATAGATTCTGTTCCAGCCCCTTACTTGTACTCTTTTTCCCTTTTCCCTTTTTATGCCTTTCTTGTGTCTTGTGTTTGAAAATCAGATTTTCTATTTGCCTCTGGTCTTTTCATCAGGAATACTTGAAAGTTTTTTATTTCATTAAATATTATTTTTTCTCCCTGAAGGATTATTTTCGGTTTCACTGGGTAGAAATTCTTGGTTGTAATCCTAGCTTCTTTGCCTTCCAGAATATCATATTCCATGCCATCCAATCCTTTAATGGAGAATATGCTAAATGGTTTGTTATTCTGACTGTGGCTCTATGTTATTTGAATTGTTTTTTCTGGTTCCTTGCTGTATTTTCCCCTTGGCCTGAGAGCCCTGGATTATAGCTGTAATATTTCCGGTAGCTTTCACTTAGGGATCTCTTTGAGAAGGTGATCAAGGGATTCTTTCAAAAATTTTCTTACCCTCTGGTTCTAGAAGATTAGGGTAGTTTTCCTTAATAATTTCTTGAATGATGATGTTTAGGCTCTTTTCTTGATCATAGTCTTCAGGTAGTCCAATAATTCTTAAATTACCTTTCCTCGGGGGCAGCTGGGTAGTTTAGTGGATTGAGAGTCAGACCTAGAGATGGGAGGTCCTAGGTTCAAATCTGACCTCAGACACTTCCCAGCTGTGTGATCCTGGGCAAGTCACTTGACCCCCATTGCCTAGCCCTTACCACTCTTCTGCCTTGAAGCCAATACACAGTATTGACTCCAAGACGGAAGGTAAGGGTTTAAAAAAAATTACCTTTCCTCTATTTTCCAATTATTTTTCTAATAGAATATTTAGGTTTTCTTCTATTTTTTAAGTTTTGTTTTATTTTTATTTTTTTATTTCTCATTGAGTCATTAGCTTCCACTTTTCTAATTCTAATTTTTAAGGATTCTTTTCTTCAGTGAATTTTTGTACTTTTTTTTTACTTTTGACCAATTCTACTTTATATTGTTTTCTTTAGTATATTCTGTACATCTTTTTCCATTTTTTGTATTTATTTTGCCATTTTTTATTATTCTCTTGCATCACTCTCTCTACACAATTTTCTTCTACTTATTTGATTTAAAAATCCTTTTTCAGCTCTTCAATAAATTATTTTTAGGCCTGATACCAGTATACATTTTTGAGGCTTCACATGTAGCTCTTTTGACATTATTGTCCTCTTTTGAGCTTGTATTTTGATCTTCTCTGTCACCATAGTAACCTTACCCAGTCTTTTTATTGACTTTTTACTTTATGTTAAAGTTGAGCTCTGATCTTGGGGTAGAAGAGGCCCTGTCCTAAGCTTCAGGGTTTCTATACTGTAGTTTGTAGACCTAGTTCTAGAGACCTGTAAGTTTTCAGTTCTTCCAAGGTGGTATGATCTAAGGAGAAGTGTAGTCAAGGCTCTTCTGATATATGAGTGACCACAAGCTTTTCTACTCTGGAACTATGACCAGGGTATACTTTCCCTTGTGACCACAGGCTCTAGTATGCTAGTGCTTCTTCCCACTCTGGGACTGTGGACCCAGACCTGTAACAAAAACCCCCTATGGGCAGTGCAACAGAATCTTGTACCCTGTGCTAAGATAGTATCCCCAGTAGTCTCTTTCTGTCCAGTTGTCCAGCCTTCTTACTTTCTATGACCTGAATACTCCAGAAACTGTAGCTGCTCATTCACTTGCCCTAAGGTACATGCTGGTTTGCTGTGGTATAACTTGTATGTGACTATTCTCCACTCTCATCCCAGTGAGACAGACCTTTCCTGTAGACCTTCTAAGTTGTCTTTGAATATAAAATAGTTTCACCCTATCTTTTTGCTAGTTCTGCTGCTCCAGAATTTATTTTAAGGCATTATTTTAAATTAAATTGCTTGGAGGGGAATTTGGGAGAGCCTAGACAATCCCTGCATTTACTCCACTATCTCATCTCTGCTTCTTGTCAGTTTCTGAGTTATCTCATGGTTTTGCCTACAGCTATTGTCAAATTAGTTCATAATATAGTGGAACTGAATTTAGCCTATACTGGGTCTTGCAATCCAATCAGTAAGTCACTGACAGTTTTAATAATAATGAATTGAATACAAAACAAAATGTGATCATAAAATAAGATTGCTTGGACTAAAAAGGATCAAAAGCCAGAAATTGGAAAACATTTGTTATCACTGGTGTCTGCTATAGAGATCTGAAGGTATCATGAAGAAAATTTTAAAAGAAATTAGGGTAAGTAGCAGAAAAGACACTCTAGGGTATCTAACTTTTCCTTCCTTTAGTTTGTTAGATAAGCATGTCTCTTTTCTAACGGGGTATATGAAAAATTGAATTCAATCAAAAATTAATACAGTGGTTTATAACTAATGAAATGTGGTATTCTGTGTCTTTTGTAATGAGGGCTGTCTTGGAGGCAGAGGCAAGATGGCGGATTAGAAGCAGCAAAAGTTCAGACATCTGAAAACCCTTCCTTACTGATCACAAACTGAATGCTCCTAGGGGACTGAAATTCAAACTTAACAACAGGACAGAGGCGGGGAACCCTCCTTCTGGACTTAAATCAAAAGGTATGCCCCCCAAAAGCCAGAATCTGAGAACACTTGGGTTTAAGGGGAAGGCAGAAGGAAGGTCCCAGGACCCCTCCCCCCCAACCCAGAGCGCTGAGCCCCCAGTGGCAGCAGGAACTTCTGGGCCGGCAAAGGTGCTGGTTTGGAGGGTCTACCGTGTAAGCAGCAGGGTGCACTTTCTCCCTAGAAACTGGAAGCCAGAAGTGCCTTAAGTAACTGCAGATCCTGAAGAGACTCACAGAAAAAGCCAAGAAGAGCAGAGCTCTCATCTCTCTCACTCTAGCCAACTCTGCCCTATACCTCCCCCAGAGCAAGGCACTGACCTCCACCTCACCACTGGAGTTGCATGTACATACGACCTAGAAAAGTGGCCATAGTGCTTTCTTTTTCATCTTCCCTTTAGAGCAATGAGCTGTAGAACTTTGTCCTTTTAACAAATGTTAGAAAATTAAGGATGTAACAGTTTCTGTCAGAAAAAATACCTGGGCATTCCTTTCTGATTCTTAACTAGAACTTTCATCTTAGAGCTTGGTTAGCTAGACTTTATGAAAAGCCAGTTATTATTACTGCTGGAGCCTGCACTCATTTCTTTGTGGATTTTGTCATTTGCTAGAGTACATATGATTCAAATTCAAGAGACTGTAATATATCTGCCCTCAAGTCTGAATTACACAATTATATTATTTGATTATTGTTGGGATTTGGATTAGGTTATTCTTCATCATGAGTTGACTAGGTCATATGTCTTCTGACGAATCTTACTGAAATATTATTATGTAGTATGTTGCATGTGACATATACAAAATATCAAACCATTCTCTTGATTCTTCCATTTCCTCAAGGTATTTTTTCCAATAACTCTTGTCACTGTCAAAATCCTATACTTATTGTCTCAACTTTGTTATCTATTCACTTCTCATCTCCTCGAAATCATACTTATGACCTCTACTTTTCAACTAAAATTGGTCTCTTCATGACTATCCAGTGATCATTTAACTGCTATATCCAATGGCCTTTTTTATTATTCATCTTCCTTAAAATCTCTGTAAATTCTGGTACTGGTGACTGCCATATTTTCCTAGGTACTTTTTAAAAATTCCGTAACACTATTGTCTCTTGATTTTCCTTCTACTAGTAATTTTTTCCTCCTTCCATTGAATTATGACAGCCAATGGAAAATTATTTCATAAAATCTCTAGATTTGAAATTCACTAAATATTTTTGTCCTTCAAAATATTACTGAGTTCTTTTCTTAGCCTTTTCTATGCTTATTTTGCTTATATCTATCAGGTATTAGTACAAAATTATTGATGGTATAGGTTGCCTCTCTCCAAACTACTGATAGATTCAGCATTGAATTTATAATCATTCTTCGTAAGAATTTTAATAACTGATTCATCTTATGTTCAGCTCTTCAAATACACAGCTCTATTTTTTCTTTTAAAAACAAATTTGATTCATTGAAATTTAATCATATTTTAAGACATCTTCATCTTACCTATTATTCTGAAGGACAAATCTCCTTGTAGATTTTGACACATTTTCTCTACTCCTATCTTAATGCATATTATTGAAGTGATAATCAATGGACATTTTTCATAGAATCCAGAAGCCTTCAAGATCAGTAAGTATTACATATCCTTCCATAAGATATTAAAATTATTTGTCTTTTCTCTGTTTTTCTTTCTTATATGTTTAATTCATCAATTGAGACAATTTGGATGGGATTTCTTGGCTAGTTCTTACAATAGCCCTAATGATTTTAGCAATTCTCCATTCATTCCTGACAAGAAAAGAAATAAGTTCCTCCACAATACATGGCTTTACCAGTATGCTCCACTTTTTCTTTTTCTAAGAAATGATTTTCCTTTTTTTTTTTAAGAAAACAAAACATAGGGGCCAGCTGGGTGGCTCAGTGGATTGAGAGTCAGGCCTAGAGATGGGAGGTCCTAGGTTCAAATTTGGCCTAAGTCACTTCCCAGTTGTGTGACCCTGGGCAAGTCACTTAACCCCCATTGCCTAGCCCTTACCACTCTTCTGCCTTGGAGCCAATACACAGTATTGACTCCAAGACAGAAGGTAAGGGTTTAAAAAAAAGAATACAAAACATATTTAAAACATCTTTACATTCTATTGAAAACTAACAAAACTTTCATATTCAATTTGGTGGGTTTTCTATATTGCCAACTAGACTTGAAATTTTAATGTGAGAAACAGTGGAAAATTGTACTCTGAAATTTAAATGTTACCAGGATCAATAACTTTTTCATGTCATCTTCCAGGAGATCTTGCTAAATTCCTTTTTTCTCTCTTTCATCTCCTAAAGCAGCTTCGATTATTCAGCAATGAACACTAATTCATTAGGCATTTCCCGTTTGATTCTTTTAAAAATACTACTCTGTTCACCAGTGATTTGCTAGTCATTTTGGCAAGTAGTCTCATCAATTCTAGTAAATTTCACTCTTTCTATATGTATTAATATTATTTTTTTCTTGAAGTATAAATATGCTTTAAAATCATCTTTATCTTTTAACTTAATATTAAAAATGGGCCAATTCTTTCAAATTTATTTGTAAGTATCTGTATTTGCATTTAAATATGAATATGACATAATTTCATTATGATAGCTAGGAGAAAAGCATTTTCTAGAATCTAGATTGTCTCAAAATCACTATGTGTGTGTGTGTGTGTCTGTGTGTATTTTTAATCTACTTCCATGAGATCTCACTAATATCTTTTCTTCCTCTTTTCTCTACCTATAAAAATAATATAAATTTTCTTGAATTTTCCTAGTTACTTCTCTCCAGAGTATTAATTACCAGTGATTTTTCTCATTATTATTAAAAAGCAAGATAATGGATTCTCCAACCAGGTAGTCAACTATGTGATATTTTTTCTTTATTTAAAAAATACTTCTGATTTGATTGAAGAACTTCATGATTTTATTGAAGAACTTAATGATTTTGTCTCTTTCATATTTAAACATTTTATTGGAGGTAAATTTGTCCCTTTGTACATGTTAGCAGTTTGTCTTTCCTGGAAGTTAAACTAGAATATTCAGTATCATAGCCATGGAAAATTGTTTCTAAATCTCAATGCTTCCAAGAACAATTAGGTTCCTTGTTAACTTCCCTCAGATCTTGCTAAAATGTTTCCTTTCTCTTCTCTCTGCCTATGATACTTATGTAGTTCAGTCAGTAAGACAAGTCCAGTGGGTATTCCTTTCTTGACTCTCTTCAAAATACTAATGAATTAAGCTCTGATTTTTTTTTATCAGTGCCAATAAAGAGGGAAATTACTTAAAACGTGTATCTTCTTGTACTCAACTTAGGATTTTGTTGAGGTAAAAACATTTTTTGCTTCTTCAGTTTTAAACAGATATATTGTCCAAACCCTTCATGCAAAAATCAGTACATTTTTTTACTTATATTTAGACACAAAACTTCAATATGTTAGCCAGTAGAAAATTGTTCACTTTAATATTTATGCTTCTTAGATTAATAAGAGTTTCTTCTTAACTTTCAGGAATTATTTTAATTGCTCTTTTCTCTCCTTATTCTGCTTATATCATTCATCCAGTGGTACAAAATAGTTAGGGATTTGTCATTGATTTTTCCAAAAATTTAAGCAATTCACCAGCAATATTCAAGGCATCTATGACAAACTAATTGAGTCCCATATATGTTAGCTCTTTTATTGCTCAATACTATCACTTGTCTTTAAAATATTTTTCTTTTTTGAAGTACAAATATATGTTTAACACATTTTCATTTTTTAATAGTATATTGGGCACTGACTATTTTCATTCAAAAGTCAGTATATTTAATTTACATACATTGGGGTATAAGCCTTCACTAAAATAGCCAGTGAAAATTGTTTGTTGGAATATAAATATGTCCAATATCAATAAATGCTTCTTGTGAATATCAATGAGTTTTTGCTAAATACATTTTTTCTTTTTTATGATTTTGCTACTTAAAGAGTTCAGCCAATAATTTAAGATAATCAGGGATTTCCTCATTCGCCTTCTTTAAATTATTAATGAATAACCTGTGTTTTTTTCAGTAGTTCCTTATCAGAATGGTAATTGGTTCCCTTAGAGCCCTTCCACTATTCCCCTTTTTCTTCTTATTATTAATAGATGGCTATAGATTATCTCTCTATATATATATGCTTAAATTTAAATCTTCACTCCATTTACCAATGGAAAATGTTTTTTCTTAAATCTAAATACTTTCAAGATCTGACATATTTCCTTTGAAATTCCACAAGATCTTGCCAAATTACTGTCTTCCTCTTTTCTCTTTTCTTCCTCTTTATAGAATAAGACCATTAATGAAAGTCCTTCAAGGATTTCTTCCTTGGCTCTCATATCATCATCAAATTACCCTATGATTTTTCTAGTCTTTTGCAAAAACCCTGGTAACTCAGTTAGCTCTTTCTCAATGCTTCATTGTTTCTATGTTCAGTGCTTTTTATGTTTTTAAAGAACAAAATGTATTTAACACATATTTAACATTGAAAATGGATACTTTTAAATTCTTTCATATTAAAATGAATATTTTTCCTAGTTACATTTGAGTGTAAACCTTCTGTATGATAATCAATGGACAGTGTTTCCTAAAACGTAGATCTTTCACTGATCAATAGATTTTTGTTGTCGAATCACTTCAGTCATGTCCTAACTCTTCATGAACTTGTTTAGGGATTTTCTTGACAAATATACTAGAGTGGTTTGCCATTTCCTCATTTAATAGATAAGAAACAATTTGTCATTGCTCTTTTTATAGATGAGGAAATGAGGCAAATTGGGTTAAGTAACTTCTCCAGGATCACACAGCTAACAGATGTCTGATACTAGATTTTAACTCATGAAGATAAGCCTTACTGATTCTAAGCCCAATAAAAGATAAACACGTGCCTTACACCAAGATAAACTCAGAATGGGTGAATGATTTGAATATAAAGAAGGAAACTATAAGTAAATTAGGTGAACACAGAATAGTATACATGTCGGATCTTTGGTAAAGGAAAGACTTAAGACCAAGCAAGAGTTAGAAAAAAATCACAAAACAAAAAATAATTTTGATTACGTCAAATTAGAAAGGTTTTATACAAACAAAACCAATGCAACCAAAATTTGAAGGGAAGTAACAAATTAGGGGGAAAATCTTCATAACAAAAACCTCTGACAAAGGTCTAATTACTCAAATTTATAAAGAGTTAAATCAATTGTACAAAAATCAAGCCATTATCCAAATGATAAATGGGCAATGGAAATGAACAGGAAATTTTCAGTTAAAGAAATCAAAACTATTAATAAGGACATGAAAAAGTGTTCTAAATCTCTTATAATCAGAGAGATGCAAGTCAAAACAACACTGAGGTATCACCTTATACCTAGCAGATTGGCTAATATGGACAGCAACCTAAAGTAAATGCTGGAGTGAATGTGGTAAAGTAGGGACATTAATGCATTGCTGGTGGAGTTGTGAATTGATCCAACCATTCTGGAGGGCAATTTGGAAGTATGCCAAAGGGCACTAAAAGACTGTCTGCCCTTTGACCCAGCCATAGCCCTACTGGGTTTATACCACAATGAGATAATAAGGAAAAAGACCTGTACAAAAATATTCATAGCTGCGCTCTTTGTGGTGGCAAAAAAAATGGAAAATGAGGGGATGCCGTTCCATTGGGGAATGGCTGAACAAATTGTGGTATATGTTGGTGATTGAATACTATTGTGCTCAAAGAAATAATAAACTGGAAGGATTCCATGGGAACTGGAATGACCTCCAGGAATTGATGCAGAGTGAAAAAGAATATTGTACACAGAGATGGATACATTGTGGTACAATCGAATGTAGTGGATTTCTCCATTAGTGGCAATGCAGTGATCTCAAACAACCCAGAGGGATCTATGAAAGGGAATGCTAGCGACATTCAGGGGGAAAACTGTGGGAGTGGAGAACACCAATGAAAAACACCTGCTTGATTACATGGGTCAAGGGGGATATGATTAGGGATATAGACTCTGGGTGAACATCCTAGTGCAAAATTAACAACATAGAAATGGGTTCTGATCAAGGACACATGTGATACCCAGTGAAATTGCAAGTTGGCTACGGGAGGGGTGGGGGAAGGCAGGGAGAGAAAGAATATGATTCTTATAACCAAGGAATAATGTTCTAAATTGACTAAATAATAAAAAATTAAAATAAAAAAGATGAACATGTGTATTAAAATATACATATTTCAACACATATTTATCTTTTTATCTTTTCTTTGGATACTGGCCAATCCCTTCATTTTTTTTTAATCAAAAGTTAAAATGATTCTATTTAATTTTTAAATTTATTAATTAATTTTAAAGGTTTTTTCCACAGTTACAAGATTCATATTCTTTCTTTCCCCTCTTCTTTCCCCCTTCTCAGAGTTGACAAGCAATTCCACTGGGTTATATACTTGTATTATCACTTAATATCTATTTTGATATTATTCATTTTTGTAATCGAGTAATCTTTAAAAACCAAAACGCCAATCATATACCCACATAAACAACTGGTAGATTGCATGTTTTTCTTCTGTATTTCTCCTCCCACAGCTTTTTCTCTGGATATAGATAGCATTCTTTCTCATAAATCCCTTGGGTATTGTCCTAGATCATTGCATTGCTACTATTAGCAAAGTCAATTACATCTGATTGTCCCGCAGTGTTTCAGTTACTGTGTACAATATCCTCTTGGTTCCACTCCTTTCACTCCCCATCAGTTCATTGGAGGTCTTTCCAGTTCTTATAGAAAACAAGCAATTCATCATTCCTTATAGCACAATAGTTTTCCATCACCATCATATACCAGAATTTCTTCAGCCATTCCACAATTAATTGACACCCATTCTTTTTTCATTTCTTTTGCCATCACAAAGAGTGTGGCTATAAATATTTTTGTACAAACATTTTTTTATCTCTTTGGGGTACAAACTTAGTACTGGTATTGCTGGAACAAAGGGGATTCAGTCTTTTAAAGTCTTTTGGGTATATTCCAAATTACCTTCCAGAATTCATTCCTTTCATTCTTTTTTTAAACCCTTACCTTCCATGTTAGAATCAATATTGTGTCTTGGTTCTAAGGCAGAAGAGTGGCAAGCACTAGGCAATGGGGATCAAGCGATTTGCCCAGGGTCACACAGCTAGGAAGTTTCTAAGGCCAAATTTGAACCCAGGACCTCCCATCTCTGGGTCTTGCTATCAATCCAATGATCCACCCAACTGCCCCCAATCCCTTCATTTTAAGTCAGTAGGTTTCTTCTAGTCTAAATTGCTCATTTATAACCCATAATAACTATTATTGCTAGTGGCAAATTGTTACCTGGAATCTAGACACTTCAAAGATCAATAATTATTTCTTGCCATTATCCATTAAATCTTGCTCATTCCCTTCTTTTCAGTGATTTTGCTACTTAAGTAGTTCTGATATTAGTACAAGTTCATTAGAGAGTTCATCACTGACTCTTTTAAAGAGGTGAATCACCTTATATTTTCCAGTCATTCATGGTAAGCATAAAATAAATTCCCTTGTAGTAACACCTCTACACTGTGGCTCTTAACCTTTTAAAAAATTTTATGCCCATATTTGATTAAAATATACACTGTTTTAAAACATACTCAAGGGACTTCCGGTTAAGATGGTGGCTTAGAGAAAGCTGAAGTTCAGATCTCCGGAAAACCCTTCCCGACCGATCTCAAACTAGAAGCTCCTAAGGCGCCGAAATTCAAAACGATCAACAGCACAGACCCTGGGAACCCTCCTCCTGGACCTGGACCCGGTTCAAAAGGTACGGCTCCCCTTAAAAGCCAGAACCCGAGATCCCTCGGACCTCAGGGGTAGGAGCGCAGAGTCCAAGGCTCCCGGAAGCGGCAGCCGTGCCGGGCTCAGAGAGCAGGGTCTGAGGAACAACAACCCTCAGGGTCTTCTACCCAAGTCCCAGTCCGGGTGAAAGTTACTGCCTGGGGCCTCCGCTGCAAAGAGCCGCTTGGTCCGGGTGAAAGTTACTGCCTGGGGCCTCCGCTGCAGAGAGCTGGTCAAAACAACAGCAACCCTCAGGGCGGGCAAGACAGCCTCACGGGCTGGATCCTGCTATCCAAGTCTCAGTGAAAGTCTGTGCTCTCGGAGCTTGGGGAAGCGGCAGCCCATCCCCCCGCAGGACGACGAAACAGCCTCACGGCCAGGGATTCTGAAGGCAACTTCCGGAAATCGAGCCAGGGGGAGAGTGTGGCCTCGTGGTCCGACCCTTCCATTCCAGTTCCAGTGAGGCATATTCAGTTTAACCCAGGGAACGCTCATAGAACCAACATCTGCCCAGGACTAAAGCCTCTGATCACCAGACAAAGACAAGAAAAGCCAATCCTCCACGTTCAGAGATGACAAACTCCACAGAAGCACAGAAGCCCCAAAATACCAAGAAAAATAAGAAGAAAGGGGCGACTCTGGACACATTCTATGGAGCCAAAATACAAAATACAGAGCAGATAGAAGAAGATATACAAGAAAATTCTCCAAAATCTTCCAAAGGAAATAGAAACTCTCCACAAACCCATGAAGAGTTTGAATCAGAAAGGACCAAAAAGATGGAAGCCCTCTGGGAGGAAAAGTGGGAAATGATGCAAAAGAAATTCACGCATCTACAAAACCAGTTTGACCAAACTGTAAAAGAAAACCAGGCTTTAAAGCAAGAACTAATAAAGCAAAGCCAAAACACCAAGAAATTAGAAGAGAACATAAAATATCTCACCGACAAGGTGATAGATCTGGAAAACAGGGGGAGAAGAGAAAATTTAAGAATAATTGGACTCCCAGAAAAGCCAGAAATAAACACCAAACTGGACATGGTGATACAAGATATAATCAAAGAAAATTGCCCAGAGATTCTAGAACAAGGGGGCAATACAGCCACTGACAGAGCTCACAGAACACCTTCTACACTAAACCCCCAAAAGACAACTCCCAGGAATGTAATTGCCAAATTCCAAAGCTATCAAACAAAAGAAAAAATCCTACAGGAAGCCAGAAAAAGACAATTTAGATATAAAGGAATGCCAATCAGGGTCACACAAGACCTTGCAAGTTCTACGCTGAATGATCGTAAGGCATGGAACATGATCTTCAGAAAGGCAAGAGAGCTGGGTCTCCAACCAAGAATCAGCTACCCAGCAAAACTGACTATATACTTCCAAGGGAAAGTATGGGCATTCAACAAAATAAAAGACTTCCAACTTTTTGCAAAGAAAAGACCAGAGCTCTGTGGAAAGTTTGATACCGAAAATCAAAGAGCAAGGAATACCTGAAAAGGTAAATATTAAGGAAAGGGGAAAAATGTTATCTTCTTTTACTCAAACTCTCTTCTATAAGGACTACATTTATATCAACCTATGTATACTAATATGTGGGGAAAATGTAATGTATAAATAGGGGGTAAAGAAAGACCAAATAGAATAATGGTTCTCACACAAAGATTCACAGGGGAAGGGGAGGGGAAGAAAACTCCTATAAGAAGGAGAGGAAGAGAGGGGGGGGGGGTTTACTTAAACCTCAATCTCAGGGAAATCAACTCTGAGAGGGAAAAACATCCAGATCCATTGGGATCTTGAATTCTATCTTACCCAACAAGGGTAAGGAGAAGGGAAAACCAAGGGGGGGAGGGGGAGAGGGAGAACAAAAAGGGAGGGACTAAAAAGGGAAACATCAAGGGAGGGGACAAGGGGGACTGATTCAAAGTAAATCACTGGACTAAAAGGTAGAGCCGAAGAAGAAAAGGTTAGAATTAGGGAAGGCAATCAAAATGCCAGGGAGTCCACAAATGACAATCATAACTTTGAACGTGAATGGGATGAACTCACCCATAAAACGTAGACGAATAGCTGAATGGATTAGAATCCAAAACCCTACCATATGTTGTCTTCAAGAAACACACATGAGGCGGGTTGACACCCACAAGGTCAGAATTAAAGGATGGAGTAAGACCTTCTGGGCCTCAACTGATAGAAAGAAGGCAGGAGTGGTAATCATGATATCTGATAAAGCCAATGCAAAAATAGACCTGATCAAAAGGGATAGGGAAGGTAATTATATTTTGTTAAAAGGGACTCTAGACAATGAGGAAATATCATTAATCAACATGTATGCACCAAATAATATAGCACCCAAATTTCTAATGGAGAAACTAGGAGAATTGAAGGAAGAAATAGACAATAAAACCATACTAGTGGGAGACTTAAACCAACCATTATCAAATTTAGATAAATCAAATCAAAAAATAAATAAGAAAGAGGTAAAAGAAGTGAATGAAATCTTAGAAAAATTAGAATTAATAGACATATGGAGAAAAATAAATAGGGATAAAAAGGAATACACCTTCTTCTCAGCACCACATGGCACATTCACAAAAATTGACCATACATTAGGTCACAGAAACATAGCACACAAATGCAAAAAAGCAGAAATAATGAATGCAGCCTTCTCAGATCACAAGGCAATAAAAATAATGATTAGTAATGGTACATGGAAAACCAAATCTAAAACCAATTGGAAATTAAACAATATGATACTCCAAAACCGTTTAGCTAAAGAAGAAATCATAGAAACAATTAATAATTTCATCAAGGAAAATGACAATGGCGAAACATCCTTTCAAACCTTTTGGGATGCAGCCAAAGCGGTAATCAGAGGCAAATTCATATCCCTGAAAGCTCATATTAACAAACAAGGGAGAGCAGAGATCAATCAATTGGAAATGCAATTGAAAAAACTCGAAAGCGATCAAATTAAAAACCCCCAGCAGAAAACCAAATTAGAAATCCTAAAAATTAAGGGAGAAATTAATAAAATCGAAAGTGATAGAACTATTGATTTAATAAATAAGACAAGAAGCTGGTACTTTGAAAAAACAAACAAAATAGACAAAGTACTGGTCAATCTAATTAAAAAAAGGAAGGAAGAAAAGCAAATTCACAGCATTAAAGATGAAAAGGGGGACAGCACCTCCAATGAGGAGGAAATTAAGGCAATCATTAGAAATTACTTTGCCCAATTATATGGCAATAAATACACCAATTTAGGAGAAATGGATGAATATATACAAAAATACAAACTGCCTAGACTAACAGAAGAGGAAATAGAATTCTTAAATAATCCCATATCAGA
Organism: Monodelphis domestica; assembly: GCF_027887165.1. Taxonomy (NCBI): domain Eukaryota; kingdom Metazoa; phylum Chordata; class Mammalia; order Didelphimorphia; family Didelphidae; genus Monodelphis; species Monodelphis domestica. The sequence continues at coordinate 17,824,190 of NC_077235.1, read as the reverse complement.
AATTGAAATCCATCAAGCCATCAAAGAACTTCCTAAGAAAAAATCCCCAGGGCCTGATGGATTCACCTGTGAATTCTATCAAACATTCAGAGAACAGTTAACCCCAATACTATACAAACTATTTGACATAATAAGCAAAGAGGGAGTTCTACCAAACTCCTTTTACGACACAAACATGGTACTGATTCCAAAGCCAGGCAGGTCAAAAACAGAGAAAGAAAACTATAGACCAATCTCCCTAATGAATATAGATGCAAAAATTTTAAATAGGATACTAGCAAAAAGACTCCAGCAAGTGATCAGAAGGATCATTCACCATGATCAAGTAGGATTCATACCAGGGATGCAGGGCTGGTTCAACATTAGGAAAACCATCCACATAATTGACCACATCAACAAGCAAACTAGCAAGAACCACATGATTATCTCAATAGATGCAGAAAAAGCCTTTGATAAAATACAACACCCATTCCTATTAAAAACACTAGAAAGCATAGGAATAGAAGGGTCATTCCTAAAAATAATAAACAGTATATATCTAAAACCAACAGCTAATATCATCTGCAATGGGGATAAACTAGATGCATTCCCAATAAGATCAGGAGTGAAACAAGGATGCCCATTATCACCTCTACTATTTGACATTGTACTAGAAACACTAGCAGTAGCAATTAGAGAAGATAAAGAAATTGAAGGCATCAGAATAGGCAAGGAGGAGACCAAGTTATCACTCTTTGCGGATGACATGATGGTCTACTTAAAGAATCCTAGAGATTCAACCAAAAAGCTAATTGAAATAATCAACAACTTTAGCAAAGTTGCAGGATACAAAATAAACCCACATAAATCATCAGCTTTTCTATATATCTCCAACACAGCTCAGCAGCAAGAACTAGAAAGAGAAATCCCATTCAAAATCACCTTAGACAAAATAAAATACCTAGGAATCTATCTCCCAAGACAAACACAGGAACTATATGAACACAACTACAAAACACTCGCCACACAACTAAAACTAGACTTGAACAATTGGAAAAACATTAACTGCTCATGGATAGGACGAGCCAATATAATAAAAATGACCATCCTACCCAAACTTATTCATCTATTTAGTGCCATACCCATTGAACTACCAAAATACTTCTTCACTGATTTAGAAAAAACCATAACAAAGTTCATTTGGAAGAACAAAAGATCAAGGATATCCAGGGAAATAATGAAAAAAAACACATATGATGGGGGCCTTGCAGTCCCAGACCTCAAACTATATTACAAAGCAGCAGTCATCAAAACAATTTGGTACTGGCTAAGAAACAGAAAGGAAGATCAGTGGAATAGACTGGGGGAAAACGACCTCAGCAAGACAGTATACGATAAACCCAAAGATCCCAGCTTTTGGGACAAAAATCCACTATTCGATAAAAACTGCTGGGAAAATTGGAAGACAGTGTGGGAGAGACTAGGAATAGATCAACACCTCACACCCTACACCAAGATAAATTCAAAATGGGTGAGTGACTTAAACATAAAGAAGGAAACCATAAGTAAATTGGGTAAACACAGAATAGTATACATGTCAGACCTTTGGGAGGGGAAAGGCTTTAAAACCAAGCAAGATATAGAAAGAATCACAAAATGTAAAATAAATAATTTTGACTACATCAAACTAAAAAGCTTTTGTACAAACAAAACCAATATAACTAAAATCAGAAGGAAAACAACAAATTGGGAAAAAATCTTCATAGAAACCTCTGACAAAGGTTTAATTACTCATATTTATAATGAGCTAAATCAATTGTACAAAAAATCAAGCCATTCTCCAATTGATAAATGGGCAAGGGAAATGGATAGGCAGTTCTCAGATAAAGAAATCAAAACTATTAACAAGCACATGAAGAAGTGTTCTACATCTCTTATAATCAGAGAGATGCAAATCAAAACAACTCTGAGGTATCACCTCACACCTAGCAGATTGGCTAACATAACAGCAAAGGAAAGTAATGAATGCTGGAGGGGATGTGGCAAAGTAGGGACATTAATTCATTGCTGGTGGAGCTGTGAACTGATCCAACCATTCTGGAGGGCAATTTGGAACTATGCCCAAAGGGCGACAAAAGAATATCTACCCTTTGACCCAGCCATAGCACTGCTGGGTCTGTACCCCAAAGAGATAATGGACACAAAGACTTGTACAAAAATATTCATAGCTGCGCTCTTTGTGGTGGCCCAAAACTGGAAAACGAGGGGATGCCCATCAATTGGGGAATGGCTGAACAAACTGTGGTATATGTTGGTGATGGAATACTATTGTGCTCAAAGGAATAATAAAGTGGAGAAGTTCCATGGAGACTGGAACAACCTCCAGGAAGTGATGCAGAGCGAGAGGAGCAGAACCAGGAGAACATTGTACACAGAGACTAATACACTGTGGTATAATCGAACGTAATGGACTTCTACATTAGGGGCGGTGTAATGTCCCTGAACAACTTTCAGGGATCCAGGAGAAAAAAAAACACCATTCATAAGCAAAGGATAAACTATGGGAGTGGAAACACCGAGAAAAAGCAACTGCCTGAATACAGAGGTTGAGGGGACATGACAGAGGATAGACTTTAAATGAACACTCTAATGCAAATACTAACAACAAAGCAATGGGTTCAAATCAAGAAAACATCTAATGCCCAGTGGACTTACGCGTCGGCTATGGGGGGTGGGGGGAGGAAAAGAAAATGATCTATGTCTTTAACGAATAATGCTTGGAAATGATCAAATAAAATATATTAAAAAAAAAACATACTCAAATGCTTTTGACTTGATAAAAATATTCCATTCTTATATGTTCATCTTAAAAGGCCTTGAAAACTAGTTTTTTCATAGAAAAATCAGTCATATAATTCCATTTCCATGTGAACCCCCAATATGATAGCCAATGGAAAATTGTTTCTTAGAATTTAAATACTTCCAAGATCAGTTATTTTTCTTGCTAATTTCTGTGAAGTCTTCTTTTAAGTTGTTGTCTTCCCATTTTCTCTGCTCATACTTCTGGAATTCAGTGAGAAATATAAGAGAGACTTCATACTTGGCCATCTTCTAAGTGATAATAAATATATATGTTATTTTTCAGTCAATCAAAGCAAATGGAGAAATTGTTCATACTATATGTTAATTTCTTATTTGCAATAATTTTTATAAGTTATTTTGATTTTTTAAATTAAAATATGCATTTCATATAACTTCAAATGTAATTATTACAAAAGATGCTCACTAGTTATCCTTCAATACTCAAAATTAGTTTATTAAATATTTTTGAACTTATTGAAGTTCAAATATATTTTATGTCATATCAATCATCAAAATATAAATATTAGATCCTAACAAATACCTTCATATAGAATTTAATCTTTCATCTATATCCATTTAGGTAAAAGCCACTGGGAAACTGTTTTTTAGAATTTAAAGGCTTCCAAGATCGTTATCTGTTTCTTGACCTTCAATGAAATTTTTCTATATTCTTTTCTAATTTTTTCCCCAAATAGGTGGCCATTAATACAAGTTCTTTGAGAACTTCCTGGTTAGGTTCCTTCATATTAATAATGAGTTCACCAGCAATTCTCCAGTCATAACTAGTAAGTAACATAATTGACCATAATATGCTTGCCTTTGTCAATAAGCACTCCAGTTTAAAAAAATACTTTTGATGTTATTGCAGTACAGATGTGCTATTTAGACATATTAATCTTTAAACATTCTTATATGCTACTATTAATCCTTTCACTTTAAAAAATCATGAAGTTTTTTCCAACTTCCTTTTAGACATGAACCTCTGATTCAGCAGCCAATGAAAATTTGTTTCCTGAAATCTAGATGCTTCCAAGATCAATTATATTTCTTCTTAACTTCCACAAGATCTTGCTTTTAAAACTTTTTTATCTTTTATCTTTCCATGCTCCTTATAGATTAAGACAATTAATATAAGTCCATAGGAGACTTAATGATTAACTTTCTTCTAAGTAAATGATATCTACTTGAGATTTTTCCAGTCAGTACTAATAAACAAAAGAATTACTTATACTCTATGTTCATCTCTTCTAATATGTGTGGGGTCTTTCAACTTTTAAAATACTACATTGTATACTCATCATTCCTCTTCTATTGTGCAAAAATAGTTCTTTCATTAACACTTTTGGATTGATTAAACTACAAGCAGGTTTCAAAGTCATCATCATTGCACATCACATTAGACTCTGAAAAAATTCATACTGAAATCAGGCAGTATCTTCAACTTCAATTTAGATAATATTTGTCAATATAATCAATGTAAAATTGTTTCCTGGAATCTAGATGCTTTTAAGATCAACCTGTGTTTGCTATTTCTACTTTTCATCTTCTAGGAGATTTAGCTAATTTTTTTCTTTCTCTTTCCTTTGCCTTTGTCATTGATCCAGAAATAGAAGTTCATTGGAAATTTGTTGATTAGGGGGCAGGTAGGTGGCTTAATGGGTAGAGAGCCAAGCTTGGAGGCAGAAGGTCCCTGGTTCAAATTTGTCCTCAGATACTTCCTAGCTTGGTGACCATGGGCAGGTCACTTCACCCCCAGTGTCTAGCCCTTACCACTCTTCTGCCTTGGAACCAATACATAGTATTGATTCTGAACAGAATAAGGGTTCTATCTTGTTTTTTGTTTTTAAAATAAATTTCTTGGTTAGTCCTCTACAAAATACTAAGCATTTTACTAGCAAATTCTACTTATTTGTATAAGTAAGGTAATTAAATCCCCCATATTCTAAGCTCCTCCAGAATGCCCTAATGTCTTTTGTGAGTTTTTATGTTTATATTTATACATATATGCATATATATTTAAACAAATTTTTGTCAAAATGCAAACATATGTTATCCTTCAACTTTCAACATGGTACAGGAAATTCATTCATCCAAAAGCCAACTTGAATTTTTTTTCCTTGGAGTCAAGATGCTTTCAATATAAATCATTGTTTCTTGTCAACCTCCAGGAGATCTTGCTAATTATCTTTTTATTTCTTCTTATGCTTCTTATATCAGTCAGTAATTAATATAAATTCATTGAGAATTTTCTGGTCAACTCTCTTCAAAGCAATAATAATTTCACCAACAATTGTCCAGTTAGTCCTGGTAAACAGGGTAATCTATTTCATCATACATTTGTCTCTCCCAATTTTTCTTCACTTACATTTAGATGAAAAATATATCACTTAGTCATCAATACAAATTGATTTAGAATTTTATACTTGTCTTTTCCAAATTACTAATCAGTTCACCATTGATTTTCTACACAATCACCACACATCAGAGTATATTTTAAACACTTACAATTTGGTTAAAATAACTCATGTTTCTTCATCTTAGTTTTATTCTTTAAACAATACATTGGCTTCTGATTGGCTCTTCTTTACATAGATCAATAAGTTTTCTTTATGTCAATTTTGTCACAAATCATTATTCTAGTGAATGGAAAAAAATTTTCCTGAAATTATGATGTTTCCATGATTAATAACTGTTCCGTGTTCAATTCCATGAAATCCTGCTACATACTTACTCCCTACTTTTTTAATCTTACATTTCTTACTGAACATTGGTTCAGCTGTTTATATACTTTAGTTCAGGATTTCTGGTTGTCTATTCCCAAAATCCAGACCATTTTACTTCCTTTTGTCCAGTCATTTTTTTAAACAGTGTAATTAGTTTTCTTACATGTTTTAACTCTTCCAGGATTCCCTTTTGTTCCTTTAAATTTTTTATTGGATTCAAGTAAAAACATATTTTAATACATCTTTAAGCACTATGTTGGTTGCTGCAAAAGTCTCATGTATGGTTCTTTTGATTTTATCTCATTTAGTCATTAGTTTTCAGTATGATAGCAAGTATAAAACAGTTTACTAAAATCTTGGTGCTTCTACAATTTTTTAAAATTTCTTGTCAACTGTGACACCTTGCCAAATAACTTCGGCCCACTTTTTACTATATTCTGCTGAAATCATTCAACCAGTAATTTAAATTCTTTGGGGATTTCTTAGTTGATTTTCTTTGAAATGATCATTAATTCTCCAGTGATTTTCAAATCATTCCTGGAACATAATGTGTCTCCTGTAAGTTGAGATCTTCCTGTAAATACAACTGTTAATTTTTTTAAATTATTTTTATTTTGGTACAAATTTTTAAATTGTCTTAATCTTTCATCATTACATTAGACACTAGAAAACCCAACACAAAAGTCAATAATTTTTCCTATCTCATTTTAGATGTAAAAAAATATGACTGCTAACTTAAATTTTTTCTAAGAATATAGATGCTTTAAAGATAATTATTTCTTGTCTTTAAGCAAGAACTCACTAAATTCCTTTCTTATCACTAACAGAGAAATGAAATTTGAACCAACCTGTTGATTGTCCCTCATTTATATCTGATTGGCTAAGATCACAAAAGAAGAAAATGATAAATGTTAGAAGTGCTACAAAAAAAAGGCATTTTTATGTACTCTTGATAACACTTAGCATAGTGCCTGGCACATAGTTGGTGCTTAATGCATACTAGTTGAAGGATTGATTGTGAATTAGTTCAGACATTCTGGAAAGCAATTTGAGACCATGGCCTCCAAATTTTTTGAACTGTGAATAGCCTTTGAATCATCAGTAGCACTAGTAGGCTTTTATCAAAGGGATCAAAGGAAGAGGCAAAAGGCCCATGTGTAAAAAAAATATTTTTGCAGTAGTTAAAACATGGAAACCAAAGGAGTGCTCACAAGTTGGGGAATGGCAGAACAAATTGTGGTCTATGAATGTAATGGAAGATCATTGTGCCAAAAACAATGACACAATGTATAGTTTTCTAAGAAAATGGGAAGATTTGTTTTAAATGATGCAAAGAAAAATGAACCAAACTAGAACAATTTATGTAATAAAAACAATATTTTAGAGAAAAGCATTTTTAAAAGACTTTAGAACTCTAATGCAACAGTGTGAGTTCAGAGGACTAAAAATGAATCACCGGACCCATCCCCTGCCAGAGAAGTCATAGACTTAAAATCTAGATTATATGTTTACATTTATGTATAACTGTACATATATGTACATGTATGCATATATATTTACACACAAGGCCAATATGAGAATTTGTTTCACTGGATTATGCATTTTATGAGGATTTTCATTTTTAAGAATTGTTCATTTGGGGGGATTAGTAGTAGGAAAATACAAGTTCATAAATGCAAATAAATTCCTCCCCGTGTGAAATAAATAATTTTTTCACCTTTTCTCTGCCTACACTGCTTATTTGTTTGACCCCTCAAAGTTCTAAAGAATTACCAGTGATTTTCCAGTCATTGTTGACAAGCTGAGTTACTTATAATCGACTTCATATTTTCAAAATATACTTTTGATTTTATGAGAGTTCAAACATTTTAAATTATTTTCACCCTGGAGACCAAATAGCCCCTTTATACAAGAGTCAGTAGCTTTTCTTTAAATGTTACTTGGATGAGAAACTCCATTATAATAACCAATGGAAATGTCTTTCCAAGAACAATAACTCTTGCTTTTCCATGTGAAATATTGCTCAGTTTTTTCTTCCATTTTGCTTTCCTTCTGCTGCTTCTATCATGGAGGTATCAATACAAATTCTTGGACATTATTCTGTATAGCTCTCTTCAAAATATTAATGAGTTTACCTACAATTTTTCTGTTATTCTTGCTAAAAAGAATAGATAATTTTCCTTTTTATTTGGTTCTTCCAATATGCAATCATTCTTTTAAAAATGTTTTTTTTTATTTTATTGCAGCATAAAATTTTAATAGCTTCATCACAATATGGAAATATGTTTTGCATGATAATACTTGTATAATGCAAACAAATTGCTTGCTAGCTCTGGGAGGGGGTAGGAAGAGAGGGAGAGAGATAATTTGAATCATATAACTTCAGAGAATTAATGTGGAAATTTGTTATTACGTGTAATAGGTAAAAATAAGATATCTTTATAAAATTTTAAAAAACAGCTTAATATATAAATATTATGTTGAAGATTGACCAGTTACTTCATACAAGTCAGTAGCATATTTGTACTTCCTTGTAGACATGAATCTCCATTGAAAATTGTTTCCTTGAGTCTAGATCTGTGTTGGTCAACCTATCCCATAGGTGCCAGAGGGAACTGCTTCCTTCCCCCTCTCCACACACACATGAGGACAATTCTTACATGACCTATCCTTCTGCCCAGCAGTCCAATAGGAGCCCTTCCTCCCTTCCTGTCTGGGGTAAGGCAGAGGAATCACATGTGGCGTGAAGGTTATAGTTTGGGCACTTGATTTCTAAAAGGTTCATCATCACTAGTCAAGATGTTTCCAAGATCAATAAATGTTTCTTATCTACTTTTTATAAGTTCTTGATAAATTTCTTTCTTCTTTTCTCTGTTTCTTTTTATATCATCCTGACATTAATAAAATGCTATTGGGAATTACTTCCTTGGTTTTCTCCTCAGTATTTATCAGTCCACCAGTGCTTTTTGTAGTCAGTCATGGTAAGCACAATAATTAATTCCACCATATTCTAGTCTTTTCTGTTACATACTGCCATTTCTTGCTTTTAAAAAATTCTTATGAGTTTAAGTAAGAACAAGTTTGTAAGACATTTTAATCTTAAAACTACCTCAAACCTCAAATAAGAATTAAAATTAGGACTTGGGTCCTTAGAATTTTATAAAGTTTATTAGAATTGTTTGGATAGGTAAAGGCAGAGAGATAGAGAGAAAAGTATATTCTAGCTGACCACATCGCTTCTTCAGCAGCACCCCAACAGGCAAGTTCCTTGGCCAGATGCTGGAGACAGAGAGAGCCTTTACTTCCTTGTCTTGAATCTTTTAACCTCCCTCTCCGTTCAAAGTCAAATTCAGTCATGTCCAGATAAGTGCATAGTCCACAATCCCGTGAAGGTGATATAGGTGAAGCAAACTTACACAGGCTCACCTAGACTCCAGTGAGCTGCATTACCCCCCAAAAAAGGGAGAAGGATAGAACTTCACTCACACAATACTAACTACACTCATCTAATAATCAGTAGATTTTCTCAATATCCATTTAGATGTAGAGATGTATGAGAGACAATAGAAAATTATTAATTAGACTCTAGATGGTGCTAAGAGCACTATTTCTTGATTTAAAATAATATCTTACCAAATTCTTTTTTCCATCTTTTTTCTGCTTATGATCTACTATGAACTATTACACCATATGGCTAGTAGAAACTACTATATACTAGCTCTACTAGTACAGATTGTTTTGTTGTTTTTAAAAAATTCTTTTATTTTACTTATTCTTGCCATACCAATCAAACTACCAAATAATTATAGAACTAGAAAAAAAATAAAATTTTTCTGGAAGAGCAAAAAGTTAAAGAATATCAGGAGAACTAATGGGAAATAATGTGAAGGAAGGAGGCCTAGCAGTACAATATCTCAAACTATACCATAAAACAGCAATTATGAAAATAATACAGTACTGGCTAAGAATTAGAATGATAGATCAATGGAGTAGATTAGATACCCAATATTTAGGGGTAAATAGCCTTAGCAACCTAGTGTTTGATAAACCTAGACCCCAGCTTTTGGAATAAGAACTCATTATTTAACAAAAACTGCTGGGATAATTGGAAAAGAGTATGGCAGAAAATAGATATAGACCAGTATCTCACACTGTATACCAAGATATGGTCAAATGGATATATGATTTAGATATAAAGAGTGATACCATAATTAAATTAGGGGAACAAAGAATAGTTTGCCTGGCAGATCCTTAGAGAAGGGAAGAATTTATGACCAAACAAGAGATAGAGAGTATTATTAGATGTACAATGAATAATTTTGATTATATTAAATTTAAAAGCATTTGTACAAACAAAACTAAAATAATCAAGATTATAGGGGAAGCAACAAACTGAGGGAGGGATATCACAGATTTCTCTAACAAAGTTTTAATTTCTCAAATTCAGAAAATTAAGTCAAATTTATAAGAATACAATCAATTACCCAATTGACAAATGGTCAAAGGATATGAACAAGCAATTTTCAGATGAAGAAACCAAAGCTATCAATAATCAAATAAAAATGTCCTAAATCCCTCTTGATTAGAGAAATGCAAATTAAAGCAACTCTGAGGTACCACCTCATACCTATCAGATTGGACAATATGGTAGTAAAGGAGAGTGATAAATGTTGGAGAGGATGTGGCAAAATTAGCACACTAATGCATTGTTGGTGGAGTTGTGAACTGATCCAACCATTCTGGAAGGCAATTTGGAACTATGGCCAAGGGCTATAAAACTGTGCATACCCTTTAATGCTGTAAAATTGCTACTGGGCCTGTATCGCAAAGGATAATAAAAACAGGGAAAGGACCTACTTGTATGAAAATATTTATAACAGCTCTTTTTGTAGTGGCAAAGAATTGGAAATTGAGAGGATGTCAATCAATTGAGGAATTGCTGAACAAATTGTGGTACCTGTTGGTGATGGAATACTATTGTGTTATAAGAAATGATAAGCAAGATAATTTCAGAAAAAGTCAGAAATATCTACAGGAACTAATGCAAAGCAAAATAAGCAGAACTGGGACAACATTGTACACACTAACAGCAATATGGTATGATGATAATCTGTGAAAGCTTGGCTACTCAGCAATGCAATGATCTAGGGCAATTCTGAATGACTTATGTTATACTCTTCTAGAGATAGAACTGTTAGAGTTATCTTTCATGTCAGTGTATCTTTGGTTTTATTTGGGGGGGGTTGGTTATGGAAGTGTGTTTTGCATGATAGCAAAAATAAAATTAAAAAAAAGAATATAAGTATCTATCTTTAAAAGACTAATTGTTCAAGACTAATCCTAATCTTAATCCTCCATTCAGAAATTAGTAGGTTTCCTCTCCTCCTATTTAGGTGTGAAACTTCAATGGAAAACTATTTCCTAGAATAGAGACACTTAAGGGTACTAAATATTTCTTGCAAATTTTTTTAGGGACTTGCTAAATTCCTATCTTCCTCTATTTAAGTCCTCCAACAAATAATGTCAGTTCATTCAGGATTCTCTGGTTAATTCTTTGCAGAATTCTAAAATATTCATCAGTGATTTTCCAGTCATTTCTTATACACAAGTGAATTCTTTCCTCCACATGCCTTGATCAAACATTTAAAAGGCATCCAATTTTAATCATTTCATTGGATACTATTTATTTCACACCAAAAGTTAGTTTTTTCCTCTATTTCCTTTTAAATGTGAACTTCAATATGATAGTTAAAGTAAAATTGTCTCTTGAAATCTATATGCTTCAGGATCTCAATTTCCTGATTTTTTATAAGATCATTATAAGAAGTCCTTTCTTCTACTTTTCACTAAGTTGTTCATGTCATTCAGTTATTAATATAAGATCACTGGGAAGAGGCAGAGTCTGGATGGTGGTTTAGAAGCAGCAAAAATCGATTCCTCTGTTAAAACCCTTCCATACCAATCAAAAACATCGTGCTTTGAGGGGGACAGAAAACCAAATATAACAACACGACAGAGACAGGGGGGCCCCTCTTGCTCAATGCAACTCTCAAATGGTATGCAAAGAAGACTGAATTCTAGAGTTTAAGAAAAAGAAAGAAGGAGGGTCCCAGGACCCCTCTCCCACCTACTGTGCTGAGACTTGGGTGGTTGGTGGGATCTGGAAAGAATTTAAGGCCAAGAAAAAGAGAATATTACAAAATGTAAAATGAATAATTTTGATTACATTAAATTAAAAGGGGTTTGTACAAATAAAACCAATGCAAAATTAGAAGGGAAGCAACAAATTGGGGAAAATATAACAAAAACCTCTGACAAAGGTCTAATTTCTCAAATTTATAAGTGGCTAAGTCAGTTGTACAAAAAAATCAAGTCATTCCCCAATTGATAAATGGGCAAGGGACATGAATAGGCAGTTTTCAGATAAGGAAATCAAAACTAACAATTAGCACATGAATAAGTGTTCTAAATCTCTTATAATTAGAGAAATGCAAATCAAAACAACTCTGAGGTACCACCTCACCCTTAGAAGATTGGCCAATATGGCAGCAAAGGAAAGTGATAAATGCTGGAGGGGATGTGGCAAAATTGGGACACTAATACATTGCTGGTGGAATTGTGAATTGGTCCAACCATTATTGAAGGCAATTTGGAACTATGCCCAAAGGACACTAAAAGACTGCCTGCCCTTTGATCCAGCTATATAAACCCACTGCTGGGTTTGTACCTCAAAGAGATAATAAGGAAAAATGCTTGTACAAAAATATTTGTAGTCGCACTCTTTGTGGTGACAAAAAAATGGAAACTTGGGGGGGGGTGTACATTGATTGGGGAATACCTGAATAAATCGTGGCCTCTGATGGTGATGGATTATTGTGCTGAAAGGAATAATGAACTTAAGGAATTCCATGTGAACTGGAACGACCTCCAGGAATTGATGCAGAGTGAAAGGAGCAGAACCAGGAGAACATTGTACACAGAGACGGATACACTGTGGCACAATCAAGTGTAATGGACTTCTCTACTAGCATTAATGCAATGATCCAGGACAATTCTGAGGAACTTATGAGAAAGAAACTATACACATCCACAGAAAGAACTGTGGGAACACAAACACAGAAGAAAAACATATGATTGATTACCTGGTTAGATGGGGATGTGATTAGGGATGTTGACTTTGATCTATTGCAAATATTATTAATATGGAAATGGGTTTTGAGCAATGATACATGTAAAACCTAGAGGAATGGCTCATTGTTTCTGGGAGGGGAAAGGGAAGAGGGGTGAGAAAAATCATAAATCATGGAACCATGGAAAAATGTTCCAAATTAATTAAATATATACATTTAGAAAAAGATCACCAGGAATTTTCTGACCAAGTGCTTTCGAAAGTGTTAATGAATACACTTCTGATTATCTAGTTATCCCTGGTGAGGAGGGTAAGTGATTCCCTCATATTCCCAGTCCATCTCATTGGCCCTATTGTCTTTTTTAAAAAATACTTTTGATTTTATTAAGGTCCAAACATGTTTTTTAGATGTCTTTAAATATTATGTTACAGATGGGCCAATCCTTTTACTTAGAAGTCAAGAGATTTTCTTTACTTCTATAAATTTTGATATAAACCTTTAATATGGTAACAAGGAAATTATGTCCTGGGACTCACATTTTTCCAAAATCAATTTCTTGTCACTTTCTATGAGATTTTTCTAATTTCCTTTCTTTCTCTTATCTCTGATTAGGTAGCAAATACATTAATTTGCATAAGTTGATTTCTTGGGTGGCTTTATCCAAAGTAATGATTTCACTAGTGATTTCCCCATCATTCCTGGCAATCAGAGTCATCCATTTACAATATGCCCTGCTCTTCCAATATGCCATCTTTGATTCTTTTATTTTTAATTAAAAAAAAAAATTTAGCCTTATTAAAATGCAGACATCTTTTAAGACATTTTTCTTTAAATCTTATATCAAAGATAAACCAGTCCATTCATATGTAATTCAGTGTTCTCTACCTCCATTTTTGTATGACTATTCAATGTGAAATATTTCTTTTCCTAGAATCTAGGAGTACTTCATAGTGCTTTCCTAGAATCTAGAAGATGCTTCCAAACTCTGTGTTTCCTGTCTTTCTTTCCCCCCCTATTTCTCTAGTTCTGCTATTAATGTTTGTTAGGAATTTCCTAGCTGACTTTAAAATATTCGTCATTTCACCCTCAATTTTTATCATCATTAATTAGCAATATAATTGATTTCCTCATTTGCCTAGGTCTTCCAGTATGCTCATTTACATGGACATAGTCCTCAAAAGTTTTGAGGAAAATCAGCCTCAAAATATGGGTGATGTCTAAAACATCAAAATCATGTGATACTAAATCTATTGCTATTAATATTCTTACTATTCATGTTCTAACCTTGGTTCAGTGCTCATTCCAAGTTACTTGGTTCTCTCTTGCTATATAAGAATTATACACATAAACCTTAATGCTGAGGTCATGATAGATCCACAGCAATAAGTTTTATACCAAAGGAATTTCTGCAGCTAAAACACAAATGTCCTTGTAAAGGATCATTGGATCAGTTTGTGAATAACTTTGAGCCAAATAGCACTGCTTAGTCTGGCTACAACAATTAATGAAATTATTATTATTGTTATTATTATTATTATTAAAGTTTCAAATCCCCTGTCCAGCACTTTACATATGTTCAGTAAAATCAAACATTATGCTTTGGGGGCTCATTAAATTACTCATCCAAAATCATTGAATCTGCCAGAGATGACTATGAAAATATTTACAGTAGTCAATTTGACCTCTTCTACCTTTATTATAACATATACAGAAAATGTGCAAGTTCTTTACAGGTAAATATTTTACATTCATGTTTTACTTAGAGGGCTCATTCTCTAGGTAATATGAGTACCAGCATGCTAGTGCTCATATCATCCTTTTTCTCCCTGCTTACTGACTGGAGATCCATGGGGAGAGGCAATGCTACAAAGTTCTTTTTAATATTATTAACATTCCTGATACTGAATTGACATGTCTCCTAAAACTTACTTTATTTTTTCTCTAATATCAGGATAATGATCAAAAGCATCTTTAAATAGGATTTTGGAACCACCTCTTTCTTTTAAATTTCTTTCAAGTTCTTACGTATTCTATTTCTTAGTTTCTCCTATAATCGTTCTCCTTTGGTTGGGACATAGATTTAGTCTTTGCAAACATGATGTCTTTCTTAATTAAAGGAAAAGCACTCTAAGCCAAGTGTTTCTCTCATCTTACTCAAGCACCTCTCTCTCTGGTCCATTTTCAGCAAAAGAGGTTTTTCCCCCTAGTTTTTGCCTCATCATTAAAAAATCTCTATTTTTAAAATTTATTTTTCCATCATGAAACTGGCAGATTTCTGAGTATATTTTGGTCTAGAGTGCTTAGGAGCTTTTCCTTGTCTCCCCACTAGCTTAAAAACCTATAGCACTTTTAGAGATCATCCAGTCTTCTTCCAGCCTTTGAGACTGGCAAGAGTCACAATCAATCAGTGTTCGAGTATAATGAGTATAACGATCCAGGGTGAGGCACTAGCAGCCTCTCCTCACCACCTCACTCACAGCTCCCTATGAGTTCTGGCTCTCTAGGAGTGTGATTGAAACTAAATACATTTTATGCATGACAAATTGGTCAACTGCTTGATTCTAGCTGCCTTTGGCAATACAGTATATACTGCAGGAGCCAATTCTGAGGATACCGAATACAAAGGCAAAACTCTGGCCCTCAAGGATGTTGTATTCTGCTAGATGGGAGACAGGAAATAGGTATAACATTTAAACATAAACAAATGAATGTTAATTTGAGGAGGACAAAGAGAATACTAACAATTAATAGGCTAGTAATAATTAGCATTTATATAGTGCTATAATGTTCATACTACATTTTACAAACACCTCATTTTATTCTCATAACAACCCTAGGAGGTACGTGTTAGTTACTGTCATTCCCATTTTACAGATAAGGAAACTGAGGTAGGCAAAGGCTAAGTAAATTGGTCAGAATCACACAGTTGGAAAGTGTTTCAGGACAGAGTTGAACTGCGGTCTTCTGAATTCCATGTCTGGTCCTTTGTCTAATGTACCACCTTAATTGCAAGGCTTTATATGGTACATGAGATGAGCTTTGAAAGAAAATAGGGGCCTAAATTCTCAATTTATTATGTTCTTGGCTCTTATTAGACAAGGACAAGATAAACTCATTTATTATTCCCAGGTTGATTCCTGTTGCCCTCGTAAAAAGAATCATTAACTTCTTTGTGGTGCAACGTCTGAAAATGTGAGCATGACTCGTGTCTCCTTAAAGCATTTTTGAAGCCCAAATATGACTCCACTCTTTGCCTTATGTGAGTTGTCAAAAGAACACACATATTGTTGCTGTGGTGTTTATAGACAATAAAATATATGGAGAGGCAGAGTTGAAGAAGGAGTGCATTCCAGACAGAGAGAACGAAGGTGCAAAGATGGGAAATCTGGTGCCAGCAAATAGGTTAACTTAACTGGAATGGAATACATTAAAGGAAGTAATGTACAATAAACCTAGAAAGGTAGGCTAAAGCAGTGGTAGTAAACTCAGAGAGAAGCAGGGACTACTTAACTATACGTAAGGATCGCTACAACCTACAAATTAACTTAAAAAGAAGCACATGTTAATATTTTCTGTGTTGGTATATTTTTATTTATTTTGTTAAATAATTCCCAATTACATTTCATTCTGATTCCCACCTTATTCAAGTGTGTTTTTGGAACCACAGGCATCCCTCAACTGAGAGTTTGACACTTCCACACTAGAACCAAGTTATGAAGGATGTTAAATGCCAAGGTGTAGAATTGTGTTTTATCCTGGAGGCAGTAGGGAGCCAATGAAGACTCTTGAGGTGGGCATCTGGATTCAAGATGGCTTGAAGAGTAGAGAAACTAGAAGTTTTAGTCCAATTTTGTAGCTTTTGTAGGTGAGTCATTCACATGGAGTTTTCATTTTTAATCCCTTAGTTTGGTGGCCATATCGCTGTGACTGGGAAAGTCCATTTCAAGTTTCTGGAAGTTTTTCTTTTCTTGTTAGAATGTCCATATTTCTGAGACTACAAGAGCAAACAAATAGCTCTGCATTAAGGTTATCCCACCATTACCATTAGGCTTCCTGGGATTTTGCCATATTTTAAAGCCCCCAGACTCAGCCTAGTAAATCATATAGCTCTGACCTCAGAAATATGTGCAGTGGGTCCCTAGTTTTTGAATCTTGGGACCATTTCCAGGAGTCCTTCTGCAGACCTGGATTGGCATGAGAGGAAGAGACAAACGATGAAGGCCCTCCTAGCCTTGAGGAAGAGCTATTTTCAGGCCACATCTTCATCCACAATCCAAAATTAATGGGTTTCCAGTATAAGATTTTATTTTATGAAAATGATGAACTTTGCACCACATCTCAAAGGCATTTCTCAGTCAAAGGGAATGAAAAAATTGCTAGGAAGAATAGATCTCCAGTTTGACTTTGGAAAGCCCATTTGTCACTTCTTTTTAAAAAGTTCCTTTCCTGTGGATTATTTTCTTCTCTTACCTGCTTAATCAATTCTCAATTTAGTATGCCCTTGGCTCTTATTGGACAAGGGTAAGATGAACTTGTTTGTAATCCCCAGGCTGATTCCTGTTCTCCTTGTGAAAAGAATCATCAACTTCCTCATGTTGTTAAGGTTTGAAAATGTCAGTAGCATCACTTCCATCACCTCACAATGTTTTTGAAGCCAAAATATGGTGTCCTGATACATACTAAGAGTTGGTTCTTGACTTATATTAGTTTACGGGGGAAGGTACATCCCATTGATGTGATGGGTATAGCTAGTGAAATAATGAAGGAATACATAAATGGAGATTTGTAGTATTTGTGTCAACATTTATGTAGAAAGGGTCAGGCTAAATTCAAGACTAATTAAGAAGAATACTACCTGATGATAGGGCAATTTGGAAAGGGAAGGAAGAAAGAAATCTCTTCTATCTGCTGGGTATGCTAGAAAATCTCTAGTTCATTTGCCACTTGTTTACCTTCAGACTTGAACCTCTGTTGAAGTAACAATCCTCCTAGGGAAAGGGGAGGTAACACTTGAAACTGTTATCAGTGATTGAGGCTTTAGTGTGAATGAGTTTCACATCCAATTTTGGCAGAAGTTTCCATAGTGAAGAGACTAAGAAGACACTGAACTGCTAAGTATTGTGGGAGAGGAAAAACCAGAGGACATGGATTTAAGTTGTAGTCCTTACACTTCCCAGCTGGAGTAACTTTGGGCAAGTCATTCTCCTCTCCAGACGTCAGTATTCACATCTGTAATATGGAGTTGGACTAGACAAGCTCTAAGATAGAAGGATTCATGTGTGAATCATTAAGTATATAGACACAAGACTTACCCAAGAACTCCTTGCTCATTTCAGCCATAGTTACAAGAGTTCCAATTATAAAAGCAAAGGGGTACCACTAAAGAGGGAAAAGTCACAACTCTGCTATGCTAAAGACCACAAAGACATACTTCAATTACATCAGGTGCATTTTTAACCCTTGAGACTTCAGTTTCTTTGTGTTCCTGGTATATTTCATCTTTAGGGTTTTAAAAAGCTTTTCCCAGTTTATTTATTTGTTTATTAAAAAAACCCTTACCTTCCCTCTTGGAATCAATACTGTGTATTTGTTACAAGGCAGAAGAGTGGTAAGGGCCAGGCAGTGGGGGTCAAGTGACTTGCTCAGGGTCACACAGCTGGGAAGTATCTGAGGTCATATTTGAACCCAGGATCTTCTGTCTCTAGGCTTAGCTCTCAATCCATTGAGCTAGGCAGCTGCCCCCTCCTATTATATTTAAAATGAAAATGGTAGACTAATAATTATAATGCCCAATATTTTCTTAGTAATTATATTTTCATACTTTTGCTTTCCATTCCTTATCTCTTTAATCCTCATAACCATGTGGGTAGATTGGGCAAATATCATTTTGATTTAGTAAATAGGAATAACAAGACTTAGAAAAAGTTTGACTTTTACAAGGTCACTAAACCACCCAAGAGCAGAGGGACAAGCCTAATATTCTAGTATGCTCTCCGTTACAATAGCTGACCTCTGGGGTGCCTTCTAGCATCCTATGATCACAATCCACAAGTCAGTCATTCAGTGATTGGTGCTGATCAGTCATTCAAATAAGCGTTTATTAGGTGCCTACTATGTGCTAGGTACTGCATTAAGCACAGGCCATACAAAAATAAGAGCTAGCATTTATAGGGCACTTAAAATGCTTACAGATATCATCTCATTTGATCTTGACAACAACCCTGGGAGAGAGGTGCTTTTATCATCCCCGTTGTACAGATGAGGAAACTGAGGCTGAGAAGAGGTTAAACAACTTGCCCAGGGTCAGTCACCCAGCTAGGGAGTGTCTGTGGCAAGACAGTTGCTCCTGTTTCCAAGCCCCACTTCTCTATCTACCATGCTACCTAGATAACTAATAGACCTCAGAGGGTGGGTCAGTAGAGGGCAATAGTCTTGAGACTCAATATCCAAATCCCTTGATGTGCCCTTGTAGAAGTGACTATTGAAGTAGCCTCCAAGGGCTAAGTTATTGAACCGACTTCAAGAGGACGTCCTTTTGCCATTGTTGGACCATGAATAGATGAAGCGTCTCTACTTTAAGGTGGGAGTTTGAAGGCCCAGAGAAATCTCTTCCTTAAGAGGGTATTTTAGGATCAATGACTATTTCACCAATTTTTACTAAAAAATAAATGACTTTTAGTGAAAGAACAAAATCAGGGTGAACTTAGGGAGTGGATTTGAGTTGAGAGAAAAAGAAGATACACTTCCTACATTTTATATGTGCAATTATCCCTTCAGAAAATCTATAGTTACAGCCTTTTTACGTTATGAAATGCCTTTCTGGTTTGAAGCCATGAAAAGTGGTTAGTGTATTTGTAGGAGAGCTTAAACCCTGGCAGAAGTCTTTCTGAAAGCAGGCAAAATTGTTTAAAATAAATCTTTGCAGTGAATGTGAAGCCCAAGATTTAGGGGAGCCAAATGCTAGTTTGATGTCTGCTTATATCTTAAAGAAAACATCAGTGAAGGAAAGACACCATTAGTGATGAAGGAATACAAGATCTGAACTTACTGATGGTTGCCAATGGCAAATCCGGATGTCCTTGTGGGAGAACAAGAGGCTGGCTTCAGCTGCTCATCTGCCATACTGGCAATGGCTATGTTCAAAAGTCTATTATTATTCCAAAAATGCAATGTGCAGGCCAAGATCTCCCACCTGCTGTGTCTAGGCTGAGCAAAGTGCTAGCCCCTTATTTTGCAGGTTTCACACAGACAAGTCTGTCGTCTGTAGCTGTCTTAACACAACCTGCTCCCTGGCCAGCCTTTTTTACTTCAAGGAAAACATTTTTTTCCAAGCATAGAAAGGGGATCAGATTCTAGTCGCCAAGACTGATGATGCTACTGAGCCTAGAAGAAGAATGAACTCGATTCCTCCATGACCAAAACAAATTTCTATCCTTTTCTACACTTTTTTGTTGATACTAAAGCTATTCCACATGTCATGAAGTCTCAGGGCAGTATTAAAACAGAAAAGTATTCCAAGTATAGCCTGTAATAAATAAGCCTTAAGTAGAGCTGAGAATGTTTGAGGAAATCCTCACGAGTCTTCCTCATGTTCTTCTTCTTTGGGGGACTACACAACACTCATTAATCATGCTTCATGCCTCTCCACTATTTCCACAGATGGAATAACCACAAATACACAGGGAAGTCTTTTTTGGGATCCGTCCCAGCTAACCTTATTATCTGTGAAAGATACGTGGGTTTTAGACTGAATACATCATGAGTACAGAAAAGAGCTTCCAAAGGGACTTAAAAATTAGGAACATTTAGTGAAG
The DNA here is from genome assembly GCF_027887165.1 of Monodelphis domestica. NCBI lineage: Eukaryota > Metazoa > Chordata > Mammalia > Didelphimorphia > Didelphidae > Monodelphis > Monodelphis domestica. The sequence continues at coordinate 17,803,682 of NC_077235.1, read as the reverse complement.
GCTCGTGTCAGGGAAAAGTAAATAGAAATTAAATAGCATTCCTTTGTAAAATTAAATGAAAACAACTCAAGGTGACAAAGTGAGATAGACACTGTCCCGGGTGGAGAAAATAGGAATTAGGTACCCAAAGTGGAACATTGTAGAGACAAAATAATTGATTATCAGGAAACAAATGAACTAGAAGGCACTTTCCACTTAGGTGTAGATCAGATTTCATTGGAGTGGAGCCAAGAGTTTGAAAAGGGGGCTAGATTGGATGTTATTAATATTAGTAAAAAAAAAAACATTTGTGAGATAATGAGAAATAAAAGGAAGAGAAAATTGTTTTGACGATGAGACAATTCAAAATTGGGAGGGCAGAGGAAGTAGGGTAGACCATGAGGGTAAACAATGGGTAGAAATAAGGTGAAAGGGCAGGCATGCCCCCCTTTAATGTCATTCATTGGTTCTATGAAGACATGATGTGAAGTGAAGCAATGTGATAGGGCTATTGGTGCCATGGGAATAATGTTATAAAAGGATACTCCGCCGAATGTTGCGGTGTAATATCACAGCTTTATAGAAAGGTTTGGTTAGAAGGTGTTTGATGGACTCATGAACTTGGGTCCATCCCCAAAAGTGTAGATCACACACTGTCTCTATGTAGAGTCCTACATAGAGAATCTCTCCAGTGTACCTAGGGAGCTTCATCAAGATCAGAGATTTCTTAACCGTTTTGTGTCATGGACCGACCCTTTTCACAGCCTGGTGAGCTCTGTGGAGCCCTTCTCAAAATAACCTTTTAAATGAACAAAATACATGAGGATTACACAGGAAACAAAACATCTGGAAATGGTTACAGACCCCAGCTTAAGAAGCCCAATTTGTCTTTTCTCATCTGTTAGCCTTCATTCTCACTGAATGATTGTAGGACCGTAGATTTAGAGGTGCAGATTTCTTTAGAGTCCACATGTATATTCCCTTCACTTTACAGATAAAGAAACCGAGGCTCAGGAATATAAAACGATTTTCCAAAAGTCACACAGCTATTTTTTTTAAACCCCTCACCTTCTATCTTAGAATCAATACTACGAATTGGTTCCAAGGCAGAAGAGTGGTAAGGGCTAGGCAGTGGGGGTCAAGACACTTGCCCAGCATCACACATTTAGAAAGTGTCTAAATTCAGATTTGAACCCAGGACCTCCCATCTCTGGGCCCAGCTCTCCATCCATTGAGCCACTCAGCTGCCCCCAGCTATTAAGTTTCAAAATCAGAATTCGAACTCAGGTCTTCCTGACTATAAGTCTACTGCCATAATGCACTATGTCATGTCACCATTTCTAGCCCACCTCCTTTTCTGAGTATATGTTTTCTCCTGTGGTGTATTGAATAGAGCATGAGCTTGGAGTTAGGAAAGAGTTGGATTTGAATCCCACTTCAAACACTTAATAGCTGTGAGACCCTGGGCAAGTTATGTAACTTCTTCCAGCTTCAGTTTCCCCATCTTTTGTGAAGCTAATATGAGATAACAAGTGTAAAGCATGTTGCAAACCTTTAAGTGTTATATAAAAGCATGTTATTAGCATCATCATCATCATTAGCTTTTTATACTCCTTGTATAAAAGGAGTGTCCTAATTACTTACACTAAATCCTTTCTTCTTCTTCCTCTTCTTCATCCTCCTCCACCTCTTCCTTCTAATTTGGATTTTTCTGAGACGATAATGTTTCGTGATTCGCAGCCATGTGGCATCATAGTGTATTAGCAAAACAACATGACCCAGGCTAAAACGACTTTTCCTGTGTTATTACTACCATTTCCTACCAGGAAGGTTGAGAGAAAAAAGAATATGAGGCAAAAAAATGCACAACTCTACAGATCATCTTTTTAGGCTCCTGTCTAGTCTTCCTAAAGACACATGGTAGGTCCCATTTCTAACCCTGGGGCTTTTATGATCCGAGAGGAATGAGCACCTACTCAAAAGAATCTGGAACTCAGCGTTAATGTGGCACAGGCTGTGTTATTTCATCCTCACGAGGATGGGGACTCATGAGCCAGTGGTACAAGCAGCAAACATGTACAAGGAATGGGAGCACCCAGGCTCCCTTTTTCTTAGCAAGAATCAATTTCTCCCCTTGTTCTCCATGGTCTGTTTACTAAAGAGTTATAATCTATTCATGAAAGCCAGCTGATCAAAATGCAATTTACAACTCCAATCATTCACATTTAAGTAAAGCAACTTCACCTGTCAGCCTCTTAAAGGCTCGATCTAGCATGTGTTCCTTGTCATGTCCTGATGACATGAATGTGGGGAAAAGGACCTTAAGCTGGGAACATGAAACTTAACTCAATTTTCTTTTCTTTGTATTCCATTATATGGCTCATGAGAAGAGTCCACCATCTTGCTAGGACCTGCTCCTTACATGATCTTCCCTAGTTATTAGTGTTCTCTCCATCTGGAAATTATTTTTATTACTATGCCAGTTTTTTTTTCTGCTTATATGTGTGTATTGTTCATCTGGTCTTTGATGGCAGGACCTGTTTTTATCCTTTGCCTTCTCAGGGCCTTGCACATAGTAGGCACTTACTAAATGGTTCTTGAACTAAGTTGGATACAGAAAAATTGAGATGGAAAAAAAGTTGATGACTTGCTCCAGCCCATAGAGCATTTTCCAAGCTAAGACAACCCCTGGACTGTTTTTCTCTGAACATAACATATTCCAGAGGATCCCAGTCAAATGTGGAGTAGAGCAGGCTATATATTGGCTATGTCAGAAAATAAATGCCTATTTTTTATACCTCAGAAAATTTTACTTTTAATTTAATACGAGAATATTATAAATAGGGGACTGGAATGACAGTTTATAATTGGAATGAATTATCTGTATAGTTATTGCTACATTCTATTACACTCCTCTGAGAAGAGCAACATACCCCAAAGAAACAAATTTGTAGATCTATCCAAAGTATTATTTAATTATATAATTGATTTTAGTCTATTTTGGCCATGCCAGCTTTTAGAAATAGGGAAATAACTTCACAACTTGGGACAACAGAAAAAAAAAGGTTGTATAAAGAAATATATGTTTATTTTTTGGTTTACAAATTAATATTTGCAATGCAATAATCCAAGACAGCTCTAAGAGACTTATGAGAAAGAATGCTATTCACATCTGGAGAACGAACTGTGGAAGTAGAATCACAAATGAAAAACAGATGATCTAGCACTTCTTTATTTGGCTATAGAATTTGGGGCTTTGGTTTTAAAAGATGACTATTACAAAAATGAATAATATGGAAATAGTTACTGAGTGATAATACATGTATAACAGTAGAATTACTTATCAGCTATGGGGTGGGGGGGAGAAAGAGAGAATATGAATCATGTAACCATGGGGGAAATTTTAAATTTTAATTTATTTTAAAAATAAAATAAAATAAAAATTAATCTTTCCTTCTTGGCAGTGAGGTGGTGAGTCTAAGAGTTGGAAAGAGTCACTGTCTACCTCAGTGTCTTCATCTGTAAAACAAAACTAATAATATCAGCTACTTCCCAGAATTGTTGCGAAGATCAAATGGGATATAGGCATTTTTCCTTTCTGATGGCACCATCAACTGGTGGCAAAAGATGGCTGTTTTTATTTTTTACTTATGTCACCAGATGAATCAGAAGAACTTCTGATTTTGCTCACTAAACTAAGAGAGCAGTACCTCATTTGTTAAATTATTTATTAATTTTAAACATGTTTTTCAAATGTTGAATTCCAGATTCTCTCTCCTCCTCTCACAATCCATTGAGAAGGCAAACAAAATTATATCAATTATTCATGTGAAGTCATGCAAAACATATTTCCATATTAGTCATATTGCCAATAAAGGAAAAAGAAAGAAAGAAAATATTATTCTTATGTTCTCTGGGCTGAGGGTTCCTGATGCTGTTGCTGCTACTTGGGACTACCACTGCAGCAACTCCAAGGACTGTGGCTGGCACTGTTGTTATGCTCTGGGCCATAGCCCACCCCATTGACCCAGACTTCTTCTACTAATCTCCTTAATTGTCTCAGGATGGAGAAATGCTTCCTTCTGAGGTTTTGTTGGCTCTCCTATTCCAAAATTGGATTTGAGAAGTTATTTTAGTATTATTTCGTGGGGAATATTGGGAGAATTCAGCTGTATTGCTGTCTGCACTCTGCTATGTTAGTTGATTTTCTTTTTGCCATTTTGGCTAAAACTGAAGTAGCCTCAAGTTTTTAAATGTCATGATATTAAGAGGAAACTAGCAGAAGGACAGTTGTTAGAACTCACGGCTTGGGCTATTATTGTTCATTTTGAAAGAGTAGTCATTTGATTATTACAAAGCAAGCATCATGCCTGTACAAAAATTGTGCATAATACAAATAGCTGTCCTCAGAGAAGATTAAAGCAGCACCAGATAAAATGCACTGGATCAGAGAGTACTTAGAAAGATATTTCCTTCTCATTTAATAACCAGGCCCCATCATTTCCTGGGACCTTTGCAGAGCAAAAAGAAATAGCATGGCAGTGGTACCAATTATTTCTGAAAATTGTAAGAGAGAAAAGTCTCTCTAGTTGGTTCTTGGAGGGACAGTATAGAGCATAAAATGGATATTGTGATGTTGCGAATGAGGCTTCAGCATTATTACATTGCAAATAGTGAATTGTGAAGCATTCGAGGATAGTGGAGAGGGAGATTTCCCTTGGAGTCAGAAGATATTCTGCTTCAGATCCATAGTAGTACACATGCAACCATTTGAAAGTCCCTTAACCTTTCAGTGTCCTAGGCAACACTCCCTAAGGAGACTCTAAATTATAGGTGAGTTACATCAGTTGAATGAGCTTCTATACTTACATTTCCCTATCCTAATGAAATCATAGTTCCAGATTTTTTCATACCAAATTGAAAAACAGAAAAGATTCGTCACCAAAACTGAAACTTCTGAAAAGCAAGTTAGTAAATCTATATCAAAGACATCACCATCTCCATTAACCACCGCCACCCCCACTGTTACAAATTCTATCCTTAAAGAGCACAAGTTGTTTGGGAAATTGTTCTCATTTTTGAATTCAGAAACTATCTACACACCAGGAAAAGATTATCTTCAGCCACTTGGTAGTTGCTGGCAACAATTTGTTCACACCCTCTTGTGTTTTATAAAATCATCCAAACAACTTCTCTACCAGCAGCAATGCAGTGATCCAGGACAATTCTGAGGGACTTCTGGGAAAGAATGACTATCCACATCCAGAGAAAGAACTGAGGGAGTGGAAACCCAGAAGAAAGTCAATTGCTTGATCACATGGGTTGAGGGGGACATGATTGGGGATGGAGACTCTGAATGATCACCCTAGTGCAAATATCAATAATATGGATATAGGTCTTGATCAATGCAAATGTAAATGTATGTAAAACCCAGTAGAATTGCGAATCAGCTATGGGAGGGGAGGGAAAGAACATGAATCTTGTAACCATAGAAAAATATTTTTAAATAATTAAATAAAAATGTTCAGTTAAAAAGTTAAAATCAAATCAAATCATCCAAATACAACAAGCATTTTCTGTGTGCGCCGTGTGAGATGCTAGAGCTACAAAGATAAACTGCAAAACAGTACCCTCATAAGGAGCTTACATCATTTTGGAGAAACAGCATTTCTAAAGATAGTTGTATATGTGTGTATATACTGTTTGTCATCTTATTAGCTTTGCAGTGTTTTATACTGTGGAGACCTCATTAGATCCTGATAGTCCCCCAGCTTTGTTTCATCTGCTTATTTGAAAAGTATAACATTTGTGCCTTTAAGCTATTATTTGGGTGGGAGTGGTAGGCAGGACCAGACCTGTGATTTCATCAGTGGAAGGTTGCTTGGAAATTTTGGTTCAGAGTGACACCTTCTCTGAACCTTAAGAGTCTTGGAGAGTTGCCTGGAGCACTTAGAGGTTAAGTGATTTGCCCAGGGCCTTTGATAAAAATGTTAAACACCACTAACTACAAGCCTATGGCATTCCATTAGAGATTTCCTTCTGAGCTGACATTGAACCATTACTGACTCTTCTTTGAATCCGGTCCTTTAATATGTTCTGAATCCACCCAAACTTTATTTCACCTAGCCAGTATCTTTCCACCTTTTGAAAAAAGGTCAGAGTGGCTCAGTGGATTCAGAGCCAGGCCTAGAGATGGGAGGTCCAGGGTTCAAATGTGAGCTCAGATACTTCCCAGCTGTGTGGCCCTGAGCAATTCATTTAACCCTCATTGCCTACCTCTTACCACTCTTCTGCTTGGGAGCCAATACACAGTATTGACTCCAAGACAGAAGGTGGTAAGGGTTTAAATAAAAATAAAAAGAGAATTAAACTCTATTTAAGGAGAACACTTAGCTCTGGTACCTCCTCATTACTCACTCGCCTACAGTACTCTGTGGCTTCTCTGACTGGCTTCACCGGACACCATACCTCTCTTTCACCTTTTTAGCTTCTTATTATCTTTTGTGTTCCCTGTTAGACTGTAAGTTCCTCCAGGGCAGGGACATTTTTTTCTTCTTATTTGCATAACGCACAGCAAACATTCAATAAATGCTTATTGACTTGGACTTTTCCACAAGCACCTTAAGACCCCATCATTGGTAGAAAAGTTTTCCTTTTTAGCCATTTGGGGCTCATTTCTTTTCAGGTTGTGCCTTTCATTGGTGCTCACTAAAATGATGCAGATGGCTTGGTTTGATGTCTTCTCTACCTGACCTTGTAGATGAGTGTCTAATTGGCCTGCCCCTAGTTGAGTGTTCAAGTCCTGTGACAAGGTAGTCAGAGGATCTGCTAACTTTACTGGAAGAAATAGATCCTTCAAGAAACTGCAGATGATCATTTGCTATAAAGCCACCCTGGCTGCATAGATCTTGCCAAGAGAGTGCAATAATTTCAAACACCTGTCACTTAGGTGCCTGCCAAATAGGCACACACTGAAATGTTACCAGGCGACTTTTCTCTCCTAGGAGCAGGAGAGGCAGATGGAGGAGGAGGTAGGTGTCTTAGGCCTGAAGTTGATAGAAAAGGAAAAGGTGTAAACTGGGAATTAGGGTGTTAATAAAGACTCCCTCTCTCTCTCTCTCTGACAATAGCTGAGGGTAGCTTCTGTTTTTACTTGGGTTTTGGCAGGAATCTAATCATCAATTAAAGGCAGCTGGGCAAGGTAATGAGCCTGAGTGGAAAACCCTGCTATAAATGGGACCTTATTTAATGGATCCCTAGTGCTGAGACCCATGTTAGAAAGTGGTCACAGTTGGCCCGTTTCCCTTAAGCCCCTGCCCATCTCCAAAAAGTATCAAAATGACAGATGCATTCAAGAAGTACAACCCCAGAGTGCTAAAGGAGTTGTGGTAACTTTGTTGTATTCTTATCTGGCCTATTTAAGGTTAGTATAATCAGAAATATGTGGAAAGGGATGGGATGGGGTGGGGTAGGGCAGGGCAGGGTGCCCTGTGGCAGTACCGTTCTCATCCTGCATCAGTGCATTTGGGAGTTCACCTCAGTGGTTTTGTTTTTTCTCAAGCATAAAAGTACGAAAGCCTTTATTTATGGGTCACTGGGCAGTCCTGGGCAGTGTTAACTATTTTTTGGTTTGGAGGTATGCAGATGTATGTTACAATATCAGGACAAAGACTGAAACATATGAATTTTTATATTGTCAGTTAGCATGTTTCCTCACTCCATCTTTTTATGAGTTTAAAAAGCATATTCCAAGATGCGGTGAAGCCAAGATGCCAGATTAAAGGCAAGGCCTCTCCTGAGCTCTCCCAAATTTACCTACAGAAACTCCTCAAAATTAATTTTGAAGTGGCAGAACCCACAAGGGATGGAATAAAACCATTTTCACTTCAAAGACAAATTGGAAGATTAGCAGGAAAGGTCTGTCTCACTCGGGTGAGAATGGAACACAGACCTGTCCGGGTAGACCATGCCCAGCAAACCAACAGTAGATTGTGGGAGTTAACGAAGGCATGAAAGTGTTTTTTCCCAGCTTTCAGCCCCCAGACTCTAAGGAGGTTGGACAAACAATCAGAAGGAGATTGCAGGGGACCTTCTTTTGGTACTGGGAGCAGGATTCTGTTCCATTGCCCATAGGAAGGTATAGGTTGGAGTCCCTGGATAAGGAGGAGCAGGAATCCTGGTAGCAGTTCCAAAGTGCTTGTGGTCACTCATAAACAGGAGAGCAATAATAATACCTCTTCTTAGATCATGTGATTTTGAAAGAATTGAAAACTTGCCCCAAAAACTAGCTCTGAAAACAGCTGTAAGAAAAACTTATTGCTTGGTGCAGTGCCTTCTCTTCGCAAATTAATAAAGCTAGAAATGAAAAAGGAGGCTCATATATATGTCTGTGTGTGTGATTATATATATATATATATGTGTACATATATAGATGTGTGGAGAGAGACAGAGAGAGAGACAGAGAGAAAATGCTAAATGTTGGAGGGGATACTACTTTAGAAAAACACTAAAGTGTTTGATCTATCCAACTCTTCTGGAAAATATATTTGAAACTCTGCATACCCTTTGACCCAGGTATACCACTACTAGGTCAATATCCCAAAGAGATAAAAAATAAAGAACTTTTATTACAGGATTATTTATAGTAGCTCTTTTTGTGGTGAAAAAGAATTGGAAGCTGAGGGGATGCCCCTCAATTGGGAAATGGTTGGACAAACAGTAGTCTATGATTGTGTTGGAATACTCTTGTGCTGTAAGAAATGATGAACAGGATGCTTTCTGAAAAATCTACAAAGTCTTACATGAACTGATGCAAAGTGAAGTGAACAAAACCAGGAGAACATTGTACACAGAAACAGCAATACTATAGGATGATCAACTATGGATGACTTATTTATTCTCAGCAATACAGTGATCCAAGTCATTTCTGAAGTACTCGTGATGAAACATGCTATTCACCTTCTGAGAAAGAACTGAGGGAGTCTGAGTGCCAATTGCAGCATGTTTTTTCTAATTTTATTTTTCTTTAGTTTTTTTTTTTTGGTCTGTGTTTTCTGTTTTAGCATGACTAATATGTAAAGGATTTGAGTGAAAGGACTTGAATAACCTATAACAAATTGCTTGCATTTTTGAGGCGAAGATAGAGGATGAGAGAGAATTTGGTATTCAAAATTTGAATAAATGAATGTAAAAAAATCAAGTATTTGGAAAAATTATTTATTGCAGTGAATTTCAGAGAGCACATCATATTTGCATTTCTGTCATTGCTATGGCAGAGCTTTTCCATATGTACATAGTCTGTCACCCAAATAATAAATAGAAGAGCCTGGCTTATCTCCAGCCATGATGCTGTGACTCTGACTGACCTCAGTGTCCTTGTCACAGCATCATGGCTAGACATTTTAAATTGAGTCAGAAGTCAAAACCAAACCAAGAAATAAATTTGGAAAAAAGTTGATTGTCTTAGCAAAGATAAAATGATTCTTGTGTGGGTTTTTTTTTTGTTTACAATCCAAGTAATAATAATTCATATTTACATAGCATTTTGAGGTTTGCTAAGCATATACTTTAGAACAACTATACATAATAGGAAAGGCATACGTTACTGTTTCAATTTTACAGATGTTGAAAATGAGACAGAGTCGGCCACTTACCCCAAGAATAATTGAAGCAGCTAGTCAATGTTAAATCGAGGTTTCAAACTCATTTCTTTTGACTCCTAGTCTAATACTGTTTCTAGTGTATCACATTACCTCCTTTAAAAAAATCTTCATGTTCTGTCTTAGAAGCAATACTGTGTATTTGCTCCTAATGCAGAAGTGTGGTAAAGGCTGGGCAATGGGAATTGAGTGACTTGCCCAGGGTCACCCAGCAGAGAAATGCCTGAAGTGACATTTGAATCCAGGACTACCTGGCTCTTAATCCACTGAGCCATCTAGCTTTCCCTTTATTACCTATTTAAAATTTCAAAGGGACAGATAGTAGGAAGAGGCCAAAGGGCAGGGTTTTCCCCCTTCAGAATATATCCCAGGTTCTGACACTGGAGCTAATTTAAAAGACTTCATCACCACCCCTGATTTATCATGACTGACAGAAAGCAATCAGACTCTAGCCATGTATGCACTGAAGAAGGGATGGGGAAACGCACCTCTCCATCACCCATGCCTGAAAACAGGCCTCCCCAAAGCTTCCATTGACTTGCCTGGAATGAGAATGGTCTAAGGAAGGCAACTTGTGGGTTTTGTTCATAATGGACCCGTAGGTAAAACCATTCAAAATAAACTGAAATTGAGTCCATAGGTTGGGTGCTTCGGGGAAATAGGACTGAGAACTAGATGTTATATTGACATTTTTCAAACCTTATAGAAAGTATTAATTTAAGGGATACCAAATACTCCGAGGGCCCTTTCACTGTTGCTAAAAAGAAGTGTAATGTGCTACTAAATCTACTTACCACTCGTTATTGAGATCTACAGTAATGCTTTGTTTCTTCAGCTTGTTGAAAATTATCAGGCAAAATTGCTATGCCTGGCTAAGTTGTTCAATAAACCAAAGAATAGAAGTTTTAAGCAGACCATCTTTTAAATTATACTATTAACTAATAATCCACCTTCATTCAAATGGAGTCCATCATCCTTCATTAGGGTATGTAAAAGCTCTAGAAGGCTGTAAAAACTTCACTTTATATTATTACGTGTACGGTTGACTTTCTCAAATCTTTCTTGCTTTGGTCGTGTTCGAGACTTTCTTAGCAAAGGGCCTATAGAATGGACTTTTAAGAGTAGCTCGCTGTTATGTGGTTCTTTTGAAATATCTGCATACAGTCATTGCAGAGACATCGTAGTGTACAGATGCTTGTGCGCTCAGTTTAGTGAGCCGTATTAAATTCTTCATACAATCCCTTTAAAGTGGCTGCACCAAAGTAAAATTGTTGTGTGGATATATCATCATGGACAAGTAGGCATAGACACGTATAGAAAATAAACTTTAAAAAGTGAAAGCTGAGTTAGGAAAGCAAGAGGTAAATTCTTACAAAATTGGTGAAATTATGTTGGACTAGGAAATGGCCTTGGGCATAATTGTTAGACTTCAATCTTTTGATTGAATAACTGTGCGACCTTGAGCAAGCAATAGAGTTTTTCTTCTTTGAAAATGGATGAATTGGAAGGCTGCTACCATGCTCCAGGATTGAGAACCAGGCCCATAGATGGGAGGTCCTGGTTTCAAATTTGCCCTCAGATACTTCCTAGCTGTATGACCCCCAAACAAATCTCTTAACCCTCATTTCCTAGCCATTACTGGCACCAATACACAATGTTGATTCTAAGATAGAAGGCAAGAATTTTTAAAATGCAATAAAAGGAAAATAAAAGAAATGGTATCAATCAATAAGTGTTAAGTAACCACTCTGTGTCAGACACTGTGCCAGGTGCTGGGAATAGAACTAGAGTATTCATTAGCCCTAGTGAAGTTTACAGCTATTAAAGTTGAAAACTTCACCTTTTATAAACTGAATTCGATACCCCTGTTCACTAGTAATTACATTCTACTGAGAAGGTAGATGGGTAAGAAAGACAATATATGTAGAGGCAGAATGTATGTGTATATACGTTAAGAAAATAAATACAAATAAGATAATTAAGTACAAGACAGTTTGAGAAGATTGGCTCTAGCTGTTAAGGGAATTTAGAAAACCTTCATGTAGAGAGATGTATATGGCCCAAAATTTTTAAAGAAGGGATTCTTTGAGGCAGAAGTGAGCAGGGAGTGAATTTCAAGCACAGGGAATAGCCAGTGAAAAATTACATAGACAGGAAATACAATGGTATTGAGGAACAAAGGAGATTGGAAAGACAGGTTGGGGTAAGGTGAAGAGTTTGGAAAACAAAAGAAAACTAAATTTTTTCTATTGGACACTAGAAGCAATAGGGAATCACTAGAGCTTACTTAGTAGGGGGCATAACATGGGCAAACCTGAGCCTAAGAGAAATAGAGATGGTGGACTGGAGTCCAAAGACCAGATAGGAGACCACTACAACAACCCTGGTGTGAAATGAGTGCCGAACTATGGTGGTAACTGTGAATAAAGAGATGAGATTGAATGAGGGATATTTTGGAGATAGAAATGGCAAGATTTGGCAACTGCTTGAATATGTCAGATGAGAGAGAGGGAGTAGTTAAGGATAATGTCAAGATAATAGACCCATGAGACTTGAAGAACAGTGGCATTTTATAGAATGACAGTTTGGCAGTTTAGAAGAAGGATGTGTGTGTGGTTTAGAGTCAACCTGGCTAGATGACTGCAGGGAGCAAGCAAGTGCATGAAATATTTAGAACTTCATATGATTTTTGATGCCATCAATCCAACTCTTATAGCCCAGGAAAGTTAAATGGTTTGCCCAGAGTCATAAGTAGTCTGTGTCTGAGATGGAATTTCAAGCCAAGTAATCCTTACTCCAGGTTCATCACTCTGTCTACTAGACAGTGCTGTCTCTAAAGTGGAAATAAGCATCTCTGGTCCAAAGACATCAAATCTGGTAGCTCAAGAGAAACTTTAATGGCTATTTCCACAATCTGTCCTCTCTCCAACCCTTGAGTAGGAATTATAACGAGATTCCAGAGAAGGGGGAGATATTTATCAGCATCAAGGTGTTGTGGATGGAGTCAAGAAGACTGAGGTTCAAATTGTATTGATGATACTCATTAACTTTGTGATCTTGGACAAGTTACTTAACCTTCTTGTTTCCATGACATATCTACTAAGTCTTCTCTGGAATGTAATCAATGTTGACAGAATAAATTCTCACAATAGGAATTCTCTGCACTAAAACAGAGCCCCTACCAGATATAAGTCATAGATCCTCTGCATATGATTTTTATATCTTAGCAGCAATAATCATACGTCATTAATTAGGTATATTTTGTATGAATTTCGTAGAACTCATTTAACCAAAGAAGGCCTTTTCTCTTCAAAAATATCACCTTGCTAAATACATATCTTGCAAAAATACACACTTGTTAAAATATGTACTTAAAATATTTCTGGAATTTCTCTTTGGAAATGGCCTTTTTGAAACTAGTTTGCAGTACACCAGAAATTTAGTCTCATTACTTTTAGAACCACATTTCTTTTTTGAACCTTACCTTCCTTCCCAGAAGTCTGTGAAATCCTGCGGCTCCTATTACCATGAGCAAATATAAAATTCTCCATTTGGCTTTCGAAGCATTTTACAACCTGGCCTCTTGCCTTATTCCTTTATTCCAGTCTTTCCGTTATTTACCTGTACCACTTTTACAATCTAGATTACACTGGTTGCCGCTCCTCACATAGAAGGCCACATCTCCTGACTCCATGCCTATGTAATGTGTGTCACCCTTCTCCCCTCCTACTTTCTACCATCTGTGATTTGCTTCAAGATTCAGTTCCAATCTCACTTAGTATAGGAGTCATTTCCAGAGTCTTTCTCCTCTTTATCTCCCCACTCTTAGTCTTTCTTGTTAGTCTCTTTCCTCTGAAATTACCTTCCCTACACATTTCACATATATTATTTGCATAGTTTCTTGCATGCTGCTTTCCTCTTTAGAAAGTGAGCTCTTTGCGATAATAAGGAAAAAGACTTGTACAAGAATATTCATAGCTGTGCTCTTTGTGGTGGCCAAAAATTGGAAAACGAGGGGATGCCCATCAATTGGGGAATGGCTGAACAAATTGTGGTATATGTTGGTGATGGAATACTATTGTGCTAAAAGGAATAATAAAGTGGAGGAATTCCATGGAGACTGGAACAACCTCCAGGAAGTGATGCAGAGCGAGAGGAGCAGAACCAGGAGAACATTGTACACAGAGACTGATACACTGTGGTACAATCGAACGTAATGGACTTTTCTTCTAGTAACAATGCAATGACCCCAGGACAACCCTGATGAACTTATGAGAGAATCCTGTTCACATGTAGAGAAAGAACTGCCGGAGCAGAAACACAGAAGAAAATCACATGATTTGTGACTTGTTTATATGAGTACAGGAATTGTGGGTTTGGGCTTTAAAAAGATGACACTATTGCAAGTGTGAATAACATGGAAATGGGTTTTGCATAGTGATACATGTATAACCTAGTGGAACCGCGTGTCAGCTCTGGGAGGGGGGAGGAAAAATCATGAATCATATAACTATGGAAAATATTCTAAATAAATAAAAAGAAAGCTCTTTGAAATAAAGGGCTCTGTTTTTATTTTTTTTTTAATTATATCCCTAGCACTTAGCACAGTGCCTGACACATGGTAAATGCTCAGTAAATGCATGTTGACTGACCGTCACCTAACCTACAATGCAGTCTCAGAACTCCTGGATGTCACCATCTATTCTGCTATTGAATTCTCAGTACTTTGGAACTTTCTTCTTTTTTATATTAGCATCACTCACACTTTGCACATTACTTGGCACAAAATAAACATTCAATAATATTAAATATTGTATGAAATGTTCCATTTCCCATATTCTTTGCACTGACCTCTCATGCCTGGAAGGTACTCTCCTTACCTCTGCCTCATAGAATTCCTTTTTTTCCTTTTGAAACACAGTTGAAGAACAATTTACTTTATGGAGCCTTTCCCAACCCTCCAGTTGCTATCACTCATCTTCCCAAACTCTTTGTATTTAACTACTTTGTGCATATTTATATTCATTCACATTCCCAGGCATTTAGGCAGTTCAGTAGACAGGCTGTGCCTGCAGTTAGGAAGACCTGAGGTTAAATATCACCTCAGTAACTTAGTACCTATATGACCTTGGGCAAGTTACTAAACTTCCCTCTGATTCAATTTCGTCATGGAGATTATAATAGCTCCTACTTCCTAGGATTGTTGTGAAAAAAGATTATAGTGCTTTGCAAGTCTTAAAGTCCTGTATAAAAGCTAGCTAGTAGTATTACTTTAAGCTGTATATGTTTATATATGTATGTTCTTTATTAGACTGACTTTTTTGAGAATGGGTATTGTTTTATTCGTTGTAATTCTAAGTCCTTGGCACATAGCCTCTAATAAAAGTTGGCTGGAGATATTGAGCAGGCATTGGGTAGTGTGTAATTGGAGTTTAGGTGGACTCTCAGACTAGATATGGAGATCTGGGAGTCATCTGGTCATCTACATGGACATGATCATTGAATCCATGAGGGGATGAGAAGAGAGCACAGTACTGAGGCCTGGAGTACACCCAGGTAGAGGCAAGAATTGGATGATGATCCAGCAAAAAAAAAAAAAAACAAAAAACAAACAAGATAAAAGAACCAAAAGACTGCAGTGTCTTGCAGGAAGGAGAGAATCTACTGAATGAGGATGTAGTCATAAGCATCAAACTTTGTAGAGAGGTCAGGAAGAATGAAAATGAGTTTTGGATTTAACTGTGCAGAGATTGTTGGTATCTGTTGAGATAATTACTCCAGTTACTCTTAAAAGTAACGGGGAAGAGGGGAGGCAATTTGGTGGCTCAGTGGATAGAAAGCTCAACCTAGAGACAGGAGGTCCTAGGTTCAAATTTGGCCTCAGACACTTCCAAGCTGTGTGGACAAATCACTTAACCCTCATTGCCTAGCCCTTACCGCTCTTCTGCCTTAGAACCAATGTACAGTATTGATTGTAAGATGGAAGGTAAGGGGGGCAGGTGGGTGACTCAGTGGATTGAGAGCCAGCCCCAGAGACTGGAGGTCCTAAGTTCAAATCTGGCCTGAGCCACTTCCCAGCTGTGTGTGACCCTGGGCAAGTCACTTAACCCCCATTGCCTATCCCTTACCACTCTTCTCCCTTGGAGCCAATACACAGTATTGACTCCAAGACGGAAGGGAAGGGTTTTTTTTTTACTTATCAGGACTTAGAATAATGAAAAGATGGATGGATACTGCATTCTCATTTAACTGAAATTTGTTTAGACATATGATGGTATACATGCAGGCTTTCCATCTAGATGCAGTTCATCTATTTCATCTAAAAGTTTTGCTTTTCTTCTGGATTCTTTTGAGTTTGGGGGGGGGGGTTGCTACATTTTGCTCTCTTGAAGGCAATAGTCTACGGTGTCTTGTGTCCCTGCAGCTACTATATTTGTGACATTCTGAAATACCAGAAATGAATAATCATATTTGATTGGTATTTATATTAACTATAAGCTATTTGTATTTATTGTATTTACATGGAATTGTATTTATTTGGAATTGGAAAAATAACTGATATGAAACGTATTTGCAATGGAATGACAAATGTGTCCGAAAGTAAGGAAAAAGACCAACGTCACCACATAGCTGAAGTAGAGATGCTATATACACACACTTTTCCTTTTTTGCTCAGAGAATATGGCTTCCTCTGGGATGGATGGATCATCTTTGTATACATCCTTGGATCCCCAATCTCATGAATGGAGCCATTTTCTCCATCGCCTCACTTTGCCACCCATCTATCCCTTCTCATTCAGTACGATTTTTTTTTTTAATTTTCCCAAAGATACTCCATAGACTATCTCCCCAGTGTGCTGGGAGCTTTCCTTTACATCTTTTAGTATTCAGTGAGTATCATCACAACACTTGGCTCATCCAGTCTTCCATCTTTACTACATAACCAGACAAACTTCTTTTTTGGTCATACAAAGATGTCACGCCTACCTCTTTATATGATAATACATTTATATATAATGAATATAAGCACATATCTTACATATGTGTATATGTATACATCAATGGATCATGCATATATAGGCATACAGACACTCACAGGGGGAATGCAGATCCAGAATTTCACCCATGAGAGGAACCACTAGTGTGGAAATTTCCCCCATTTCCCCCAGCCTGGTAGCTTTCCTGAAATTTAGTGCCTTCCAAGCATGTATCAGAGGCAGAGCTGGAACGTCATTCTTTCTGATTCCAAGACCAGGCCTCTTCCTGTTATTTTATGCTGCTGTTTTAGTCTTGGATACTTAATATGAATAAATCAGGGAATGATTAAGGTGCTTTTGGTCTACCAGCATGTAATAGTTTGAGAAAAGGACATCTAGTCCAATTTCTAGAGACATCAGGATGCTGGAATGGGAGTAAAGTTTTCAGTTGCCTTATGTGAATAGTCGCATTTAATTTAGGACAAATTTTAAGCTGCCAATAAGCAGGAGCTTATTTATGTAAGGACTGGAATACTCTCAGCTTATATGAGCTTTGGGGTATGGGAGATACAGTTTGAAAAAAGATTCCCTTGTTCTGTCCCCTTGGCGAAAGAAAAGAGACTTAACTGACAAACTAACAGGTTCTTGGTGATTTCCTACGTCTTATGCTTTTCTATAAAATACATTACCCCTACCTGTGGGAAATAGCCTGGAGATTTCCCAAGATGAAGAAAGGAACCTGAAGGTCCAAATACACAAAAAATTGAAGCAGGGCCAAAGAACTATTATTGTATTTCAAGGCTTCTGCTAAAGGCTAACCTTATGCAGAGATTTCAAGTTGTATTGGCATAGTTGGAGGGAGAAGAGAGAATGAAAATTTATTAAGTGTTTACTATATTGCAGCAATATCCTAAGAACTGATGATATGAAAGAATTATCAAGCCTTTTATTTTAGTGGGGAAAATAATACACAAAAAAGGAGAATTAGAAAGCTGAGGGGGAAATGTGTTTAGAGCAAGGCAGGACATGGTTGTTAAGTGCTATGTGGGTTTAGAACCAGGCACGATAAAGGCCAAATGCAATTTATCAAAGCCCAGGGTGATACCAGGGGCAGAGACCATTGTTTAAGTGGGGAGGAAGATAAGGTGAGAGTCCAAGTGGAAATGATGTGACATGGAAATGGCTAAGAAATGTTATGAAATTCCAGAATCCAACAAGTTAAATCCACGGTGATCCTTGAGTGGCATCCAAGGTCAGTTAGGAAGGTGTTGGAGATGAAGATCAGAGTGGAGATTGCATGGAATGGGAATTGCCAAGAAGTTAGAGGGGGACAACCCTTGAAGCCAGGAAGATCTTGGTTCAAATCCTGCCTCTGATCCATCTTGGCTGTGTGACCTCTGGTAAATCATTCAACCTTTCAGTGCCCCAGCAGTTACTCATAGAATAAACATTTATGAAGCACTTATTATCTAGACTTTAAATTGTTGACAAGACTAACCTGTAATGGCAGATTGTTTTCTCATCTGGGAATTCCCGCTATCAGTGAAACCCCAAGTTCTGTCTCTATTACTGACCCTTATTTCCATAAAACTTCCTTTTGCTACATCATGGCCAGGTTCCTTTCATCTGGAAAAGTTGGTACCAGCCTATTGGGTTGGCCTGTGCAGAAGTTCTCCTACTTTGCTCAGCCAGTCAACAAGTATTAAACAGCCTTTATGTGCTAGGCCCTGTGCTAAGTATTAGAGATGGAGATACAAAGAAATGCCAAACATGATCTGTGCCCTCAATGATCTCCAGTCTGAAGCGGGGAAACACCACATAAACCACTGTGAATAGACAAGCTATCAAAGTGGTAAATTGGGTGTCATCACAAAGGGAGGGCTCTAATACTAAGGGAAGGCTTGAGTTCAGGGATGCTCGGGACTCAGGAGAAGCAAAGCCAGACAACTTAGTCAATGAAAGCATCAGTGGATTTGAATTTGAGAGCAGAAAGAGGAGGTTGCATAAAGAATCTAGATTTGGAATCAAAAGACCAAAGTTTAAATACAGACCCTGCTCTTTATCACTTCATGTCCGTGAGCCTTAGTTTTCTCATCTGTAAAATAAGCACATTGAAGTAAATGATATCTCATATCCTCTCCAACTGAAAATCTTCCATCCTGTGCCATAGATAGTGTTTAGTCCAACCCACTCATTGAGCATAGGAGAAAACTGAGGCCGAGAGTGGTTAGATCCACAGTCCCAGAGCTAGTTTGTGTCAGCAACTAAAGACAGTCTGTTGGGAGCCTGGTTGCTTAGCTATCCTTGGCTAAATTACCTTCTGGCTATTTGGAATGCAGAATATAATATCCCACTATCCCCTACTTGACTCTTGCCAGAACACAGGATGGGCCCCAGTGATTCACTATTGGCTGGATTGAGGAAGTGACTTTCTATTAAAAGTCTATTTATAGGACTCTCAAATCAAAACTGCCTTTTCCCTCAGGAAGGAGAGGATACCTTTACTGGCCTCCCAATCTGCCAGACCTTGGAAAGCAAAAGTTACACTCGACAGTATTTTTAATAGCAAATAGATGGGGAAAACCCATCATGTGGCATGTTATGAAAGAAGAAAGAACCTCCAGAAGAAATTAGTAAATAGAAGCCATAACTAAGTCGAGGCATGTTTGGGTCGAGTTAAAAAATGAGCCTTTGGACTTTAGCCTACATTTTCCTCAGTTATCGCTGTTTTGTGAACTGAAAAGGAGAAACTGGGAAGGTAACACAAACACATTCCCGGTACATTAGCGGTGATCAACTGTGTATATTCTACGACACTGAGGTCTAAATCGACAGTTCCGGGAATTTTCTGTGACCTTCATGTCCTCTTAGCTTTTTGTCAGCTTCTCAGAGAAATGTGCCTCTTTTCTCATGCTCTTAAGAGCAGAGAAAGGGAGTAAGTGATAGGAAGGAGGAAAAGGGCATTCTGCCCTCCAGATGGTATGTAGATGACAGGTAAAAGGCAAAGAGAAGAGGCAGCTCTGGGGCAGAGTAGGTTGATTACAGCTCATCAGTGAGCTCCTTCTCAGAGAGAACTGGTCATCTCTGGTTTTTAAATTAATTAAATTATTTATTTAATGACTTGTTTGTTAATGGTAGCCACTCTGGGGCCAAGAATTTGCATCTTTCAGAAAATCTCTGCTGAATAACTCTGCTGTGTCTCTGTGTTATACACCCCAGGACAACCCATGTTTCTTCACCATGCTGCTCCCTGTGGAAAGGGAGAAAAGGAATGTCACCTGTCCCACCTTTATTTGGCAGATATTCAAGTTGAAAATTTGAGATCTATTGCATTACAAATGGAGATCTAGATTTGCAGAGGAATTCTTTTTAATTCCATTGGGTACCTGATTCTTGTTCTTTATTATGTCTGAAGAGACAGAATGGTGATATGGTTAGAGGGTCAACTATGGAGTCAGAAGATCTTGGTTCTAGCTGTGTGACCCTGGGCAAGGCCCTTATCAGTATTTCCAGAAAACTTTTTATAACTCAGTAGCTAGGGTAGAGCTCTTAGTAGCCTTCAATTAAATGTTGGTTGACTACCTGGCAGCCATATTGCAAATGGCATTCTTGTGTGGGCGTAGATTGGACTAGGTAGCCATTGAACTCCCTTCCAACTCAAAAGGTTTGGCAATTTTGTGACTGTTTACTGATGAGTGATTGAGTAGTTTGGGGAGAGGGAGTTTCCATACCAGGATCTCCTGCCTCAATAAAATCACGTTAGAAAGAAAAATTGTTACTCCTGAGGAGCTTCTTGTATTAAAGTTCTAATGCTCTTGTGTGGGAAATCCTTATTTTTCACTGCTGATGGAAAGTTGTGAGTGGGACAGGTAGAAGAAAGGAAAAACAGCTTTCTGTTTTCCACCTTTGAGTTCCTAACTAGAGGGTTTGTGAATGGTTATTCTATTTTGATATTTGTGTTCCCGCACAATGAGTTTGTTTCGTAATTCAATATATTTGTTTTTATGCATTTAAATTTTATGCATTATTCTGAGAACAGGTCTATGGCATTAAAAATATTAAGAATCCCTGGACCAAGATCATAATTGAACTCTTACCATCAAGGAGTCAAATTGTAAAGCAAGTTCTTCAAAAGTAAAAGTTGTAGATATCCCTTAGAAATGTAATGTTAAGGTACAGCTAGGGGGTGTAGTAGATAGAGAGCCATGACTTGGGATGAGAGATCCTGAATTCAAATCTCGCTTGACCCTTGCCAGCTGTGTGTCCCTGGGCAAGTCACTTAACTCCAGTTGCCTAGTCCTTACCGTTCTTTTATGTAGATTTTAAAATTAATATCCAATTCTCCAAGTATTATATTTATAAGATTTATTAATAATAAAACTTGAAGCAAGAGCAGGAAAACCTCAATAAAGAAAACCCACTTTCCCAGCCATCCACATGGAAAAAAGAGAGCGAGAGAGAGGAGCCACAAAATTATATACACACACATAACAAACTTGAAGGGAGGGAAAAGGATTCATGGGACGAGAAGAATTCTGGGAGATGGAGTCCAAGGGTTCAAGATGTCTAAACCTGCCTTGAAACAGATACTGGAAAGATGAGACTGCAGCACAAAAGGGATTTGCAAGAAAAGGCAAAAGAGTTTTGAATTTTGGTGAACCGTCAATCAACCAGATGGAAAAAAGGTTCCAATAGAATTTTGAAGTGGGCATTTGGGGAGCCCAGCAGCTTGAACTCACTTCCTTTTCTGACTATGGAAAGGAGGGTTGGAAAAACAAACTCTTTGGGCATTTCCTATTCAGGACACCGAGTGCTGTGGTGACCCTTGGTTTCAATTCAGGAGACATCTTGTCAGCCTCTTGCGATCAACATCTCTTTTTAGGGAAACTGAGTTTCTTAAATTCAAATATATATATCTCAATTTTCTAATCAACAGGGATAATTTATAAGATTAGGGAAATCTATTTTCCTCTCACCCCCTTCCCATCTTCCTACGTCCTCTACCTTAAAGAATAAAACCCTTTTAGTTAAGAAATGTAAATTGTCGGATGAGTTATTGGGTAAACCCTTCAAGATTACCATTCCTGAGAAGAACCTTTTATATCAGTTGAGATAGGGACTGGAAGTGGGGGGGGGGGTGGGAGGGAGTGTAAGATCCAGCCTTTCCTCTAGATGACTTCCTGGTGTCCCTGTCCTATTACCATCAATTTCCTAATATATGCATCTATTACAATACTTAGCATTGATTGTAAGACAGACAGGAAGGGTTTAAAAAATTATGTAGTCCAGCAGCATCTATGTATCCTAATCAATGAAAATTAAAGCATGTTTATAAATTATTTGAATTAATTGAATTGAAATAATTATTAAATTTATTACTAAATTAATTGAGATTAGTTTAATTTAACCATGTTTATAAATTTGAAGGACTGGTTTTGTTATAGGCTTTGGTTTTCGTCAGTCATGAATATTCCCACCAGTAGCGCAGAGCAACCAAGCCTCCATAATTTAGACTCCAAAGAGTTGCCAGGAACATGAATGAGTGAAGTGCCTTGCCTGCAGTTGCACAGTCAGAAGCTGGATTTGAACCTAAATTTTCCTGAATCTCCAAGCTTTGTCCTTTGCCCACCACACTATGCTCCTTCAAGATCCTGCTAGGATTTCATTCCATTCCCTTGGAACTAGAGCCTTTATAGGCTGAGTATATTAAACTAGAGGAATTTGTTGTAATTTAGCCTGGTTTTTAATTATCAGTGTATTTTCCTATTTAATTATTTATGCATATTTAGTAAATAGCTTTATAATAACATAAGAAGAGCTGGCTATGGAGTTGTTCGCCAATAACACTGCCTCCAAAGGCCTTTGCTGACCCGCATTTGAAAAATAAAGTCTTAATTATTTCAATAGCACTCTAATGAATTCCTTTGTTTCCAAACCCTTGAACAATGTTGTAGTGTGTCACTTGCCATCTTTGAGGCTCCTAATTTGTGAGGATATGATGTGTGGTGTAAATTAAGTACCATGGACATAGTTAATTAACCACACACTGTGCTTTGTAAGTGTATTTAATTCTTACACTCTAAGGAATATGATAAGTTTTTTTAAAATTGAACATTGCCACGTGCAAATCTATTTTCTTAATGTTTCATCCTTAGGGAGGCATCGTGGTACAATGGCAAACAACCTGGAACTGAGGTCTGAGGACCTGGATTCAAATCTCATTTCTGCTCTTCCTATCGTTATGACCTTTGGCAGATGATTTAATCTTTTTGGCCTCTGCTTTCTCAAAAGCTGTAAAATAAGCCTGGGAAATAGCAGTGTCTCCCAAATCAGCAGGCCTCCATCCATCCCAGTCCCTCATAGCCATCACTGAAGGGAGAACTCACTGTGGGAAAAGGGCTCACCTTCTTTAGTACTACCAGGGATAACTGCTGATGATCTGTCACCAGCAAGGACATGAGCATAGAAGCCCTTGGAGGAGTGGTGCCATTTAGAACATTTAAAATGATTTTACAAAATAAACAAATACAAGGTGATTTGGGGTTAGGAGAATTGAAAGCTGGGGGGGGGGTAAAGAGGAAAGGCACATGTGGTACTCAAGTGGTGTTTGAGTTGCCGTTTTAAAAACATATTAATCTAGAATACTTTCTTCCCATGGTTACGTGTATCAGACTTTTTTTTTAATAACCCTCACCTTCTATCATGGAGTCAATACTGTGTATTAGCTCCAAGGCAGAAGAGTGGTAAGGGCTAGGCAATGGGGGTGAAGTGACTTGCCCAGGGTCACACAGTTGGGAAGTGTCTGAGGTCAAATTTGAACCCAGGACCTCCCATCTCTAGGCCTGGCTCTCAAGCCACTGAGCTAACCAGCTGCCCCCCCCCCTTTTTTTTCAGTGTTCTAAAGGTTCTTTGAGTTCTGCCATTCTATGGTCTTCAAAGCATTCTATAAATACATTACATTAAAAAATTAAAATTAAAGAAAGCATTCTATATTCTTAGAACCCTTCCCATTCTGACTTTCAGTGTGTTCTAAATATTCTTTCAGTTCTGGCCTTCTATGGTCTTAGAGGCATTCTATGTTCTTATAACCTTTCCAACTCTGCCTTTCCATGTTCTCAATTTTCTTCCATTTCAGATATTCTTTGTTCTTTAGTACCATTTTATCTTGTCAGAATACTTCCAAACTGAGTTTCCATGTTCTAAGTTCTTTTCTTGCTTTGACATAAATATTCTTAGAATCCTTACAATTCTAACTTGCCATGCTGTTCTCTCACTCTTTTGACATTAAATATTCTTAGAAACAATGATATTTTGACTTTCCTTTTTCTAAGATCTTATCTATCCCCAACATGCTATGTTCCAAGAAACTTTCTAATTTCTTTTTAATAGAATTGAAAATTTTTATTTACTGAGTTTAGAATCTTTTTTATGGCTACTTGAAGTGTGTTCTTTCCCTTCCTTCCTCCATCCTCACCCTACCCCCGTAGCCAGCAAGAATTTCCAGACTTTTATGTGTTTCATTGATCTAGACCTCTTTCCATATCATTATTTGTTTTAGGGTGATCTCTTAGAGTTTATGTTCTCAATCATATCCCCATCAACTCATGTGATTGATCATATCCTTTCCTTCTGAATTTCTACTCCCACAGTTCTTTCTCCGGATGTGGTTAGCCTTCTTTCTCATAAGTCCTTCAGAATTGTCCTGGATCATTGCATTGTTGCTAGTAGAGAAGTCCATCCCATTCCTTTGTACCACAGTGTATCTGTCTCTGTGTAAAATGTTCTGGTTCTGCTCCTTTCACTCTGCATCACTTCCTGGAGGTCATTCCGGTTCACATGGATTTCTTTCATTATTCCTTTCAGCACAATAGTATTCCATCACCAACAGATAATACAAATTATTCAGCCATTCCCCAATCAAGGACACCCTCTCATTTTCCAATTTTTCCCTCCACAAAGAGTGAGGCTATAAATATTTTTGTACAAGTCTTTTTCCTTGTCTCTTTGGGGTATAAACCCAGCAGTGGGTTTATATGGCTGGATTACTAGGCAGGCAGTCTTTTTTAAAATCCTTTGGGCATAGTTTCCAATTGAGTTGAGTCTTGAAGGACACTAGAGATTCAATGGGATAGAAGTATTCATGGCCAAGCAGTAGGGGAAAGCTTAGCGAGACAGTTATGCAGATGCATACAGATAGGAGGTGAAATGTTATGTGGGAGTCACAGCAAGAAGGTCATTTCAGTTGGACCATAATGTGAAGATCTACCCAATGTCTTCCCAGTTCAGCTTTAGTGTTTGCCTTTTAACGGTGTGTTCTCTGTCTGTGAAGGAGAGAGAATCCTCCTTGCAGACTCACCTGCAAATTATCTTGGAATCAATGGCTTCACTAGACAACCTAGAATCATAGAATTTTAGAACTACAAGCGAGTTGAGAAGTAATGAAGTCCAGCCAATATCATCATCACCACATTTTGATGCTGTTTTACTTCAGACGTAGTAATGTATGAAGCAGGAGTACCTTGTGAAAAGGAGAACAACATGGACATACACAGTCCTTTATACTCACAAATACGGGCTGTATAATATTCTGTTTGCTTAGGGACTAGCTAAGAGCTATTTTTCTCTCTTTCCTAAAGTCTCATATTTGACCATCCTCCAAGCTATGGAACTGATATTCAACTTAACACTTGGGAGGTTAGGAATCTTGAGCCTGTTAAGTTAGACCAGATGTCCAGTAGTAATATTTGATGGCCAAATATTTGAAAAAAATGATATTCAAAATTAATCACAATCAATTTTTCTAAATGTGCTACATTGACATTAGATTAGCCCAAAGTTCATTTCCTATTTTGCTTTCTCTGGACCTGTGGTGTCCTTAGAGAATGCTCAGGACTGAAATTTCCTCTACCAAAGCAAATTAGCAATTTGGCTGTCATCTGAATTCTTAGAGACTTCCTGGTATACTCAGAGTTTTGAGCTTGCCATGGCCACATGGTAGTGTTGGTAACCCAAGTCTCTTTCCTTCTGAGGCCAGCCCTCTAACTCTTCCAGTGGTTCTAAAACTTTTTGATCTCAGGATGTGTTTTATACTCTTAAAAATTGAGAGATATTATCCCAAAAAACCTTGTGAGTTTTATCTATTGCTGTCTACCACATCAGAAATCACAATATTTTGTATTATGAAAATAGTTTTGACCCCATAGAACTTCTGAAAAGATCTTGAGGATCCTAAGACATCCCAGACCACTTTGTGAATCTCCATACTCTTAGGATATCTCCTGTTTCCTGTTAATGACATAATCACAAAGAATTCTTATGTTAACAAAGATAGGAGGGACGAGTAATTGTGAAGAATGTTTTGTGGTTTTAATGTATCACTATGTAATATTAATATTAATATATTTTCCTCCTCACTAAAAGATCTGTTACATCCCAGTGTACATAGAGAGACAATGTAATGCATTTGAGTGAACCCTGTACTTGGAATTAAAGTTCAGGTTTTGTTACCTGTGGGTCTTGGGCAAGTCATTCAACCCCTCTTACTATTCGTTCCTTATATCTAAAATGGAGATAATAATTGGCATTATCTCCCTGTACAGTGTCATTATGAGGAAAGCACTTTGCCAAATGTAAACATTGGTCCTTTAGATGAATATTTCATTTTGCTGTTACTCCTTTCACTTACATAGAATGAGATACCTTGAGCCCTTCTGATTTTGTGGGATCTTTGTTTATATCTTTTCATAAGTTCTCTCCAGATGATCTACTCAATGTGTTTAAAAGCCTTCCTTGTGTCCTCATAATATCTCCAGGGCATAAACACAATATTTTACTTTTATATAGTACTTGTAATGTTAGCTAATTGCATTATGTATATTATCTCAGTTGATGATTATAGTACTTGAGACTGCCCATCTGTTGTTTCTCATTTTTGTTAGTATCTTACTTTGCACATAAAAGGCAGTTGATAAAATGTTAATTTTTGTGAGTTGATTTGCTACATAATCAACATACGTCCTCTTCCCATCATATGTGTCCTTAACAGCTTTTATGTCACTTCTTGCATGTAAGCCCTAATTGATGATGTAATTACCTACTCATTCCCACCATACATCTTACCATTGCCATTTGGATAGCATACAAATTTTTTAATGAAAATTTTTATTTAATTAATTTATAATATTTTCCCATGGTTACATGATTCATGTTCTTTCCCTCTGCTCTTCTCCCCCCTCCACCCTGGTAGCCAATGCACAATTCCAATGGGTTTTACACGTGTCATTAATGAAGACCTATTTCCATATTATTGATACTTGCACTAGGGTGATTGTTTAGAGTCTATATCCCAGTCCTATCCCCATCAACCCATGTGATCAAGCAGTTGTTTTTCTTCTGTGTTTCTACTCCCACAGTTCTTCCTCTGAATGTGGATAATGTTCTTTCTCCTAAGTCTTCAGAGTTGTCCTGGATCATTGCATTGTCACTAATGGAGAAGTCCATTACATTCAATTGTACCACAGTGTATCATTCTCTGTGTATAATGTTCTCCTGGTTATGCTCCTTTCACTCTGCATCACTTCCTGGAGGTTGTTCCAGTCTCCATGGAATTCCTCCACTTTATTATTCCTTTGAGCACAATAGTATTCCATCACCAACATATACCACAATTTGTTCAGCCATTCCCCAATTGTAAAACAACTGCACATTTTCCAATTTTTGTGACATGAAGTTTTTCAAGAGCTTGGAGTTCCCTGATTTCCTTCTATGGACCATCATCAGGAAAATACTCATGTTAAGAACAACCTCTTTAAAAACTGTGGGAGTAGAAACACAGAAGAAAAACAACCACTTGATTACATGGGTCGAGGGGATGTGGTTGGGGGATGTAGACTCTAAATGAGCATCCTAATACAAACTCCAACAACGTGGAAATAGGTTCTGATCAAGGACACATGCAATACCCAGAGAAATTGTGTTTCTGCTACAGGAAGGGTGGGGGGAGGGAAGGGAGGGAAAGAATGTAATTCTTTTAACCAAGGACTGATGTTCTAAATTGACTAAATTAAAAAAAAAACAATCTCTTTGAGTGGCAGTCAGCAACTGTGTAGTTTCCCAGATGAGATCCATTTAGACTCTCCTCTCCTTCTCCTGTCTCAGTTCTGGGTCTAAGTCACTGAGTCTACAGTTCCATTCAGGATATACAATCGACACATTTCCCATATAGCTGTATGTCAATATGAATTTTTCATACTGTTGTTTTTTATGGGCAGGAGATAGGTTAGTTGATCTCTTGTGTTATTATGGATTTCTTTAAGGAGGCATGACTCAATGGAGGTTTTGTATCACTAGCCAATTGAAACCCTTTAGGAAACTCATCATTAATAGGTTATGTAAAGTAAACCTCAAAGCATTTTATAAATATAGGCTTTTTATCCAACCCCTTAAACATTTATTAAGTCTCCACTAGGTTCTAGAGATATAAGGCTGCAAAAGGCATTTTAGGCCACCATTTCAAGTCCTTGTTCTCAAGAAGCTTATATTTTTCTGGGTCAATACTGAATATACACTAAGAAGAATTGAAGGGAAATTGAGGGGGCAATAGAGCATTCAACCCCAGGTGAGACTTGAAGGAAGATGAGGATTCTGTGATAATAATGACTAATGATATTAGCCTGAAAAATAACCTGTCCACTGCCTCATTTTTACTTTTTACTTGCTCCAATGTACATTGGATATTCCATAGGAGGAACCTCTATTCAGAGTGAGCTTAGAGATCTGAGTTCTAGTTTTAACTGTCCAAAAATAGCTATATGGCCTAGAGCAGGTCACTCAATCTGTCAGTGTCTTGATTTCCTTGTATCAAATTATTGTCAGTCTTTTGGTTTCTAAGGGGACCAATGACATCATACAGTGATGTCTTGCCTCTAGTATGAATTGGATTTAAGTGAGGCAGAGACGCACAGAGTCATTGAGATCCAGTGGCAAGACAAAAGTCAGGATGACTTGTAATGGCCCAGAATGCAGTAAATGATTTTGGTATCGTTGATATCTGACTAAGCTCTAGGCCCTCCATAGCTTTAGCTACCTTTGAGGCCATTGGAAGAAATCATTCTCTTCTGTCCATTACGCTGGGAGAAGTCTCCAAATGCTTGGGGTAGACGTCCCCTAACTCAACAATAGATTTTAGGCTTGTCTGTTACTCTCAACCTCATTTAGCCTGTCTGCCAACCTGTCTGGTTTTACTGGTGTGTGACTGCTGTTCATGCTATGGCTTCTTAGAGCCATAAGTGAGAGTTGGTGGGGGAAGTTGACACCAAAGGTGAATAAGCCGTACTGAAAAGAGCTTGACAAGCCATCATACCAGAGGTGCCCATCTTCCCTGAACACCCCATACATTCCTTATATAAAATATGTGGGTCCAAAGAAATGAGATGACTTACCCAAGGTCTCTAAGCCAGGATTCAGAACATAGATGCTTTGTTTCGAAAAGCAACAAGTGACTCCCCACTGGTAATAGTCCAAATTCTTTAGTTCTTTAAGTTACAACCAAAATGCCCTGTATGATGTGACCCACCTCATACCTCTAACTCCAACTCTCTATTCTATGGGTCTGTCTATGTCTTACATACCACAAAAAAAGAAAGTAAAAAAGGAACAACTAAGTTATCCTAAATTTTCTAAGTATTTAAACATTGGGTACAGATGAGCAAAAGATTCCGAATGTTGTATTTTTAATTTTCACCCAGCTATTTGGCCTGTTGCATAAATAAAACAATAATCTCATATATGCCAAATTTGTTTGTATCTACTCCAATAATCATTTCAATGAAAAATAGCTTCCTCTTAATACTGATTGAAATTGACCCTGTTATATTGCTCAGCCCACACAGTTAATTATTATACCACTCCTATCCAAGTGTGAATTGTAGTCGGCTTATTGTTTTATTTTCATCCATTAATGAATTGTTTGAGCCTCATGCCCCGATGCTGTGATTAAGCCTCCGAAAGCTACCAAAGAGTCTTCTTTTGCTTCTGTTACTCATTCAATAAGGGATACCTTGTACTTTCTCATCACTCATCAGAGACTCTCCTCTTCTTGTCTCAGTAATCTCTTTTAACATTTTCTAATATAACTTCTGCAGAAAACTCTCCCCACCAAGTTCTCTCTGTATCTGCTTTTATTCTATGGTAAACAATGATTTTCATCTCCCCCCCCCCCATTCTCCAACAGAAAGAGAAATTACTTAGTTGACAATGTCAAATTCTTGGAGGCGGTTGTAAATATTCAAATTGGCTAATTGCTTATATTTTTTTAAATGAACTAAAGTGCTTTTCCTGTCAATCAGTGAAATA
The DNA here is from genome assembly GCF_027887165.1 of Monodelphis domestica. Lineage (NCBI taxonomy): Eukaryota > Metazoa > Chordata > Mammalia > Didelphimorphia > Didelphidae > Monodelphis > Monodelphis domestica. The sequence continues at coordinate 17,773,714 of NC_077235.1, read as the reverse complement.
CTGCTCCATATCAATAAATTGGAACAAGAAAAATTGTCAAAATGACTTAAAATTTCAGGAGGTGGTTAGTCAAAAGACTCAAACTGAGAGAAATTATTAATATTGAATGAATTAAAAACTTAAGATAATCAAGGCTGTGACAAAAACCCTTTGGTTTGCAAAGTATCTAGAAATTAAATACGTAAAGGAAAAAGCCAGTGGCTCCTTAAAATCTGAAGAGAACAACCAACTGTGATTAGAGTAAAATAAGAAAAGCAGGAAGCCCTAATGGTATCAACCATTGACAGACTGAGTGAGGTCTAGTAGCACTTGCCTTTTGTGCCACTTACAGTGAAAGAACATCCTTTCCCCATGCCCCGTTGATGTGGGTTCTGGGACGCAATGGTAGTGTAACCCAAGTTCTGATTCTAGCCAGGGATTTGACAGTGAGCTCTAGGTCTGTTACGTGAAGACTAACCTAGCTGCCATTGGACAAGCCGATGGAGTGGGGGAGGGTGTGGTTAGAACAACACCCCAAGACTGCCTTCTAAGTTGTAGAAAGCTTCCAGTTGTCTTGGATGGAGCAGTGACTCCGGTTCACAAAAACAGGAATTCTTGAAATACCAAGTATAAAGAATTTGGGTGTTCCTGGCTTTGCTTTCTTTCAGCTTTCTCAGTTGTCTGCCATTTGAGTCAACATCTATCAGCAAGCATTTATTCAAGAGCACTTAACTATGTGCCAGGCATTGTGCTAAGTGTTGGAGACTTGTTAAGAAAACCAGACACAAATTTTCCCATGTAATCTGTATGCATGTGGCAAGGGATAGTATTGGATTTCAGAGTTCAAGTGACCTAATCAGGAAGAAAACAAGGGAACTAGGGGATATGATTGAGGAGAGACTCTAAATGAACACCCTAATGCAAATAGCAACAACATGGAAATGGGCTTGGATCAAGGACACATGTGATACCCAGTGGCATCGCGCATCGCCTATGGGAGGGGTGGCAGGAGGCTGGGGGAGGAAAAGAAAATGATCTTTGTTTCTAATGAATAATGTTTGAAAATGACAAATAAAATAATGTTTAAAAGGAAAAAAAAATAAAATGTTCTCCCAGAAAAAAAGAAAAGAGAACTAATTATAAATCAATTTAATAATTGTTATAATTTATATTTTAGTTATATAGCTGTTAGAATTTAATTTTTTTAAAAAAGCACTATGCCACATTGTGAAAATGGTCATCCATCTATTTAAAGGGAAGGGAAGTTATCTAGTTATATACTCTATGTATTATAGCACCACAGTGGCCATTTTCACATTCTTATTGTTTTCTGGGCACACAACTGGGGATGCCCTGCATGTCTCTTGTCCAACCTGGCTCGTTTTATAAAAAGTCATTACCACATTGGACATAGAGAAATGAATTTTTCAGCCACTGCAGTTTTTGAAGACTACCTACCTTCTTCTGTCTCCACAGTGTTCAAGTCTTGTCCCCTGTGAGGTTTAGTAGAAAAGCCATATGTGTTTAAATAACTAAACCTTGAGATCCTTCTTTTCCATTCTGTGCAATTAATCTCCCTAGAAGTCTCCTAGTTAGTTGCTTCTAAAGGCAAAGTTCTCTGCATTAAAAATTTGAATGTCTCAGCATCATTTTCAGTGAGGAATTTCCAGATTCTTCTTTATCCCCTGAAGCACGCACACCTTCTGACAGCCAAACTGTGGGGAGTGTTCATAGAAACAGTAAAAAACTCCACATGCTTTCGCTCATCCTGGAAACATTCCCATTTTGAAGGATGGGCACTGCAGCTCTGCAAATGGCACGCTTTCGCACTTTTGTCAGAATAATGTCTGTATTATCCCAACGCATTCGACTCTTCTTGAATACTTTTTAAGTACAAATGCTTATTTGTATTTCTTTGGTTCCCAGGTACCACAAACTCTGCAGGTCAAATTAAATTAAGCTGAGACACAGAACAAGACTACTTGGCCCAGTAGTGATGTTTTTAATGAAAATGATCACTTTTACTTGGATAATGGAATTTCTGATGAAAAGACTGATAGCATCTTTGGTACCAAGGCTTCTGTGAGTATTTCCGTGATGAAACTTTCAGCTTTAGTGGTTGAGCTGGAGATTTGCTTATTACTCACATTTAATTTCTATTTAAAGAGTTGGCTGATGTGAAAATTATATTAATAAATAATGGGTTGATTTGATCCTAGATAATTCTAATTTTCCCTGCATTAGTAATACTATACGGAGTCTCTGATTTTGTAGTCTCTCTCTCCCTTCTTCTCTTCCTCTTTCCTTCTCTCTTCCCTCCCTTCTTCTCCCTCCTTCCTTGTCTCTATCTCTCCTCTAGCTCCATCTCTTCCTCCTCTCATCTCTTGTTCTTTTTTCTCCCTCTTTGTCTCTATTTCTCTCTCCCTTCCCCTTCTTTCTCCCTTCCTTCCTACCTCTCTCCCTGTCCTAGTCTTCCCCTCTTCTCTGTCTGTCTCTGTCTGTCTGTCTCTTATATTTTTCTTGGAAAAATGGCATGTGTGACTCTTAAAGGAATTATGTATTTCAACTACTTTTATAGCTTCTTTTGTAAAACAAATGTTTTTTAAGTAGAAGGAAAGATTAGTCATTTGAGTTTGAAATTGAGGAAACTGTCCTGCAGATTATTCCTTGGCAAACCAAGCTGATGTACCAGTTAGATATCTGGAAGCCAGATGTGATTCTTGCCTAGACATTGATTATTTTTACTGCGACTTTGCCAGATCTTATTTTAAAGTTTAATTTCATTTGGGCCATCTTGGAGGTGTAGATGCCAAATAACTAATTCCTGGGGACAAAGGCTGGGAAGAAATTCTTCCATTGATTTTACATATATTTTTCCCTTGCTTTAGACGTGTATGTTTTGCACTCTGAGGCTGACTGCGACAAAACGTTGTGAACCCCTGTGCCACTTATTGATGTCAGTTTGATCCTCGTTTTATCTCTTTCCAACATTTTCCCTCTGTCTCCATCATATACAGGGGATGGTCATGCCTTAGATCTCATTATAACCTGGATCTCTACCACTTCATTAGTTTTAAATTTAAAAATTCTTCTTTCTGATTATAATCTCCTCTCCTTCCACCTTTCCTTCAGCCTCATTCCCCCTAAACCTATTTTTTTATCTTCCATGCAACTTCCAGTCTTTCTATTCAGCCATAATTACCTAGTACACTGTTCCAGATTCCTAATTTTTTAAACCTTACCTTCTGCCTTAAAACCAATACTAAGTACCGATTCCAAAGCAGAAGAGAGATAAGAGCTAGGAAATGGGATTTAAATGACTTACCCAGGGTCACACAGCTAGGAAGTATGTGAGGTCAGATATGAACCTAGGATCTCCCATCTCTAGGCCTGGCTCTCAATCCACTGAGCCGCCTAGATGCTGCTAGCCTCCTGCTTAACTGAAAAAAAAAAAGAGTACATCTCTATTGACCTCCCTCATTTCTCTATTACATACCTCAAAATATCCTCTTATTGTTATTGCCCCTCTCCTCCTTTACCCTTGGCCCTTCTTTTTTGCACAGGCCACTCCTCACCCTGTGTCTCCAATCCCATCATCCTTTTCTCCAGAACCTTGCCACATATATAGCTTTCTTTATACTGCTTTCAAACATGCTCTGATCCATATCATCCTAGGATGGGCTAGCCCCTGCTGTCTTTTGTCTTATATCTCTTCATACCTTTCTGCCAAGCCCCTAGAAAGAACTGTCTATCCTCCCTACTGCTTTCTCACCACCCATGCATTTTTCAACCCCTTCCACTATGGCTTCTAACTCCACCACCCTTGTGAAATTCCCCCATTCCAGGTGACTTTGGGCATGTTGCAAAATATTTCAAAGCCAATTTCCCAGTCTATACAATGACAGGTTGACTTAGATGGTTTCTTATATCTTTTTTTTTTGCCTGTCGACGTGATTCCAGTTTCCCCTACCCCAAAAGCTTTAGTGGATCCCCACCGCCACTAAGATAATCAGCTGACTCCTGCCTTTGGCACCGAAGGCCCTCCACACATTGATGTTACTTTTTTCCCCAGTCTTTCTTCATGTAGGTCCACAAACTCTCCTCCTCAATGTGTTGGCGGTCCTCCTGATTGGATCATTTCATTCCTATCTTTGTGCATGTGCACAGGTCATGACTCCATCCTTGGAATGTACCCTCTCTATATTTCCATGTCTCAGAATCTTTCTCTTCTGTCAAGACTTGACTCAATCTGCCACTTGCTCTGTGAAACCTTCCTTGCTACCACCTCACCATCCCAGTTAGTGCTTTCTTGTTCTCTGCCTCTATTCACTCCACCTCTTACTATCCCCATGCATATTTCTGCATTTGGTCTCTGATCTCCCTGCTGTTGACTCACTTAGTATGAATTGAACTCTGGGCTTGCTTTATTTCATTGTTTCATTTAAGTCACCATAAATATTTATCAAGGGATGATTAGTTAGACAAAATCATCTGATCACATGATTAGTATCCAATAAGTATTGTCCCATGGAATTACCGTCTCTTTAAAACATTCATCAAATTCATGTGGAACTCTTCAGTCAAGAAGGATTTTTTTTTAATTTTTTAATTTTTATTTGGTCATTTCCAAACATTATTCATTGGAAACAAAGATCATTTTCTTTTCGTCCCTCCCCCCCTCCCTCCACCTCTCCCACAGCCGACACGCAATTCCACTGGGTATCACATGTGTTCTTGATTCAAACCCATTTCCATGTTGTTGGTATTTGCATTAGAGTGTTCATTTGGAGTCTCTCCTCAGTCATATCCCCTCCACCCCTGTAGTCAAGCAGTTGCTTTTCATTGGTGAAGAAGGATTTTTTAAGGGCCTCTGATGTGCCAGATATTATGCTAAGTGTTTGAAGTACAAAGAAAAATAAAACTGGTCTCTACCCTCAAGAAACGCACAGTCTAATGGAGGAGAGAACACCGAAACAATTATGTCCATACAAGATGTGTATATATATGTATATATATATATGTGTGTATGTGTGTGTGTGTCTGTGTGTGTGTACATATATATATATAGGATAAATTGGAGGTAATAAAAAGAAAGGCAGTAGAATTAAGAGGGGTCACGGAAGTGTGGCTACTAATCAAAGGTGAAACTTTAGGTGGGAATTGAAGGAAGTCAGGCCAAAAGGTGGACATAAGGAAGTAGAGCTATTTTTCTCTCTTGTAAAGTCTCAGAATTAACTATCTTCCTACCTATAGAACTGATATTCAACTAAACAGCCAGTGTAAATGTTTGGAGTTGGCAGATGTTTTGCCTTATGCAAAGAATAGCAGAGATAGCCATGTCAGTGGTTTGAGGAATATGTGTTTGGGAAGTAAGGAAAGGGAGGGGAAGAGGGCATGTTAGGAAATTCTTAAAATTGGATTTAATTTTGATGTTCCTTTATTTCCATATCTATGTAGAGGTTTCCTTGAATTTGTGCTTACCATTGTTCTGCTTAATAGAAAAGCGAAGTGTTGTTTTCTTCTGTTTGGTCAGGTTGAACAAACAAACCCGTTCCATAATATGATCCCTTATTTTATATACTTTAGGTTTATGGAATTCTAGAGGTAGAGAAGTGAATATGAGCTTATATCAGGGGTAAGTAGCCAAGCAGAATTTGAACTTAAATCCTCTGACTCCAAATCCAGTGCTTTATCCACTGCCTGTCACTTGCATCTCTTAACACGTCTGTTCCTTTTGCTGCAATTTTGGGGACCAGTATTTTCAGGCACTCTGAGATCTGGCCTGTAGATTGTCTAGAAGCTAAATGCCACAAAATAAGAATAATTTGGGGGGGGTTAAGTGATAACTGTCAGGCAAAGGGGCTATCATATAACTCCCATCTTGGTTCATACCGTATCATCTTCCACCTAGAGCAGTGATGGCAAACCTTTTAGAGGGGCAGGTGATGTGAGAAATGTCCCCAGACATGTGTGGAAAGGGTAAGGGGAGCAGCTGAGCCCGCATTCCTCTGGCTTTTTAATAACAAACTGTCACAAACTCTGTGCTGGGGCAATAGTCAGCATGCCCACAGAGAGGGCTCTGAGTGCCCTCTCTGGCATGTATGCCATAAGTTCACCCCCATGGGCCTAGACTACTGTAATAGCATTCTCATTGGTTTCCTTGTCCTTACTCTTTGCCCTTTGCTTTTACAAAGTCATGACAGGTATGACCTTAGCTAAGCTGCCACAAAATTGTGAGATTCACAGTGCTAATATAGAGTAAATGGGGAATATTTACTAAACAGTCCCACTAAAAGCCTGAACCTTCCAGGGGGTATTTAATGAATACACTGAGCTATTTGCATGCTTCATTTTGCCTGTATTTGCACATACACATCTGCCAGCCCTTTCTATCATGTGTATTTTTATGGTAGAGGAAAGAAAAAGCTGTCCCCTATGTAATACCCATATTTTACCTTGAGTATCTTGGCAGGAGGGAACCTGTTGCCCACATAAGGTTTAAGACATAAGCCATACCTAAGCTATTTTTCTGAAAGAGATTTTCTTGAAGTTTTACTCCAGTATGGAGACAGTCAAAAAAAGGAACCAAATTGGGGTCATGTTGCCAGAATCAACCTTGATATGTATGCATCCCGAATCTGTTGGGAGTGGAGATGAGGGTTCCATGATGAAATTGTTAACCGAAGAGGATGAAAACTTTGGAATGATGAATGGTAACAAGTACCTGCAACTTCACAAAATTGAGCAGGTCTATACAAAGAAAATGCAAGCCCAATTTTTTTTACTGATGAAAAATGATAGCCCACTTATTATCTCCTTCCTATGACCAATTCGTAAGATATTTACTTTAAAGGCAGAGAGGATTACCCTTTTCTCAGTACTTGGAATAGACCCAGTTCTCCTGGTGTGTGTGTTCTTTGAACTTGCAAAGCGAGCTCCCTTTTAGATTTCTCTGCTTATAAGGGATATCACCAGTTGAGAGGACCCCATTAAAGACCCTAAATTATGATCCTGAACTTATGATTTATTTGAATTCAAAGGGAAAATCATAAGGAGCTTTTTATAACTCATTTCCTTTTGGCCTAATGGGGGATAATATAGGCTTAAAATTAAATTATGAAGAGCTTTAAAAAGGCTTATTTGGCCACGGTAGGCTTTTTAAAAATTAATTTGAGTTTTAAATAGCATCAAAAATTAATACTTGAATGCGCAATTAGTAAAAGCAGGTAAATGAGTTTAGATTTAAAAAGAGCCCTCCAACTCTCAATTCTGTGACCCTCTGCTTATTTTATTAGGAGAATCCAAAAAGAATTTTTTCCTTCCATTTAAAGACACCTAATTTCTCTTATAATATGCATCCATAGATGAATGAGTGTGTGATCTTGTTCATGTGACTATTCCCAAAGACACAAACAGCAGCCCTTCTCCAGCTCATCATCTAGCACTACCGTTTTCCACGTTCTTCCATAAATTAAAAAAATATCTACCTAATAAGCTAGGAGCTTGAGCTCCCTTGTTTTATTCCTCAAGAATACACAGTCAACACTGTGGCAGTAATACTTTAATAGAAAAATGTAAAAGTTCTTGTTGATAATATTCTACAACCTATTTATACTACCATGAGTCTCCCCACTGCCCTGGTGATCACGCCACCTTGGCGTCTGATTAGGAACCCCCCGTTTCACACTTGGTGTTGATTGCCTTTCTTCAAGGCCATTTGGGGCTATAAAATTCTGCTCTTCCAACCCCTCCTTGAAGCACGCGCTTCCCCTAAGAGCTTTATGATGCTCTATTTTCTCCCCCCCCCCCATCTGGGTTTCTTAGCGTTCCTGGAGCCAAACTGCTCTCTTTCTATGTATGTATGACACACCATATTGCCATAAGATATATATGTGTGTATGTTGATTTTTTTGCCTGTTGGCTTGCTTGTTTTTCAATACCAGTTGTGTCCGATTCTTTGTGACCCAATTTGGGGTTTTCTTCGCAAAGATTGAGTACCATTTCCTTCTCCAGGGACATTTTTTCCAGAGGAGGAAACTGAAACATGTTTAAGTGACTTGCTCAAGGTCACTCATCTAGTTTCAGAGGCTAGTTTTGAACTTGGTTCTTCCTACCTTCAGGCCCTGTGCTAGCTCCACTGCATTATCTAGGTACTACTTGCTACACTTGCATAATAATAAAGTATTTATTTGTATTAGCCTTCCAAGAAAAGGAGCTACAAACTCTGAGGTCATGTCATTATTACCACAATTTAGATTTATTTTCCTTCTACATTAAGTTTTGGTACATCATCCATATCACTCATACCACAATGTCCACATTACGTTGCCTTGGAAAACTCCCACCCTTATATCCATTCAAAGTGCATCTCCTCTGGCTTACCTGAAGGTGCAAGGAAGACTCCCCTCCAATAATACCCAAGTGTCTTTCCTCATGTATGATCCTGCCAAAATACCTTTTCATTTTGTCATTTTCTTCTTCTAAAAGGGGGGGGGGGGTACAAAGTAGACAACTGCTTTAATTTAGACCACTCATTAAAAAATTGAAAACTCATGGGGGCATCTGGATGGCTCAGTGGATTGAGACCCAGGTCTAGAGATGGGAGGTCCTGGGTTCAAATCTGGCCTCAGACATTTCCCAGCTGTGTGACCCTGGGCAAGTCACTTGACCCCCATCACCTAGGCCTTATTGTTCTTTTGCCTTTGAGCCAATATACAGTATTGATTCCAAGACGGAAGGTGAGGGGTTAAAAAAAGGATATAATGAGTAGTTTGAAAGGCGCCTTCCTCCTCCCCCAAATAACAAGACATTTAGAAACAAAGAGAAGGCAAACAGCTAAAAACATTAAAAGTAGAATCATCCAAAATTTAAAATAAGCAAATCAAAACCGCATCATCTAAGAAAAAATCTAGCTAAAGTAGAAAGTATGTAAACTATCATGAGGGTTAGTCTCAAATGAATAAATGACACATTCAAGGAAGTTGAGAAAATATTGACAACTCTAAGAATTTATAAAAAAAAAAACACAAGAAATAAAGGAGAGAAACAACATTAAAAATGGAGAATAAAGAACAAATGAGTATATTAGGAAGCGTCAAAAATGCCACAGAAAGTTTACTACACTAAAGAACAGAACTGTATACATGATAAAGCAGATGGAAATTACAGACCAAAAAACAGCTCATCCAAACTCCTAGAAAAGACACAGACTTACATGACAGACCTAGAAGAGAAATCACAGTACTACAGTCTCAGGATGACTGTCTGCCACTTGAGTAACTTAAAAAAATAGTCTAGATAGAGTTGAAGAAATAATCAGAAAAAATTTCCTCAGACTGGTAAAAGCAGTCAATAAAACACAAATAGAAAGGGTCTATATGACTCCGAAAAGGAAGAAGCAAAGGGCTGGTGCACTTAAAACACATCTTAAAGTTTAACAATACAGTAATCGGGGAGCGGCCAGGTGGCTCAGTGGCTTGAGAGTCAGGCCTGCTCTACTATATCCATATGCTCAAATATGCAGAAACAGACACAAGGATGAGACAAGATGAAACAAACTTTATATTAAACTCATTAAACTAGAGGGGGCAGCTGTGTAGTTCAGTGCATTGAGAGTCAGGCCTAGAGATGGGAGGTTCTAGGTTCAAATCTGGCCTCAGATACTTCCCAGCTGTGTGACCCTGGGCAAGTCCCTTAACCCCCATTGCCTAGCCCTGACCACTCTTCTGCCTTGGAGCCAATACACAATATTGATTCCAAGATGGAAGTTGAGGATTTTAATAAAAAAAATCAGGAGGAACAGGGGAAGAATAAACATGTACTCAATGTACAGCATATGAATGAATTGTTAGATGAGTATTTAAAATTCCTACAAACAAGAAAAATGTCACAACCCAAAAGATCATAGTATAAATAGGTGCAGAGATGCAGAATAAAGCAGAGATCAAGTGACTTGTCCTGGGTCGCACAGCTTCTTTCAGACAGATATAGGGGCTCAGGTCTTTATAACTTGTTAATATCTAATACTCCAAGTTTTATATTTATAAAGTTTATTAAAATTAACTTGAAGTAAAAAGCGTGTGTAAAACCAGCCTTCCCAGCCATGCATGCAGAAAAAGAGAGCAAGAGGGAGGAGTTACCAAAACTTAAATGCCAACATGAACACACAACATGGCAGAGAAGGGAAAGGAGTTCTGGGAAACACAAAAGGAATTTTGGGAAACTTAGTTCAAAGGTAGAAAATTTCCACTTCTACAAACTCCAAGTCTAATACTTTATCAATTATGCAGAACTACCTTTCAGCACAAACTATTTTTAAATTTCAATAATATTTGAAGAAATTAATTTATTCCCACTGTTAAAATCCTCAGAAGAAACTGACACATAGCCCTCTTTAGAATATAAAGCAGCAAGGGAGGCCTTAAGAACGTCTGGCCACATTTCACCTGGCTTTGCATCAACCAAACAACTTTCAGTAGTCTCCTCCACTCATTGGACCAGGGCCTCTGTACTTCTCAAACTTAAAGATCATCTCTCAGTCTGGACATGTCACCTTGAGACTGACATTCAGTCACTCACTCAGACAAAAACGCACAAAGCAGAAAAAGCCAAGACAAGGTAGTCTAGCCCATGTGTCTACATGAGAGCTTTGGTGGAGTAAGATCAAAGAGCAAGTCCTCTACCTTCCAAACGGCTTCACGGAAAGTTCAGGGAATACAGAATAGAGTCCACAAAAGAGAAAGCCAGCCTGAAACTCTCTTCTTTTCAGTATTGCCGCAACCTGTCCAGACCTCTGTCACTAGTGAGCACATAGAAGCAAGGACCGAGGGCTCACCCTGAGGAGTTTGTCTCCTACTGACATGAGATGTCCTTTCAGTGTCAAGCCACCACATGACTGAGATCAGATGAGAAGTCACTTTCAGAGGGCCCACATGCTGAGTTAGTTACCCTGTCTCTAGCTTCTCCAGATGTTTCTGGGAGAACTCCAAACACACATTTCTTGGTTTGGCCCAAGGAGGCCAATTAAACCTCTGAAACAAAACAAAGGCAAATTGAGAAAAACAGAGATTCTATATATTATTTTTATAAATTACGGTGCACTGTAACTAGTAATAAAAAGGATTTAATGAATAAAAGTATAAGACTCCACGGAACTCAAGAAGATATTAGATGAAAGAGGGAATTTAAGAATAATAACATATTATCTCAAAATAAATAATAATAATGACCACATCTCAGACATAGTACTCACAGGGAAATCCTTGGCTCCGGATATCTACTTCATCAAGAAATAAGGAAAACTAATGAATTGATTCTGTATCCAGAAGGAAAAAAAATCAACCAACAAAACACAACAAATAACCAAGGTCACGATAGAGATCAAAATAATTTAAATAAGGAAATAATTAGAACAAAACAAAAACCTGCTTTTTAAAGACAAAATTGATAAATACTTAGCAAATCTAATTTTTAAAAGGTTTCAAAAATAAGCATCCTAAATTAGACCTGAGAAAGGCAATAACATGAGAAGCAAAGAAATCAAGAAAATTATTCTAGATTACTTACATGAAACTGTGATAATAAATGTGATAAGCTAAGACAAATGGATGCTTATCTATGAAATTATAATACCAAAACTGATAAAAAATAGGAAATGGATAATATAACTAGGCCATAATGGAAAATGAGAATTGCCTGTAGAAAGCAGACTAGAATAAAATCCCACAAAAGTAATCTCATCTACATTTCTGCATGGGTAATCGAATACCTTACTTATTTAGAATTCAAGAATCATCAAGAATTCAATGAAATAGCTAGAAATAGAAATATTTTTATAATTTATGACCCAATGTATTAGGCATTTGTGACTTATAGTATATAAGAGACCTAAACGGATACAACTAAAAATTATTTTCATATAAATGATGAAAAAGTAAACAAATAACTTGCTATTTATGGTTAATCCACACAAATATAGTAAAAATTGCAGTACTTTCCGAACTGCATTACAGATTTAATGCAGTATCCATCAAAATTCTAGTAAGTATTTAAAAGAGTTAAAGCCATACCAAATTTATTTCGAACTATTGAACAAGAATATCAAAAACTATTCAAAAGAAAACCAACTAAAGAATACTAACATTAGAGCTCAATATGAACTATTAAGCAATAATTACTTTTTGACTTGTCATATAGTAGAAAAATAATAGAAAGATTAATAGAATGGAAAACTGGGAAAACGGACACAATGAAAATGAAATATCGGTGTTTGAGATTTTTAAAAAACCATTTAAAAACCAACAATGAAGAACAGTCTATAGTAAAAACAGGACAGTTCTACACCCCAAAATGGGTTTGTATTCATATCTCCTACGATATACTGCCCCAGATTGTAAATCTATTAGCAATTTTTTAAAATGTATTATTTTTTATTTTTTTAGTTATTTTATTTATTTTTATTAATTTTGTAAAATTTTTAAATTATTGAAAACAGAAAAAGAAATATATTTGTCTCAGTTTTAGAAAAAACTTTCAAAAATTAGGTCACTAGAGGGGGTAGCTGGGTAAACCAATGGATTGAGAGCCAGGCCTAGAGATGGGAGATCCTCAGTTCAGATCTAGCCTCAAGACACTTCCGACCTGTGTGACCCTGGGAAAGTCAATTAACTCCCATTGCCTAGCCCTTACCACTCTTCTGCCTTGGAGCCAATACCCAGAATTGATTCCAATATTGAAGGTGAGGGTTTTTATTTTTAAAAAAAAGTCACTAGAGAAAAAAAAATGGGTTTGATTATACAAAGATATAAGTATTTTAAGTAATAAAAAAGCAGAATCTCTAAAATTGGAATGATTAGGAGAAAATTAAAATAGCTATCTGATAAAAGTCTGTAATACAGAATGTATTGGAAATGAGCATACCCCCTTAAAACTAACAATCCATGATCCGCAGTGGAACAGTTGTCAAAAAAAAAAATGCTTACAAAGGAAGAAATGCACAATGTTGAGACCTGAAAGGAAGGTTAAACTCCCTAATAACAAAATGAAAGCAAAATATCTCTGAGATATCATCTTAACCTGGCAAGGGTGTCGTGGCATGCACTGGGGCTTTATTTTTTTAAAGAATATAAATATTTTTATTTAAGTAAAATGAAATGTAAGTTCAAAAACACAGTCCATATCAAACTTAAAACAGTAAGGCGTGTCATAAAGGATTTGTATAGTATCTTAAAAACCATTCAATATTAACGAAATATATCATTTTTTCATTAAAGAATCAAGAAGATAAGAAGTTAAAGACTTACATTAATATTTCTTATATCACTTTAAACAAAAGAAAAAGCTGAAAATCAGTTTACACCATTTCTATTTGTCAAATGTTAACAATATTGGTTTAACTCCCAATGGTGAATATCAAAAAATGAAAAATAAATCAATAAATAAAAATGGTGACTATCAATATGAAGACTTTCCTTGAGTGGTATCAATATAGCAAAAATATATTGGCAAATAAAAGCCAAACAAATGGCTCTTTCATGTGGTTTGGGATATGGGATGGGAAGGACACAAATATTTTTATAGCATCTTATGTTCTAGGCATTGAGCTAATAAGTATGTTATATTAATATTATCTCATTTATTTGTCATGCTTTACACAGCTAGTAGTTATCCAGGTCTTCCTGACTTCAGCTCTAAACAGTACTTCATTTCTGGCATGCCTTGTTAATGGGTCTGTAGGTTGGTGAAATATTTTGAAATCACAAAACAGATCATAACTTGAAACCTAGTAATTCCAAAAACATCATTTAAAAAGAAAGGACCGGGTGCAGCTACGTAGCTCACTAGATTGAAAGCCAGGTCTAGAGAGGGGAGGTCCTGGGTTCAAATCTGACTTTAGACACTTCCCAGATGGGTGACCCTGGGCAAGTCACTTGACCCCCATTGCCTAGCCCTGACCACTCTTCTGCCTTGGAACCAATATACAGTATTGATTCCAAGATGGAAGGTGAGGGTTAAAAAAAAATGACCTTATATAGACAGAAAATGTGCATTGCTGTTCTATATGCAATGACAGAAAATTGTTAAGAACCTACTTATCTAGTTATTGAATAACAGTTGCATAAATTGTGGCATGCAAAAGTAATGGAAAAATTGGGTTATATACAAACTTTTTAAGTGTGGAACATACAAAGAAAATACTGGAAGATTAACATGAAGTGATGCAGAATAAAACCAGAAGAACCACCATTATGTATACAGGCTGGCAATATCTATGTCCTAAAGTAAATGGCAAAGGTAAACAAACAGGAACCTGAGTTAGGTCTGAAAGGAGGGAAAGAATAGTTAGGAGACATTCTTTTGTTTTCCTGTTTGTTGGGCTGCTTGGTTCTGCCCTGTTGAAGGTTAGATTTGGGAAAGATGTTGTCCTTGTGTTTTTTCCCCATTCTTTTTATGAATGGTTGAGTTTTTTGATTCTCAAAATATATATGTATATATTTGGAAAGTTAATTCTGTGTATGAACTTATGTATGTCTATACAGACAAGACCACACCCCACAACCTTCTTAAGGCTATTGGAAGACCTGGATGAGATTAAAATTACCATGTGTAGTTTGCTTTTGGGCAGTGGAGGCAGGGGAATTACTATTATAGCATAATGAGTTTTTACGTAACAAATTCCCACTAAGTTCAAATTTCAAAGCTCCACTGGACCTCTCTTTAGCCATTCTGGTTTCTTAGATCTTCCCTGCAGGGGTGGCAAAAATATCTAGCATGGAATCCTGATCCTTAGGCCACTGATGGCTCCAAATCCCACTTCAGGAGGCTTGACTGTCCATGCATAGAACTAAAAAGAATTAATGAGACAAGATGGTGTGGGTGAATGGCAGCTTTGCCTCTAAGAAAGAGCAAGAGTGTACCATTCTGGGAATTTTAGAGATGTACCTTGTGCCAACTGTTGTCAGTAGCTACTATTTCCATCCCCTACAGTAGGGAAATGTGGAATGTTTTCTTCTAGAAACTCAGCCCTGCCATTTCTGGGATTGGTGCCTCCATCTTAATTGACTTAAGCATGCCTACAGCTCCAATGCAGTTCATTTGATCCTCAAAGTAATTCTATGCAGTTTTGTTATACCCATTTTACATATGAGGAAGCCAAAGCTCAGAGAAGTTAAATAGCTTGGCCACAAACATATTGCTAGTAATTTCTACAGAAAGATTTTGAAACCTAGTCTTGTCTGCTTTCTAATTCCAACATTTTTTCCCCACTATACCACATTGCTGCTCTTTCTTTCACATGTAGTTACCTCCAGAACTACACTGAAATATGATTCAGGAAAATTTACATTTTAAAAGCGAATTCAACACCCCCCCCCAGCCAAAAACAAACAAACAAAAAACTTCTCAGCAATTTATGACTTAATATCCTCCAGAAATTCTTCCTGTCTGTTCTTATGGATAGTTACACAGTCTAATCAGATTTCACATGGGACCAGAAAGAAAAAGGCAGAAAACTTACTCTTTGGAGTATTTATGGAAATGACAATGATGAATCCTTTTTAGAGGTAAAGCATTGAAACACAGCATAATTAATTATTGTTTAATTTAAAGATATATAATTGGTCTTTGAAATTAAGTTAGACTCAAGTACACATATTGAAGCACATCCTGAGAAAGCCCTTGGAACTGATTTACATCACTGATTGATCCAGATTTTAACTGCAGCGATTGTTCATCTATAATACAGGATTATTGCTGTAAGTAGACATTTCAAGTCCCAGGATAACTTTTTATTTATGAAAACTCCCTCACCCTTTGGGATGAAATAAACATAACGGCTTTTGCTATCTTTGAAACATTACCTTTTCTGAAAAATTAAAACACCAGTGAATCAAAGATGAAAAATGGCACACACATCCACCAAGGATGGACGTAGACAAGCACTCAGAATCTAACTTCTAGTAATTTTAATTATTTCTATCTTGAATTGGCCCCTCTTATTCATTTTCATATGTAATATGGACCTCAATGATAAGATAACTATGTGCTATCATTACTCCCCTCTTTGCATAGCTGCAACTAACTGCTTGCAATGGTTTCTTTCGTTAGTGAAAAGCTCAGTAATCACCATTAAGTCATTATTTGGCTATGATAGTATAAAATGAGATGGAAGAAGGTAAGGGGGCAAAAAGGGGTGGTAATAATAGAATGACTATAAGGCATGCTCCTTGTTTGTCCCAGGAATCTTAGAAATTTGGCATTGTGTGCTTTGCTATACCCTTTTTGCCTATAATATTTGCACTAGATTAGAAGGTGGAATAAAGTCATTGTTTGATTTATTCTGCTTGATGCATAAGTGTTTTCTCCAGCAAAAGCTGTCTTCACATTTTGGAATTTTCTGCCTCAACATCTTCTTCCCCCTCAACCAATCTCATCCTCACTATCCCATATATGCTTTCTTTTTTTTAAGAAATAAATTCATTTATTTATTTAGAATATTTTAGATAAAATTTAATAAATTAATTTTTGAATAAATTTTAAAAAATAAATTGAATTAATTTAGAATACTTTCCCATGGTTACATGATTTCCTCCACCCTTTCACGGTGTTTTCTTTTTTCCTCATTATTTCTCTTCTTTCTCTATGGATCCGGATTTTACCTTCTGGAACAATATTGAAAGCTTCTTGAGACAGTTGGGCTTTTTAGACTTGTCACCAAAATTAAATACGTGAAAAGAAGCTAGATTGGGTAAATGCCACTGAAATTACCAGCACTTGATATTTTTATTATAGATTTTAATTAACCTGTAATTTTACTATAGAAATAGCCACAATGTGTCATGATAATGGAGCAGCATAGGAAATATTTCAGGATGTAGTCCAAGCATTAGGAAAATAAGTTCAGTTGAAGGAAAATCTTCTAGACTATTAAAGTTGTCCAGAAGTAGAACAAACTCTCTTGGGAAGCAGTGACATGTTTATCAGAAGGAGGAGGGATGATGAACACCTATCAGGTACATTGTATAGATTTTTCTCAAATACAGGTAGGACTAAGTGACTTTTGAGGCTTCTTTCACCTGTGGGATTCTATGGCTATACCATGATTCTCAAGTTATTATAAGTTATATTAACTAATAAATAAAATTACTAATGAATCTAATAATATTCTTCTAACCTTTAAAGTGCTTTATAAATTGTTAGCTCTTGTTACTATGTCACCCTCAATTCCTCTTGGCAGGAATTTTCCATTATTTTCTGCACTATGGGTATTTTCCCAATATAATACATACCATCTGAATATCCAGGGCATTGTGAGCAAAGACTTCTACATAGGGCCCTGTGTTCTAAAATGATTTCAATATTATCACAGGATCAGAAATTTAGAGTTGGAAGGGACCTTGGCTGTAATCTGGCCCATCTCCCTCAGTTTTACAGATATGGAAAGGGAGATCCAGGAATGAAAACTTAACTGTGAAACCAGTTTATTTCCCTTTGGAAAAGAAACTATTCTGAAATGTGTGAGGCAAGATGATCGCACTTCTTGCTCCTGGAAAAAAATCATTCCCAGTGCTCATCAGGGATAATGCCTTGATTCATAATGCCTCGGAATTCTCTTCAGTATCTGCAATTTGCATTTTGTTAGGGATTCCTGTACTTGCATGGTTTTATGCAAATTTGGGGGTAGATGTATATTGCTTAAGAAATGACCCAACAGATACCCAAAGAACATTAGTGACTTTCCAAGGATCTCCTGTCAACGGGTGGAATGATACAATATGGTTGGACTGGACTCCTTTCCTCAATATAGGGGAAAATAGGAACATAAATGGCTAGAATGACTCACCTGACTTTTTTTAGGCTATAGAATCCTACTTTTTCTTACCTGTCATGTGGTGTTTTGAAATGTGTACTCTGTGTCAGAGTATCTGTATTTGCCTTTCTTCTGTGATTGCTAACCACTGAGCCCCAAAGTATTTCCCCAACCCTTTTATACATCCTATAGTAGGTTTACTCATGACTGGTGTACCCAAAGGCCCTACAGGCTGCCTGTTTACTCTAGCTTAATGCATTCCTAAAAGATGCTAACTCCCTTCTTCGCCCTGGCAAAGGAGAAACCCTCATTGTTCCGGAATCTCTTAGATCAGTCTAAAATCTGGGCAGAGCTGAATAACTCCTGATTGAATCTATTGTACACTGTGCCAGAGGGACACTAAAAGGGTCATTTAATCCAACCTGCCCATTTTACAGATGAGGAAACTGAAGTTTAGAGTAGTTAAGTTTCTTGCTTGGGATCATACAACTACTAAGTGTATGAGGCTGGATTCAAACCTCTGACTCCAAGTCCCAAGCCTCATCCACTGCAAGCCCAAAGGTCTCTGATTTGCCACATAACAGGCCAGTACCTGTCTTCATCTTATCTGTTTTTTGTTTTGAAAGAAAATGACAAGATTTTTGGTTTGAAAATGTTTATTGAGACTCTGAGAACAGCTCCGTGAAAATGAAATTTCCAAGAAAATCAAAGACATATAATAATGAGTTTCTTAATGTTGGCCAGCAATACAATCGAAACACATTTAAAAAAAACATAACACGAATTGTCACTCTTCAAAAACCGGAGCAAAATTACATGGAATACATACCATTGTCACATATTGAGCCTTGAAAATGAAAGGTAAAAAGAAATGAACACAAATAAAGGCCTTTTTTTGACCTCATATCTAATGAGTTAAACTTTTGCCATTAGGAATAGGGGTGTCCCACTAACAGCTTATGCAAGTGCTCAATGTCAAAGGAAGGGTACTAAAGAAATTCAAGTCTCTTTGTCATTGTCAACAAAAAGTGAAAAATTACTGACTTTACTCTTATAGACTGCTAGCAGTAACAAAAAAGAGAGGATCAAATACACCTCCTTCTCCTCCTACGGTCTCTCTCTTAAAAAATACTTAGAGAACAAAAATCAGAAATACTTCTTTTTACCTTTCATGCCAAAACGATACAAAAGGAGCAAATGGCAGAATACTCCTTTTCCCCCTTTTATTCCAAATGACACTAAAAGAGTCATTAGCAGAAATACCCTTTTCTACTTTTTGTTCCCAACTCAAAAGGAACCAATATCAGAAATAATCCCCCCATTACTCTGGGTTCCAAACAATGCAAAAGAAATAAGTGCCAAAGTATGCATTCGAAACAATAGAACAAAAATATCAGAAATGACAACTTTTGGTTCCAGATAATACAAAACAAATATTTTACTACATAATACAAAAGGAATAAATAACACAAACAGGCCCCTTTTACTTTTTTTTCAAACAATACCAAAGGAACCAGTATCAGAAATGCCCCCCTCCCCCATTACCTTTGGTTCCAAACAATACAAAAGAAATATTTAACAATATAATTTAAATAATAAAGGAATAAATAACACAAATAGGCCCCTTTAACTTTTTTCAAATAATACAAAAGGAACCAGTATCAGAAATGCCCCCTTCCCCATTACCTTTGGTTCCATACAATACAAAAGAACTATTCATATGTGGTTTAAATACAAAAAAATAAATAACACAAATATCCCCCCTCTACTTTTTTTCAATCAATGCAAAATGGAACCAGTATCACAAGTCCCACCCCCATTACTTTGGTTCCATACAATACAAAAGTATCAGACCGCATTACAAAACAGAACAATGTCAGCAAACTTCCCTCCCCTGTTACCTTTGATAAAAATAATTATAATATAAATAAGTAATAAAAAACTCAAAAATCCCCCCTTTTACTTTTTTTAATAATACAAAAGGAACTAATATCAGTACAAAAAGAAATAAATATCAAACCATAAATTTAAAATAATGTAGCAAAAGGACCCATTTCAGAAATTCCCTCCCTCCCCCACTATGTTTGGTTCCAAATAATACAAAAAGAACAAATAATAGACTCCTCCCTCATTACTTTTGTTCCAATACAAAAGGACAATTACTGGAACTACTTCCCCTGCCTTACTTTTTGTTCCAGACAAATGAAACTAATATTGAAATACATGTTCTAAATAATGCAAAAAGAACAAATATCAGAAATAAACCAATTTTAGGATGTTTCAAATAATAAAGGCACAAATATTTTACCATGTTTTAAATAATAATAAATAATAAGCACAAAGAAACAAATACCAGAAATTTTACTTTTTGCACCAAATAATACCAAAAAAAAATCAAAAATATCATTTTTTTGCTTTCTTCTCCTAACACAATGCTATGCCTTTTTCCATTGTACACATGTTTACAAGAAAATACACTGAATATATACCTTATATATTTACTTAGAAGATCCAGCTGTGGAGGTCGGCTCAGCATCCTCTGCGGCTTTCAGTAGATATTCAGGAGAGGCAAGCTCATAATCATCAGAGCTAAACAAAGCTGCCGAGTTGTCTGCTAAATATTTCACAAAGTCATGCAAATACCTCAACAATAAATTGGTGCTGTGGCTATCAAAGAAGGCATAGGACAGCATGTCTCCAATTTTCACAAATAATCTCAGGAGGTGTGGTGCTCCATAGACCTGTGACACCAGAACAGTAGGGTTGCTTGCTACAATGGCAGCATGTTGTGGCTTTTCAAATTTATACAGCAAGTGAGAACTTAGCATCAGGTTGAAGTATGCTCTGATCCCCGCTACAATTTCAGGCACAGCGTAGATCTTGTCTTCGGTGGTGGCATAAGTC
This sequence comes from Monodelphis domestica, assembly GCF_027887165.1. Classification (NCBI taxonomy): domain Eukaryota; kingdom Metazoa; phylum Chordata; class Mammalia; order Didelphimorphia; family Didelphidae; genus Monodelphis; species Monodelphis domestica. The sequence goes on along the minus strand of NC_077235.1, from coordinate 17,753,025 downwards.
TTTTCATAGAGTTCATAGTCCTCCAGAATTGACTCGACATTCTTCCTCGCAGGAAGAGAAAACAGCTTCTTTTGAACAGTGATCAAGTTCCAGTCATTCACAAGCCACGGTTTTAGCTCTTGTGGAATATTGATTTTAAAGTCATGCCTTCTCACTTGGCGCTGCTGTGCTCCACCCCCCTCAGAGCTCTCTAGAGGTTTTCTCCTCCAACGAGGTGGCTGATCACTGGTGCTCGCCTCATCTCTGCTTCTGCTCCCACCACTCTCTGCCTGTGTTGATACTGAAGGGGTTTCAACACGCTCTACAGGCTTTTTCTTTGGACTCTCAGAGGTCTTTCCTGAAGCTCCCCCTTTCTCTTTCTTTGCATACATTTCCTGATGAGCTTGAAAAAGTTCCTTCTGTTTCTGCAGATTAGCTTCTGAATACTTAAGTAATCTGCTTTCTGGAACCCACTCATCATCCCAACCAGTAGTGAGGCAGATAACGTCTTTGGAGCCAAAATCATCCTCAGTAGGAAACTGAGCTACTTCAGACTTGGCCTTGGACTTTCCCCTCTTTTTTTTCTTGACCTTACTCTTTGCCCCCAACTGCTCTTCACTGAACTCACTAACTTTTGTGGCTTCACTGGTATCAGTCATTTCGCAGGACACACTGGTTTGCCCTGTCTCACTTACTCTGTCGGCCTCACTGGTGTCATGGACCTCAGTGTCACGAACAGCTTCAGTGGCCGCATGGATGTCATCCCTTTTAGAAGCCTTAAAAATGTCACTGGCCTCAACAACTTCACATACCTCAATAGTTTGGGGGCCTCCGGATGCTCCATCTTCTTGGACCTCACAGATGATGTGGGTCCTGTGAATTTCACGGATCTCGATAATTTCACAAGGCTTACAGGGTTCACCAATGTTGTAGTCATCACTGGCGCTGGCAACTTCTTGGGCGCTGGTGGTTTCCCCGGCAGCCTCAGCAACTATAAAGGTCCCACCTGTGGCCCCTGGCTTGGCAACTTCTCCTTGGGCTGTGGTAGCCTCAGCAAAGTCTTTGGGACTTTCCCGAGCATCAGTGGCTTCTCCGGCTTCAGCAGCATGGACTTCACAGACCATAAGGGTTTTATCACGTTCCTCAGCAGCAGCAGGCTTAATAGCTTTGTCAGGGGCTTTGGTGGCTTCCCTGGCGGCTTCCTCGCGAGCTTTGGCAGCTTCGCGGGCAGCTTCGCGAGCACGGGCTTCTCGGATTAGTCGGCCCATGCGGGTTTCGCGCATGTCAGGGACTTCACCGGCTTCCCCAGGCTTAGAGGCTTCCGCGGCGGCTAGAAGGGCGCGGGCCTTACGAGCTCTACGGGCCTTACGCGCTGCACGGGCCGTGGGGGCTATAGGAGTCTGAGGGATTGCTTGGACCTCAGTGGCTCCATCAGAGACTTGGGTGGCAGCTTCATGGGGCTTGGCTTCATGGACCTCAGCTTCATGGACCTCACATGTTACAGAGACCTCACCAGGTTCAAGGGTCTCACTGCCTTTACTGGCTTCATGGACTTCACTAGCTTTGGGGGCCTTATTGGCTGCCTCGGCTTTCTGGGCCTCCTGAGCTCTCATCTTGGCCAGTTTTTCAGAGAGGCGGGTCCGCACAACAACGCCCTTCTCATTGCCCCCGGGGTAGTGGATCAGGTACTTGACCTTCCGGTACTTTACGGACACCTTCACACACTCCGCTTCATACAACAGGGACCCATGGTAACACAACACTCGCTCCCCGACCTCAAACTGGGGTTTCTTGGGGCGCTTCTTAGAATCTTTCTTTGGCGCCATCTCTCCCGCTGGGGGCCGAAGCAGCCACCCACCTCAACAGCCTCTGCCGGCGGGCACACAACACAGTCACTTGCCCCCCTCTGGCCCGATACCTTGATTGTCTCTGTCTGCTGGTCTCTCTCACCTCAGCTTCGCCCCTCAGACACAGTGGAAGATAATTGGGTTGGTTTTTTGGTTGATTTGGAATAGATTTACTCAGCACAGTCAATGGCTGCTATCCTGCTAATGGTGAAGCACCTCCGCTCCCACCAAGGACTGCGGCTGCTGTAGCGAAAGTCCAGGAGTCTTTGTGAGGCTACTCCAGCCAATAGCCAGGCTCCTTAGCTTCAACCAATAACAGTTGCTGTCGTCAGAAGTCTCGTGACTCTTTCCCACCTATAGCTTCTATGCCAGAGGTGGTCGGGCAACTTAGTTCCCACCAGCACCAGGGTTCTTAACCAATAGCTGCACATCTTAGTTTCCCGCCTTTGGTTCAATTCCAACCAATGGCCAGGTACCTTAGCTTCCCGCGAAAGGCTTGCAACTTTAGCAAATTATCCTTGCACAGTTGTGGCGGTGCTCAGTCTTGCTGGCAATTGTAGCCTTGCACATTATGCACAATTAAAAATAATTTTTATTTCATCCTATTTTGCCAACATTAATATTTCCCCTTGTGAATAAAGGTTTGTATGGATGGATCTCAAGGTGAAAGCTGTAGCATGCAGGAGCTTACAAATACTTGTGCAAGGTCCAAATTTGCAAAACTGCATGCATCTCCAAGAGAGCTTTCCTCTCAAGTTGCATGCAAGTGAAGAGTATTACACAACTGGGGACCTCCTGTCTCATCTATGAGTATAGATGCAATGCAATCACAATGCACTCATGATTGTGTGACTGCATTCACTTATGTGTGCATGAATGTGGGAGCACATGCAAATAGGAGATCTCTCCCAGAGAGGACACTTTAGCTGCTATCATGCAGAAGAAGTGGAGGATGTGGCGCCAAAATGTTCCTGCCGCTCTCAGGTTTAGCGCCAAATCCTGCTGGGTCTTGAAGTTTGGAGAGATGTCGGGCAAAGGGACGAAAACCATTTAGGTCCCACCCTCACAGCTCGGCGCACACAGGCTCCTTCTGTGCCCTGTCAAGAACTGGCACAAATGGAAAAATGTGAATTCTTTTTGCTTTTGTATATGGGGGCGGGGCACGACAGGGAGCAGCTGGGTGGCTCAGTGGATTGAGAGCCAGACCTGAAGAGTGGAGGTCCTAAGTTCAAATTTAACCTCAGACACTTGCTAGCTGGATGACCCCTGGGCAATTCACTTAAACCCCATTGTCTAGCCCTTGTCTCTTGAACACAGAATTGGCTCTAAGACAGAAGGTAAGGGCTTACAAAAATATCTTAGTGAACTTTTAAATTCAGCCTCCAAAGCCGCATTAAGACCTTTGAGACATCCTGAATATGTGCCTATATAGTTTTATGTACACACCTATATACACAAATGTGTTGATGTATATACGCAATGCTTTCTTCTTTAACCTCGGCTTGCTTCGGTTTTCTCAACTGTAAAATGGACGTAACATGAATGGCCCTACCTCTCAGTGTTATTTGGATCAGAGGAGACATAAGGTGCTTAGCACAGTGCCAGGGGCATAGTAGGTGCTGTATAGATATTTATTCTCTTCCCCTTCCCCATGCCATGGTGCCTCTTAGGTTCTCTGCATGACTTAGCAATAGAAATGACAAAATAAAATTGAAAGTTTGCAGTAATCTACTCTTCCCTTTATACACGTGTTAAATAAGTAGACTTACTCTAAAATGCTCTTAAAAATGTTTCAGTATTTGGGGCAAGGAGGCTGACCAGAGTGATTTGCAACTCTGTTGTTGTTACCTTGTTTTTCAATTGGTCTGACTCTTCATGACCCTGCTTGGGTCAAAGGTATCCAAGGGGCTTGCCAATTCCTCATTTTACAAATAAGGAAACTGAGGGTAACAGGGTTAAAGTGACTTGTCCAAGGTCATCTGAGGCCACATTTGAACTCAAGAAGCTGTTTTCCTGACCCTAAGCTCATTTTTCTATCCATTAAACCACCTAGCTGTCCCTGTGATTTACAAAGGGGATCTCTAAAGTGGAATGCATTTCGGGTCTGCTGGAATCACCTCAAAACACTCTTAAGAACTGATTTGTTGGAGGCAGCTGGGTAGCTCAGTGCATTGAGAGCCATCCCTAGAGTTGGGAGGTCCTGGAATCAAATCTGGTCTCAGACACTTCCCAGCTGTGTGACCCTGGGCAAGTCACTTGACCCCCATTGCCTGGCCCTTAACTACTCTTCTGCCTTGGAACCAATACACAGTATTGATTTCAAGATGGAAGGCAAGTGTTTATTTAAAAAAAAAACTGATTTGTAAAATTATCAGTGTAAGCATCTACCCCTTAGAAATCAGCAAGTACTATAAATCAGGAATTGACTTATTGTTTGTTGATTGTGTAGGCTTAATGATGATGTAGAAAATGATGGAGAAAATGTTAATGATAGTTAATAATATAGAATATAATTAATTATATTTAATATAAAAGAATGTAATATAATCAACAATAATATATAAGTAGTATAATATAAAATAATTAATATAATATCATCAATAAAATAATTAATAATAGTCAACTTAAAAATGTGTGAAGAGAACAATTTTTTTTTCATTGAACCTATCGTCAAATATTTACCAGCAAACCCTATTTGGGATAGATATTGCTTTTTAAAGGTGTTTTTGAAACCCTTACCTTTCATCTTTGAATTAATACTGTATATGGATTCCAGGACAGAAGAGCAGTATGGGCTAGGCCAGTGATGGTGAACCTTTTAGAGATGCTGGTGATGTGAGAAATGTCCTCAGGTGTCGATGGAGAGGGGGAGACATGCAGCTGGCCTCCAGCAACCCTCTGGCTTTCTAGTAACAAACTGGCAAACTCTGTGCTGAGGCAACAGTGAGCATGCCCATAGACAGGGCTCTGGGTGCCCCCCCAGCACACGTGCAATAGATTCACCACTATGGGGCTAGGCAATGGAGATCAAGTAACTTGTCCAGGATCAATCTAGGAAGTATCTGAAGACATATTTAAACCCCAGGATTTCCTGTCTCTGCGTCTGGCTCTCAATCCACTGACCCATGTAGCTGCTCCCCATATATTCATACCTTTAGTGTACTGTGATGAATTGCAGCTTACATGTGAACAGGTAAGTGCATTTGTGGATTATGTTATGTAACTTTAACTAAAACTCTCACTAAATGGACAGATGGCCACAGATAGGGAACTCTATTATTACTACTTTCCTCAGCAACTAGCAAGAGAATGGCAGAGCCAACTCTTTTACTTTTAGTACAAAAACCCCCAATGATAATCTAATCAATTGTGATCAGAAATCAGCCAAAGAATCCTCAATTATCAAGAAGTCTATTTGCTGTAAAGATTTTTTTTATCTACTGAGGTTAACTCTGAACCTCCCCAAGTATGTACTCTGCCTTGAGCCACTGTCTAGTGATAATACGAAGGCATCACAACCAGTAAGACATTTAAGAGCTCTTAAGTTCTTGCTGTCAGAGTTACCAAAATACATTTACTTTGCCAAAGACACACCATGTAGAAAACTCTCAAATTTACGTATTTGGGAAATTTACAGACAGATTTTTTATGACCTGCTTAAACATTCTCCAAATGAAAACTTTTAATGGGTTTTGAACCCTTCTGTTAAAAATATCACAAGACCACACTTTCTGCTTAGTTCTAAAAGCAAAAAATTGGTATCAGAGCAGATTGAAATTTACTAACTGAATTTCAGCAAAAAAAACCCAGAAACCTCTACATCTTTGATGGATAGAATTGACAAATTAGCCTAATGATTTAATAAGTATGGTCAATGATGTACATCTTAAATTTGGATCTATGGATTTTTTTGTCAGATATCTTTTTTCATATGTGATGGTTGTGAATAGAGTATTGAGGAAGTTTGTCCACATCCCGATGCATTTTGGGTATCTAGTGCCAACCTCCCTGAAGAGACATTAATTGGTACCGGAATATTCCAAGTTCAACTAGGGGGGATCAAAATGTAGAAACAAAACAACTTCTTAGTGCAAACTATGGATTTCAGAAAGAGGTTACACAAGTAGTGAAGGCTGACTTTATGACTGAAAGGGTTGAACCTTTAAAATTATTAGGATAATCAATTTTCTCTTTGAAAATCGGCTTTTGGACATTGACGAGCTGCTGTGATACTAAAACCAGAACTCTGGGGATCACTTGATCTTGGATTAATTTTTATTCCTTGGAAATATTTATAGTATCTTGGTGTGACATAAAAAATGTCCACAAGGGAAACAAATTTGATATGTGATGGTGTAGTGAGAATTGAGTCAAGAAGATCTGAGTTCAAATGTGTACTTTGTACACTCACTAGCTTCATGTCTCTAGGCCTCTTAACCTCTGTTTGCCTTAGTTTCCTCATAGGTAAAATAATAATAAAAATAGTAGCATTCTATCTCCCAGGGCTATTGTGAGGACCAAAATGAAATAATAAAGTGCCAAGCACAGTGCCTGGCACACAGTAAATACTATATAAATGTTGTCTATTATTATTGAGAGGAATGACCACCAATTCAAAAGAATCTGGAACTCAGCGTTAATGTGGCACAGGCTATTTTATTTCATCCTCATGAGAATGGGGGACTCATGAGCCAGTGGTACAGCCAACAAGCAAGTACAAGGAGTGAAAACAGCTGGCTTCCTTTTATTAACATGAATCTATCTCCCTGTCATTCACCATTGGCCCATTACTAGAGAGTTATAAATTATTCTTGAGAGCCAGCTGATTGGGGAATGCTATTTACAACCCCAATCATTCATACCAAAGTAAAGAAACTTCACTTGTTAGCCTGAAGGCTCACCTGTCATGTGTTCCTCCTCATGTCCTGCCCACATGGATGTGGGTAAAATGAGCTTAAGCTGGGGACATGAAACTTAACTCAATTTTCTTTTTACTTCATTATTTGGACTTATGAGAAGAGTCCACCATCTTGTCAGGACCTGTTCTTCACATTACTATTATTGTTTATTAAACCAAGATTTAAAAAATAATGAAACATTCAGGAGCAGTGCCCTAAAGTTATCATTAGAAATTATGAGAATAGATTTTTTTACCACTATTTTTATTCAGTTTAGTAATTGTTTTAAACCCTTCCCTTCTGTCTTGGAATCAATACTGTGTATTGGTTCCAAGGCAAAGAGTGGTATGGGCTAGGCAATGGGGGTTAAGTGACTTGCCCAGGGTCACACAACTGGGAAGTGTCTGAGGCCAGATTTGAACCCAGGACCTTCTGTCTCTAGGTCTTACTCTCAATCCACTGCCCTGTAGTTTAATGAGTTTAATACAAAGTTCCTTTCATTTTTTTCTCATCCTTGTGTCTATTTCTTCATATTTGAGCCTGGACACAGTATAGCAATAGGTATTTTTCTACCACTATTTTATTCAGTTTAATGAGTTTAATATAATATTTATTTCATCTTTTCTCATCCTTGTAAGTGTCTGTTTCTGCATATTTGAGCATGGACATAGTAGAGCAGTACTATATTGCCTTATATAATATATAAAGAAATGAGCATTCATATATTATGGTCTGTACTCAAAAACTTTTTTACTAATGTGGGGTGCAATCAAAAACATTTAGACAGTCGTTGGTCTAGGTGAGAGACAACCAGGTTTACACCAAGGGATTGAAAATGGGTGGCAAGGAAAAGGTTGATCTAAAAGGAGTTCCATGCACATAAGCACTGATTGGGTATGACATGACAGGCTTGGCAGAAGGATGGAGCAAACTTGGCAAAAGGAATCATTTGAAAGAGGACGTAGGGAAGTCTGTCATCAGCATACCATGCAGAAGTTCTAGTTGCTAGCTAGCTTGAGTGGTAATTTTTAAAATTCTGCCCTGACTAGTTTTTTCTCAGTATAGGACTCCCTAGAGTCACACAGCAAGCAGCCTTTTCAAATTTGGCTTCCAGTGTGCTCATTTCCATTGTCACTTGCAGTGATACTGCTTTTCTCAACAAACTAAGCTGCTACCCCAAGTTTCCTTGTAACTGGCAAGCTTGCTTGCCAAAGGAAAACTCAGCCTGCAGAGAGAGGAAAGACATTTCCCAGACTCTAATAGGTGTTATGAAGTCTGTCCAAAAATCCCCGAGAATTAGTTGCTTTCCTTCTGGAAACAATGAAAAACTTGGAATAAAATTAGAAACTTTTTCGCTGAATTTCAAGTGTTTATATGTGTATAAATACTAGCTAAATAAAGACCTCAGTTCACAGGCCAAGGCCATAGATTTACCTTTTGGGCTTTACATTCTAAAACAAACTAAAAGAATGGAGGCATATTACATTTTTTCTATCATTATGTACCACCAATCCTACGATCCATGGGGCTTCTGTGTGAGTTGCTTTTTCTTCTGGGGAGATTTTTCTTTTAACCAAGACCTTAAAAGGCTATAAATGTTGCGTGTCTTTTGGACCATTAACTCACTGACACTGTTGCGTGAGGGATCTGATTCCTGGTCAATGATACCGACACAAGTTACAATCATTTGCGTTTGTCCTCTGATCAAAATGTAAAGCCCATCCAGGGAAATAATGAAAAAAAAATACAAAGGAAGGGGGCCTTGCAGTCCCATATCTCAAACTATATTACAAAACGGCAGTCATCAAAACAATTTGGTACTGGCTAAGAGACAGAAAGGAGGATCAGTGGAATAGACTTGAGGCAAGTGACCCCAGCAGGACAGTATATGACAAACCCAAAGACCCCAGCTTTTGGGACAAAAATCCCCTATTCGATAAAAACTGCTGGGAAAATTGGAAGACAGTGTGTGAGAGATTAGGACTGGATCAACACCTCATACCCTACACCAAGATAAATTCAAAATGGGTGAATGACTTGAACATAAAGAAGGAAACCATAAGTAAATTAGGTAAACACAGAATAGTATACATGTCAGACCTTTGGGAAGAGAAAGACTTTAAAAGCAAGCAAGACATAGAGTCACAAAATGTAAAATAAAGAATTTCAATTACATCAAATTAAAAAGCTTTTGTACAAACAAAACCAATATAACTAAAATCAGAAGGGAAGCAACAAATTGGGAAACAATCTTCATAAAAACCTCTGACAAAGGTTTAATTACTCAAATTTATAAAGAACTAAATCAATTGTATAAAGAATCAAGCTATTCTCCAATTGATAAATGGGCAAGGGACATGAATAGGCAGTTCCCAGCCAAAGAAATCAAAACTATTAATAAGCACATGAAAAAATGCTCTAAATCTCTTATAATCAGAGAGATGCAAAGCAAAACAACTCTGAGGTATCACCTCACACCTAGCAGATTGGCCAACATGACAGCAGAGGAAAGTAGTGAATGCTGGAGGGGATGTGGCAAAGTAGGGACATTAATTCGTTGCTGGTGGAGTTGTGAACTGATCAAACCATTCTGGAGGACAATTTGGAACTATGCCCAAAGGGTGATAAGGGACTGTCTGCCCTTTGATCCAGCTATAGCACTGCTGGGTTTGTACCCCAAAGAGACAATAAGGAAAAAGACTTGTACAAGAATATTCATAGCTGAGCTCTTTGTGGTGGTCAAAATTTGGAAAATGAGGGGATGCCCTTCAATTGGAGAATGGCTGAACAAATTGTGGTATATGTTGGTGATGGAATACTATTGTGCTCAAAGGAATAATAAAATGGAGGAATTCCATGGAGACTGGAACGACCTCCAGGAAGTGATGCAGAGTGAGAGGAGCAGAACCAGGAGAACATTGTACACAGAGACTGTTACACTGTGGTACAACCAAAGGTAATGCACTCCTCCATTAGTGGTGGTGTAATATCCCTGAACAATCTGCAGATATCTAGGAGAAAAACACTATCTACAAGCAGAGGACAAACTGTGGGAGTGGAAACACTGAGGAAAAGCAACTGCTTGACTACAGGGGTTGAGGGGACATGTCTGAGGAGAGACTGTAAACGAACACTCTGATACAAATACTAAAAACATTGGCAATGGGTTAGAATCAAGAACACATGTGAAACCCAGTGGAATCACGTGTCGGCTATGGGTGGGTGGGGAAGAAAATGATCTTTGTCTCTAATGAATAATACTTGGAAATGATCAAATAAAAAATTTTTTAAAAATGTAAAGCCCAATGACATTGGCTCTGGAAAGCAGCAAAAAAAGAAAGGAATGGTTATCGAGGCAGATGTCAAAGGACTTCCCCTCAAGTGGGCAAACTCTGAATGAATGCATAAGGAGTTCTCTAAAGATGCCAAAGGGAATCATTATGGGTTTTCACCTGTATGTTAAGTTTAATCTTGAAGACTTCTTCGTTTTAGTTGATGTGCTAACAATGGAATACTTCTTTACTTTGGAGCTTATATTCTGCATTCACCCCAGGCATATAGTTAAAAATGAAGTTTGGCCTCCCCCTTCCACCACCCATTTAGATTAGATAGTTAGAAAAGAAGATTTCTCCCACTTTGCTATTCTACCCATGTAACCATGGAAAATATTTAAAAAATTTTTAAATAATTGTGGGAAAGAGAGAACACTTTCTTCTCCTTAAGTCATAGAGCACTTTGTAGGGTACCTCTGATACGTCTTATAGTATAGTGTCTTAGAGTATTCTTGAAGTTTTCGTGTTTTATATATGTGTGTGTGTGTGTGTATACATATCTTAATCTTTTTTGTGTCATATTCTCAATAGAGTCAAGATCCCCGATGGTAGAGAACTTCATTTTTTTTTTTGCCTCCTGAAGCTAAGGGTCAAAGAGGCAGAAGGTTCTCAAAGAAGGTGTTGATTTTTAATTTGGACTTTGTTGACATGGTATGCTCCATTCTCTGTTCCCTTGTATATACTTAGTTACAGTTTGTTCCCACCAGTATCATGTGAGTTCCTCAGAGAGAAGGAGCTGTTTTTTATCACTGTTTTTGTACCTAGCAGAGTACTTTGCACACAGTAGGCACTTTGTAAATATTTATTAGATTGGAGGCTTTCCTGCTAAATAAATGGAAAGGTTGTAGTGACCTTGGTGTTAGGAGTAAAAGATTTGAGCACCAGCTATGGGAGAGCCAAATCAAAAATCAACATTTTTAATAGTAACGGAACCTTCTTTACCCATTCTGGGCTCTAGTTTTCTCCTCCATTAAGTGGAAAACAAATTATACATATATTCCTTCTCTGACAGACTTGAGATGGTGAAGAAAAGGTTCTCTTAAAGAGTAATAAAAATGAGCTATTAGCATTATAAATAGTAATAACATCTTGGATTTTTACAGCATTTTAAAATGACGGGGACATTTTTGGCTAAGAGAAAGATAGTGTTTCTAAGCCTTTGGCCTCTTGTTTCTTTTTTAAAAATCATACTTAACATGTATTTATCCCTATCTTTGCTTTTTTCTCTTCTTTTCATTGAAGTCACTAAGCAAGCATCCAAGTAGGTGTTGAGTTATTTGCAGGGTCTTCACAGAATTTCTTTACCTCGTAGTTCCCAGCAACTGTGGTCATTGTAGAAGCTGCATTATTTTCATGCCAGTCTTTTTTTTCAGAGAGTTATGATGAGGGCTGCACTATATGATGAGGAAATGTCTAATAAAATCTTTCTTGTGACTTTGGCATATGTGATTAAAAAAACAAGTAAACCTCTCTAAGACATACCTGGGAACCATTCTTCAATTTACCTGCAACTTTTCTTTCTGCTGGTTTAGTTTACAGAAAGGATGTCAAGATAGTATGGCCCAGAACATTGGCTTGATTGTAGATAATACTGAAAGCTCACGCCTGTATATCTTGAGTAATTTCTCAAAAAGAAATACTGGTTGGTTCTTAAACACAGGAAGCACAAAAGAAATCACAAAGAATTAAATTGGCTATATTTTAACACATAAGAAATGACTTACTGATGTGTGAGGCATCCCTGAGATCAGTCAGACTATCAGAGCTAAGGACAGATTTTCTAGCACAGAAGAAGAAAGAAGAGTAATAAGGATCTAATTTTAATTGTGTGGAGAGTGTTTTGTAGTTGTGTTCATATAGTTCCTGTGTTTGTCTCGGCAGATAGATTCCTAAGTATTTTATATTGTCTAGGATGATTTTAAGTGGAAGTTCTCTTTCTAATTCTTGCTGCTGAGATATATTGGAGATATATAGAAATGCTGATGATTTATGTGGGTTTATTTTGTATCCTGCAGCTTTGCTAAAGTTGTTGATTATTTCAATTAGCTTTTTGGTTGAATCTCTAGGATTCTTTAAGTAGACCATCATGTCATCTGCAAAGAGTGATAACTTGGTCTCCTCCTTGCCTATTTTGATGCCTTCAATTTCTTTTTCTTCTCTAATTGCTACTGCTAGTGTTTCTAGTACAATGTTAAATAATAGAGGTGATAATGGGCATCCTTGTTTCCCTCCTGATCTTATTGGGAAGGCTTCTAGTTTATCCCCATTGCAGATGATGGTTCCTGATGGTTTTAGATATATACTGTTTTTTTTTATTTTTTAGGAATGACCCTTCTATTCCTATACTTTCTAGTGTTTAAGAAGAGTAATAAGGGGAAAAAAGATACTGAATACTTTTAAGATTTAACCCTGAGATATTTAAGCAAACTATTAAAAGCTAAACAAAATCATCCCAATAGCATTAAAGCTGAAAAATGAGAAGACGATAGATACAAATGGAAGATGGAAAAGATAGGCAAAAAACATTTCAGCAGGATCTTTTCTTTTAACGAGCATTGTGAGATGCTCAACACCCTTTAACCCTGGTATCACATTCCCTAGAAGAAATCAAAATGACACTACAGATGATAAAAACAGGGCTGGCAGATCAAAGTCACTTGCTTCTGGATAGAGGATATAAGTCTAGTCTTCCTCTTATCCAGGAATGTCAATGGGCATGAAAGAAGGAACATTAGTGTATTGGAAAGTATTGCCAGAGATGTAGTGTGTTTGGGGAGGATCCAGGTTTTTAGGACTGTAAGAAGATATTTTTTTTTTAAATCTGGTGTTCAGGGGAAACTTTGGATGGGGTCATTATTAGCCTAGTACTCCATTTAATGGACATAAAGAAAGAAATGCAATGTTGTGAAGTCTCAGATGATTTGCATTTTCTAACCCCAAGATATGTGAATGTAGGCATATTGCTTATTTTCTATAACCCTCTATAAAATGACATCACTGGATTATATCCCTTCCAGCTCAGAACCTCTGTGATTCTTTTGGTATAATGGAAAAAGGATTGGCTATGGAACTAGAGGACCTTAGTTCAAAATCTGCTGCTGTCCCTGAACAAATCACTTGACTTTTCTGTGTCTCAGTTTCCACATGTGAACTAGATGGCCTCTGTTTTGAGACCCAAAAGTTTCATGTGGCAGCCCTGTGGAATAAGGGAGTCTCTCCTGGGAAGATGTAGGGCTCCCCTATTGACCCTTGATTTCTACAATTAGGCTCATACTACTCTAATCCCCCAGTGTAGGTATGACTGGAAGTAGGTTAAGTACTGTTTCTGATACTCAGCTTATGTTCATGGAGAGGCCCTGGGGCTAGCAAGAGACACTTGGGGAAACAACCTCTTAATGACTTCTTATGCTGAGAATAACACATAAAACAATGGGAACCAGTTTAATGCAATGCTTTATTCGCAAGCAAAGAGGAAGAAGGGAAATGAGAAAGATGGAAAGGATACAACTCATATACACCCACTAACCCAGAGCATAATTCATGTAAAGGCAGCACTGAATTGGGGAACACAGAGACATAGGTCCATTAAACAGGAAGGAGGTGGTCCAGTAGGGAGGTGAAGGTATATTTTAGATAGAAGGGGTGCTCCTGCTGGAAGGGCAGATATGCTTCAGCAGGAAGGAATACTTCTGAAGGAGAGGAGATCATTCTTCAAAGTGTCCTTCTGAACAACCTCCAGGAATTGATGCAGAGTGAGAGGAGCAGAACCAGGAGAACATTGTACACAGAGACTGATACACTGTGGTACAATCGAATGTAATAGATGTCTCTACTAGCAGCAATGCAATGATCCAGGACAATTCTGAGAGACCTATGAGAAAGAATGCTTTCCACATCCAGAGAAAGAACTGTGGGAGTAGAAATGTAGAAGAAAAGCATATGATCGATCACATGAGTTGATGGGGTCATGATTGGGGATACAGACTCTAAATGAACATCCTAGTACAAACATCAACAATGGAAATAGGTCTTGATCAGTGACACATGTAAAACCCAGTAGAATGGTGCATTGGCTATGGGGGTGCAGGGGGGGGGGGAGATGGAGGGGAGGAGGTAAGGGAAAGAACATGAATTATGTAAAGATGGAAAAAAAATTCTAAATTAATTAATTAAATAAAAAATTTCAATTAACAAATTAACAGTATCCTTCTGAGATTGAGGCTCTTAAATTATTATTTTGGATGGCTTCCCTAGAAGAAGCTGAATTTCAAATCTGGGATCAAGCAAAATAGCTTGTTATCAGGGGAAAAAATAAGCTTGCTATAGACAAAATATTTTTGGAAGGACACCAATCTTCAAGAAACTTTATTGTCAGTGTTTTCCCATGAATGGAGATTGTTATGGTGACCTTAAAACTATCAGGCCTGAGCTTAAAACAATGGTTTTGTAATTATTTCAACAAGATGCTTTGTAAAACTCAGGTTTTCTTTGCCCATTTCTTTGAGAAGATAGTGTTTTACTACTGACAATCATTTGAAAGCCATCTGGTTTATTGCACCATTGATTATAAGGATGCTTCTGCTATGGTCATATATCTGACACAATGGAAAGATACCCACAGAGATGGTACTGCTTCTTTTTTTTTAAACCTTTACCTTCTGTCTTGGAGTCGATACTGTGTATTGGTTCTAAGGCAGAAGAGTGATAAGAGCTAGGCAATGGGGGCTCAAGTGACTTGCCCAGGGTCACACAGCTGGGTAGTGTCTGAGGATTTGAACCCAGGACTTCCCATCTCTAGATCTGGCTCTCAATCCACTGAGTAACCCAGCTGCTCCCTCTACTTCTTTCCAAAATTTATTCACATGGAAATTCTGGAGCAGATTTAGTGCATCATTTTTACAATATTATTAAAAGTCATTATCAAAATCATACTATGGAAACAGACCTAACTAAAGGAGATTTCTTCTTTTAAGTTGATTCTATTGATTCTAAATTCTCACAGGACTGGATTAAAGTACTGAAATCAAGCATTAAGTGGCAAAAAGACAAAGCATATTTGTTGCCCCAATGTTTCTGTAAGATAAATCTGGTAAAGTTAAAAAATGAGCAGAAGGCTCCTAATTTGAGTCAAGGGTCCTTCACATTCAATTGTAGTCATCCCCATTTCCAATGTGTAACTTTTCTTATGGCTAAGTACTGCTTCTCCTGAGAATCATAAGACTAACAGCTGAAATTTGAATTGCACCTTTATTTTAATATTGAGAATTCAACAGTTCATTTTGTATACTTAGAACAACTCTATTTTTTAAAAATGCATTAATCTATAGTAATTATCTGCTAAAATATGTTCAAAATGCATCTTCCAGTTGATTTAAACAGTGATGTGTAGCCTATTTTACCCTTTCTACCCACCTCACTGCCAATTTCCCAGCAGGGAAAGGAATAACCCCATTGTATAAGAATGCATCCTGGTGGCAAACCACACAGCTTCTTCCCAATTTCAGGCCCAGCTCTATCTACTGTGCTACCTATCTGCTCTGTCTTTCTTTATCTCAAAAACAGTTTGGGATCTATCATCATAGTGTCTTGAAAATGAAAGAAAGGATATCAACAAGAACAAAAAACCCAGTGATACAGGGTTTGGAAGTTTGCATAGAGATTTGCATATTATCCCATTTGAGCCTCAGAACACCCCTGTGAGGTGTATGATATTAACCCTATTTTATAGAATAGGAAACTGAGGTGGACAAGGGTTAAAAGAGTAGGATCACAAAGCTAGTAAATGGCTGAGGCTGGATTTGAATTCAAGACTTCCTGACTCCTGAGTTCAGCACTCTATCACCTAGATGCTCTAAAAACTGGACTATGACTCAGGTTACCTGGATCATAATACAGACTCTGTCATATGCTTGTTTTATGACTTTTATCATTTGGGGACCTAATTTTCCTCCTCTGAAAAATGAATGGGTTGGATTAGATGTTCTCTAAGGTCTGTGGGTCACTGTTTTGTGCGGTATCTTCGATGTGTGGCCCAACTCTTCAAGGATGCTTGAAGCAGCCTCCTTTGTTCTTTCAAGTTCTTCAGGTTCAACAGGAAAGCTCCACCTATGAGGTGAAGTGACTTGGGGAGTCAGCAGGTTTGAATAAGCAAGTAATCTATGTCTGCAAGATCAATTTTCTCTTCTGTCACAAGGAGTCAAAGGGCATTCGAAGAAATGTTGTGGAGCTGTGGAATGAGCACTTGCAGACAGAGGACTCAGGGTTAATTTCTGTCTTGATATGACTTTCTGCTAGTTCTGTGATCTTTCTGGGCCGATTTCCTTCCCTGTAAAGTAAAAAGGTTGAACCAGATGACCTGGAAGGCCCTTTCTGGTCTTCATCTGATGCTCCTAAGATTTAGACAGCTAAGGATAAGCCTCAGAAGGTACTTGAATTGGAAAGGATAGTTCTTTTTCTGGCTTAAAAAACATACCTGCTGTTAGTCCAGCTGCTACATGAAACTTGATGACATACTAAGGGTGCCTTGACTTTTGTTAAAGTATCTGGGTGTCATGTGGGAGCGGCCTTGCAAAGAGTCAGCCAAAGTTACTGAAATCTTTGCGGCATTTAAGTCTGGATGATAGGGAGGGGCTTTATCATTTGAAATAGCTTTGACTCACGGTAAGAGCATCATGGATGGAACTTTGAAAAACCAAACAAACTTTGAGTAAAGTAATTGTCAAAACCAAATGAGGTTTCCTTCATCCTTGGGGAGATTCTTATCATGTTTCCAAAGAAGCCACTACCCAGGTTTAAAAAAACAAACATCCAAGAGGAAGTACAAGTAGGTCTTCTTCCTTTTTTTAGATGTCTTTGGAATACAGACCCAGTAATGGTATGACTGGATCATTTTTATAACCTTTTGGGTGCAGCACGAAATTGCCTTCCAGAATGGTTGAATAAACTTACAACTCCACCAACAATGCATTAGTGTCCCAATTTTGCCTCATCCCCTGCAACATTTACCACTTTCCTTTACTGTTATATTGGTCAATCTAATCAGGACACACAGGTATTTGTTGATCCCTTGTATTAGTGCCATGAGACTAAGGATTGTATCCTTAGCTTCTAGTATAAACTCTGTCACTTAGCAAGTGTGTAATAAATACCTGCTAGAGTCAGTTCAGGTCCTACTTTTTTAAAGAAGCCTTTCCAGTGGCTCAACCCAATCACTGTTTGTACCTTCTGTCTGAGTTTATTTTCTCCTTCTGGTCTACATATCTTGTATGTGACACTGGTTTTTTTTTTTTTTGGTATGGAATGCCCATCTCCATTAGAAGGGAAGCTCTTTGTGAGCAGCATCCCTGTTCTATCTTACTTTGTATCCCTGATGCTTAGCATGGTGCCTAGCACATAATAAACATTGTTAGTATTATTATAGGTAACATTTATATAGTGCTTACTATGTGCCAGGTGTTGTGCTAAACATGTTACAGTTATCTCATTTAATCCACCCATTAGCCCTGGGAGTTGGGAATGGTAAGTGCTAGTGTTATCTCAATTTTACAGTGGAGGAAACTGAGGCACGTAGAAGTTAAGCTAGAATGTGTCTGAGGCAGGATGTGAACTCAGATCTTCCTGAGTACAGGTTCCTCACTCTATCCTCTTCAACAATTAATTGGTTCATTAATGCTTGCTGACTGACACTTATTGATGGAACATAGCCATTCTGTTACTCAAATCCATTTTCTTGAATTCAGACAATTTCACAAAAAATTATTCAGGGGACAGCTCAGCGGATTGAAAGCCGGGACCAAAGACAGCAGATCCTAGGTTCAAATCTGACCCCAGACACTTCCCAGCTGTGTGACCATGGGCAAGTCACTTGACCCCATTGCCTAGCCCTTATCACTCTTCTGCCTTGGAACCAATACACAGGATTGATTCTAAGGCAAAAGGTGAGAGTTTAAAAATAATTATCAAACTCCAGAGAGATTTGGCTGCCTCACTGTCTGCCCACTATCCTCTGATATCTGGCTTTTCACTCTGACAGCAGGCAAGCAGCCAGAGACAGTAAACGTTATGTTCCTTCTCAGTTTGTGGTGAAACCCTCTGAAGAAGAAGAGTGGATTGAATGCTGACTGAATCCAGGTAGCCCAGAACCCCACAGTAATACTCTGCTTAGAGAAACTTGTATAAACAGTGTTGTCTCCCATTGTCTCCCCATCTAGCTATCATCTCCCCATCTAGCCATTGACAGTAACATAAAGCATAACTCGCATGAGGGTGTGCTGACTTTGGTAAACTCAGACTGTTATAAGGAATTGAAGGTAGCAGGACCAGGCCAAGAGGAAAGAGTTTTCACTGACAGTTGGCACTTGGATGTCTTGAGCAGCTCTTTTGGAAATCTCTCTATCAGCCACAAGATACTCACCCAGGGACACAGGAACCAGCTGTAGCATAAGGGATACAGGCAAACTCAAGAGGTTCATCCAAGGAGCTAGACTCACTGTCACCCTTAGCTTCAACTGTTACCAGACTAAAGCCAAGCTCTCACAACCCCAGACTTCTGGAACCTTCCTGCTTCTGCCTTGCAGCAGCTGCTCCTTCCTTTCTTTATAACAAGACATTGGGTCACTTATCAGGAAGGTGGGGTACTCTAGTAGAAGGGTGTGTTCCAAAGTGCCCTTCTGAGAGTGGAATTCTTGTACTTGGCTTTTGGGTGGCCTTTCTCTAGAGGTAGATGATGTGAATATTAGTGAAATTTGAATATCAGGGAGAAGAACAAGCTGGTGGTAGACAAACTATCATTTGGGGGACTTCCCTTTATTAAACTGTGAAAAATATTATTGTGAGTATATTCTATCTGTTTGTTCTATAAGCTTAAAGTCTCTCCTAAGGGGACGTCTTCATGATGGCCTCCAGACCATCAGTCCTAATTTCATGGCAATAGTTTCTATGTTTAGACTCTATAAATTACAGCTTTTATTTTTTAAAAACCCTTACCTTTTGTCTTGGAATCAATACTGTGTATTGGTTTTGAGGCAGAAGATTGGTAAGGGCTAGGCAATGGGGGTTAAGTGACTTGTCCAGAGTCACACAGCTGGGAAATGCCTGAGGCCAGATTTGATCCTAGGACCTCCCATCACTAGGCCTGACTCTCAATCCACTGAGCTATTCAACTGCCCCCAATACTGCACATTTTAAATTCAGGACAAAAAGAGATATGGACACTCTCATGGACAACAAAAAATTGAATTGTTAATGGTAGGCATCGTAACTTCTTCCTTAGGTCAGGATGCTCTTGTATTGGCCTCTCTGTTTCATCAGAAGTGGTTCATCTTTGCTCCTGATGTGTCTGTATTACTATATCTACCAAGAAACGCAAAGCATTGTTATAATAAATCCCTTTCTGAGATTCACATAGAAGACCTCTCTCATACTGATTATAGAATCAAAGAAGGAGGAAACTAAAAGAGAGTTCTGCTGCATCTCCTTCATTAACATGTAATAGAAATGTGTGAAACTTGGAAAATAAAAATATTCTGAGAAGTAAAACAACTGCTTTAGACTTCAATATGTCCCAAAGCCACTGATTTAAACCCTCTATATTTTATTTATATATATTCTTTATTATGCTCCAAGGAACTCTTTAGATCCTTCAGTTATTTAAGGTTACCTATTCTGAA
The DNA here is from genome assembly GCF_027887165.1 of Monodelphis domestica. Taxonomy (NCBI): domain Eukaryota; kingdom Metazoa; phylum Chordata; class Mammalia; order Didelphimorphia; family Didelphidae; genus Monodelphis; species Monodelphis domestica. The sequence continues at coordinate 17,733,301 of NC_077235.1, read as the reverse complement.
ACAAATTTTTTTAAATCAACTGAATAGCCTTTTTGATTAAAAAAAAAGTGACAGGCCTGAGTTGGTTAAGACCAAAAGGTTGAATCATATACCATTTCCTGTAGAGTCCTGAGTGGCATATTGCTGTGAACCTGCTTCCAATAGATGAAACAAAGTAAAAAAGATGGATTCAAGTTTTTTTTGAGATTACCTGCCCTATTTCAACTGTGTTTCTTAGGCCATTTCTTGGTTTCTTCGTATTCCTCCTTAGCAAAAGTTTCTACTATGTGAAGACCTAGTGTTTTGCTTGAAATTATTTTAAATCAATAGCTTATTCATGGCATTTGACTTTATAGAGTAGTATGGCTACTTTGTCAAATATCAGTCATTTGAAACAGTGATGTCTCCAGTTTCAAAGATGCTTTCCATAATTAATGAAGTTTCATCTTAAGTGTAGAATGAAAAATAATCTCTGGAAAGAATTAGACTTTCTGAAGAATAAATCTATAAAGATTACCAAGAATACTATTCTAGTATATTATAGTGTGTCCCCTAGATTTATGATGAATATGTATCAGTGCAAAAACACATTTGTTTGTGTGCATGATGTGTCAAACCATGTAATATATTTTTATAGGCTCTGCTTTGAGAGGGTTTTTTTGGGCTGAACTAGAGTTTTTGTCCTTCTACCATATTTCATATTTGTCACTTTTTAAGGATTTAATATATTTTGCCTCACAATTTAAAAATTGAAATGAATCTTTTTTCACATTTTTGAAAAATTATAGAGGGGATCCAATGTATTTATCAACTAGAATGAATGAGAAACCAAAAAAGTATAAAGTAGGAAAACTGAAGATGTAGCATCTGAACAGAATGTACTCATCTATTCAGGGGAATCATATTTACTTGGAAAAAATATGGTTTTAGGTCTTTGGGGTTTTTTTGTTTTTACAAATAAAGAGAAATATCATTTGGTTTTATTTTACAAATTCTAATACCATAACTGTGAGGCAAAGTAGAAATGAATTTCAAACACAGGTGTGTGTGTGTATATGTGTATTTGTTTGTATGTATGCAGATATATACACTCATTAATACCATCAACATGCAAATCAATATATACACACGAATCCGGTGAATGATGTTTTTTTAAACCCTTACCTTCCTTCTTAGAATCAGTACTCTGTATTGGTTCCAAGGCAGAAGATTAGGAAGGCCTAATCAATGGGAATTAAGGGACTTGCCCAGAGTCAGACAACCAGAAAGTATCTAAGGCCACATTTGAACTCAGAATTTCCTGTCTCTAGGTCTGACTTTCTATCCATTGAGCCACCTAGCTGTTCCCAATTTGTAGAGTTTTTTTTTTCTTTATTGAAATATTATATTTAATTAATTAATTTAGAATATTTTTCCATGGTTACATGATTCACCAACATGCAGTTTTAATTGATGTTCTACAAGGAACATCTAGCTTGTCTCAAGGTACATTCTCTTGCTCTTTGGCAGAATTACATCTAAGAAAGTAGAAATATGTCAGAAGTATATATTTTCTAAAGACATCCAGAGGAAAAAAGTTCTATTAAGGTGTGAACATGGAGTATTAAAGTGATCTATAATTATTATCTTATTTTTACAGTTAGTAGTAACATCACAGAGTTGGAAGGGGCCTTAGGGGCCTTGTAGCTCCTTCTAGAGCAATATGCAGTGTCACTAGCTTTGCAGTTTTTGCTCGACTTTAACTGAGGAAGAATACATCTGTTAGGTCCGGGTTTTCACCCGCCACCAAGGAAGTCCACAAACAATGCAATTAAGCAAGGAGAAGGCCGTTTGTTGCGGAACTGATACGCGCGCATCAGTGGGAACCTCTATCCTCAGAGTTCCGAGTTGCTTCTGACAGGCTGGGCTTTTTATACTTTTTCTGTAGGTACCTTACCATCCTTGGAATTTTGCCTGCACATATGGCCCTTATCTGCTTCCTACTATTCTTGGAGTTTTGACAATTCTATATTGTTGGGGTCCCCTTGACCTGTCGTTTGATATTTTTTGTTGGGGTCTTCCTGGCCTTTATCTGGTACCTACTGCAGCTGGAGGTTTGGCATATTTACGGTTCTGACAAGTTTCTCAAGGCTGATCAGCTTGTTAGGCCTTCCTGCTAGGGTTTGGCATATTTTCCGGCCTCCCTCACATCCAAATTCAAGTCTTGACCCTGTGTCATTTCCCTATTTGATAGATTCTGGTAACTCCCTATGGTCTGGAAAGGACAGGATCAAGTAGGAAATCTACTGGTATTCAGAACACTTATCTCTCCAGTCTTCTTACTTTTCCTCTCCTCTCCCTTCATGGCTTTCCCTTGTGCATGATACTCACCTCCTGACTGGTTGTTTTAAGCAGCTGTCTGGCACCTGGTCTCCAGGATTAAACTTCTCTCCCTCCTTACTTCTGCTTCCAAGCTTTCCAGGCTTCCTTTAAGTCCCAGGTAAAAGCCCACCTTCTACAAATGAAACCTCTCTGATTCCTTAATGCTTTGGTATGCTTTTCATCTGCAGATTACCTCCTGTGTATCCTGTATATGGCTTGTTTTTACATGCTTTTGTTTGCCCTGCTTTTTCCCCCCTCTTTGGACTGTGAACTCCTTGAGATCACCATTAAATGTTGACTGAGTGAATCTGCTGTCCACTTTTGGATAACTCTGGGAATTAAGTTTTTTTTTTTTTTTCTGGACAACTTTAAAATTTCCCTCTTGCATCTGCCCTCTGCAGAACAAACTGATTTTTTGGTCTATGTCCCTTAATCCTTCAGGTTGCTCTCATGCCTGTTTCTAAGTTTTCTTTTCTCCAGGGTGACCCCCCCTCTGCTCTCTTCCTTTAGTGAACCCCTCTATAAGGAGGCTCTTATACATCCCTGATCATGCACCTCTGGACAATCTCCAGCTTATCAAAATCCTTCCTAAAAGCCGGTGGTGATGGGGAGTGAGAGGAAGTAGGACACATGAGAGCTACCTGCAAGTACTCCATGTGGAGTGGGGTGGGTGTGTATTTGTTAGGCTTGATTCTTAAGCAGAAGAACCAGGAGCAATGGTTGGGGAAGTCAGGAAAACTGTCCCAACAATGAGAACTGTTTCCAGGTGGAATGGGCTGCCTGGGGAGTCTTTCAGCAGAGGCTTGTTGATCGATCCCTTGTCAGGGATCTCCTGGTGGCTAGATGGGCTCCTAGCTCCCTTTCTGGGCATCGGACATGCTGTGCAATAGATCCTCCTTCATTTGACTGCCATCTCCTCATTCTAGCTTCCCAATGTTAACATATGGGCACTCATAGGTCCCCGGAGCTGCCTCCCCCTCTCTGCTCTACAGAGTCCCCCTGGTCCCAGACCTAAATCCTGGTACCATCTTTGTTATGGGAGGGAAGGATACCCTTGGGGTTCCGGAAGGATACCTTTTGCAAGAATGCAAGACTCCAAAACTTAGTTTAAAAACAAAAAAGAGATTTATTAATTTAGAGAGTGATGCTGAGAGTGGCCAGGAGGATAGCAAGATGGAGAGCAGTTTTGGGGTTTATATACTCTTTAGATGCTAGGTCCTGGTGTGGACATGACCTAGAGTATTAGTCCCTCAGGCATTTGGTGGGGTGGGGTGGTCATCTGACTGGGGTCTGCCTGGAGGCATAAAGATTCATTTCTTTGTCCACCTTAAATCTAGAGGACAAAAGAGGGTAAATATCTCTGGACCCTGGATGGGGTCATTGGATGTTTCTAGGTTAAGAGTCACAAGGATGCAAAGGCAAGGGGGTTTCCCTGGTAATAGTTCGCTGGGTTTCTGGGGGTACCCATGTCAATCTGAGGACAAGCTGAGCAGTAGTGGCCCCCCAATTGGACCGGAACAGGAATCCAGTGCTTTCAGGTGGATTAAAGGTCAATTTTACATGCTGACGTATCCAATCACATCACCCAAACTGAAGGCACATGCGCACTGATTGGACCAGTCAGGGACAGCCAGGCTGAAGACCTTTCCTGTGCCAGATCGAGGCGGTAGAGCTGCTGAGATGAGAGCGCATGCGTGCTAGCTAGAGCGGGCAATCTGAGGGAGCGCTCTAGTTTACAAGCGGAACACTGAACTGCCTGGTCGAGGAGCTTGTTGGGGGACCAGTAATCCTTCATATTTGGGGGGTAAGGGTGGGTTGGAGGACGGAAGGGTCTGGTAAGGGAGCCATTTCTTCTTTATGCTGAGAGAGGACCGTGCCTTCAGATGCCAGAGCTGGTGGCAATGGCGGACAGCAGGAGGCTGAGCCCTGGGTTTGTCGTGTGCTGCCTCCTTGTCTCTTTGAGTTCCCAGTGAAAGGCAAATCCTCAAATACAAGTGTTTAGTGGCATACCAGAGAGAAATAGGGGGTGTCAACATGGAAATCTAGAAGTCCCCAGTTTATATAGTTTGAGGGTAGAATCCCCAGGTTTTGACCTTGTCACAGGAGAGTTTTCCCCCTGAGGGAAGGTCCCTCTTCACCAGACTGAACTTCCTGGTAGTTTGGGTGGGAACAGCTAATCCCATCCAATATTAAGTATCTCTTTTGTCTTTATGGTTTTTCCCCCTAGGCTAAGGTCCATTACCAAGGCAGCCCTAGTAGGACTGAGTCTTTCCCTTTTGTGTCCATTGTAGGGCATCAGCCCCCTCACTGTCATTCCTGTCTGGAACTCCTCATTTTCCTTTCTTACCATTCTAAAGTTAATCAACTGCTGCTCTCACCCTAAGCCCCCAGGTCATCTAGAGTGGTATGTAGGTTCCCCAAATTCTTTTGTTCCTTGGAGTCCACCCTGAGTAGGTAGTGCTCCCAGGGGTCAGTGACCAGAGTGGCCAGAATTCAATCTTTGGACTCTGCAGTCTAGGGGAGTGAGTAGTTCTGTTGTGGCCTATTAGCGCTGAGGCCTTTTAGTGCTGAACCCCGCCCCCCTTTTTTTAAATTTAAAACCCTTAACTTCCATCTTGGAGTCAATACTCTGTATTGGCTCCAAGGCAGAAGAGTGGTAAGGGCTAGGCAATGGGGGTCAAGTGACTTGCCCAGGGTCACACAGCTGGGAACTGTCTGAGGCCAGAATTGATCCTAGGACCTCCAGTCTCTAGGCCTTACTCTCAATCCACTGAGCTACCCAGCTGCCCCCTAACACTGAACCCCTTTAGCCCTTGATTAAAGAGTGATTTTGACTATTTAATAGTTCTGTGTTTTTTCCAGTTGACAGGGGAGAAATGGAGGAATCTGTATATAGAGATGGACTCCTATTATGGTGGAAATTATGCCTGGATATACAGAGTGATGAGAGATGGGGGTCGGGGAAGCCTGTGGAGAAACTAACAATTGAAGGAATCAAGAATGGTCCTTTAAAGAAGGTGACAATTGAGTTGAGCCTTGGAGAAATCTGGGAAATACCAATAGTAGGAAGTGAGGAGGGAAAGTTTTTCAGATAAGGGGAGAGTCCCAGCAAAAGCACTTAGAAAGATATTGGACTGTGTGTTAGCCACAGGTCACAGAACAGTTTGGCTAGAGAGTAGAGTGTCTGGAGCCAGAAGGAAGCTTTTTAAAGCTTTTTCAATTTTATCCTAGAGGGATTCTGGTGGAGCTGCTCCCTTCCCCCTCTCCACCCTGCCTGAGGATATTTTTTCACATCACTTGCCCTTCCATTCAGCAACCCAATGGGAGCTCACAGTGGGTAAGGTGGGCAGAGCATTTGGACCACTCCTCTCCCCCTCTCTATACTAGCTGAGGACATTTCTCACTTCACCCCCTTCTCCACCTGGCAGGAGGTGGGTGGAGCACAGCACAGAATCTGGAGTGGGGAGGGTCAGGACTTGGCACTTCATCTCTAAAAGGCTTGCCATCACTGTCTTAGAGGAAGTAGATAGAACTTTTTGATCAGAGAAATAACATGATCAGGCATTCTACTCCTCTCTTGTAATAGCATTCAATTGGACTATTCTTTAGTGCAAATAGCTTGAGAGATCTTAAGTTAGTGACAGTTTGAGAGAATAATAGAATTGGACAAGACCTCAGAGGCCATCCATGACATGACAACTGGTACTTGATTAAGATTTCTCAGCATATGAATGGTCAAACATTTTACAGATCTTTAATTAGTACTAAGACTCCGTACTTGAGCCTATTCTGAAGCACTTTTGTTGTTATTGACTAATGTATACCTCTTCTTGTTGGGGAAGATATTGTGAGGGCCTTTGTCACAACTTTTTCTGAATTCTGTGTTTATTATGAATTCCTGCATTTTCTTAGAGATGATTGCTGAATAGGAGGGGAGGGGAATGGAAAGAAAAATGAAAAAAAAATCCAAGACAGAGCCCTGGAGTGGGCCCATGGGGGTGTGACACAGATATAATCAAGGCCTCAGGAGGAGTGAACCTGGAGGGAAAAATATGAAATGTAAGAAAGTAGAGACTATCCTGAAGAATGTGGTCTTCAGGGTAAAATGCTGCAGGAGACAGATTGTTAAGAGTTGGAAAATGAGTGGTGAGTGTGGAAGTGAAGATATGGAATGCAGAAGAAATATTTAAGAGTTTGACTGTTAGTGGAAAAGAGGTACAGAAGGATAGCTAGAGAGGAATTGGATGAAGTCATCTCAACCATCAATTTACATGCCATGTAGACTGCTTTTTGTTTCACCTTCCATACCTGATAGTTTGGTTCTGATTTCTTGGAGTTATTCTTCATTTTAATCTGTGTTATTCACAATTAATAAGAGAATATGCCTCCTGCCTCAAAAGAATAGAGGTTAATGGGAAGAGTGATCCCCTTTGTTGCATTTGAATAGAATATTCAAAATATTCAATTTGACTACAATTTGTTGGATTTGAAGTTCTTTGAATAATTCAAATACATTCATTTATTCTTGATTAGTGAATCAAGATTTACAAAAAACTATTTTATTTCATGACATGGAAAATTAATAATTTATCACTTTACTCATGAGCTTTAGAGCAACATTAAGGAAAACTAACTTTCAGGTTTATAGAGATAGAAGAGCTAATTATCTCATCCCAAAATGAAAAATGCAGTTATTGGAATTGAAGAGTGTGGATAGCTATTTCATCATGTTATGGGGGTCGATGTGTACCCCTAGGGTTTCCCTCTTTCTTCTGGGCGCCAAAATGTTATGGGCGGGAAGGATCCCTTTTGGGGTTCGGAAAGGATACCTTTTGCAAGCATGCAAGACTCCAAAACTTAGCTTAAAAACAAAAAGAGAAATTTATTAATTTAGAAAGTAATGTTGAGAATGGCTAGGAGGATAGCAAGGTGGAACAGCAAGATGGGGAGCAGTTCTCTGGGAGGACAGCATGAATGGAAAGGCTGTTCCACATGAGGACAGACAGCATGGATGGAAAAACTGTCCCCCAGATGACATTAGTTCTGGGAATTTTATACTCTTTACAACAGATGACTTAGAGTGCTAGTCCCTCAGGCATTTGGGGGGGGGGGTGAGGTGGTCATCTGCCTGGAGTCTGCCTGGAGGCATAAAGATTCATCTCTTTGTCCATCTTAAATCTAGAGGACAATCCAAGAGGATAAACATCTCAGGACCCTGGGGGGGGGGGGGGTGTGTCTTTGAGTGTTTCTAGGTTCAGAGTCAGGAGGATGCAAGGGATCCAGGGAGTTTCCCTGATAATAGTTTGCCTGGGTTTCTGGGGGTACAGTGCCCATGTCAATAGAAGTGCCTTTTCTCATCTCTTCTTTGTTGACAAATTTGAGTATTATAATTAAACAATGTTTGGTTTTGAAGTTTTTAAAATATATTCTTTCCATTTACGTTGATATAGAATACATTCTTTTCTTCAATCTGCATCAGTACCATAGGAAAGAGCCCTTACTCTTGTGCTTTTCAGTATTCTTATCAATTACATGAAGGCATTAATGATAAATTTGCAGATAGCTAATATACTGCTGATGGTGTTCTTATTGGTCTGGCCAGTCTGAGTATTAATCAGGAATTTTACTAAGGAGAGAACTAAAAATTTCCATACCCTTTGCCTCAGAGATCCACCAGAAATCTCTAGATGTAGACAGAGAATCTTAAGGAGGCCAATGACAGGGCAAATGCTCCAAGATATTCATAGCCATTTTGTGATAGCAAAGTTCTAGAAACATCATGAGGTTCCGTTCAGGGGGAATGGTTGAAAAATCATGGCATATAAATGACTAAATGCTCATAGGCCATTCCTTAAATAATGTTTTATAATTTTTCCAGGAAAAAAAATAAAATTGACTGACTTGTCAGTCTACCCACCTCCCTTTTTTTTGGAAAAATGTCTATTTTCCAACCTGATTCTTATAATGCTTTCTCTTATTCTCCATGTTCTTTCAGATGCTTATTGCTATCAAACCGGGTTTAGAGACCTATCATCTTTTCTCTTTTTAATTATTAAGAATTTGACAAATACAAATTTTCAACATTTCAAAAGAACATAATAGGAAGATTGTATATCAAACTGTGAATCTCTAATGTGTCTTTTAAAACAAGTATATATTAAATTGAACACAATTCTAATACTGTTCCTCTTGCCCATGTACCTCTCAAAAGTCATTCTTTTGTTCTTTTCTATTTATTTTTTAAAATAAATACATTAATACAATTGTTATGGCTTTTTTTTCTTGTCATTACTATCACTTTCAACCTTTTCTATTCCCAACCAAACCAAAGTCCAATGCATGCATTGGTCATGTTAAGAAATGTATGTTTCATTTCATACTTTGAATCCAACATTTCTCTGTCAAGAGATAGGAAGCATAATTTATCACCATTCTTATGAAATTATTTTTAAGGATTTCAGAGTTGTTTTCCTTTACAGTATTCCTTTTATTTTATTAATTAGTCTCCTGCTTTTGCTCATTTTCCTCTATTGTAAGATTTAAATTAATATGCAATAAAAACAAATATTATATTTTATAAGTTTTATTAATCACTTGAAGGAAAGAGAAAATAAACTAAAAGAAATAGAAGTTCAAACCTAATTATCTAACAAAAAGTAAACCCAAGTGAGTAAGCTCTCCAGCTGGCTTTAGCTGCTGCAATCAAGGAGAAAGAGGGTTGGGGTCTCCCAAACTTTATCTCTGTAATGTAAGGATATAATGTGAAAATGAAAGTGGGCTGCTGGGATATAGAGTCCTGGGGAGCAGGTCTTTATTACACACTATCTCCTCCCAGTTTTTTTCTGAATCCATCCAAATTCTAACTTTTCAGCCATTTCTCAGTCGATGGGCATCCACATTGTTTCTGGTTCTTTGGTGCTACAAAAGTGTGCTATAAATATTTCTGTACATGAGTCATTTCTATGGTTATAGAAAGGTGTAGGAGAGGAGCAACAAGTAGGCCAGTAGGAGCTGAACTATGGAGAAGGCAAATTGCTATCAAATGCTGAAAGACTAGAAAGAAAGGAAGGGACTATGATATGATAAGCATCTGGGGCAGCCATTATTGTAGTGGGTGGAGCGTCAGACTGAGCCAAGTTGAAACCCAACCATAGATGCTTAGTGTCTGTGTAGCCCTGGACAAGTTACTTCATGAACTTAGTCTACCTCTGACCTTAACTGTAAAATGGGGTTAATAATAGCCCCTACCTCCTATTTTGCAGGACTGATGTGAAGATAAAGTATTATTTGTAAAGTGCTTCATACAGTGTGTGGAACTTAGTAAATGCTCTATTAACTATTTATAATATGTATTATAATTATCATATTTATTATTATTATTTGTCCAACAGAGCAATTTATATTTGATCTTCATTGGGAGTGTTGGAGTTTTGAGCAGTATCATATGGTCAGAGCTGGGCTTGAGTAAAAATTACTTTGGCAGCAGTGCTAAGAATGAATTGAGGTGTGGAGAGAGTTAAGGTAGAGGATGTGATTAGATTGTATTAGAGTAGTCCATAGTGAGGGGTGATGACGGTCTGAACTACGGTCCTGGCCACAGAAGTGGGTAGATGGGGTCCCATGTGAGAGATGTTTTACAGGAAGAAATGATGAAATAGAATATGTGGGATAAATGAAAGTCGGGATACTAGCCAGGGCATCAAGGCTGCAAATTTGGGTAGGGTTGCCATCAATAGACTTGGGATAGGTTTAGGGAGAAAGAGAGTGAGTTCTATTTTGGATGTGTAGACTTTAAGATGCCCATTATGAAGGTAATGCCCAAGAAAGAGCATTTTGTCTGGTCTGGTACTAGACTAGAAGCAGTGCATTTGAGCTAAGGGGACATACTAGCTGCATCTACTTATGTCCCACCTTCTTTCTTTCTCTCCAGTCTGAATGTCAGTCAAGCGTGGTGTTCTGATAATACCAAAAATGTTTGTCTTTCTCTTTCAGTCAGGTCCTCATGGGCTCATCCCTCAAATATCAGTCACCTTAAAAAAGTGATTTTACTAAGACCTAAGTCTGACCATTTAATGCCCCTGCTAAAATGGGACATTTTACTGTACATTTTGACAACTTAGTTAGCAGCAGCAAATAATGCAAAAATGCAAAATAATACAAAAATGCAAGGTGTTTCTAACATGGCCTAGTTGATTTCTTTATTTCTCCCACTTGCTCCATTCCTTCACTGATCAAAGAACAGATGGGAAAAGGTAGTTTTTAGATTTTGTTAACTGTCACATTTCATTTAGGCTCTCTACAGACAGTCCTGAACTTGGACTGCTCTACCTTCACTCTGCTCAAATTTGGCCTCAGATACTTACTACTTGTGTGACTCTGGGCAAGTCACTTAACCTTGTTTGCCTCAGTTTCCTCATCTCCAAAATAAACTGGAGAAATAAATGGCAAAGCACTCTAGTAGCTTTGCCAGGGAAACCCCTAAATCAATTCACAAAGAGTTGGTTACAACAGAAAGGACTAAACAGCAAAATTTAGCTAACTCCTGGCCACGAGCTGTCATCTCTGCTGGGCTCACACACACTTTATCTTTGCTCCAGTTGGACCCAGTCACTTCCCCTCTGGTCAATATGCCACTTCTGCTCCTTTTGTTCTTTCCTTGTTGTACTTGCAAGGAAGAACTACTCTAACCCTTACTAACTTTTAACATGTCTGGATTATCATGGACTCTGGTAGAAAAAAGTCTACCATTCCTCTCAGTGCTTTCATGGCTCCCAGAATCCTGGGTCAAAATCTTCTTTCCTTTCCCAGAGAGCCATTGTAGACAAAAATAATCACAAAAACAACAGAGTTTGCAGAGCTTTGCACATGTATTATCTCTTTTGATCCTACCAATAACTCTGTGATGGTAATGCTATAATTGGCCCCATTTTACAGAGAAACCAAGGATGAATATGAGACTTGTAACCGGGTAATAGTAGTATCAATTTCTTGAGGTAGGATTCAAACTCGGGTCCAGTGTACCACATTCTTTCTCTTCCACCCAGTTCTCCCATATTATTTGCTGTTTACCCTCTCCTAGGCTCCTCCTTCACATAGAATCCCTCATTGTCCTATTTCCTCTTTGAGGCCAAGCTTTGATTTGAACTATTTTACTAGCTTCAGTTTCAGGGTTGTTTTTTCAATTGCAGTTCTTTACATGTAGATTGGCATTGTTATCATGCATTTTATTGGTTAGGCATGTGAGGAGTGGGCTATGTGTTGCTCTCAAAATAGGTTTTCTGAAAATCCCTGGATGAGTAATATGCCAGCTTCCAAACATGTTGATAAGCCCATCATTCTAACTGCTACCCCCTTGCTTCTGTTCTGCTATGCCCCTGAGGATGTTTCAATAGGCTCCAGGTGTCGAATTGTGGTTATGCTATTTGCTAACTGGGTCACAAGTTTCTATGCCAAGCTATAGGTGCTCAAACTGTGGTTGTACTGTTTTCTGATTGGGTAAAACTTTAGCCTCTAAGTTTTGGCTCCCCAGTTCCTGGGAGGCAGACAGGAAAAGGTGGTAGAGGAAGGGGGGGCTTGTCTTTAAAGCCAATAAAGACTAGGTTCAACCAGAAGAGGCTGCATTTGCCTTCTGATTAGGTGTGGTGCCCTCTTTCATGAAAGAGAAATAAACTCTGTCTTTTCTGCTTATAACTTCTGACTCTGAACTTGCATTGTGAATAGTGGACCTCTGTGAAGGATGATCTTTAGGACCCTGTTCCACACATGCTCACTTTACTTTGCTGTTTCCATTCATCTAAGTCAACACTTCCTATAAGTTTCTTTATTTTTCACATCTGTTTCTCATGGTCTATTGAGTTTATCATCCCATAATTTAGCCATTTCAAGTTGATGACTAAATCACTTACTATTTGCTCTTATTATTATTAAAGTGCTGCTGTTGCTAGTTTGGTGTATTTGCGACCTTTCTCTTTATTTTTTATCTCTTTGGGGTATATGGGACTGCCATTGGGATCTTCGAGTCAAATAATATGGGCATTTTTGTTCCTTTTTGGTCATAAGTCCATATCGCCTTTCCTTTGATCCCAGATGTCCAACATCCTTTTTCTGCACTCCCCCACAAAAGGTAACACAGATTCTGCCTCAGGCCACTTCACTCTAGCACATGGTATGTGGACCAGGAAAAACCAAAGCAGTCCTACAAGGACCTGCCGTGAGGCTACTGTAATAGTGGCTGCATCATTAGGCTTTTGGATGAGACGTGAAGACTTGAGTTCCACAACTTCTCCTAACAGCAGTAAATAGGGAAGTCATGCATTATGTCCTCGCAGTGTGAAAATTGTTCCTGCCCACAGTGGGTTGACTCTATGTGCATGCCTTGTTGAGGACCTATGAGTGATGCCCAGTGCACATGGTTGCAAAATCAGTTAATTCACATGTAAAGATTAAAATTAATACACAGCAACTAGGTATTGTATTTTTAAAAGTTTATTAATAATAACTAAAGTAAAAGAACTACCTAAACCCAGCCCGCTTGAGAAAGAAGAGAGGACAAGGGAGGAGTTACAGGACTTATAAAACAATAATGTAAAGATGAAAATGTGCACAAAGGGAAAAGCATTCTGGGTAATATAGTTTTAGGGGTTCAAGATTTTTTCCTTTTTTTTAAACCCTCACCTTCTGTCTTGGAATCAGTACTGTGTATTGGCTCCAAGGCAGAAGAGTTGTAAGGGCTAGTAGGCGATGAGGGTCAAGTGACTTGCCCAGGGTCACACAGCTGGGAAGTGACTGAGGTCAGATTTGAACCTAGGACCTCCCATCTCTGCGCCTGGCTCTCAATCCATTGGGCTACCCAGCTGCTCCCAAGATTTTCTAACTATGCACACAGTAGTAATATTGTTTTGCACTGACCCAGGGCCTCAGAAGAAGGGCAGGAGCTATTCCCTTTAAGTAGCAGGGTACAGAAACGCATTGCAGGGGTCTGGACTCAGGCAATTCAGTTCAGCCTTGAAAATATTTTCTAATTTGAAATCTAGAATCCTGTGATCATTTATTTCAGTAGTTATTAGGGAGGACTTAGTGCATCTAAGACATCACACATATTAGGTGTCTGGGATACAAAAAGTGAAACCACCACCTCTGTCCTTAAAGAACTTCTTACATTTGGGTAGGGGAGGAACCCAATGTGCAGGTCTAGAAAAACAAGTCACTTCATGTTTCTGGACCATGATTTCTTCAACTCTCAAAAATAGAGGAAATTCCTCATAGCTCAAATAATCTGAAATGATAAAGCAGTTATTCTTTTATTTTTAACCCTTTTCCTCATTTTTAAGGACAATGTTTCTTCTTCTTAGAAAGACTTCTTTGGGGATTTGCTTGGCTCTTGAAAAACAAACAAAACTCTGGATTTAGGGAGGTAAAGTAAATGTATATCAGAACATTATTGTTAGATTTTCTTCTCAAAGAAGAGAATGGTTGGGAAATACAGAATGAGAAACCCTGAAAAGAAATGTGGCAGCATAATTCCACCCTAGTATTTAAAATGCAGCAGTTAGCACATACAAGGATCCATGTAAGCCTATTGCATCTTTTCCTAAATGAATGAAAAATCTGATTTCCTACCAACACTAAAGAAAAGCAGCCATTTATTTCTTTAAAGATTCTTGCTGTAATGAATCGATCTGCTCAGATCACTCTGCTATTGAATGGTATTTAATTATGCATCCTAAATTTATCAGGAGTGGAAGAAAAAGGTTGGCAAGGAAGAACAGCATTTTGGATCAGGAGTTTTCCTGTTCTTTTTTTTTTTTGCAACTAATTGGCTGATTTTCTGCACATGAAATGATCTTCTCCTTGTTATCTATAAATGAAAGAAATGAATACAGCAAAGTCATCTACCTTAAATTCCTGCTCATGGGCTTCATTATCCCAGGAAGACATTGAGAGAAATATCTATCTCTGGGGCATACACATTTTGGGGGGAAATTATGTAACAAATTTCTAGAAGGAATATTCATCTATCGTGCTTCAGTATGTCTGTGAAGAGTGTCTGTCACAACTGAAGCAAAGTCATTCATTTCCAGAGCTGTCAGTCTGTTGAAATACATGATTGGGGTTCAGTCTGACACCAAAAAATGGGCGTTGCTTCTTCCACTAAAATGTATTATCATAAAGTGAACTCTGACATTCTCTGAGTAACTTTTCCTTCTTGGCAATTTTTCCCCTCTTTGTAAGAAAGAGCTTAGATATAACTGTAGAGCAGACATTTACCTGTAATCCTCAAGGACTGCTAAAACATTTCCTGAGGGAGTTGACCTAGTGAAGTTCAATTAAAAGTAGAGCATAGGCCTGTTGCTCTGTCTAAATGGAATGGTGGGTCAGATATGATACTGACAGACCTTTGCATCTTCAATGAAAATCCTTTTATGAATTGATTATATAGGCAAGTGTGGGTAGGAATAGGGACTATTGTCCTATACCTGCCATCTATTAAACAGTGAAACTTAGTAACTACTTGGACTGATAGAAGTTAACTAAAGAATATAGTGACAGAGAGTCTTGGAGGGGTTTGTGTTTGTATCTGGATGTGTGTGTGTGTGTGTGTATTCCTGCAGAGGTGTGTGCAGAAATGCACGTGTACACATGCGTGTCTTGGGCAACCCATGGACTAAAGGGAAATGTTCAAATGGTAGAATCCTTCGGGAACTGGGCTAATACTTTAATATCATATGGTATCATATTGCTATACTATATCATACCTTCTGTTATCAAAGAGTGCCTCCTCTTGTTTGGTGTTAAAATTAAATGGATGCTTATTCTCTTTGAATTAGGAAACTTGAATTTCTTGAGATATCCTCTGTGGAGGCAAAGAAGAGTACTTCGAATGGTTAGCAAATGGTCCCCTGGAGACCTTGGGATAGTCAGAGAAAAATCATGTTTGGTCAGTGTTTCCTGGGATTTGGAAGCTTCTGTCTTGCACGTAGTAGGCACTTAATAAATGCTCGTTGTATTGGACTAGATTCCAATAATTTTACCATTTAGTGTAATAATTGCTTTATTATTTTATGCCTTAAATATATCCCAAAGTGAGGCAGAGTGGTGATTGCTATGGCGATGCTTCTATAGGTGAGTAGATGTTTTGATCCCATATTGAGTTATTTTGCAAATGGATTTCTTAAAGACTCCCACACATGCACTGTTCTAACTCTTTGATTCATTTGAAATTTGTTTTGATTTATTTTCATCTAAGCCATTAAATTATGTGCCTGTGAAGCAGTGCTTTGTCATCAGTGCTTAAATGGAGAGAGCGAAGGATTTTTCTTCTCATTGTGTATATATAAATGATACATAATTATTTGGAACCTATATAAATAAATGCTCTGTAAGTGTTTCTCATAAAGTGATCTGCTGAAGAATTGTTCAATGAATTCTATTATTTGGATGGATCAAGTTAGTATGTTAAAGGGAAATAGGCTCTTTTAACATATATATATCTTTCTGAAACTTCTTAAGTATTAATATGGAGTATTATTGTAGTGACAAAGAAATCAAAACTAAGGAGATGGATTAATTGGGGAATGGCTGAAGAAACTGGAGTATATGAATGTAATATAAAATGATGTGCCATAAGAACTTAATCAAAGGATTATTTCAGAGAAACCTGACAAAATATATATGAATTGACACAGAGTGAAATGAGCAGAATCAGAACAGTTTAATAACAGCCAGACAACTTTTAAAGACTTAAGACTTTTTTTTCACTGCTGCGACATGTTTATTATGTGCCAAAAAACAAACAAACAACTATAGCCACAGCTTATTCCACACATCTACAGGGGAGCGCAGTCTTGCCTGCATGCACTCCAATGAGGAAGAGACTTCACACACAGATTCACAAAAACCCACACAGAGCAGCTGGGATATGCAATAAAACAACATCATCTTAGCAGAAGGGAGAGGAGGAAAAAAGAGGATTATGACACTGGTTCTTTGGCACACAGCTTTCCCATAGAGGGACAAGTTCTATTTTCTTTTTTTTTTTTAAGTCAGGTTTTCAAATCCCAGCTGCATCAGTCAACTGCCTTTTTGCTTCTTACATTTTTTTTAACAGAAAGAAAAAGGGGAAAAGGTACTTGCGGCCATCTACAATTCCAGAAGACCAATGATGAAGCACGCTATTCACTTCTTGACACTGAGTAGATGGATTCAGATGATAGAATAAAACATTTTGTTTGTCAAAGCCCATGGGGAAATTTATTTTATTTGACTCTTCCCATATGTTATTTGGGATTTGTTTTTCTTTTTCCTTCTTTTTTCCTTTTCAGGTGTGGAAAGGAGAACTGATTAGCAAAAGGGGCATCGGGATTATAGATAAAAAGGAGCTCTACATAATAGGAACCTCAAATTTCGTATACAGTCTTCTTTATGTGTTCTACAATGTATATGGAAATGCTAATTTTGTTTGGTGTTTGTGAAGTTTGGGAATTTGTTAAATGGGGAAAAATGTAAGATGGGCATCATCAGCCCACCAAAACAGCTCCTCACAGTGTTTGTTTCTAACCAGCATGTTCTGGTACATTGAGGGATTTCTGGCAAACACTGTGCATTAGTACTGTTTTCAGTACTGCTGATGTTCTCTCTCTACCTTGCCTCTTTCAATCATCTTTCTGCTCAAGTCTTGTGATGGTTGAGCACTGTGTATGGTATGTCAAAGTGTTTCAGGGCGGGTTGGTGTGTTCTGGGCATTCCCTAAGTATGGACTTCTGCTACCATGGTCATGCCAATGAAAGGTTGTTGTGGCGATGTTTGGCACCTTTCATGAGAGGCAACAGGTGAACTTAGAAGTTTTAGAGAAGGGAATGTGTACCTGGACATCCACCTGTATACCATCTTTGGCCTCAAAGTCCTTGCTCCTTTGATGTCTATTGCGTAATGTACCTGATTACTCTAGTCAGAATTTTGTCTGAATGACAGAGAATAACTGGAAAGAAACCACATGACACTGTAAATACTGCACTGCTGAATACACAGAGGCAAGGTTAGCCTAGGGCTTTAGGTTTGGGTTAGGGTAGGTTCATCACCTCTCATGAAAACTGAAAGAAGGGCTTATCTTCTTTCTACAAAACATTGCTTTTTGTCACTGACTCCTTCTTAGCCTGTTATCTTCATTCACGCTTTTGTCTGAAGTTAAAGGAGGAGGCATGGAGATCTGATAATGAACAAGGGATGGAAGGAAAAAGAGAAATAACAAAAAAAAAAGGCCTGGGGAAAAACCACTGCAACTTGAATCAAACTGGCTTGAGGTTTCCTGGCTTTTTAAAATTCTTTATGGCATTTTGTGCAAAAAATTCTGAAGTTAGAAGCTTCTTTACTTTTTCTTTCAAACTTTCCTTTTAACTAGTCTCTCTGTAAAGTGAAATTCTCCTTTTCCCTTTAGGGGTGAGTTCTTATTCATATGACTTTTCTGGCCTCACATTGGAGGAGAAGATGGAGAGCTTTTCCTAATTGCTGTTTTCAGCAATCAGGACTACAATACTAATGGTGCTATAGTCATTTCTTATATATCTGCATGTACTTTTTTCTGGCTTTATGATGAAAAAAGGGTCTGAGTTGGTAGCTGCCCAGACTCTGTGCTCTAAAAGACAATGAATTTGGGTATAGGGGTGAAATGTAGTGGAAACCGGCTCTCAGCTCTCAGAAGGTACATACGTTCTTCCCTGGGAGAAATAAGAAAGTTACTGATCAAGGAAGGAGTGATGGTATTTTTTGACCCTAATCCACTCTGGCAAAATGAGAACAAAGCATCGTTAAAACAATACTTTGCCTTACCTGGCACTTTGAGTTTGGAAGTGTTTTCTGAATTCTTTTAGAAAAGATCGGAATGTGAAAATGTTGTTTGTGAAAGCCATATGTTGGATCAGTTGAAAGAAAAAAAAAGTTATTGAGAGAAGAGTCTAGCACCAAAATAGAAATGCCATTCCTTTTTAAGCACAAGCTTAAAGATGATCAAACCTGAGAAGAAAAGAAAGAAGGAAAAATTATTATTAACTACGATCCATGCAAACCATTTGTGACTACCAGACTGCCACCTGCAGTAAAATTATATTGATTGCAGTTTGGAATGTTGATACCAAAAAAATTTAGTTCCAGAGAGGAAGAGTCACAATTCTAATGGTCTTTCTTACAGAACAAAAAGAAGTGAACATATCTTTTAATTGGCGAAAATGTATATAAATACTGACTAATGGATAATAAAGACAATATGCATTGTGACATTTCTTTTTGCTATGAGTTGCAGAACTGAAACAAGATGCCCCTGGCCTTAAGAGGCTTCAGCAGGAAAACCTTAAAATCTTAGCACATGGAAATGTGACTTTGTATAATAGAACTCTGTTGAATTAAATGAGGCAAGATTTGATTGTAAGAGCAGAGAATTAAGGATTTGCTTGTTTGAAAAGTGAGATACAGATCATCCCCAAAGTAACTGTATTCAGAAAAGAGGTAAAATTACAAGGCTTAAAAGATAAAATATGGTGATATTTACCTGTGTTTCTAATCTAGAGGACCAACATATGTAAAAGAAGCATAGCATTAAAACTGTTCTCAAGGGGGCAGCTGGGTTGCTCAGTGGATTGGGAGCCAGGCCTAGAGATGGGAAGTCCTGGATTCAAATGTGGCCTCAGACACTTCCCAGCTGGGTGACCCTAGGAAAGTCACTTGAACCCCATTGCCTAGCCCTTACCACTCTTCTGCCTTGGAATCAATTGATTCCAAGATGAGAGGTAAAATAAATAAATAAATAAAAAAAAATAAAAATAAAAAAGCATATAGGGGGCAGCTGCATAGCTCAGTAGATTGAGAGTCAATCCCAGAGACGGGAGGTCCTGGGTTCAAATATGACCACAGACACTTCCCAGCTATGTGACCCTGGGCAAGTCACTTGTTCCCCATTGCCTAGCCCTTACCATTCTTCTGCCTTAGAACCAATACACAGTATAGATTCTAAGATGGATGGTGAGGGTTTTAAAAAAAACTATTCTCAATAATTTTGGCCAAAAAATAAATATTCTGACATTTTTAGTCAGTCTTGTTATCTTGCACGTGATGTCCTTTCCATAATTTTGAGAACTAAAGGTATCTCGATTCTATGTGTATGTATGCTCATGTTTCTATTTATTAAATAGAAAAGGAAGGCAAGGAATATATGTTACACACTGCTCATAGTTTGCCTCAGTTTGGTTTTATTTAAACATTCTGTGACTAGAGATTTTATATATCTACCTGAAGAATTGACATGGGGAAGATTACAATGTTAACCATTCAGAGCTGTCACTACCATTTCAAATGGTGTCAAAAGTAGAAGTAGTGTTTTCATATTTATCTCTTGTCATAGTTTGCTCCAGGCCATTATTGCTTGTATGAGACACTAAATTCTAACGTTAATAGCTATCCTTAGCTTGAGATTCTCTTAGCATAGTGGAAAGAGCACAGGAGATGGAGTAAGAGGATCTGAGTTCAAATTCTGGTTCTTATCTTTAGGACATAATTGCCTGTAGTTCTTGCTTGCCAGGCGTCCTGCCACCCTACTATGCTATGTTAAGTCTATGGTGCTGTATGGGAAAAGTGGAAGAAGGAAAATTATTTTGTTTTTTTTTAATTTCATCTTTTATTTTTCATTTTTGGTGAGATGAAATAAAACCTGGCCTGTATCCAGTGGATTATTAACCTGAAGTACTTACATGAGAGCTAAGAGTCTTTCCCTCTTCTTGGAAAGACCTCTACATAAGAATTTATTTTGAGCATCCCAGAAGAAACACTAGGTAGGGACCAAAGAGAAACCTTTGAAAGCTATCTCCAATGTTGAATCTGCTCCAGGTCAACTCAAAGGTGGGATTCTGAATGCCAATTTACACCATGGTTCTCAGTTTTACCTTCCTTCCTGTAGGATCCACTTGCCCCATCTAGGTCACACCCACTAAAGGCAGTTGTCCCCCTGGGCTCTGTTCTCTCTTTATAATTTTACTTGATTTTTATGGATTGATACATCTTCAAATGTAACCCTTATCTTTCTTCTAATCTCCAGCCTTGTATCTTCAACTGTCTACGAAACATCTCCAACTGAGTATTTCCCAGACGCCTGGAACTAAACTTGGCTTAAAGCTGAAGCAATTATTTTTTTTGAAGGCAGACCAGATGGGCTTGGAGATCCCTTTCACATCTAGAGCCATGATGCTATCATTACATGTGGGTAAGTGGTACTAGGTATACCTTGTTATTTACTGAATTTTATTTGTTTTAAAGAACAATAAAGTTCATTAAACTTATTAAGATGTTTGCTAATAGATCACAAAGAGTAGTTTTGTTTTCTTTGATAATTATGGTTTTACCATTTATAAACAAATAAATTAACTCAGTCCACACACATTAAAAGGAGATAATTTACCTGGCTGATTTTTGTTTCTTTCAGCAACTGGGGGAAAAGCTTCTTCTTATCTTCAAAAGTTATTAATTGAGAATCCTCTAACCCTGATTTGAGGTCATTATTGTAATTTAGATATATAATTAGATATACAGTACTAGAGACAAAGGAAGAACATGCTAGGGGAGATTTTTCTCTTATAGCCCCAGGTGACTACATTAGCTTTCTCTGGAGTATAAGTGATGAAATGGCCTACTATCCTAAGCATAGTGCTTCCGGCTATTTATAGGACAATTGCTTTTTTGAGCAATATGATTATTGGAGCTCTACATCTTGTTTATGTAAGATTTTATGGACTATTGAGCTTTTTATGATAAGCTAAATGATCATATCATTTATGTTTTAGTTGGTTTTAAGAACTGTTTTTCATTGTCCTTTAGAAATTGTGCGCATATAGAATTATAGGAAAACTGAACTTTGAACCTGCTGCCCCTTCGTACAGTTTTTTTTTTTTTTTTACAAAATGCGCCCTGAAGTTACCCTTTTTAAATTCATTTCAGATGAGTTTCAGTGAAGTTACCTTCCGCCAGGACACTGGCCTGGTTCTCTTACCTCACTCACCCATGGGAAAACAGCGTAGTGAAAGTGATCTGGAAAGAATATGGACAAACCAGTTAACCATCTACAATGTGGAAACTATTTTTATCATCAAAAGGTACTGACTTTGATAGTTTTTTAAAGGTATTTTTGTTTTGAGAAGGTTATTTCTTAAAGCAATGGTGTGAGCTACTAATTTCTTAAAATACACATAATTGCCCAATGTTAAATAATATATATTATTATGATATTATTGATTATTTAATATATGTTATCATCAGATTTTATTAATATTGTTACCATTTAAGTTTGCATAGTATTTTATTTGATTCATATGACCTATGAACCCACTATGTCAGTGATGGACCCAATATGAACTATTGTTCAACTTAGATCATTTGAAGTGATATTTCATATCATTGAATTAAAAGGCATTTTAAGGGATTTCTGTGCACCAGGTAATGTACGGAGTTCTGTAGATGCAAATACAAGAAAGCAAGATGGTTCTAATAGAATAAAACAGTTGTTGTCCTTCATACTTTAAGAGAACCAAAATAACATTGGTATGTTGGGATCAGTGTACAGTGTACCTGCCTGTGGCTGATCAGACTGTTAGGACTGCTTAAGGCTCTACTGTAGGTCAGGCACAAGTCACCTGTATGAACATTTGAAATGGAGATATCTTTAAATTTGCTTATTTCATGTTTTGAGCTACTGCAATGCTGCTATGCTCATAGAGCCCAGTAGCTCCTTTGATGCTGGCATGCCATGCTCGATGGTCTTGTGCCAGTGTCTCCCATGCCTCCCAATTGATACTAAAGTTCTTCAGAGGCATCTTGAGAGTGCCCGTGTTTCATTTCTTCTGACCTCTGGGTGAGTGCTTGCCTTGTGTAAGTTTCTTGTGATTCTTTTATGTATGTTTGGCATTTTCACAACATGGCCCGCCCAGGGAAGTTGCTTTCTCTCCAGTAGAGTTGAGTACTATACAGTTCAGCTTGAGTGAAGACCTCAGTGTCCCTTATTATCTTTCCAAGATGATCTGCAGGATCTTCTTAAGACAATTCAAATGGTAGTGATTTCATTTCCTGCCATGGCATTGGCAGACTGTCCAGGTGTCACAAGCTTACAACATGTAGGAATGTTTTGAATAAAGTCAGAAAGGATAGTAAGTATAATTGTAGACCAATGGGTTTGCCTTAAATGGTAGTCTTGTGATATCTGATATCATCTTTGGGTTAAATATTTGATCATGATGGTGGGGATCATTTAACCCTTAATTTACCAATTTAATCTAGATTGATAGAACATAGTAATCATACCAATGTAGAAATGTAGGGTTTTTTGTTAGTAAAAATACTCAAGTTATGGTTTTGTGAGACTGAAACCTTCAAAATGCAATATACTATAGTTGTTCCTTACCCCCTAACACGTATGTGTTTCAGATGGAGAGTAGGAAATGGGAAAGAAAAAGGGACAGATAGATAGCAGGGCATAGCACAGACCTGCCCTGTTTCTGTCGAAGGGTAACCTTTCTTTCAGTCTCACAGATTTGTATCCCTGGATTTATACTTGCCTCTTCCCTCTCCTTCACCCCACATATTCAATCAGTTGTGCCTTTTCTGCCTTTATAGCATCTCATTTTCTACTTCTCTTTACTCAAAGAATAACCATCTTAATTTAGGCTCTTACTACCTCTCAGCTAGACTATCATAATGTCCTGATTTTTCTTTCTGCCTTGAATGTCTCCTTGCTTCAGTCCATCCTCCACACAGTTGCCAAAGGGATTTTCCTTAAGTACATATCTGACCTTGTTACTCCCCTTCTCAGTAAACCTTAGTGTTTTCCAAGTGCCTTTAGGATTGTAAGATTAAAATTAATATCCAATAACTCCAAGTACTATATTTTATAAAATTTATCAATCATCACTTGAAGTAGAGGAAATAAAAAGACAAAAGTAAAGCCTGAGTAAAGAGAAGTTTTCCCAACCATGTTAGTGGGAGAAGAGAGATCGAGGGTGGGATTACAGAAACTTTATCTCCAAAACGTAAGGATATAACATGAGGACAAAAGTAGGATTCTGGGAAATGGAGTAGTTGGCTACAAAATTTTAATTACCCAGGATGAAATGTAGACCTCTGTGTTTCACTTCTCAATCCCTTCCCTACTTGGCTTTAACCTCTACATCCCACCTAGTGATGTGTTACTTCTTATCCTGAGTGCTGTGATCCCACCATATTGGTCTTCTTTCTCTGCCTCAGGAATAGCGTGCGGTATAGAGGAGGAGTTCAGGAACAGAAAGCTATATGAACTGATGGATAGGGAAAAAAGCAGAAACAAGGGACCACTTCATAATGTCTGAAGTACTTTTATTTAGTGGTGCAGACTTCAGGTCTGCAGACCCTCAAAGAGTCAGTGGAGAGACTTCATGTCACCTGTGAACTTAGATGGGAATTCCCCCTTCTTAGCATTTCCTTCTATTAGAAAAAATTTTTAAACCCTTACCTTCTGTCTTGGAGTCAATACCATGTATTGATTCCAGGGCAGAAGAGCAGTAAGAGCTAGGCAATTGGGGTCAAGTGACTTGCCCAGGGTTACACAGCTGGGAAGTGTCTGAGGCCAGATTTGAACCCAGGACCTCCTGTCTCTAGGCCCAACTCTCAATCCACTGAGCTACCCAGCTGCCCCCTCAATTGGAATTTTTAAGAAAGCATTATTCTGAGAAAGGGCATCAATAGTTTTCACCAGCCTACCAGAAGAGATTGCGACACAAAAAGGGTTCTAATTCTGCTTTCAGAGAACTTTGTTGTGGAAAATCCTTCTTTCACTTATAGTAAGTAGGCTATGGGAGTGGATTGCCTTAAGATACTACATTGCTTTTACTCAGTAGATTCTTGTTGTCATAAGATGCAAAGTTTTGGAGAAGGGAAATTATTAAGAAGTAACAGTGATACATTTTTCAAAGAGCATAGCTAAAATATTTTTAAAATAAAGTATTTTTTACTCTCTCATTGCTGTGGTCCCTTCCATCTTCTACGTATTTATTTAGTGTAATAGTATTACTCGTTCCTCCACAAATTCTATCTCTACTTCTGATTCCCTCTTTATCTGAATGTGGGGCCCACTCTGGGGTTGCTTTTGGATAAACATTTGTGAAAGGGAAATGCATGTATTATGCAATGAGAATTCTGCGAAAGAGTCTGAAACTGGGCTCCTTAGACTAATTCATTATAACTCAAATACTTCACTTTTGTACTGAAAGTTTCACATAAAATTCTTTTTTGACCTGCTCTAAGATGACCATTTCAAAAACCATATGCTTTTTGGTTACTTACCTCAAAGCTCCTTGAATTTCACTTCATCTCAAGTCTGGAAGGAGATTATGTGTGTAGCAAAAAAAGAGGAATATTCCTGTTGTTCACAAAATAAATTTAAAAGGGCTTTTATTTAATTTCTGCTATTTTTCTTTTGTTATTATTTTACCAGTATTTCCTATACCACAACCAACGTGAATTTGAAATGCTAATATTACGTTTGAGAAACTGATACTTTGAGTTGAAAATTCTAGTGAATCTATTAAGCATTTCTTGAACAGCTTTTGCATGTCCTCTCTCATTAGAGGACTTTTGTTTTTGTATGCCCAGCACTTAGCACAGTGCTTGCCACAAAGACATTTAAGAAATGCTTCTGGACTGACTAAATACAGTCAGTCTAACCTCAGATCTCTCTTAGCAATGACATAGTAATAAAGTCATTTCCTTGTTGAACTTGCCAAAGGTAGTACCTTCATAAAGAAGGAAACCAAAAAATAAGTGGTTAGGAGACTCGAACTAGAACTCTTGTGGGCTTAAGTTTGGGATTCATTACTTGAGATTGGAAGCATGGTATTAAGCCATGCTAATTGTACTGAAATGAGCCCTCTTATCTAGACAAGGAAAAAAGCCCCTCCTATGCCTCTCCTTGCTTTCAGGGGTGAACAAGACTACCTACACTTATTTTATCCACTTCCTTTGTCCCATTCTGAGTCTGAAACCTGGATTCCCACCTTTTCACTAAATTAAATTTCCTTTTCCCAAGGTAGTCTTTTATTTATCAAATCTATTGATCTTTTTCAGTCCTTAGTTTTTTGCATTTCTTGGCTTGTCTGTAGCATTTGAAACTTGTTGACCACTGCCTCCTTAATCCTCTCTTCTGGTTCCTTTTTTTGTTTTGTCTTGTTTTGTTTTTGGTAACACCATTCCTTGCTAATTCTCCTACATTCCTAGTTGCTCCTTCTAACTCTCCTTTGCTATGTCATTATCCATGTTCTTTCTTCTCTCCCAGGTATAGGTACTCCCCAGAAGTCTATTTTTTCCTCTATTATTTCTTTTGGTGACCACATCAGCTCTCATCAGTTCAGCTATCATCTCTATAATGCCCAGATCTATGTATCCAGCTATAGTCGTTCTTGAGCTCCCAGACTACATCACAATATATATATATATATATATATATATATATATAAAATACATTTCCAACAAGATGCCTATAGGTATCTTATATACAACATGTTTTTAACTGAATTCATTCTCTTTCACCAAAAACTCTCCTTTCTTCCTAACCTTTCTGGTTCTTTTGAAGGCCTTCTATTCTCCTAGTCACTTAGCTTTACAACACTAGAATCATCCTCAACTCTTTGTTTTTACTCCTTGGTCAGTCCCCCACATCCTGTCAGTGACCAAATCTTGTCAATTCTGCCTTTCCCAACATCTCTCACATCTATTCACTTCTCTCTATTCATATGGTACCCACCTACCTGAACTATCAAGCCTTTATTAATTGTTGCTCGGGTTATTGAAACAGCCTCATAAATACTTCCTCTCTCCTATCCATCCTCCATACAGCTGCCTAAATGGTATTTCTAAAACACAATTCTGAGCATGTCTAATTCCTTAATTCCCTTATTCTCAAATTCTGTGCTTCCCCTTCATTTAGATGTTTACATCTTCCTGAGGACTAGCCCTAGAACACTCTTACCTGGCCCCTGCTCCTACTCTACTAGTTACTAAATAGGAACAGAGAAAAACATGTAATTGAACTGGCTGGGCCTACTACAAATTTGTATTATTTGATCCTAACTTGCTCCTCACTCCTCTGTAATTGATTTTCTGTCCCACTCCCCACATCCTCTGTTCTCAGATATTTATTTATCTTTTTTCCTCAAGCCTTTGATACAGTGCCCCCCCCTTATCCTTATAGCTACAGCACTTGCTCATAATTTTGTGGAATACTTTATAGCCTTTCACCTAGACTATAACAGCCTGCTAATTCATCTCCCTGCTTCAAGTCTGTTCCTTCTATATTCCATCCTCTACACAGTTGATGAAGTGATTTTCCTAAAGTGTAGATCTGACCACTCTTTATCACTCCTTTATTCAGTAAACTCTGGTGGTTCCTTACTGCCTTTAGAATAAAATGTACATTCCTATAATTTAAGTATTCCTATTAGTTTTCCCACTGGAACACCTTTATGAATGAGGTATTAGACAAAAAGATTTCTTCCTCTCTTTTGGATAGGGTGGAGATTATACATAGGTGACATGTGATCTTTGGTTATATTGACTAGTGACTATGTTATTGCTTCTGTACACATTAAGAATCACAGGTATTATTAGTCTAACTTATCCCAGATTATTTACCATCTTAGGGAGGGGAAGGAAGAGATGTAGAAAATCTGAATTTCAAAATGTCAGGAAATAATTGTCAAACATTGTTTATGTGTAATTGAAAATGATTTTTAAAGATAAAAAAGAATCAAGGCTATTTTTAACTGATGTCAGACATGGACATTTGGAAATATGTGAATGTGTAAGTAAGCTAGATGGCAGCTAGATGGTGCAATATATAGAGTGCTGAACCTAGAGTCAGAAAGAGTTTCTGAGATTCAAATCTAGCCTGAAAGACTAAGAGACAGAAGGGGGAGTATCAGTGGAATAGACTCGGGGTAAGTGACCTCAGCAAGACAGTCTATGACAAGCCCAAAGATCCCAGCTTTTGGGACCAAAATCTACTATTTGACAAAAACTGCTGGGAAACTTGGAAGACAGTGTGGGAGAGATTAGGCTTGGATCAACACCTCACACCCTACACCAAGATAAGTTCAGAATGGGTGAATGACTTGAATATAAAGAAGGAAACTATCAGTAAATTAGGGGACACAGAATAGTTTACCTGTCAGACCTTTGGGAAAGGAAAGATTTTTAAGACCAAGCAAGAGTTAGAAAAAAATTAGAAAATGTAAAATGAATAATTTTGATTATATTAAAGTAAAAAGTTTCTCTACAAACATAACCAATGCAATCAAAATTAGAAAGGAAGCAACAAATTGGGAAAATATTCATAACAAAAACCTCTGACAAAGGTCTAATTACTCATATTTATAAGGATATAAAGCAATTGTACAAAAAATCAGGCCATTCTCCAATTGATAAATGGGCAAGGGACATGAATAGGCAATTTTCAGTCAAAGAAACCAAAACTATTAAAAAGCACATGAAAAAGTGTTCTAAATCTCTTATAATCAGAGAAATGCAAATCAAAACAACTCAGAGGTATCACCTCATACCTAGTAGATTGGCCAACATGACAGCAAAGGAAAGTAATGAATGCTGGAGGAGATGTGGCAAAATTGGGACATTAATACATTGCTGGTGGAGTTGTGAATTGATCCAACCATTCTGGAAGGCAATTTGGAATTATGCCCAAAGGTTGGTAACAGACTGTCTGCCTTTTGATCAGCCATATCACTGCTGGGTTTGTACCCCAAAGAGATAAGGAAAAAGACTTGTACAAGAATATTCATAGCTGTGTTCTTTGTGGTGGCAAAAAATTGGAAAATGAGGGGATACCTTTCAATTGGGGAATGGCTGAACAAACATATACCAATATGTTGGTGATGGAATACTATTGTGCTTAAAGAAATAATGAACTGGAGGAATTCCATGTGAACTGGAACACCCTCCAAGAATTGATGCAGGAGCAGAACCAGGAGAACATTGTACACAGAGACTGAAACACTGTGGTACAATTGAACATAATGGACTTCTCTACTAGCAGCAATGCAATAATCCAGGACAATTCTGAGGGACTTAGGAGAAAGAACACTATCCACATGCAGAGAAAGAACTGTGGGAGTAGAAACACAGAAGAAAAACAACTGCTTGATCACATGGTTCAGTGGGGATATGATTGCAGATTTAGACTCTAAATGCATGCAATTAGCAATAATATGGAAATGGGTTTTGATCAATGACACATGTAAAAACCCAGTCGAATTGTGAGCCAGTTAGGGGCGGGGATTTGGGAGAAGGAAAGAATATGAATCTTGTAACCATGAAAAAATATTTGAAATCAGCTAATTAAATAAAAATTTCCAAAAAAAAAATCTAGCCTACACTTACTAGCAGTGTGACCCTATGCAAATCAGTTAACTTTGTTTGCCTCAGCTTCCTAATTTTTAAAATGATCTGGAGAAGGGAATGAGCAGTCACTCCTATATCTTTGCCAAGAAAACCCCAAATTGAGGTCATGAAGAGTCAGGTACAATTGAAAGAGATGAACAACAAGTGAGTAAGTTTATTTTTCTTAAAGATGTTTAATTGTAGTCAACTCAGTTCCATGATTTTCTCTGTCCCTATTCAGCACCCCATGGCTTTTAGAAATGGTTTGTCAAACATTACTAAGATATGTTTGTATAGGATAAACATGGACAGGCCACACAAAGTACGTTTCAAATCCTTTTGGACTTCTCATTCACCCTACAGCCTTCTATTGAGTGCTTACTTTATGGCCCTCTGTGTTACATTATAGGGATACCAAAGAGAGAGACGGAGACAAAGAGAACAATCTCAATCTGCCCCTGACCTAAAGGTGCTTATATTTTAATGAGTAAAAGAATGGAAGAGTAAATAGATGAATGAATGAACGAGCATCAATTTTTTATTATGTACTAAACTTTGTGGCTACAAGTGTGAAAGGCAAGGTATACCCTGAAACTAGGAACCTTCTTAGATGGGGACACACTATAATGCTTAAACTCCTGAGCATTCAGGCCCAGAGTCTTGTTTTATAAACTACCAGGGGCTCAGTATGCAAATAATGTCATGTCTTTGGTCATGTCACTCTCCTTATGGTCTCTACTTTCTCATTTGAATGAAGAGAAAAAGGAGAAATAGAGTAGGAAGAAGCAGTGTAGTCCAGTTCCCTCCATAACAACTCTAATAGTGATAAAAATACTTGACTAAGTAGTGATTGGGAAATTAAAGGAGAAACAACAGTAGGTCATATTTTGAGTTCAAGATCTTAAATTCAACTTATGGGCAAGACTAGGGTAGGAACTCCACAACAAGGATGGACTAGGATCATGGACCCAGTGCCCAGAGCTCTGATCTAAACCAGTAGTATCGGCACCCAGATCTGATCACTAACATAGTCCTTGAACCAAACTAACAGCATAGTGCTTCCCAGAGGGTTTCTCTGAGCTCTCATCTAGGCCAGCAGCACAAGAATGCCCAGGACTGGTCTATAATCAGATCATAGTCAGGGCTAGGAGCAGGAACTTGGAGCTCAGAGCTGGTCACTGATTCAGCCCTGGCCCAAGCCAATAGCTAGGATTTTTAAAGAAGAATCAGGCACATGGATGAGGCATCTAAAGCACTTGGCTAGGCCAAAAGAAATTATGGACTCAACCACTGGCCTATATTCACATCTTAGAGATCACGTTTGGGACCTAGTGCTCTCAACTCCAATCAAGGGGTCATTTAGAGACAGATTTGCGGAATGACTCCTCTACCAAAGGGAAGAGTTTGTCTCCTAGAGCAACCAATATTGCAGAAGGTCTGTAGGGCTCCCAGATAGGCCAGCAGTAGCTGATTGCTCAGAGTACATTGCTAGAAGAGTGAGTAAACAAAAAAAATTAAGAGTTATAAGGTGTCTAAGATATAAACCCAGAAGATAAGAAAAACCCCAAAGGAAAAACACTTAGCTTTTTCACAATTAGAATTCCTATAAGAAATTATACTAGAGGGGGCAGCTGGGTAGCTCAGTGGATTGAGAGCCAGCCCTAGAGACGGGAGGTCCTAGGTTCAAATCTGGCCTTAGACACTACCCAGCTGTGTGACCCTGGGCAAGTCACTTGACCCCCATTGCCTAACCCTTACCACTCTTCTGCCTTGGAGCCAATACTGAGTATTGACTCCAAGACGGAAGGTAAGGGTTTAAAAAAAAAAAAAGAAATGATACTAGAGTATAAAAATGGTTAAAATGGTATCATCATAAATTGAAAGAAAGTGATAGTAGAAAAATTTAGAAAAGAAATGAGAACTAAGTTGCACAGATTGGGGAATAGAATTAACGACCTATTCCAAGAGGCACAAAATTTTATCTAAGTAATAGACTCCCTGAAAATTACAATGGACTGTATTAAAGTATAATGATTGTAAACCAGTAGGAAAAATTAAAACAAAGTCAGAGATTAGAGAAATTAAAGAAAATATGAGTTATCTTAAATGCAAAAACTAAACAAAACAATCCTGTTCTAGAAAACAAGTAAAGGAGAGGTAATTTAAGAAGCATAGACATCAAATTTCAAGAAATCTTAAGCAAAACCTGCCCTGATCTCTTAGAACAAGATGACAAAGTAAAAATAGAAAAGTGCTCTAGTCACCACCACCAGTCATCACCACAACCAGTCAGAAAGAATGCAAATACCAAGGAGCCACAATCAGCATCACACAAGGTATGACAGTTAACATTTATAGGGAATGACAACATGGAATGCAATATTCCAAAAGGCAAAAGATATATAGTCTTGTTAGAAACAAGAATAAATTAGTACCAAAAAACTGAGTTTTCTCCTACAGTTAGGAAAAACTGAACCCAAAACATTTCTAAGCATTCCTGATGAAAAGATCAGAGCTGAATTGAAAAATTTAAATACAATGCACATTGGAGTAAAGAAAAATATAAAAAGGTATATGTAAGCAACAACTTGAGAAGACTTTATTCAGATGATTTATTTGCATTCTAAACAATGAGGCCAGGAAATGATATAAGTTCCTTTAAATCTAGTGTCATAAGGTGTCAAAGAGAGGGCTTGGGAGTGATTTTTCTATGTTTTGATGACTGTAAAAGAAAAAAGATGAAAAGAGATGGGAAAAATGATATGCTAAGGAGGAAAAAATGGAACTAGGCAAGAGAAGAAAATTTCCACATAATCAGGGACACAAGTAGAAGTCTACAAATAAGCAAGGCATGGTAGCACCTGATGCTACTTGACTATCACTTTCAATTGATGCATAGTGAAATGAGCACAACTAAGAAAAAATTGATACCAAAATAATATTAGAAAAACTATAATAATAGACTCAAGAATTCTGATCAATGCAATTATGAACGGTAGTTTTACAGAAATGATCAGATAAGTCAACCTCCTGACTGAGAAGTGATAGACTAGGTATGTATTCAGAATGAGACATACTTTTGAGAATCTCATCTCATCAAGAAAGAGTAGAGTTGTTGACTACCACCTCATCTAAGCTCTTTGAGCAGTTAGGCAGCTATTGGAAAGTGAGAAGATGAGAGAATTGTCCATTGTTAAGGAGTTCTACCTGCTAGCTGCATCCCAGATGGGTTCTGGGATTGTCCAGAGTTAAGAGAGAGTGCAAGGGGGAAAACAAGAGTGTGCCCTTGATAGTGGCCATTCTTCACATCATCCAGCCACCCTGGATGGTAAAGACGTGTTTTATAAATAGGCGTATATGAAATACATCCAAAGTATGTATGAGGTTACCTTAGAAGGGAGGGCAATATCTCCTGGGGCGACCTTGTCCTAAGCATAAATGGAATTAGAGCTTATAAATAATAACACAATTCATTCTGGGCATGCCTCTCAATTTATTTTTCCATGTAACAAATCCGTGAAGTGTTTTTCTGATATGCTCATGGCAAATGGGTTAGAGACCTATTTGAGTTAGAAGAGAGCATGTTTTTCTTCATTTTAAGCCTACCTTAAAAACACTTGTATTTGCCCTTATCCTTAGGATGCTGAGGTATACAAATGCTTGTATTGTTGAAGTGACATTTGTTCTGAATAGAAACAAAGAAACAGTTTCCATAGAAACAGGTATTTCTATATAAAAAGATCAGTTCAGTCCTATTCAAGTTTCCTTCATTTTGTCAGTTTGTCTATTCACATGGAAGATAAGAGGAATGCTAAGTGTCACTTTGGTGAAAACATTAGAACTAGTTGGACAGTAAAACCTGAAAGGTATTCTAATTTAGTGCCACATTTAAAAAATGACTGAGGGCTCCAAATTTATGCAAATAATTAAGTATGATATAGAAAAGAACATTAATTTTTAGATTCTGAGAGTGCCACATTTAAATGTGATTCTTTGGGGGTATCCATGATCTTATTGGTGAGGATATTCCTTTAATTGGTGCTAAGGTGTCATTCAGTCTAAGCCTTCTCATCTTGTGGAACTAAGATCTTTGCCTTCCTATCAGTCCTCCCCAGTGGTCCACTCAGGATGCTGGGGCCTTCACTTGAATCTTTTGACATTATTTTAATACATGAAGATCATTCTATCTCCATTCCTTTGCTTTTCTTTTTGTTCTTTTTTAATTTTCAAAACAATCCTTACCCCCTGCCTTAGAATAAATAGTATGTATTGGTTCCAAGGCAAGAGTGGTAAGGGCTAGGCAATGGGGGTGAAGTGGCTCGTCCAGGGTCACACAGCTGGGAAGTGTCTGAGTCCGCATTTGAACCCAGAACCTTTCATCTCTAGGACTGGCTCTCAATCCACAGAGCTACACAACTGCCTCCTCCTTTGCTTTTCATTCACACCACACCCACCAAATGTAGGAGATCCCTCCACATTATATTCTGGATCTTCTCTTCTTCTCTGCTGTTTTACTGATCTCATCACCTCCCATGTTTTCAACAATATAGTCAGTTTTAATTGTTTTTTTGCCTCTCCAAGGAGAACCTATTAGCCATCCTTCCTTTTAGAGTTTATCACGCGTGTAAGTAAAAATAGAAGAAATAAAAGAAATTGGTTTTAATAGTACAATTTATTCATGAAATATTCCCCAAATATCTTTGGCCCCTGGCAATATGTTTATCTCAGATCCAGAATCTCTGGTTTAGGGTCTGTTGGCAAAGGATAACCTTTTCAGGGGTATTCATATTCATTACATAATTACTGTAGAAAATGCGTAACATCAGATGGAAAATGATTTTTGTTTCTTGCTGTTAAGTTGAAGCAAAAGCAAATGTGCAGATTCAGCATTTAAATTTTGTGTTTTCAAATAAAATCTTTGAAAATAGTTATATATATGACATGTTCTCAGGACGATGTTATAGTTAATTTTTAAGTTAGAGAAGATTGCTTTGTATCTTCTTTAAACATTTTCTGCCTATAGTGCATTTGTTATTGCTCTGAGATTTATTTATACTATCTGCAAATTTCATAATCATTCCTTCTATGTCTTTATCCAGTGCTTTGACAAAAATGTTGGCATTGGAGGGCCAGGTACAGATACCTGAAGCATTCCTTCCAAACTGGCATCAAATCATTAATCACTGCTCTTTGGGTATGGCCATGCATTCAGTTATTAATCCATCTAACATTGCTGTCTTCTAGTCTACTCCTCTCCATCTTTCCCACAAGAATTAAATTAGTAATTTTGTCAAATGCTGTCCTAAAACCTAGGTTTAGCCTATACCTGTAATCGTTCTTCTGATTAGACTACTTTTTAATCCTGTTGGAAAATAAAATAAGTATAGTCTAGCATGATTTGTTTTTTTTTTAAATAATCCTTGTTTTCTATCTTAGAATCTATCCTAAGTATTGGTTCCAAGGCAGAAGAGTGGTAAGGGTTAGCCCAGGGTCATACAGCTAGGAAGTGTCTGAGGTCATATTTGAACTCAGAACCTCCTGTTTCCAGGTCTGGCTCTCTAAGCACTATACAACCTAGCTTCCCCCCATGATCTGTTTTTTTAAACCCTTATCTTCATCTTGGAATCAATACTGTGTATTGGTTCCAAGGCAGAAGAGCAGTAAGGACTAGACAATGGGGATGAAGTGACTTGCCCAGGGTCACACAGCTGGGAAGTGTCTGAGTTAAGATTTGAACCCATGACCTCCCATCTCTAGGTCTGGCTCCCAATCCACTGAGCTCCCCAGCTGTACCCCCCCCCCCCCATCTATTCTTGGTGAAGCCAGACTTCTTTTTTCTAGATGTTCACCAACTACCTAGTTTAATAGTCCATTTTCCTAGGAATCAAAATCAAATGTACTGGCCTATAGTTTTACAGACTCCATCTTATTCCTTTTCCCGCCTCTTGTTTCTATAGTACCTCTTTCATTTGTCATACTCTTCAGAGATTGCCAATGGTGGCTCAGTGGTGAAATCTATCTGTTCATTCATACCCTGGTACAAGGTTCACCTTGACCAGGTGAAGAATTTATTGAGTAGTGCTAGTGCAGTGCTCTTTCAATATCTCCTCACTTATCTAGATGCTTCTTTCAGCCAATGACTGAAGTACCTTCTTTCCTTTGGAAGTGTTTATTGCTCAAATTGTTTTTATTGGAAGAAAAAATGTTTGGATTGTGAAGTTGATGCCAAATGTTCAAACATTTTATTTAGAAAACACTTGCTGATTTCCTGGCAATCAAATATAAACTGAAAGGGGCAACTTTTCTAAGTTGACATCTGTTGATAACAGTGTTTCTTCATTATTGTTTTGAAAATATAATGAAAATTGGACAGCTAGAGAACACAGTGGATAGAGTGCCAGGCCCAGAGCTGGGAGGTCCTGGGTTCAAATCTGGTCTCAGATACTTCCTAGCTGTGTGACCCTGGGCAAGTCACTTAACCCCCATTGCCTAGTCCTTGCCACTCTTATTAGAATTCATACTAAAACAAGAGATGAGGGCTTTTAAAAACTAAAAGAAAAGACAATATAATTAGATTTAGATATCAAATCATGATAAAACTATGTTATTTGAGCATGTTTTAGAAGTTTTATGTCATATAGTCAGGCCTATATAATAAAAATGACAATACCGTTGAAATTAACTCACCTATTCAGTGCACTACCAAACCAACTACAACAAAAATATTTCATAGAACTAGAAAAAATTCATCTAGGACAGAGTTCGTGAATGTTTTTGAAATAGAGTGCCCAAACTGTACCTTTAAGCTGCCTGTGAGCCCCCTCCCTACAGTACCCCAGACAGCAGAAGGGAGGAAGTGCTTGCATTGGGTAGCTGGACAGAGGGGTGGGGCATGCAAAAGATGTCCTTAGGTGTGGTATAGAGGGAGAATGGAGCAGTCCTTCTCCCCCATCCCCAGCACACCTGTGGCACCCATGCTACAGTTTCACCAACAGAATACAGAACTACTAGTGGTGTTGTTAAATGAAAGGACCCAACAATACTACTATTAGGTCTACGTCTCTTTTTGTGGTGGCAAGGAATTGGAAACTGAAGGTATGTTCATCAATTGGCTGAACAAGTCATGGTATATATTTGTAATAGAATGCTATTAAATCATAAGAATGAACAAGATGATCACCAAGAAACCTGGAAAAACCTAAATGAAGTGATGCAAAATGAAATGAGTTGAACCGGGAAAATGTTGTACACAGTAACTGCAATCAAGTACGATGATCAACTGGGAAATGATTAAGTATCACCCGTCGTGCAAGGATTTAGGACAGATCCTAAGGACTGATGATGAAAAAAGGCTATGTACTGCCATAGAAGGAAGTGATGGAGTTTGAATGCAGATTGAAGCATGCCTTTCTTCATTTTATTTCTTTTATGAATTTTTCTCTAGTATAAGCATTATGTGTTTTCTTTGACAGTATGACAAATGTGGAAATATGTATAGTGTGATAACCCATGTGCAAACTATATCATCTTACCTGCTTTCTTGGGGATAGAGAAAAAATGATAGGGAAGGAGAAAACTTAGATCTTAAAATGTCAGAAAATGATTATTAAAAATTGTATTGACATGTAATCTAGAAAATTTTTTCAACAATCCCAATGGAAATTAATAAAAGTAAGAAGAGAAGAGGGCCTTGCAGTATAGAGCTCAAGCTATAGTACAATGCAATAATCATGAGAATTATTTGGTATTAATTTAAAAAGGAAGAGATTACCCAGTAGAACAGATTAGGTAAACAACATAGAGAAGCAAACATAGTAGAATAGTATTTGATAAAACCAAATATCATGGATACCTTGGTTAATAACTCAACAAAATCTTTTGGAAAAACTGGAAAGCAATCTGGCATAAACTAGAGTTACATATATCTCATGCTGTATATAGTAATAAGCTCTAAGTAGATATATGATTAAGAGATTATCATAAATAATTAGAAAAAGAAGAAATAAATTATCTTTTGCATCTCTACATAGGAGGAAGAGGTCCTGTACAAATAGGGGTTAGAGAAGATCATAGAAGGTAAGATAGACAGTTTTGAAAAGGCAAAAATAAGAAATGTTTTACAGAAATAAAACCAATGTAGCCAAATATAGAATGGCAATAGTTACCCGAGGAAAAAATCATTAGAGCCCATTTCTCTGATAAGGCTTTCATTTCCAAGATACATATGAGACTGAAATTTGTAAGAACTAGAGCTAGTCCCAAATGGATAAATGCTGAAAAGAATATGAACAGGCTGTTTTCAAAGGAAAAAATCCATGCTATTAATAATATTCATATAAAAATGCTCCAAATCACTAATCACTGGAGAAAAGCAATTTTTTTTCTTTTTACCTTGGAATAAGGTTTCTTCTAAGTTCCTAAACCATTTTAAAAAAACCTGAAAAAAATTAAAAACCATGAAGTTATATAGAGTGTCAGAGATTCAGGTTGTTCTTCCATACCCATATTCTATGCATGGAGCCTTTTGTATTATCTTGGTGGATTCTCATGCCCCCTGGTGATTGGGTATAAACATGCGGCAGAATGCACTCTAGGTTTATAGAACATTCTGTTATAAATCTTGTTGGCTTTCTATTTCATCAAATGCTTTTGGTTTGAAATAATTATGTCTCTGGCTATCTAAAGAAAAATTGAATTCATTGATAGGGGCTTGAGTACTCCCAGAGTACTTTGAATATAGGTGTTCCATAGACCTCAACTGTGAGAGGCAGTGGCACAAATGCTTTGTATACTTGGCTTTGAAAATAAAATAAAAACTTTATAGGTTGAACAGTTGAGTAAGCATGGCTAGGTAAATATGGGCAGGGTAAGTTCCTTGTGGGTAGAAAGTTTGTTAATTCTTTCTCCTTACATCAAATCCAAATGTAAAAAACCAACTTATTGTTTTCATGTATTTAAGCTCTCTGTTGGTCAGCAATCTGATATGGCAGCCAAGAAAACTAATATAATCATAGCTTACATTAAGAGAAGCATAGTTTCCAGGTAAATGAAAATTCCATTGTATTTCATCCTGGTTAGACTCCATCTAGAGTACTGAGTTTGGTTTAACAGAGAATAATGGCAAGGGTACTGAAGGACTTCTTAAGAAAACCACACAAGAGTTGGAATTTTGTGAAGACTTAGAAGTTGGGCGCATGAGCAATATATCTCTCTTCAAATATTTGTAAGGTTTCCTCATGGAAGAGAGTGAAATTTGTTCTGCTTGATCCCTTAGAACAAGTAAATGTAGGCTTGATGTAAGGGAAACATTCCTAATAATTAGAATGCTCCCAGAGTTGAATAGACTCCCTTAAGAGTTAGTACCTTCACTCTTACTGGAGTTTTTCAAGGAGAGTTTATTCACTTGTCGGGGACGTTATAGAACATCACTGTCAGGTCTGGGTTGGACAAAATAGCTTTGGAGATTGTTTCCAAATCCACGTTTGAATCATCATTAGAATTTTCTTTGACAGCTAACAACTCAGAGAAGCACTTCCATTTCCTTCTGTACCGTGAGCTTAAAATTTCAAGTAGAAAAGGATTACTAGAATTTTAAGTAAACTCTTGTTACAGATGGACAAATGAATCTATTACTTTTCCCCCATAAAGCATATTTAATAATGAATTTTTGCATGTAGCATTTCTAATGTATGTGCGTAACAAAATCTGGTGAATGGGTCTGAAAAATTCTCCATTCTGATTATATAAATGTAGGAGGGTTTACTCCAGTGAAACTTCAGAAAAGATAAAGATCTATTGGAGTAAAAGACAGAAATATTAAAAAATAAAAGGAAACGTATTCCATAAGTAAAATATGCTGACAAAGGTCTGAGGCTTGGATGGCTCAAATGCCAGTGAGACATTGTACTTGATTCTAGGACACAGGTTTCATTCATATCTTTGTGCCTAGATATTTATCTACAGAAGACTTTCAAAATACTATGAAAAGTGGAACTGACTGAATTGAAATTGAACACTTAAAGACAATATGGGAAGGAGTGAGCCTTGAAGGATTCTTGAATCAAAAAGTCAGGAATTTTTCCCATCTCTTGGCCAGAGGTATTCCCAGAGCTGAGGCTCTGAGGGAGTCAAAGCTCTAAACTAAAAGGTTGCTGCCCTAACTCTAACTAATAGAACTGCAACAGAAAAGAGCACAAAAACACTCTAACAGAAGAGTGCCCCTTAGCTAGGCCAGTGGCTGAAGATCGAACAGACTGCATATGCCCATTGAAGGAGCTCAGTGAATCCAGTGGATCAACCTGTCTAGGAGAAATACCGTGCTGCCAAGGAGTCCATCTGTTGGGCACCCTTTCTGGGAACAGTTGCCCAGAAACCCTGTGGCCTGTTCACACATTATGGTAGGACCTGCTCAGTGGTAAAACACCCTGCCCAGCCTAATCAGAAGGAACTTGGAGAAAATAGTTTTTAATGGCTACTCATACTAACTAGGCCATTTGAGTAAAGGCCTTTGCTAAAGAACTAACTGATTATATTTGCTAATTGTAAGGAAAACATACTGATTGAGGTTTATGAGCTAATGTTAGGAGGTTAGCCACCCACAAGATTATCCTTAGAATCTTGAAAGTAATAGTAGCCACCCTGCAAGTGTCAGTGGAAGTTGGGTGATCAAGCCCTGGTATGCTGTGTTGCAACTGCTGCTTGGAGGTAGAGGATAGTATTACAAAAGCAAAAGAGAATATTGAATTGAGGGAAAATTAAGGCAGTAAGAGTAACTTATAGATCAGATTTTGGTAAACTAGTCATAGAATATTTTTTAAACATAAAGATCAGAGAAGAAGACAATTTTAGAGTAGGAAGGAACTTTATGGACCGTCTAGGATTATCGAATACAGTTTATAACTTGACATGACCTCAGAAATCGAGAATAGTATTTTGCATTTTATATGGGAAGAGGTTGTGACCCAGTGAGATTAATTAATATGTTCAGAACCACACTGATTAGATGAGTCTCTAGGCCCATTGTCTCATTTTACTGACACCAAGACCTAGAAATGGAAAATGATCATTTCTGTGGCAAAACTGGGACTAAAACAATTGCATTATTAAGAACTGCAAATTCTGTTGTTTATTATTATTTTCTTTTTTTAATTTTCTTTTATATTTTTCTTTTTTTCCATTTCTTCTTTAAAATTCTAAACCCTTACCTTCTGTCTTAGAATCAATACTTTGCACTGATTCTAAGGCAGAAGAATGATAAGAGCTAGGCAATGGGGGGAGGGGGGTTAAGAGACTTGCCCAGAGTCACATAGCTAGGAAGTGTCTGAGGCCAGATTTGAGCCTCCCATCTCTAGGTCTGGCTCTCAATCCACTAAGTAACCCAGCTGCCCCTGTTTATTATTATTTTTACATGTAGCTAAATATATTTGAATTTTGACTCAGGGAAATGTAAAGCAAGAGAAACTTTGAAAATTCATTTATCTACTTTGGTTTGATTGTGTTGCATTTGTAAGAGAATATAGTGACTTTAAATATACCTTGCTTTAAAATTCAGATTGGAGAGACTAACACACTTTTCAAGGCACTACATGTGGAAGCAGTTAAGTTTCCAAGAATACTTATCATTATGTACAGAATTGAATTTGAACTACATTAGAAATCTGGAAAAATGATAGTGTTTTCCTGATTTAGCTCTTTCTAATAAATATTTAATGTATAGCTTGAAGGTTCATAGGAAGTAACCTATCCAGTATTTCGATTCTTGCATAGTATATTAAATAATAACTATCTCAAGCCAAGGCCCGGAAGGATCCAGAAAGATATATGCAACTTGATCTCGTGGAAGTCCTGCTCTTTAATCCAACACAAGTCTTTGCCAAACCCTTAGAATAAATGGATGCGATTTTCTTGGCAGGGAACAAAGATAACAAACGATAGATGGCTTCCTGGATCTGAGAAGTTCACTTATGTGGGGAAGACATGACTGAAACCGGGCTGGTTTATTTTGAATCTGTAACATTAGATTTAAATCACTACATAGTGCCAAGGGAAAAAAAAAACATTGTCATTTCAAATTTCATCACTTTCTTAATGGCCATAGGAGTAATTCCTTGAATATCAATAGCCCAGAGCTACCAAAATATTGAACAAGTTATTAAAATTTCATGATGTAACTTTTTAAGTAGTAATTTCACTCTGGTAACTGATCATTCAACAGCATAAGAAACCTGACTTCTGAGAAGTGTTTACAGACCGTAAATTGCTAGACTTTATTTGTAGATTGTATTACAGCCTAATGTACTCCTCAGAGCCCTCATGGTTTAGCAGAGCTCCTGGCTTAGAAATAATGCTCATAAAGGTAAATTGGAGTTAGTGAGGATAATGACAGGATGCAATTTGCTATTTCCGATATGATTCCACTTACAGTGTTATACATGCATTTCTTTTTCTTCCTCATGAAAGCATTATATGCTATCATAAGAAGAAAATCTGTAGTTAAGACATGATAGTGAAGTTTACCACCTGCATCAAAAAGGATTTATCCAGCACATACCATGGATTCTGCAATCCGAAAGGCATTATGGGAAAATGCAGAAATAGTAGATAGGCAATGTAGTTTAATGGAAAGTGAATTGGACTTGGTATAAGGAGAGATCTGAATTCCACTTCTAGCTGTGTGATCTCAGACAACCCACTTCTGATCCTCACTTTCCTCATCTATAAAAATGTGCATAATAATACCCATAGGACTTATCCTACAGGTTTATTGTGGGAATGAAACAAAGTTAGGCATTTTGCAAATTTTAAAGTGATGGGTAAGTGCCAGCTCACATTAGAAAACATGGCTCCTGTCCTTGAAGACCTTTTGTTTTAGTTGCTGAGACTAAGATTTGCACACATAGGACAATAGTGAATACTGTTTTTGGTATTATTGTGATTATTTTATTAATAATATCTAGTAGCATTTTAGTATCTAGTAGTAGTAGTATCATATATAAAATGTTATGTATCTTATATACACAGGAATACTTGATTTTTTGCTAGCCAAGTACCATCTTGAAGCACTTGGGCCTTATGCTGACATATATGCATAATAAAGGCTAGGACACTGTGGAATAATGACCTTTCCTTCATAGGCCCTCATACAGCCTGGGTCAGATATGCCACAAATACACAGTACACCCCCCTCTGCTTCCTTCCTTAGCCTTCTGTTATGGTGCCTATTAAGTGCATTGATTCATTTGTATCTTATTTGTGGTGTCTTTGACCTTTCTTAGGGTATAGATAAGGATTTTGCCCCTTTATAGGATCTTTGGGTATTTTATGTGTATTTCTTCTCCTATATAAAATCTGAGTTAAACTTCACATGTATAGTTCCAAGAGAAAAAACAGAAGGGCCTTCATAAGGCCTTCAATCCTTACCCTGAAAGATCAACCCAAGAGCCTCCCTTCTGGTGCTGGACAGCCAATGAATTCAAAGGCACAAGTTCCTGGGAAGTCTCATACCCATATTAATTGGTACTTATGTAGTTTTAGTTGCTTTTTGCCTTGTTTTCCTTTTGCCCTGGAAAACCAGCCAAGGAGATCTCTCCTCATTTCCCCAACTATAATTTCATAACACCTGGGATCATCTCCTGTGTAAGACTAGTTTAAGTTGGTAAACTTTCCAATCATACATTCCCCCACCACTCAGCCAGTTACTGCACCCAGAGATCTCAAAGCATAGATCTGGAAGCGTATTAATAGATAAAACCTTGCTTTGTCACTTGGCCCTGCCCTATGACCTCTGCAAAGGAGGGAGCACTTGCTAGTGGGCTTTAAAATATTCAGAAAGGAAAGCTGGCTGGTCATCTTTTGGAGAAGCTAGCAGAATAGCACCCCAGTCTGAATGTATATTTGAAGAGAGACAGCACCACCTTCATTCCCATCTGCAGCTAGTTGTACAGAGTATATTTACGTCTTATTTGGGGATTTTCTATACTGTTAACTACATAGTCATTCATTAGGGGAGGTGTTAACTTCCAAATAGAGGAACTGAAGTAGGTGGGAGAAACTGATCAGTTCTTTTCATTTTTAAAGCCCTGGAATTGGCAGAGCCTTCATTCCAATCACTGTAGTGAATGGCCCTCATTTAATGTTGCAACTAGAAACTAAGAGGAGCCTATGGGCAGTGTAATAACTGATGATGATCTTTTTTGGCTAAGTTTTGTATGTGTTTTCATTGAAAGTGTCATCAAGTCTCCAAAAGACTGAGTTGTTGTTCTCCAAAAGAGCTATATAGTCTTTAGGGTTTCAAAAAGAAACTAAAGAACTATTCAGTTAATGAGGGAGGGGAGAAGGAAAGGGAATAAGCATTGAATAGTGCCTCCTATGTGCCAGGCACTATTTGATCCTCACAACAACCCTCCAGGATTAAGTGCTGTTCTTATCCTCATTCTATAGCTGAGGAAACTGAGACCAATAGGTTAATTGGCTTACGCAGGGTCATGTAGCTCATTTGTATCTGAGGTCAGATTTGAACTTGTGTCTTGCTGATTTCAGGCCCAGCCTTCTATCTTGTGTGCCACCTCACTGCCTCATTCAGGATGAAGCTATGCAATTTGTCAGCAATCTTCTAAGATCTCTGAGGAGCTGTTGAGGCATTTTAAAAGCAACTAAATGATCTTTAGTGAAATATACAGTAAAAGCTTAAATATAGGCATTTTCCTGGCACACAAGAATAGGATTGGTGAGACATGGCTTTATCAGTCATATTTATTAAGCACCTACTCTGTGCCAGGCACTGTGCAGAAAGAAGGAAAAGACAGTTCCTGACTTCAAGGACTCTACAGTCTCACAGAGAAGACCACATGCAAACAAACTTCTACAAAGTAGGCTATGTTAAGGAGATAACTAACAGAGCGAAGGCCCTGGAATTAACAGGGAATGGGGAAGGTTCCCTGCAGAAGGCAGCATCTCAGCTGGGACTTAGAACTGTTTCAATAACAGGAACGTAATCAAGCTTAACTTTTCAGAAGAAATATCTTGGGATTAAATTTTTCATAAATTTTTCCTTTTTCTCCAGTTAGTGTTCTCAACTCCCCCCTACTTCTCCCCCCCCCCCAAGGTTCAGAACTAAAGCACACGCTCCTTTTGCTGAGCCACAGTGACCATTTCCTTGAAACAACTCTGTTCTCTTAGTAAATATTTGAAAATATTTGTTCCAAACTGATCTTTTTTATACCCTGGGATACAGTTTGCACACTTTAAAGTTTATTATCATGAAAAAAATTAAAAGTAAAAAACAGTGAAGTATTATGATAAGAAAAAGGTTTTCCAGAGTTCTTCTTTTCCCCCTTTCATACAAAAGCAAAAGTCTGCAGGGATGTGCTCAAAAATCTTTATATTTGATTGTGAACAAAATCAATCTCTGCTATATATTTAACTTTTAAATTTGTACATATATACAGACTGTAGTATTCGTAGTGTAAAACCTGTACTTCACGTGGTTTTTTCCCTCTAACTTTTTGATATATAAATAGAATAGTATTATAATGATACTCATTATTGCCTCTCTGGAAAGGGACTCCATATATGACAGTTATAAAAATAAAACTTAAATTCACCTCCAAAATGTAGATCTGTGTATGTAAATAGAGATATATGTATGTGTGTGTGTGTGTGTGTGTGTGTGTACATTTGTGTATATGAGGGCAGGAGTTGTAGAATAGGAAAAGACTGAGGAGTTAGGCAATAGACTCATTGAAGAAAGACTTATGTTAGAGATTGGGAGATAGCTGCCAGTGCTGTCTTGATTACGTAATATATATAGATTCAATGAACTTCATAGGGAAGAGAGTTAACTC
The DNA here is from genome assembly GCF_027887165.1 of Monodelphis domestica. Classification (NCBI taxonomy): domain Eukaryota; kingdom Metazoa; phylum Chordata; class Mammalia; order Didelphimorphia; family Didelphidae; genus Monodelphis; species Monodelphis domestica. The sequence continues at coordinate 17,688,671 of NC_077235.1, read as the reverse complement.
ACTGAGGGAGAAAGTAAGCGTGCTCTTGGGGAATAGGGAGTTTTCAAACTTCCTTACCATAAAGGTCATATCTTTTAGCCTCTTGTTTTTGCTGATGTACAAATGGACCCACAAAGTTAAAGGACTTGCCCAGTATCACACAGAGAGAAGAGGATATCATAGATTTAGAAGTGGAAGTAACCTGAGAAGTAAAGCTGAGATTTGAACTGTGGTTTTCTGACTTCCAGTTTGCTGCTCTTTGTACACCAGCAGGCAGTGTTTTTTTAGTCTTAGACACTTTTATAAAGGCATTTTTGCCAGGCCTAGAGACAGGAGGGCCTGGGTTCACATCTGGCCTCAGACACTTCCCAGCTGGGTGACCCTGGGCAAGTCACTTGACCCTCATTGCCTAGCCCTTACCTCTCTTCTGCCATGGAACCAGTACACAGTATTGATTCCAAGATGGAAGGTGGGGATTTAAAAAAAAGAAAGGCATTCTTCTCTGTTACTTTCCAAAAGGGTCAAATGAGGATCTCCGAAATCAATAATTTTCTGACAGCACCATCAGAAATATTTTAGAACTGAATTATAGCTCTGTTGAGGTTGTAAGCTCTTTGAGAGTGGAAGGTATCTTTTAGGTTAATTAATATTCTCAGTGCTTAACACACACGCAAATATGGTACTGATTCCAAAGCCAGGCAGACCAAAAACAGAGAAATAAAACTACAGACCATTCTCCTTAATGAACATAGATGCAAAAACCTTAAATAGGGTACTAGCAAAAAGATGCCAGCAAGTGATCACAAGGGTTATTGACTATTTTCAGGTGGGATTTATACCAGGAATACAAGGATGGTTCAATATCAGGAAAACCATCCACATAATTGACCATATAAACAAGCAAACCAACAAAAATCACATGATTATCTCAACAGATTCAGAAAAAGCCTTTGACAAAATACAACACCCATTTCTATTGAAAACACTAGAAAGCATAGGAATAGAAGGATCATTCCTAAAAATAATAAAGAGTATATATCTAAAACCATCAGCTAATATCATCTGCAATGGGGATAAATTACATGCATTCTCAATAAGATCAGGAGTGAAACAAGGATGCCCATTATCCCCTCTATTATTTGAAATTGTACTAGAAACACTAGCAGTAGCAATTAGAGAAGAAAAAGAAATTGAAGGCATCAAAATAGGCAAGGAGGAGACCAAGCTATCACTCTTTGCGGATGACATGATGGTCTACTTAAAGAAACCTATAGAATCAACCAGAAGCTAGTTGAAATAATCAACAACTTTAGCAAAGTTGCAGGATACAAGTTAAATCTACATAAATCATCAGCATTTTTATATATTTCCAACAAAATTCAGTAGCAGGAATTAGAAAGGGAAACTTCATTTAAAATCACTCTAGAGGGGGCAGCTGGGTAGCTCAGTGGATTGAGAGCCAGGCCTAGAGACGGGTGGTCCTAGGTTCAAATCTGGCCTCAGACACTTCCCAGTGCCACAATGTAACAAGGGAATCACTTTAAAAGACTGATATATATTAATTTAAGGTCGCCAAGGAATCAGCTATGTAATTCCTAAATGAAAAACTCAAGTCAGCCGTCAGCCTTTTTTTGGAGTTTAATTACAATAGGAGTAAGAAAGGAATTAGAGATAGAGAGAGAGAAAAAGGGAGAGAAGGGAATAGGGCTTAAATACCCCTTCTGTTTAGGCTGGGCCAAAAGGCCCAAGCCCTTAGATAGCTGGAGCAAAGAAAAGAGACCAGTCCCTATTACTCACGTGTCCAAAATGGAGAAACAGTCTCAGGGGCCCCCACCTTCAGCTTCCTTCAGAGCAAGCCTTCTCCGAGCCCAGGAACCACACCGACCAAAACCTCAACCACCTTCAGTCTCCAGACCCTCCTATCTTTAAGGAAACCATCCAAGTTCCTCCTCCCAGTTCTCCCATCTACCAATCCCTGTTCATCAATTTCCCTGTGCCAATGGAGGCTCTAGCTTAACCCAGGACCGCCCAGAGGTTTCTGGCTTTTGCACATGTCTGTTGAAGGTCATATTTTCAAATGATTAAATCTTTACTCCTTTGCTACAGCCCTTTCTAAATCCTGTTAACTTGAGTAGGGTAGAGATTGGAATAATTAAATTTTGATCTAGGCTGCAGCCCTTACTCAATCCTATTAGGACTGAATAGGGTGGAGATTTATTCCAAGTATCTCCATTGTATCAATTCTAAAATTAATCAAGACTCAAAGAAATTCCTGTTCTATGCTTAAGCATAGGTCAAAGTCCTTTCCATTGTTCAGCAAAGGGTTTCTGTCCTAAAGTAATCTTAAGAAGGGAAGAGAAAGAACCTCCCATGCCAATGGGGTTCCCATTCCAATAGACTATCAGTAAGAAATTTTCCAAGTATGAAATATCCCAATGGTGAAATTTCCAACATTTATAAGTCTAAGGAATTTTGAGGTTTACACCAGCTGTGTGTCTCTGGGCAAGCCACTTGATCTCCATTGCCTAGCCCTTAGCACTCTTCTGCCTTGGAACCAATACTTACTAGTATTGATTCTAAGACAGAAGGTAAGGATTTAAATAAATAAATAAAAATAAAATCACTCTAGACAATATAAAATATTTAGAAATTTATCATAAAAACAAACATAGGAATTATATGAACACAACTACAAAGCACTTTTCATACTGTTAATACTAGATCTAAGTAACTGGAAAAATATTAATAACTCGTGGGTAGGATGAGCTAACATAATAAAAATGACAATCTTACCCAAATTAATCTGCTTATCCAGTGCCATGCTTATCAAATTACCAAAAAACTTCTTTATAAAATTAGAAAAAAATATAGCAAAATTCAAACGATAATGATTGACTGCACATGTATAAAACATATCAAATTGCCTGCCCTCTCAAGGAGGAACTTGGAGCTCAAATTTTTTAAAAATGTGTGTTAAAAATTGTTTCCATGTGTAATTGTAAAAACAGAAACTATTTCTAAAAATCAAATAACGATCGTAATGGTAAATGTGCACACAATTAGAAAATAACTTTTAAAAAATCAAATACTATCACTTATCACTTGCATATATAAGTATGTGATTTTGGGTTTTGGCTTTAAAAGATTACTCTATAGCAAAAATGAATAATACAGAAATAGGTATCAAGTGATAACATTTGTACAAACCAATAGAATTGACTGTAGGCTCTGGGAGCGGAGAGGGAAGAGGGGAGGGAAAGGAAATGAATCATGGAAACATGGAAAAACACTTTAAAATAAAGACTCAAAAAAATCAAATAATAATGTTAAGTAAATTTGTTTACTATACATATTTATATTATACTCTGTATTTACTTTAAGATGTTAAATTTCATTTTTTCTCCTAATACATGTAAAAGCAGTTCCCAATATTTTTTCAAAAAGTATTGTTTCAAATTCTCTCCCTTCCCCCTCAATTCCCCATCCTCTTTGAGATGTCAGATTCTTTATGTGCAATCATGTAAAACATTTTTCCATATTAATCCTTTTGTGCAAGGAAACTCAAATAGAAAAAAATATTAAGAAAGTGAAAAATGTTCACTTTGGTCTGCATTCAGATTATCAGTTTTTTTTCTCTGGAAATAGATGGCTTTTAAAAAATAGTGAGTCTTTCAGGATAGTTTTGGATCATTGCTGAGAATAGCAGTTATTCACAGTTAGTTGCTCATTGTAAAGTACTTCTGTCACTGTACAATGTTCTCTTGGTTCTGCTCATTTCACTCAGCTTCAGTTCACGTAAGCCTTTTCAGGTTTTCCTGAGTTCTTCCTGCTGGTTGTTTCTTATAGCACTGTAGTATTCCATTACAATCATATATTATAATTCATTTAGCCATTCCCTAATTGATTGGTATTGTCTCATTGACCTGACCTTTGTCCCCTTCAAAAGAGCTGCTTTAAATATTTATGTATGTATAGGTCCTTTTTTCCCCTCTCTTTGGAATATAAAACTAGTAATGGTATTGCTGGGTCAAAGGGTACATACTGTATAGTCCTTTGAGTAAAGGTCCAAATTGCTCTCCTGAATCATTGACTGAGTTCACAACTCCCCCAGCAGTGTATTTGCATCCTAGCATTCCCATATCCCCTCCAACTTTTGTCATTTTTCCGTTTTATCCTAATAGCCAATCTGATAGGTATAAGGTAATATCTCAGAGTTTTAATTTGCATTTGTCTAAATAATAGTGATTTAGAGTATTTTGGTAGGATTATAGAGCACTTTAATTACATTGAGAACTGCTTGTTCATATCCTTTGATTTTTATTTATTTTATTCTCATATATTTAACTTTTTTCTCTGTGTGTTTCAGAAATGTGGTCTTTATAAGAGAGACAGGAAAAAAAAAAACTTTCACCATTATGATTATTCTATATTACTTTCCATCTTATTTGCACCTGTTTAGTTTCTGACCATCACCTTCCCCAATTTTCCCTCCTTTCTATCAGCCTCATTCCTTTTCTCTTATCCCCTTCCCCTCTTACTTTCTTGTAAGGTTAGATAGATTTCTATACCCAATTGATTATATATATTTTCCCTCATTGAGCAAGTTTTGATGAGACTAAGGTTCACATGCTCTCCTCCCCACCTCCACCTTTTCCCCCTCTACTATTAAAGCTCTTTCATGCCTCTTTTATATATGATAATTTACCCCATTCTATTTTTTTCCTTTCCTCTCCTTCCAATGTATTCCTCTTGTGTGCCTTAATTTTATTTTTTTAGTTGTCATCCTGTAATTTTCAACTCACCTTTTGTCTTCTGTGTATATTCCTTCTGTTGACTAGGAAAAACACAGAACTATTAAATAGTCGAAATCACTCTTTAATCAAGGGCAAAAGGCGTTCAGCGCTAGTAGGCCTTGACACAGAGCTGCGTGTCACACACGATTGCACAGAGTCCGAGGCATGAACTCTAACCAGTCTGGTCACTGACCCCTGGGAATGCCAAACTTAAGAGAATGACATTTCTGAAGAGTCATCAAAGTTGGGGAGCTTAAATAACTTTCTAGATGAAACCTGGGGGTTTAAGATGAGAGGGACAGTTGACTGACTTTACATTGGTAAGAAAGGAAAATGAAGAGTTCCAGACAGTAATATCAGTGAGGGGCTGATGCTTTACTATGGACACAAAAGGGAAATATCCAGCCCAGGGCAGGGCCACCTTGGTAAAGGACTTTAGCCTCAGGGGAGAAACCATTGGAAAAAAGAGATACTTAACATCTGATGGGATTAGCTATTTTCCACCCATACTACCAGGATGTCTATTGTTAGCCTGAGACCAGTGAAGTAGGACTTTCCTTCAGGGAGAAAACTCTCCCCTGACAAGGTCAAAACTTGGGGTTTCTATCTCCAAACTAAATAAACTGGGGACTTCTAGACTCCACCTTGACACTTCTAACTTCCCTAATAATAGCAAAGTTCTTTGGAGTTACAAGAATTGTTTCACCATATAGGTATGTAAACATAACCTTATTGAATGTATTTTGATTTCTCTTCCCTGTTTATGTTCTTATCATTCTTTTGGATCTTGTTTTTGAGAGTAAAATTTTCCATTCAGCTCTGGACTTTTCATCAGAAATATTTGAAAATCTTCTATTTCATTGAATACCCATTTTTTCCTTGAAGGATTATACTCAGTTTTTCTGGGTAAGTGATTCTTGCTTGAAGTTCTAGCTCCTTTGCTCTCTGGAATATCATATTCTGAGCCCTCCACTTATTTAATGAAGAAGATGTTAAATTCTGCATTATCCTGAATGTAGTTCCACTATAATTGAATTTCTTCTTTTTCGTTGCTTCAATATTTTCTCCTCGCTTCAATATTTTCTCCTCAAGAGTTTTGGAATTTAGCTATACTATTCGTGGGAGTTATCCTCTTGCATACTCTTTCAGGAGGTGATCCATGGATTTCTTCAGTTTCCCTTATTTTGTTCTGTTCTGGAATATCATGGTAGTTTGCCTTGATACTTTCTTGAAAGATGCCCAAGCTTTTTTTTTTTTATTGTGACTTTCAGGTAGTTCAATCATTCTTAAATGATCTCTCCTGGATTTATTTTCCAGATCAGTTGTTTTTCCCATGAGACATTTCACATTTTGTCCTATTTTGTTCTCATTCTTTTGCCTTCATTTGTTTATTTCTTGATGTCTCGTGGAGCTATTAGCTTCCAAGTTTCCATTTGCCCATACCTAATTTTTAAGACATGATTTTCTTGAGTGATTTTTTGTATCTCCTTTTCCATTTGGTCAATTCTGTCTTTCAAGAAGTTTTTTCTTCAGTGCATTTTTAGAAATAGTTTTTCCATTTGTCCAATTTTGCTTTTTAAGAAGTTCTTCTCTTATTTCGATTTTTGTTCCTCATTTACCAATTGACCTATTCTGTTTTTTACGGTATTAATTTCTTCGGTATTTTTTTCTGTGTCTCCCTTACTAACCTGTTAACTTTTTTCTGGGTATTTTGTAAGTCACAGATAAAAGTAATATAACAGAAAATGTAGCTTATAGTACATTTTTCTTTATCTTTCCTTACACTCCAATATTAAAGTTACCAAGTCGAGAAATCTACTTTGAGCTTTACAGGGCATAAGTCTCTGGTGGAAGTATATTAAAGGGGAAATCATCCATATTCCAAATGAGATAAATATTGGATTCTCCTTTAGTTGACACAGTGACCAAGGACATTGGCAAAGTGGAACATGTTTAGACAAGGGAAATCATGGTGATGAAAATCCCCAAGTTCTTTTTATATAAGGATTGATTGAAGGAAATAGGACTGTTTAATCCTTGAAAAAAGAAATCTTAGGGATGACATTAGGGATGTTCTTTGGAAGCTGTAAACTTTTTCTTCTTGGCTCTAGAAGGCAGAAGTAGGAATAGGTGGCAGAAGTTACAAGGCTGAGTTTAAGCTTTGATATAAAGAAATATTTACTGACAGACCTATTTAAGGGTGGAATGGTTTGCTTCCATAATTATACCTAACATAGTACTTACTGTTATGGGTGGGAAAGGATACCCTTGGGGTTCGGGAAGGGTGCCTTTTGCAAGCATGCAAGACTCCAAAATTTAGCTTAAAAACAAAAAGAGAAATTTATTAATTTAGAAAGTAATGTTGAGAATGGCCAGGAGGATAGCAAGGTGGAACAGCAAGATGGGGAGCAGTTCTTTGGGAGGACAGCATGAATGGAAAGGCTGTTCCCCATGAGGACAGACAGCATGGATGGAAAAGCTGTCCCCCAGATGTCATCAGTTCTGGGAATTTTATACTCTTTACAACAGATGACTTAGAGTGCTAGTCCCTCAGGCATTTGGGGGGGGGTGAGGTGGTCATCTGACTGGGGTCTGCCTGGAGGCATAAAGATTCATCTCTTTGTCCATCTTAAATCTAGAGGACAAAAGAAGATAAACATCTCAGGACCCTAGGTGGGGTCATTGGGTGTTTCTAAGTTCAGGGTCAGGAGGAGGCAAAGCAAGGGAGTTTCCCAGATAATAGTTCAACTGGGTTTCTAGGGTACAGTGCCCATGACATCTGTTTGTTCCTTAAAACTAAGGAATCTTTATGTCCCCAGGCAGATGATCACCCCACCGTGCCAAATGCCTGGGTGACTAACACTCTGTTGTAAAAAGTATAAAATCCCCAGAAATGATGTCGTCTGGGACAGCTTTTCCATCCATGCTGTCCTCAGGGGGATCAGCCTTTCCATTCATGCTGTCCTCCCAGGGCACTGCTCCCCATCTTGCTGTTCCACCTTGCTATCCTCCTGGCCATTCTCAACTCAAATTAATAAATTTCTCTTTTTGTTTTTAACCTAAGTTTTGGAGTCTTGCATTCTTGCAAAAGGTATCCTTCCCAAACCCCAGGGGTGTACATCTGAACCCCATAAGACTATAAATATATAAAAAGTACAAAATTGATTTTGAATAGTATTCCACTAAAACTTTATGTACAATTGCCACTTCTCTTCAGTACAATGAGCTCTTTTGCTATATTCCTAACCATTCAGTGGGCACTTGTCTTTGAGTTGGGTTTTATTACAGAAAAGCTATGAAACATCTTGGTACTCCTTCTAGTTGACTTTAAATTGTTCCAGAGTTGAAACTTAACTTTTTTTTACCTGCAGCCATGATATGTTGAAATTTAATCCCAAAGTACCAATAATCTTTTGCCTTTGGGTCTAATTATTTTAATAGTCAGGGCAGGGGGGAAATAAAAAATTTAATTCAATTCCACCAGGAATTTTATTAACCACTGACTGCTGTGATTTGGCAGTGAACGGATTGGAGGTAGACTTTACAATTAAAAGCAGGATAATATATCTTCAGTGGAATTATTGACTAAAAGCCAAAGATAAACTCTTTTCTCTTTGAGACTAGGCTTTTGCATTTCTATTTTGTAATGTAGCTGTTGCTGACAGGAGTGACAGATATCCCCAAATCAAAACGGCTCTGGGTAATTTTATTTGTTTAAACGTGTTATTGGATGCAGGCCACTTCACCTACACTTCTTCATTATAACAACAGAGACATAAAATGGGATATTTTGCTATTGTTTGTCTAATGTTAAAGCTTATTTTAAAAAATTCATATTTTTCTTAATATCAAGATGTGTAGAATTAAAGTAACAAAGTCTACTTTAGAGAAATGCTAAGAAATATGATTTTGTATTCTCTTAAAAATAATTTCCAGAGCTTAAGTTGGAGAAATCTCAAAAAGTTAAAATAAGTCAATTCTAATAAATTTTGTAGTGATAAATGTAAAGCCTTTTAATTGGAGGTTCAAAACTTGAAGTTAATAATATGAGGTGACATGGGCACTGTACCCCAGAAACCCAGAGGAACTATTACCAGGGAAACCCCCTTGCCTTTGCATCCATGTGACTCTAAACCTAGAAACACCCAAAGACCCCACCCAGGGCCCAGAGATGTTTACCCTCTTTTGTCCTCTAGATTTAAGGTGGACAAAGAAATGAATCTTTATGCCTCCAGGCAGACCCCAGTCAGATGACCACCCCACCCCACCAAATGCGTGAGGCACTAATACTCTAGGTCATGTCCACACCAGGACCTAGGATCTAAAAAGTATATAAACCCCAAAACTGATGTCATCTGGGGGACAGCCTCTCCATCCATGCTGTCTCCATGGGGGAACAGCCTTTCCTTTCATGCTGTCCTCCCAGGGAACTGCCCCCCACCTTGCTGTCCCACCTTGCTATCCTCCTGGCCACTCTCAACATTACTTTCTAAATTAATAAATCTCTTTTGTTTTTAAGCTAAATTTTGGAGTCTTGCATGCTTGCAAAAGGCATCCCTCCCGAACTCAAAAGAGTATCCTTCCATGTCCATAACATGAGGGATATTTCATCTGGAAAAGAATTGTGGGTTTTAGTGGACTTGGAGTATGTAAGTCAGTAATATGACAAAGCAGCCAAAATAAGCCCAAATCTAGAAGTAACTACATCTTAGACTGTGTCGAGTGGCTTAGTATTCAGTTAGTCCTTAGAAGTGGATAGCTTCACTGTATTCTGTTTTGTTCAGATCGCCTGGGCAGTAGTATGTTTGATCCTACACTCCACACTTTAGGAAGGATGCTGATAATTAGACAAGCTGTTTAATTTGGATAAGACTTTGGGGGGTGGTGGTGAATATTTTCAAATCATGGGGAAGAAGGATTCAACTTGCTCTGTTTGGTCCCAGAAGGCAGAAGTAAAATAGCAACAATGGACAGAAGATGCATTTTGGCTGTGTCAGGAAAAAGTTCCTACTGGTCAGAGCTTTCCAAAGATAGAATGACTTGCCTTGACAGTTAATGTATTTCCATCTCACCAGTAGTTGTTTGAAGGCTGCATAGCCATTTGTTGAGAAAGTTATAGATAGGGTTTTTATTCAGAAATATGTTGGATTACTTGATTGCTGAGGTTTCCTGACCATCTCTTTTCTGTATGTGTTGCCTCTCTTTATTAAAACACAAACTCCCTGTGAGTAAGGACTCTTTCTCCTTGTATCCTTAGCACTTGACAAAAAATAACTAATACATAATAATAATTAATGAATTATTTTGCATTAATTTATTCATTATTAAAAGTAAAAAGGGATAAAAATAGTCTCCTTAATAGAACAATGTGATACATTTTGAATATGCTCAATTGAATCATTATGATTCATATAATACAATAATCTCCCCATAGTATTTTTCTAGATCAGATAGTGGGAAGGGACTTTTTTCTCTGCATGGCCTTCAAGATTCCCTCTGGGTGCTCAACCCAAGGTTTAGTCTGGGCAAATAGTCCAATTATGGTTACTAGTTGTATTATTTTCTGCACGTGTCTAAAATGTCCATAAGAGCTCCATTTATTGGAGGTTTGGAATGAATATTGCAGTTTCCTGACATCCTCCAGAGCATGTGCTTGGTGGATTGCAAGAAAGGTTACATGGATAGCTGTACTTTTCTTATCTACATAGCCCTAATTAGGAATTTTTATACCTAGGATAAGCATCATAAATGACTCCCAGGCTAAACATGATGAAAAATGGCCTTGATGGAGAGGTGGTTGTAAGGAAAAAAGAACTTCAACTCTGAAAGATATCATGAGGTTGGATGAAGAAAAAAGGTTTTACTGCTGGCCATCATCTTGTAGATTATTGTTTTTACTAGTTAGTCTTATTAACTAACTAGTAAAAATACTTAAGTTTTGTTTTGTTTTCTATTTAGTGCAGCAAATTTTGTCAGTACCTTTTAAATTCAGTGCTGGTACAGACCACTGGTTACTCTGCCCTAGTTATGGTTCAGTCTTCATAGAATTTCCAGCATTCTTATCCTTTCTGCAGAAGCTAATCTAAGTTTTCCCTTAGTAGGTTTATCAGAAACCTGTGGGTTAGGGAATCAAACATTCACAATTAATTTTAAACTGAGTGTTAATATTTTCAGTAATAAGGTGTTGAGTTTTTCTAACTTCCCAATTGAATATGTATTATTGAATTTTCGTATATTTACCAGTCCAAAGGGAAGTGTATTTTGTCAAGACATTCTCTTTTGTATGAGTACTTTAATACCAGATTTTGAAACATTTAAAGTATGTTAAATCACATTTTAACAAATTTAAATAGAAGTTAAATAGAAATACAAAAAATAACTTTAAGACCATGATATCCAAATATGTAAAAAAGTAGTGTGGGCTTGGTGTCCGGTAGACCTAGTATAAATCCTGACCTTTTATACTTAACTTTGTAATCCAAAGCAAGTCATTTAATGTTTATGTCCCCCAGGCAACTCTTGTGCTACAGTCACAGGTTGTCATTACTGTGATTTTCATCTGAAATCATCATATTGTATAGAGAGATCCATCTGCTGGTGAAATCTCAGTACCAACATGTAGTTGCATCTTTAGACACATGAGCAAAAGATGTCATATTTTTCTTATAATTGATACATAGGGTCATTACTTGTTGTTTCCATCTCAGTTTCTTTCAAATTTCCACCTTTTTCTAATCATTAATTTCATGAATTAATGTCTTCTTTCTTAGAAGGATTTTTACCTGCCACTAAGGTATTTTCTTCCAATGCAACTTGAAATTTTAGAATATCTGTTATCCTAGACTCTGTCTTATCAACTGTTTTGAAATTTTTTTTCCCATAAAGTATGGGAAACTTTATGTTTGGAAACTCTTCTTTTGGGTTCATCGCCAAAGTAGGCATCCTATTTCTCAAAATCTATCACTGAAAGGCATATCCCAAGTAGGGGGGAAAGGGACTCTAGGATTTTCACTTTGAAATGAATTAGTATATTGGCATATCAAATTGTCCCCTTGGAAAAGCACAAAGAATGCGCTACTAACAGGATTAAATAACAGACAGCTAAGTTTCTGTTTGAGGGTACTAGTAGGAAACGGAATGAACATCGAAGCAGTAAACGATGGGTGACCAGAATCCAGCTATGACTAGAGTTGATAGGCCAGGGTAGGGGCCCTTAGTAGCCAGTAGAGAGTATAATTATTATGAGGAAGGGAAGGATGTGGGAAAGATAACAAAAGAGAAGTAGTACTAGGATACTTAAGAAAAATAAACTTCATGAAATCTGTGAACTTTCTTGTAGCCAGTCCTGCAAATTCTCAATTTTTAAACATCTATATATTAAAAACACAATTGACTGAAAGATGTGGGAAAAAAACCTTATTATGTTATTTTACTATATAGCAAAATACTGTCTTAAGGGCGCTTCTAGAAAGTGTCTCCCACCTATATGTAAAAACCGTGCCAAATTTTTTGAGTGATGGAACAGAAAGAACCTTTCTGAAACAGCCTTTGACCACATATGTAAATCAGAAAAGATTAAGACTTTTACTCAGCAGGGGTGTTTCCCACTGTATAAACTGAGATTTTGAACCCTAGACTTCATTCCCCAAAAGTCCTTGGCATTTCCCAGAATGCCCTATAATCTCTCCTGCATCTCCACATTGGTGAGATCACAATTGGTATTTAACTGGCCGTAACGCCTCCCATGCCCCTCTCTTCCTTTGCAATGTGTGGTGGTAAGGTAGGGATGGCTGAAATGGCTGACCAGCCATAGGCACGTGGTTTTTATTTTGTATCCTCTTTATTCCTTGATTTCTAATGATCCTCAATAAACCTCATAAAATATAATATTTTTGTTATTAGGATGCCCATTATCACCTTTACTATTTAACATTGTACTAGAAACATTAGCAGTAGCTAATTAGAGAAGAAAAAGAAATTGAAGGTATTAAATAAAATGGGCAATGACAGGACCAAGCTATCACTCTTTGCACTTTGATATGTTGGCCTCCTTAAAGAATACTAGAGAATCAACTCAGAAGCTAATGGAAATAATCGACAACTTGAGTAAGGTTGCAGGATACGAAATAAACCCACATAACTCATCAGCATTTATATATATTTCCATCACATCCCGGCAGCAAGAGTTAGAAAGAGAAATTCCATTAAAAATCATCCTAGAAAATATGAAATACTTCAGAATCTATCTGCCAAGATAAACACAAGAATTATATGAACACAACTATAAAACACTTTCCACACAATTAAAACTAGATCTAAACAATTGGAAATACATGACAATTCTATCTAAATTAATTTAGTTATTCAGTGCCAAACCTATCAAACTACAAAGATACTTTTTTACTGAGTTAGAAAAAACTATAACCTAGTTCATTTGGAAGAAGAAAAGATCAAGAATATCAAGGAAAATAATGAAAAAAATGTGAAGCAAGGTGACCTAGCAGCACCAGATCTTAAACTGTACTATAAAGCAGTGGTCATCAAAACAATATGGTACTGGCTAAGATACAGAAGGGAGGATGAGTGGAATAGATTTTGGGTAAGTGATTTCAGCAAGACAGTTTATGATACATCCAAAGATCCCAGCTTTGGAGACAAAAACCCACTACTTGACAAAAACTATTGGGAAAATTGGAAAGCAGTATGGGAGAGATAAGGTTTAGATCAACATCTCACAACCTATACCAAGATAAGTTCAGAATGGGTGAATGACTGGAATATAAAGAAGGAAACTATAAATTAGGTGAGCACAGAATAGTATACTTGACAGATTTTTGGGAAAGGAAAGATTTAAAGACCAAACAAGAATTAGAATAAATTACAAAATGTAAAATAAATAATTTTGATTACATTAAATTAAAAAAAAGTTTTGTACAAACAAAACCAATGCAATCAAAATTAGAAGGGAAACAACAAATGGGGCGGGGGGGAGGACTTTATAAGAAATACCTCTAACAAAGGTCTAATGAATCAAATTTACAAGGAGCTAAATAAATTATACAAAAAAATCAAGCCCTCTCCCAAGTTATAAACTGGCAAGGGACATGAATAGGCAATTTTCAGATACCAAAATCAAAACTATTAATAAGCACATGAAAAAGTGCTCTAAATCTCTTATAATCAGAGAAATGCAAATCAAAACAACTCTGAGGTACCACCTCACACCTATCAGATTGGTATACATGAGAGCTATGGAAAGTAATGAATGCTGGAGGGAATGTGACAAAGTACGGATATTAATTCATTGCTGGTGGAGTTGTGAACTGATCAAACCATTCTGGAGGACAATTTGGAACTATGCACAAAGGGCGATAAAAGAATGTCTACCCTTTGATCCAGCCATAGCACTGAAACTGAGAGAACATAGAGAATAGAAAGTTAGAATTGGCAGGGTTCTAAGAATATTTCTATGTAAGAGCGTAAAAGAACTTAGAATGTGGTAAGTCAGATTGGAAGTATTCTGACAACACAAAATAGTACTAAAAACAAAGCTTGTCTGAAAAGGAAAAAAAATTTACAGCATGGGAAGTAAGAATTGGAATGATTGGAAGAATGCACAATGTTACTAAGAACACAGAATGGCTGAAATGGAAAAAAAAATTAGAACAGTGAAAGTAAGAATTGGAAGGCTTCTAAGCACATAGAATACCTCTACAACTATAGAAGATCAGAATTGAAAGAACCCCTAGAACACTGAGAGTCAGAATTAGAATGGTTTGAAGAATCTAGAATATTACTAAGAACAAAGAATGTCTGAAATGAAAGAAAATTTAGAACACTGAAAGTCAGAATTGGAAGGGTTCTATGAACATAGAATACTTCCAGGAAAATAGAATGTCAGGACTGGAAAACCTTTAGAACTAGGAAAGTCAGAGTTGGAAGAGTTCTACAGAAAGAGAACAATTCTCTGTACATAGAATGCTTCTAAAACCATGTAATATGAGAAGTCAGAGTTGATAGTTGTCTGTAAACAGAGTATGTATCTTTGGCCATGGAATGTGTGACCTGAAAAAACTTTTAGAGGACTGAAATTCAGAATTGGAAGGATTCTCAGAAGAAAGAAAGCTTCTAAGGCCATAGAACTTCAGAAGTGAAAGAAACTTTAGAACACTGAAAGTCAGAATTGGAAGGCTTCTAAAAATATAAGGTACTTCTACTTCCAATCAAAGTTTGAACTCAGAGACCCTTTAGAACACAGAGTCAGAATAGGAAGCATTCTAATAACATGGAATGATTTTAAGAACATAGAATGCTTCTAAGCCCATATAATATGAGAACGGAAAGAAACTTTAGAACACTGAATGTAAGAATTGGAAGTGTTCTAATGACATAAAATGTTTGTAAAACCATAGAATATAAGAAATCAAGAACCATTAGAACACTGAAAGTCAGAATTGGAAGGGTTCTAAGAACAGAGAATGCTTCTAAGGCCATAGAATGTCAGAAGTGAAAGACACTTTAGAACACTGAACGTCAGAGTTGATAGTGGTCTGAAAACAGAGTATGTATCTATGACCATGAAATGTGTGACCTGAAAGAAATTTTAGAGGACTGAAAATCAGAATTGGAAGGGTTCTCAGAAGAAAGATAGCTTCTAAGGCCTTAGAATGTCAGATGTGAAAGAAACTTTAGAACACTGAAAGTCAGAGTTGATAGTGGTCTGAAAACAGAGTATATATCTAAGGCCATGTAATGTGTGACCTGAAAGAAATTTTAGAGGACTGAAATTCAGAATTGGAAGGGTTCTAAGAACAAAGAATGCTTCTAAGGCCATGGAATGTCAGAAGTGAAAGAAACTTTAGAACACTGAAAGTCAGAGTTGATAGTGGTCTGAAAACAGAGTATATATCTAAGGCCATGTAATGTGTGACCTGAAAGAAATTTTAGAGGACTGAAATTCAGAATTGGAAGGGTTCTCAGAACAAAGAAAGCTTCTAAGGCCATAGAATGTCAGGAGTGAAAGAAACTTTAGAACACTGAGATTCAGAATTGAAAGACTTCTATGAACATAGAACACATCTCAGAAAATAGATTGTCAGGACTGGAAAACCGTTAAAACAAGGAAAGTTAGAGTTGGAAGGGTTCTACGGAAATAGAACAATTCTCTGTACATAGAATGTTTCTAAAACCATATAATATGAGAAGTCAGACCACATTTGGAACCCTGAAAGTCTGAATTGGAAGGATTCTAAAAATATAAGGTACTTCTACTTCCATTGAAAGTTTGAACTCAGAGACTCTTTAGAACACAGAGTCAGAATTGGACGCATTCTAATAACATGGAATGATTTTAAGAACATACAATGCTTCTAAGCCCATATAATATGAGAACTGAAAGAAACTTTAGAAAACGGAATGTAAGAATTGGAAGTGTTCTAATGACATAAAATGTTTGTAAGACCATAGAATATAAGAAATCGAGAACCATTAGAACACTCAAAGTCAGAATTAGAAGGGTTCTAAGAACAAAGAATGCTTCTAAAGGCCATGGAATGTCAGAAGTGAAAGAAACTTTAGAACACTGAAAGTCAGAGTTGATAGTGGTCTGAAAACAGAGTATGTATCTAAGGCCATGTAGTGTGTGACCTGAAAGAAATTTTAGAGGACTGAAATTCAGAATTGGAAGGGTTCTCAGAACAAAGAAAGCTTCTAAGGACATAGAATGTTAAAAATGAAAGAAACTTTATAACACTGACAGTCAGAATTGAAAGATTTCTATGAACATAGAATACTTCTAGGAAAATAGATTGTCGGGACTGGAAAACCTTTAGGATAAGGAAAGTCAGAGTTGGAAGTGTTCTAAAGAAAGAGAACAATTCTCTGTACATAGAATGCTTCTAAAACCATGTAATATGAGAAGTCAGAGCACATTTGGAACACTGAACGTCTGAATTGGAAGGGTTCTAAAAATATAAGGTACTTCTACTTCCATTCAAAGTTTGAACTCAGAGACTCTTTAGAACAAAGAGTCAGAATTGGAAGCATTCTAATAACATAGAATGGCCTTAAGAACATAGAATGCTTCTGAGCCCATATAATATGAGAAAGGAAAGAAACTTTAGAACAATGAATGTAAGAATTGGAAATGTTCTAATGACATGAAATGTTGGTAAGACCATAGAATATATGTAATCAAGAACCATTAGAACCCTCAACGTCAGAATTGGAAGGGTTCTAAGAACAAAGAATGCTTCTAAGGCCATGGAATGTCAGAAGTGAAAGAAACTTTAGAACACTGAAATTCA
The DNA here is from genome assembly GCF_027887165.1 of Monodelphis domestica. Classification (NCBI taxonomy): domain Eukaryota; kingdom Metazoa; phylum Chordata; class Mammalia; order Didelphimorphia; family Didelphidae; genus Monodelphis; species Monodelphis domestica. The sequence goes on along the minus strand of NC_077235.1, from coordinate 17,671,594 downwards.
GAGTTGATAGTGGTCTGAAAACAGAGTATATATCTAAGGCCATGGAATGCGTGACCTGAAAGAACTTTTAGAGGACCGAAATTCAGAATTGGAAGGATTCTCAGAACAAAGAAAGCTTCTAAGGCCATAGAATGTCAGAAGTAAAAGAAACTTTAGAACACTGAAAGTTAGAATTGGAAGGCTTTTTTGAACATAGAATACATCTAGGAAACTAGAATGTCAGGACTGGAAAACCTTTAGAACTAGGAAAGTCAGAGTTGGAAGAGTTCTACAGAAAGAGAACAATTCTCTGTACATAGAATAGTTCTAAAACCAAGTAATATGAGAAGTCAGAGCATATATGGAACACTGAAAGTCTGATTTGGAAGGGTTCTAAAAATATAATGTACTTCTACTTCCATTCAAAATTTGATCTCAGAGACTCTTTAGAACACAGAGTCAGAATTGGAAGCATTCTAATAACATAGAATGATTTTAAGAACATAGAATGCTTCTAAGCGCATATAATAAGACAACAGAAGGAAATTTTACAACACTGAATGTAAGAATTGGAAGTGTTTGTAAGACCATAGAATATAGGAAATCAAGAACCATTAGAACACTCAAAGTCAGAATTGGAAGGGTTCTAAGAACAGAGAATGCTTCTAAGGCCATAGAATGTCAGAAGTGAACGAAACTTTAGAATACTGAAAGTCAGAGTTGATAGTGGTCTGAAAATATAGTATGTATCTATGACCATGTAATGTGTGACCTGAAAGAAATTTTAGAGGACTGAAAATCAGAATTGGAAGGGTTCTCAGAAGAAAGATAGCTTCTAAGGGCTTAGAATGTCAGAAGTGAAAGAAACTTTAGAACACTGAAAGTCAGAGTTGATAGTGGTCTGAAAACAGAGTATATATCTAAGGCCATGTAATGTGTGACCTGAAAGAAATTTTAGAGGACTAAAAATCAGAATTGGAAGGGTTCTCAGAAGAAAGAAAGCTTCTAAGGGCTTAGAATGTCAGAAGTGAAAGAAACTTTAGAACACTGAGTGTCAGAATTGAAAGACTTCTATGAACATAGAATACATCTCGGAAAATAGATTGTCAGGACTGGAAAACCTTTAGAACAAGGAAAGTCAGAGTTAGAAGGGTTCTACGGAAATAGAACAATTCTCTGTACATAGAATGTTTCTAAAACCATATAATATGAGAAGTCAAAGCACATTTGGAACCCTGAAACTCTGAATTGGAAGGATTCTAAAAATATAAGGTACTTCTACTTCCATTGAAAGTTTGAACTCAGAGACTGTTTAGAACACAGAGTCAGAATTGGAAGCATTCTAATAACAAAGAATGATTTTAAGAACATAGAATGCTTCTAAGCGCATATAATGAGAGAACAGAAAGAAACTTTAGAACACTGAATGAACGAATTGGAAGTGTTCTAATGACATGAAATGTTTGTAAGACCATAGAATATAAGAAATCAAGAACCATTAGAACACTCAAAGTTAGAATTGGAAGGGTTCTAAGAACAGAGAATGCTTCTCAGGGCATGGAATGTCAGAAGTGAAAGAAACTTTAGAACACTGAAAGGCAGAGTTGATACTGGTCTGAAAACAGAGTATGTATCTAAGGCCATATAATGTGTGACCTGAAAGAACGTTTAGAGGACTGAAATTCAGTATTGGCAGGATTCTCAGAACAAAGAAAGCTTATAAGGCCATCGAACTTCAGAAGTGAAACAAACTTTAGAACACTGAAAGTCAGAATTGGAAGGCTTCTATGAACATAGAATACTTCCAGGAAAAAAGAATGTCAGGACTAGAAAACCTTTAGAACTAGGAAAGTCAGAGTTGGAATAGTTCAACAGAAAGAGAACAATTCTCTGTACATAGAATGTTTCTAAAACCATATAATATGAGAAGTCAGAGCACATTTGGATCCCTGAAAGTCTGAATTGGAAGGATTCTAAAAATATAAGGTACTTCTACTTCCATTCAAAGTTTGAACTCAGACACTCTTTAGAACACAGAGTCAGAATTGGAAGCATTCTAATAACATGGAATGATTTTAAGAACATAGAATGCTTCTAAGCCCATATAATATGAGAGTAGAAAGAAACTTTAGAACACTGAATGTAAGAATAGGAAGTGTTCTAATGACATGAAATGTTTGTAAGACCATAGAATATAAGAAATCAAGAACCATTAGAACACTCAAAGTCAGAATTGGAAGGGTTCTAAGAACAGAGAATGCTTCTAAGGCCATAGAATGTCAGAAGTGAAAGAAACTTTAGAACACTGAGAGTCAGAATTGAAAGACTTCTAGGAACATAGAATACATCTCGGAAAATAGATTGTCAGTACTGGAATACCTTTAGAACAAGGAAAGTCAGAGTTGGAAGAGTTCTACAGAAAGAGAACTATTCTCTGTACATAGAATGTTTCTAAAACCATATAATATGAGAAGTCAGAGCACATATGGAACCCAGAAAGTCTGAATTGGAAGGGTTCTAAAAATATAAGGTATTTCTACTTCCATTCAAAGATTGAACTCAGAGACTCTTTAGAACACAGAGTCAGAATAGGACGCACTCTAATAACATGGAATGATTTTAAGAACATAGATTGCTTCTAAGCCCATATAATATGAGAAAGGAAAGAACCTTTAGAACACTGAATGTAAGAATTCGAAGTGTTCTAATGACATAAAATGTTTGTAAGATCATAGAATATAAGAAATCAAGAAGCATTAGAACACTCAAAGTCAGAATTGGAAGGGTTCTAAGAACAAAGAATGCTTCTCAGGCCATGGAATGTCAGAAGTGAAAGAAACTTTAGAACACTGAAAGTCAGAGTTGATAGTGGTCTGAAAACAGAGTATATATCTAAGGCCATGGAATGTGTGAGCTGAAAGATATTTTAGAGGACTGAAATTCAGAATTGGAAGGGTTCTCAGAAGAAAGAAAGCTTCTAAGGCCATAGAATGTCAGAAGTGAAGGAAACTTTAGAACACTGAGAGTCAGAATTGAAAGACTTCTAGGAACATAGAATATATCTCAGAAAATAGATTGTCAGGACGGGAAAACCTTTAGACCAAGGAAAGTCAGAGTTTGAAGGGTTCTACGGAAATAGAACAATTCTCTGTACATAGAATGTTTCTAAAACCATATAATATGAGAAGTCAGAGCACATTTGGATCCCTGAAAGTCTGAATTGGAAGTATTCTAAAAATATAAGGTACTTCTACTTCCATTGAAAGTTTGAACTCAGACACTCTTTAGAACACAGAGTCAGAATTGGAAGCATTCTAATAACATAGAATGATTTTAAGAACATAGAATGTTTCTAAGCCCATATAATATGAGAAAGGAAAGAACCTTTAGAACACTGAATGTAAGAATTAGAAGTGTTCTAATGACAAGAAATGTATGTAAGACCATAGGATATAAGAAATCAAGAACCATTAGAACACTCAAAGTCAGAATTGGAAGGGTTCTAAGAACAGAGAATGCTTCTCAGGGCATGGAATGTCAGAAGTGAGAGAAACTTTAGAACACTGAAAGGCAGAGTTGATAGTGGTCTGAAAACAGAGTATGTATCTAAGGCCATGGAATGTGTGACCTGAAAGAACGTTTAGAGGACTGAAATTCAGAATTGGAAGGATTCTCAAAACAAAGAAAGCTTCTAAAGCCATAGAACTTCAGAAGTGAAACAAACTTTAGAATACTGAAAGTCAGAATTGGAAGGCTTCTATGAACATAGAATACTTCCAGGAAAATGGAATGTCAGGACTGGAAAACTTTTAGAATTAGGAAAGTCATAGTTGGAAGAGTTCTATAGAAAGAGAACAATTCTCTGTACATAGAATGTTTCTAAAACCATGTAATATGAGAAGTCAGAGCACATTTGGAACAATGAAAGTCTGATTTGAAAGGGTTGTAAAAATATAATGTACTTCTACTTCCATTCAAAGTTTGAACTCAGAGACTCATTAGAACACAGAGTCAGAATTGGAAGCATTCTAATAACATAGAAAGATTTTAAGAACATAGAATGCTTCTAAGCGCATATAATAAGAGAACAGAAAGAAACTTTAGAACACGAAATGTAAGAATTGGAAGTGTTCTAATGCCATAAAATGTTTGTAAGACCAAAGAATATAAGAAATCAAGAACCATTAGAACACTCAAAGTCAGAATTGGAAGGGTTCTAAGAACAGAGAATGCTTCTAAGGCTGTAGAATGTCAGAAGTGAAAGAAACTTTAGAACACTGAAAGTCAGAGTTGATAGTGGTCTGAAAACAGAGTATATATCTAAGGCCATATAATGTGTGACCTGAAAGAAATTTTAGAGGACTGAAATTCAGAATTGGAAGGGTTCTCAGAAGAAAGAAAGCTTCTAAGGCCATAGAATGTCAGAAGTGAAAGAAACTTTAGAACACTGAGAATCAGAATTGAAAGACTTCGATGAACATAGAATACATCACAGAAAATAGATTGTCAGGACTGGAAAACCTTTAGAACAAGGAAAGTCAGAGTTGGAAGGATTCTACGGTAATAGAAAAATTCTCTGTTCATAGAATGTTTCTAAAACCATATAATATGAGAAGTCAGAGCACATATGGAACCCTGAAAGTCTGAATTGGAAGGGTTCTAAAAATATAAGGTACTTCTATTTCCATTGAAAGTTTGAACTCAGAGACTCTTCAGAACACAGAGTCAGAATTGGAAGCATTCTAATAACATAGAATGATTTTAAGAACATAGAATGTTTCTAAGCCCATATAATATGAGAAAGGAAAGAACCTTTAGAACACTGAATGTAAGAATTAGAAGTGTTCTAATGACAAGAAATGTTTGTAAGACCATAGAATATAAGAAATCAAGAACCATTAGAACACTCAAAGTCAGAATTGGAAGGGTTCTAAGAACAGAGAATGCTTCAAAGCCCATGGAATTTCAGAAGTGAAAGAAACTTTAGAACACTGAAAGTCAGAGTAGATAGTGGTCTGAAAACAAATATATATCTAAGGCCATGTAATGTGTGACCTGAAAGAACCTTTAGAGGACTGAAATTCAGAACTGGAAGGATTCTCAGAACAAAGAAAGCTTCTAAGGCCATAGAACTTCAGAAGTGAAACAAACTTTAGAACACTGAGAGTCAGAATTGAAAGACTTCTAGGAACATAGAATACATCTCAGAAAATAGATTGTCAGGACTGGAAAACTTTTAGAACAAGGAAAGTCAGAGTTGGAAGGATTCTACGGAAATAGAACAATTCTCTGTACATAGAATGTTTCTAAAACCATATAATATGAGAAGTCAGAGCACATTTGGAACCCTGAAAGTCTGAATTGGAAGGATTCTAAAAATATAAGGTACTTGTACTTCCATTGCAAGTTTGAACTCAGACACTCTTTAGAACACAGAGTCAGAATTGGAAGCATTTTAATAACATGGAATGATTAAGAACATAAATACTTCTAATCCCATATAATATGAGAGCAGAAAGAAACTTAGGACACTGAAGGTAAGAATTGGAAGTGTTTTAATGACATAAAATGTAAGGACATAGAATATAAGAAATCAAGAACCATTAGAACACTCAAAGTCAGAATTGGAAGGGTTCTAAGAACAAAGAATGCTTCTGAAGCCATGGAATGTCAGAGGTGAAAGAAACTTTAGAATACTGGATGTCAGAGTTGATAGTGGTCTGAAAACAGAGTATATATCTAAGGCCATGTAATGTGTGACCTGAAAGAACCTTTAGAGGACTGAAATTCAGAACTGGAAGGATTCTCAGAACAAAGAAAGCTTCTAAGGCCATAGTACTTCAGTAGTGAAACAAACTTTAGAACACTGAAAGTCAGAATTGGAAGGCTTCTATGAACATAGAATACTTCCATGAAAATAGATTGTCAGGACTGGAAAACCTTTAGAACAAGGAAAGTCAGAGTTGGAAGGGTTCTCCGGAAATAGAACAATTCCCTGTACATAGAATGTTTCTAAAACCATATAATATGAGAAGTCAGAGCACATTTGGATAGCTGAAAGTCTGAATTCGAAGGGTTCTAAAAATATAAGGTACTTCTACTTCCATTCAAAGTTTAAACTCAGAGACTCTTCAGAACACAGAGTCAGAATTGGAAGCATTCTGATAACATGGAATGATTTTAAGAGCATAGAATGCTTCTAAGCCCATATAATATGAGAAAGGAAAGAACATTTAGAACACGGAATGTAAGAATTGGAAGTTTTCTATTGACATAAAATGTTTGTAAGACCATAGAATATAAGAAATCAAGAACCATTAGAACACTCAAAGTCAGAATTGGAAGGGTTCTAAGAACAAAGAATGCTTCTAAGGCCATGGAATGTCAGAAGTGAAAGAAACTTTAGAACACTGACAGTCAGAGTTAATAGTGGTCTGAAAACAGAGTATATATCTAAGGCCATGGAATGTGTGACCTGAAAGAACGTTTAGAGGACTGAAATTCAGAACTAAAAGGATTCTCAGAACAAAGAAAACTTCTAAGGCCATAGTACTTCAGAAGTGAAAAAACTTTAAAATGCTGAAAGTCAGAATTGGAAGGCTTCTATGAACATAGAATACATCTCGGAAAATAGATTGTCAGGACTGGAAAACGTTTAGAACAAGGAAAGTCAGAGTTGGAAGGGTTCTACGGAGATAGAACAATACTCTGTACATAGAATGTTTCTAAAACCATGTAATATGACAAGTCAGAGCTCATTTGGAACACTGAAAGTCTGAATTGGAAGGATTCTAAAAATATAAGGTACTTCTACTTCCATTCAAAGTTTGAACTCAGAAACTCTTTAGAACAAAGAGTCAGAAGTGGAAGCATTCTAATAACATAGAATGATTTTAAGAACATAGAATGCTTTTAAACCCACATAATAAGAGAACAGAAAGAAACTTTAGAACACTGAATGTAAGAATTGGAAGTGTTCTAATGACATAAAATGTTTGTAAGACCATAGAATATAAGAAATCAAGAACCATTAGAACACTCAAAGTCAGAATTGGAAGGGTTCTAAGAACAGAGAATGCTTCTAAGACCATGGAATGTCAGAAGTGAAAGAAACTTTAGAACACTGAAAGTCAGAGTTGATAGTGGTCTGAAAACAGAGTATATATCTAAGGCAATGTAATGTGTGACCTGAAAGAAATTTTAGAGGACTGAAATTCAGAATTGGAAGGGTTCTCAGAAGAAAGAAAGCTTCTAAGGCCATAGAATGTCAGAAGTGAAAGAACCTTTAGAACACTGAGAGTCAGAATTGGAAGGCTTCTATGAACATAGAATACATCTTGGAAAATAGATTGTCAGGACTGGAATACCTTTAGAACAAGGAAAGTCAGAGTTGGAAGGGTTCTACTAAAATAGAACAATTCTCTGTACCTAGAATGTTTCTAAAACCATATAATATGAGAAGTTAGAGCACATTTGGAACCCTGAAAGTCTGAATTGGAAGGATTCTAAAAATATAAGTTAATTGTACTTCCATTGCAAGTTTGAACTCAGACACTCTTTAGAACACAGAGTCAGAATTGGAAGCATTTTAATAACATGGAATGATTTTAAGAACATAGAATGCTTCTAAGCCCATATAATATGAGAGCAGAAAGAAACTTAGGACACTGAAGGTAAGAATTGGAAGTGTTCTAATGACATAAAATGTTTGTAAGGACATAGAATATAAGAAATCAAGAACCATTAGAACACTCAAAGTCAGAATTGGAAGGGTTCTAAGAACAAAGAATGCTTCTGAAGCCATGGAATGTCAGAGGTGAAAGAAACTTTAGAATACTGGATGTCAGAGTTGATAGTGGTCTGAAAACAGAGTATATATCTAAGGCCATGTAATGTGTGACCTGAAAGAACCTTTAGAGGACTGAAATTCAGAACTGGAAGGATTCTCAGAACAAAGAAAGCTTCTAAGGCCATAGTACTTCAGAAGTGAAACAAACTTTAGAACATTGAAAGTCAGAATTGGAAGGCTTCTATGAACATAGAATACTTCCAGGAAAATAGAATGTCAGGACTGGAAAACCTTTAGAACTAGGAAAGTCAGAGTTGGAAGAGATCTACAGAAAGAGAACAATTCTCTGTACATAGAATGTTTCTAAAACCATGTAATATGAGAAGTCAGAGCACATTTGGAACCCTGAAACTCTGATTTGGAAGGGTTCTAAAAATATAATGTACTTCTACTTCCATTAAAAGTTTGAACTCAGAGACTCTTTAGAATACAGAGTCAGAATTGGAAGCATTCTAATAACAAAGAATGATTTTAAGAACATAGAAAGCTTCTAAGCGCATATAATAAGAGAAGAGAAAGAAACTTTAGAACACTGAATGTAAGAATTGGAAGTGTTCTAATGACCTGAAATGTTTGTAAGACCATAGAATATAAGAAATCAAGAACCATTAGAACACTCAAAGTCAGAATTGGAAGGGTTCTAAGAACAGAGAATGCTTCTAAGGCCATAGAATGTCAGAAGTGAAAGAAACTTTAGAACACTAAAAGTCAGAGTTGATAGTGGTCTGAAAACAGAGTATATATCTAAGGCCATGTAATGTGTGACCTGAAAGAAATTTTAGAGGACTGAAATTCAGAATTGGAAGGGTTCTCAGAAGAAAGAAATCTTCTAAGGCCATAGAATGTCAGAAGTGAAAGAAACTTTAGAACACTGAGAGTCAGAATTGAAAGACTTCTATGAACATAGAATACATCTCGGAAAATTGATTTTCAGGACTGGAAAACCTTTAGAACTAGGAAAGTCAGAGTTGGAAGGGTTCTACGGAAATAGAACAATTCTCTGTACATAGAATGTTTCTAAAACCATATAATATGAGAAGTCAGAGCACATTTGTATCACTGAAAGTCTGAATTAGAAGGATTCAAAAAATATAAGGTACTTCTACTTCCATTGAAAGTTTGAACTCAGACACTCTTTAGAACACAGAGTAAGAATTGGAAGCATTCTAATAACATGGAATGATTTTAAGAACATAGAATGCTTCTAAGCCCATATAAAATGAGAGCAGAAAGAAACTTTAGAACGCTGAATGTAAGAATTGGAAGTGTTCTAATGACATGAAATGTTTGTAAGACCATAGAATATAAGAAATCAAGAACCATTAGAACACTCAAAGTCAGAGTTGGAAGGGTTCTAAGAACAGAGAATCCTTCTCAGGGCATGGAATGTCAGAAGTGAAAGAAACTTTAGAACACTGAAAGGTAGAGTTGATAGTGGTCGAAAACAGAGTATATATCTAAGGCCATGTAATGTGTGACCTGAAAGAAATTTTATAAGACCGAAATTCAGAATTGAAAGGGTTTTGAGAACAAAGAAACCTTCTAAGGCCATAGAATGTCAGAAGTGAAAGAAATTTAGAACACTGAGAGTCAGAATTGGAAGGCTTTTATGAACATAGAATACATCTCGGAAAATAGATTGTCCGGACTGGAAAACCTTCAGAACAAGGAAAGTCAGATTTGGAAGGGTTCTACGGAAATAGAACAATTCTCTGTACATAGAATGTTTCTAAAACCATATAATATGAGAACTCAGAGCACATATGGAACCCTGAAATTCTGAATTGGAAGGGTTCTAAAATTATAAGGTACTTCTACTTCCATTGAAAGTTTGAACTCAGAGACTCTTTAGAACACAGAGTCAGAATTCGAAGCATTCTAATAACAAAGAATGATTTTAAGAACATAGAATGCTTCTAAGCCCATATAATATGAGAGCAGAAAGAAACTTTAGAACACTGAATGTAAGAATTGGAAGTATCCTAATGCCATAAAATGTTTCTAGGACCATAGAATATAAGAAATCAAGAACCATTAGAACACTCAAAGTCAGAATTGGAAGGGTTCTAAGAACAGAAAATGCTTCTAAGGCCATAGAAAGTCGAAGTGAACGAATGTTTAGAATACTGAATGTCAGAGTTGATAGTGGTCTGAAAATATAGTATGTATCTATGACCATGTAATGTGTGACCTGAAAGAAATTTTAGAGGACTGAAATTCAGAATTGGAAGGGTTCTCAGAAGAAAGAAAGCTTCTAAGGCCATAGAATGTCGGAAGTGAAGGAAGCTTTAGAACACTGAGAGTCAGAATTGGAAGGCTTCTATGAACATAGAATACATCTCGGAAAATAGATTGTCAGGACTGGAAAACCATTAGAACAAGGAAAGTCAGAGTTGGAAGGGTTCTACGGAAATAGAACAATTCTCTTTACATAGAATATTTCTAAAACCATGTAATATGAGAAGTCAGAGCACTTTTGGAACCCTGAAAGTCAGAATTGGAAGGGTTCTAAAAATATAATGTACTTCTACTTCCATTCAAAGTTTGAACTCAGAGACTCTTTAGAACACAGAGTCAGAATTGGAAGCATTCTAATAACATGGAATGATTTTAAGAACATAGAATGATTCTAAGCCCATATAATATGAGAGCAGAAAGAAACTTTAGAACACTGAATGTAAGAATTGGAAGTGTTCTAATGACATGAAATGTTTGTAAGACCATAGAATATAAGAAATCAAGAACCATTAGAACACTCAAAGTCAGAATTGGAAGGGTTCTAAGAACAGAGAATGCTTCTCAGGGCATGGAATGTCAGAAGTGAAAGAAACTTTAGAACACTGAAAGGCAGAGTTGATTGTGGTCTGAAAACCGAGTATGTATCTAAGGCCATGGAATGTGTGACCTGAAAGAACGTTTAGAGGACTGAAATTCAGAATTGGAAGGGTTCTCAGAAGAAAGAAATCTTCTAAGGCCATAGAATGTCAGAAGTGAAACAAACTTTAGAACACTGAAAGTCAGAATTGGAAGGCTTCTATGAACATAGAATACTTCCAGGAAAATAGAATGTCAGGACTGGAAAACCTTTAGAACTAGGAAAGTCAGTGTTGGAAGAGTTCTACAGAAAGAGAACAATTCTCTGTACATAGAATGTTTCTAAAACCATGTAATATGAGAAGTCAGAGCACATTTGGAACCCTGAAAGTCTGATTTGGAAGTATTCTAAAAATATACTGTACTTCTACTTCGATTCAAAGTTTGAACTCAGACACTCTTTGGAACACAGAGTCAGAATTGTAAGCATTTTAATAACATGGAATGATTTTAAGAACATAGAATGCTTCTAAGCCCATATAATAAGAGAACAGAAAGAACCTTTAGAACACTGAATGTAAGAATTGGAAGTGTTCTAATGACATAAAATGTTTGTAAGACCATAGAATATAAGAAATCAAGAACCATTAGAACACTCAAAGTCAGAATTGGAAGGGTTCTAAGAACAAAGAATGCTTCTAAGGCCATGGAATGTCAGAAGTGAAAGAAACCTTAGAACACTGAAAGGCAGAGTTGATAGTGGTCTGAAAACAGAGTATATATCTAAGGCCATGTAATGTGTGACCTGAAAGAAATTTTAGAGGACTGAAATTCAGAATTGGAAGGGTTCTCAGAACAAAGAAAGCTTCTAAGGCCATAGAATATCAGAAGTAAAAGAAACTTTAGAACACTGAGAGTCAGAATTGAAAGACTTCTATGAACATAGAATACTTCCAGGAAAATAGATTGGCAGGACTAGAAAACCTTTAGAACAAGGAAAGTCAGAGTTGGAAGGGTTCTACAGAAAGAGAACAATTCTCTGTACATAGAATGTTACTAAAACCATATAATATGAGAAGTCAGAGCACATTTGGAACCCTGAAAGTCTGAATTGGGAGGATTTTAAAAACATAAGGTACTTCTACTTTTATTGAAAGTTTGAACTCAGACACTCATTAGAACACAGAGTCAGAATTGGAAGCATTCTAATAACATCGAATGCTTTTAAGAACATAGAATGCTTCTAAGCCCATATAATATGAGAGCAGAAAGAAACTTTAGAACACTGAATGTAAGAATTGGAAGTGTTCTAATGCCATGAAATGTTTGTAAGACCATAGAATTTAAGAAATCAAGAACCATTAGAACACTCAAAGTCAGAATTGGAAGGGTTCTAAGAACAGAGAATCCTTCTCAGGGCATGGAATGTCAGAAGTGAAAGAAACTTTAGAACACTGAAAGGCAAAGTTGATAGTGGTCTGAAAATATAGTATGTATCTAAGGCCATGGAATCTGTGACCTGGAAGAAGGTTTAGAGGACTGAAATTCAGAATTGGAAGGATTCTCAGAACAAAGAAAACTTTTAAGTCCATAGAAATTCAGAAGTGAAAGAAACTTTAGAACACTGACAGTCAGAGTTGATAGTGGTCTGAAAACCGAGTATGTATCTAAGGCCAAGGAATGTGTGACCTGAATGAACGTTTAGAGGACTGAGATTCAGAATTGGAAGGATTCTCAGAACAAAGAAAGCTTCTAAAGCCATAGAACTTCAGAAGTGAAACAAACTTTAGAACACTGAAAGTCAGAATTGGAAGGCTTCTATGAACATAGCATACTTCCAGGAAAATAGAATGTCAGGACTGGAAAACCTTTAGAACTAGGAAAGTCAGAGTTGGAAGAGTTCTACAGAAAGAGAACAGTTCTCTGTACATAGAATGTTTCTAAAACCATGTAATATGAGAAGTCAGAGCACATTTGGAACACTGAAAGTCTGAATTGGAAGGGTTCTAAAATTATAAGGTACTTCTACTTCCATTGAAAGTTTGAACTCAGAGACTCTTTAGAACACAGAGTCAGAAGTGGAAGCATTCTAATAACAAAGAATGATTTTATGAAAATAGAATGATTCTAAGCCCATATAATATGAGAGCAGAAAGAAACTTTAGAACACTGAATGTATGAATTGGAAGTGTCCTAATGCCATAAAATGTTTGTAAGACCATAGAATATAAGAAATCAAGAACCATTAGAACACTCAAAGTCAGAATTGGAAGGGTTATAATAACAGAGAATGCTTCTAAGGCCATAGAAAGTCGAAGTGAACGAAACTTTAGAATACTGAATGTCAGAGTTGATAGTGGTCTGAAAATATAGTATGTATCTATGACCATGTAATGTGTGACCTGAAAGATATTTTAGAGGACTGAAATTCAGAATTGGAAGGGTTCTCAGAAGAAAGTAAGCTTCTAAGGCCATAGAATGTCAGAAGTGAAAGAAGCTTTAGAACACAGAGAGTCAGAATTGGAAGGCTTCTATGAACATAGAATACTTCCAGGAAAATAGATTGGCAGGACTAGAAAACCTTTAGAACAAGGAAAGTCAGAGTTGGAAGGGTTCTACAGAAAGAGAACAATTCTCTGTACATAGAATGTTACTAAAACCATATAATATGAGAAGTCAGAGCACATTTGGAACCCTGAAAGTCTGAATTGGGAGGATTTTAAAAACATAAGGTACTTCTACTTTTATTGAAAGTTTGAACTCAGACACTCATTAGAACACAGAGTCAGAATTGGAAGCATTCTAATAACATCGAATGCTTTTAAGAACATAGAATGCTTCTAAGCCCATATAATATGAGAGCAGAAAGAAACTTTAGAACACTGAATGTAAGAATTGGAAGTGTTCTAATGCCATGAAATGTTTGTAAGACCATAGAATTTAAGAAATCAAGAACCATTAGAACACTCAAAGTCAGAATTGGAAGGGTTCTAAGAACAGAGAATCCTTCTCAGGGCATGGAATGTCAGAAGTGAAAGAAACTTTAGAACACTGAAAGGCAAAGTTGATAGTGGTCTGAAAATATAGTATGTATCTAAGGCCATGGAATCTGTGACCTGGAAGAAGGTTTAGAGGACTGAAATTCAGAATTGGAAGGATTCTCAGAACAAAGAAAACTTTTAAGTCCATAGAAATTCAGAAGTGAAAGAAACTTTAGAACACTGACAGTCAGAGTTGATAGTGGTCTGAAAACCGAGTATGTATCTAAGGCCAAGGAATGTGTGACCTGAATGAACGTTTAGAGGACTGAGATTCAGAATTGGAAGGATTCTCAGAACAAAGAAAGCTTCTAAAGCCATAGAACTTCAGAAGTGAAACAAACTTTAGAACACTGAAAGTCAGAATTGGAAGGCTTCTATGAACATAGCATACTTCCAGGAAAATAGAATGTCAGGACTGGATAACCTTTAGAACTAGGAAAGTCAGAGTTGGAAGAGTTCTACAGAAAGAGAACAGTTCTCTGTACATAGAATGTTTCTAAAACCATGTAATATGAGAAGTCAGAGCACATTTGGAACACTGAAAGTCTGAATTGGAAGGGTTCTAAAATTATAAGGTACTTCTACTTCCATTGAAAGTTTGAACTCAGAGACTCTTTAGAACACAGAGTCAGAAGTGGAAGCATTCTAATAACAAAGAATGATTTTATGAAAATAGAATGATTCTAAGCCCATATAATATGAGAGCAGAAAGAAACTTTAGAACACTGAATGTATGAATTGGAAGTGTCCTAATGCCATAAAATGTTTGTAAGACCATAGAATATAAGAAATCAAGAACCATTAGAACACTCAAAGTCAGAATTGGAAGGGTTATAATAACAGAGAATGCTTCTAAGGCCATAGAAAGTCGAAGTGAACGAAACTTTAGAATACTGAATGTCAGAGTTGATAGTGGTCTGAAAATATAGTATGTATCTATGACCATGTAATGTGTGACCTGAAAGATATTTTAGAGGACTGAAATTCAGAATTGGAAGGGTTCTCAGAAGAAAGTAAGCTTCTAAGGCCATAGAATGTCAGAAGTGAAAGAAGCTTTAGAACACAGAGAGTCAGAATTGGAAGGCTTCTATGAACATAGAATACATCTCGGAAAATAGATTGTCAGGACTGGAAAACCTTTAGAACAAGGAAAGTCAGAGTTGGAAGGGATCTACGGAAATAGAACAATTTTCTGTACATAGAATGTTTCTAAAACCATGTAATATGAGAAGTCAGAGCACATTTGGAACACTGAAAGTCTGATTTGGAAGGGTTCTAAAAATATAATGTACTTCTACTTCCATTCAAAGTTTGAACTCAGAGACTCTTTAGAACACAGAGTCAGAATTGGAAGCATTCTAATAACATAGAATGATTTTAAGAACATAGAATGCTTCTAAGCGCATATAATAAGAGAACAGAAAGAAACTTTAGAACACTGAATGTAAGAATTGGAAGTGTTCTAATGACATGAAATGTTTGTAAGACCATAGAATATAAGAAATCAAGAACCATTAGAACACTCAAAGTCAGAATTGGAAGGGTTCTCAGAACAAAGAAAGCTTCTAAGGCCATAGAATGTCAGAAGTGAAAGAAACTTAAGAACACTGAGAGTCAGAATTGAAAGACTTCTATGAACATAGAATACATCTCGGAAAATAGATTGTCAGGACTGGAAAACCTTTAGAACAAGGAAAGTCAGAGTTGGAAGGGTTCTACGGAAATAGAATAATTCTCTGTTCATAGAATGTTTCTAAAACCATATAATATGAGAAGTCAGAGCACATTTGGAACCCTAAAAGTCTGAATTGGAAGTGTTCTAAAAATATAAGGTACTTCTACTTTTATTGAAAGTTTGAACTCAGACACCCTTTAGAACACAGAGTCAGAAATGGAAGCATTCTAATAACATGGAATGATTGTAAGAACATGGAATGCTTCTAAGCACATATAATATGAGAGCAGAAAGAAACTTTAGAACACTGAAGGTAAGTATTGGAAGTGTTCTAATGACATAAAATGTTTGTTAGGACATAGAATATGAGAAATCAAGAACCATTAGAACACTCAAAGTGAGAATTGGAAGGGTTCTAAGAACAGAGTATGCTTCTCAGGTCATGGAATGTCAGAAGTGAAAGAAAGTTTAGAACACTGAAAGTCAGAGTTGATAGTCGTCGGAAAACAGAGTATATATCTAAGGCCATGTAATGTGTGACCTGAAGGAAATTTTAGAGGACTGAAATTCAGAATTGGAATGGTTCTCAGAACAACGAAAGCTTCTAAGGCCATAGAATGTCAGAAGTGAAAGAAACTTTAGAACACTGAGAATCAGAATTGAAAGACTTCTATGAACATAGAATACATCTCAGAAAATAGATTGTCAGGACTGGAAAACCTTTAGAACAAGGAAAGTCAGAGTTGGAAGGGTTCTACGGAAATAGAACAATTTTCTGTACATAGAATGTTTCTAAAACCATGTAATATGAGAAGTCAGAGCACATTTGGAACACTGAAAGTCTGATTTGGAAGGGTTCTAAAAATATAATGTACTTCTACTTCCATTCAAAGTTTGAACTCAGAGACTCTTTAGAACACAGAGTCAGAATTGGAAGCATTCTAATAACAAAGAATGATTTTAAGAACATAGAATGCTTCTAAGCGTATATAGTAAGAGAAAAGAAAGAAACTTTAGAACACTGAATGAAAGAATTGGAAGTGTTCTAATAACATGAAATGTTTGTAAGACCATAGAATATAAGAAATCAAGGACCATTAGAACACTCAAAGTCAGAATTGGAAGGGTTCTAAGAACAGAGTATGCTTCTCAGTGCATGGAATGTCAGAAGTGAAAGAAACTTTAGAACACTGAAAGTCAGAGTTGATAGTGGTCTGAAAACAGAGTATATATCTAAGGCCATGTAATGTGTGACCTGAAAGAAATTTTAGAGGACTGAAATTCAGAATTGGAAGGGTTCTCAGAAGAAAGAAAGCTTCTAAGGCCATCGAATGTCTGAAGTGAAAGAAACTTTAGAACACTGAGAGTCAGAATTGAAAGACTTCTAGGAACATAGAATACATCCCCGAAAATAGATTGTCAGGGCTGGAAAACCTTTAGAACAAGGAAAGTCAGAGTTGGAAGGGTTCTACGGAAATAGAACAATTCCCTGTACTTAGAATGTTTCTACAACCATGTAATATGAGAAGTCAGAGCACATTTGGATCCCTGAAATTCTGAATTGGAAGCGTTCTAAAATTATAAGGTACTTCTACTTCCATTGAAGGTTTGAACTCAGAGACTCTTTAGAACACAGAATCAGAATTGGAAGCATTCTAATAACAAAGAATGATTTTAAGAACATAGAATGCTTCTAAGCGTATATAATAAGAGAATACAAAAAAATTTTAGAACACTGAATGTAAGAATTGGAAGTATCCTAATGCCATAAAATGTTTGTAGGACCATAGTATATAAGAAATCAAGAATCATTAGAACACTCAAAGTCAGAATTGGAAGGGTTCTAAGAACAGAGAATGCTTCTAAGGCCATAGAAAGTCGAAGTGAACGAATCTTTAGAATACTGAATGTCAGAGTTGATAGTGGTCTGAAAATATAGTATCTATCTATGACCATGTAATGTATGATCTGAAAGAAATTTTAGAGGACTGAAATTCAGAATTGGAAGGGTTCTCAGAAGAAAGAAAGCTTCTAAGGCCATAGAATGTCGGAAGTGAAGGAAGCTTTAGAACACTGAGAGTCAGAATTGGAAGGCTTCTATGAACATAGAATACATCTCGGAAAATAGATTGTCAGGACTGGAAAACCTTTAGAACAAGGAAAGTCAGAGTTGGAAGGGTTCTAAGGAAATAGAACAATTCTCTCTACATAGAATGTTTCTAAAACCATGTAATATGAGAAGTCAGAGCACATTTGGAACACTGAAACTCTGATTTGGAAGGGTTCTAAAAATATAATGTACTTCTACTTCCATTCAAAGTTCGAACTCAGAGACTCTTTAGAACACAGAGTCAGAATTGGAAGCATTCTAATAACATGGAATGATTTTAAGAACATAGAATGCTTCTAAGCCCATATAATATGAGAGCAGAAAGAAACTTTAGAACACTGAATGTAAGAATTGGAAGTGTTCTAATGACATAAAATGTTTGTAAGACCATAGAATATAAGAAATCAAGAACCATTAGAACACTCAAAGTCAGAATTGGAAGGGTTCTAAGAACAAAGAATGCTTCTAAGGCCATGGAATGTCAGAAGTGAATGAAACCTTAGAACACTGAAAGGCAGAGTTGATAGTGGTCTGAAAACAGAGTATATATCTAAGGCCATGTAATGTGTGACCTGAAAGAAATTTTTCAGAACTGAAATTCAGAATTGGAAGGGTTCTCAGAACAAAGAAAGCTTCTAAGGCCATAGAATATCAGAAGTAAAAGAAACTTTAGAACACTGAGAGTCAGAATTGAAAGACTTCTATGAACATAGAATACTTCCAGGAAAATAGATTGGCAGGACTAGAAAACCTTTAGAACAAGGAAAGTCAGAGTTGGAAGGGTTCTACAGAAAGAGAACAATTCTCAGTACATAGAATGTTACTAAAACCATATAATATGAGAAGTCAGAGCACATTTGGAACCCTGAAAGTCTGAATTGGGAGGATTTTAAAAACATAAGGTACTTCTACTTTTATTGAAAGTTTGAACTCAGACACTCATTAGAAAACAGAGTCAGAATTGGAAGCATTCTAATAACATCGAATGCTTTTAAGAACATAGAATGCTTCTAAGCCCATATAATATGAGAGCAGAAAGAAACTTTAGAACACTGATTGTAAGAATTGGAAGTGTTCTAATGCCATGAAATGTTTCTAAGACCATAGAATATAAGAAATCAAGAACCATTAGAACACTCAAAGTCAGAATTGGAAGGGTTATAAGAACAGAGAATTCTTCTCAGGGCATGGAATGTCAGAAGTGAAAGAAACTTTAGAACACTGACAGTCAGAGTTGATAGTGGTCTGAAAATAGAGTATGTATCTAAGGCCATGGAATGTGTGACCTGAAAGAATGTTTAGAGGACTGAAATTCAGAATTGGAAGGATTCTCAGAACAAAGAAAGCTTCTAACGCCATAGAACTTCAGAAGTGAAACAAACTTTAGGACACTGAAAGTCAGAATTGGAAGGTTTCTATGAACATAGAATACTTCCAGGAAAATAGAATGTCAGGACTGGAAAACCTTTAGAACAAGGAAAGTCAGAGTTGTACGGGTTCTACGGAAATAGAACAATTCTCTGTACATAGAATGTTTCTAAAACCATATAATATGAGAAGTCAGAGCACATATGGAACCCTGAAATTCTGATTTGGAAGGGTTCTAAAAATATAAGGTACTTCTACTTCCATTCAAAGTTTGAACTCAGACACTCATTAGAACACAGAGTCAGAATTGGAAGCATTAAAATAACATGGAATGATTTTAAGAACATAGAATGTTTCTAAGCGCATATAATATGAGAGCAGAAAGAAACTTTAGAACACTGAATGTAAGAATTGGAAGTGTTCTAATGCCATGAAATGTTTGTAAGACCATAGAATATAAGAAATCAAGAACCATTAGAACACTCAAAGTCAGAATTGGAAGGGTTCTAAGAACAGAGAATCCTTCTCAGGGCATGGAATGTCAGAAGTGAAAGAAACTTTAGAACACTGAAAGGCAGAGTTGATAGTGGTCTGAAAATATAGTATGTATCTAAGGCCATGGAATCTGTGACCTGGAAGAACGTTTAGAGGACTGAAATTCAGAATTGGAAGGATTCTCAGAACAAAGAAAACTTTTAAGTCCATAGAAATTCAGAAGTGAAAGAAACTTTAGAACACTGACAGTCAGAGTTGATAGTGGTCTGAAAACAGAGTATGTATCTAAGGCCATGGAATGTGTGACCTGAAAGAGTGTTTAGAGGACTGAAATTCAGAATTGGAAGGATTCTCAGAACAAAGAAAGCTTCTAAAGCCATAGAACTTCAGAAGTGAAACAAACTTTAGGACACTGAAAGTCAGAATTGGAAGGTTTCTAATAACATGGAATGATTTTAAGAACATACAATGATTCTAAGCCCATATAATATGAGAGCAGAAAGAAACTTTAGAACACTGAATGTAAGAATTGGAAGTGTTCTAATGACATGAAATGTTTCTAAGACCATAGAATATAAGAAATCAAGAACCATTAGAACACTCAATGTCAGAATTGGATGGGTTCTAAGAAAACAGAGAATGCTTCTCAGGGCATAGAATGTCAGAAGTGAAAGAAACTTTAGAACACTGAGAGTCAGAATTGAAAGACTTTTATGAACATAGAATACATCTCGGAAAATAGATTGTCAGGACTGGAATACCTTTAGAACAAGGAAAGTCAGAGTTGGAAGGGTTCTACGGAAATAGAACAATTCTCTGTTCATAGAATGTTTCTAAAAACATATAATATGAGACGTCAGAGCATATTTGGAACCCTGAAAGTCTGAATTGGAAGTGTTCTAAAAATATAAGGTACTTCTACTTCCATTCAAAGTTCGAACTCAGAGACTCTTTAGAACACAGAGTCAGAATTGGAAGCATTCTAATAACATGGAATGATTTTAAGAACATAGAATGATTCTAAGCCCATATAATATGAGAGCAGAAAGAATCTTTAGAACACTGAATGTAAGAATTGGAAGTGTTCTAATGACATGAAATGTTTGTAAGACCATAGAATATAAGAAATCAAGAACCATTAGAACACTCAAAGTCAGAATTGGAAGGGTTCTAAGAACAGAGAATGCTTCTCAGGGCATGGAATGTCAGAAGTGAAAGAAACTTTAGAACACTGAAAGTCAGAGTTGATAGTGGTCTGAAAACAGAGTATATATCTAAGGCCATGTAATGTGTGACCTGAAGGAAATTTTAGAGGACTGAAATTCAGAATTGGAAGGGTTCTCAGAAGAAAGAAAGCTTCTAAGGCCATAGAATATCAGAAGTGAAAGAAACTTTAGAACACTGAGAGTCAGAATTGAAAGACTTCTATGAACATAGAATACATCTCGGAAAATAGATTGTCAGGACTGGAATACCTTTAGAACAAGGAAAGTCAGAGTTGGAAGGGTTCTACGGAAATAGAACAATTCTCTGTTCATAGAATGTTTCTAAAACCATATAATATGAGAAGTCAGAGCACATTTGGAACCCTGAAAGTCTGAATTGGAAGTGTTCTAAAAATATAAGGTACTTCTACTTCCATTGAAAGTTTGAACTCAGAGATCCTTTAGAACAAAGAGTCAGAATTGGAAGCATTCTAATAACATGGAATGATTTTAAGAACATACAGTGATTCTAAGCCCATATAATATGAGAGCAGAAAGAAACTTTAGAACACTGAATGTAAGAATTGGAAGTGTACTAATGACATGAAATGTTTGTAAGACCATAGAATATAAGAAATCAAGAACCATTAGAACACTCAATGTCAGAATTGGAAGGGTTCTAAGAACAGAGAATGCTTCTCAGGGCATGGAATGTCAGAAGTGAAAGTAACTTTAGAACACTGAAAGGCAGAGTTGATAGTGGTCTGAAAACAGAGTATATATCTAAGGCCATGTAATGTGTGACCTGAAAGAAATTTTAGACACCCTTTAGACACCCTTTAGAACACAGAGTCAGAATTGGAAGCATATAATATGAAAGTCTGAATTGGAAGGATTCTAAAAATATAAGGTACTTCTACTTCCATTCAAAGTTTGAACTCAGAGACTATTTAGAATACAGAGTCAGAATTGGAAGCATTCTAATAACATGGAATGATTTTAAGAACATAGAATGCTTCTAAGCCCATATAATATGGGAGCAGAAAGAAACTTTAGAACACTGAATGTAAGAATTGGAAGTGTTCTAATGCATGAAATGTTTGTAAGACCATAGAATATAAGAAATCAAGAACCATTAGTACACTCAAAGTCAGAATTGGAAGGGTTCTAAGAACAGAGAATGCTTCAAAGCCCATGGAATTTCAGAAGTGAAAGAAACTTTAGAACACTGAGAGTCAGAATTGAAAGACTTCTAGGAACATAGAATACATCTCAGAAAAAATAGATTGTCAGGACTGGAAAAACCTTCAGAACAAGGAAAGTCAGAGTTGGAAGGGTTCTACGGAAATAGAACAATTCTCTCTACATAGAATGTTTCTAAAACCATGTAATATGAGAAGTCAGAGCACATTTGGAACCCTGAAAGTCTGAATTGGAAGTGTTCTAAAAATATAAGGTACTTCTACTTCCATTGAAAGTTTGAACTCAGAGACTCTTTAGAACACAGAGTCAGAATTGAAGCATTCTAATAACATGGAATGATTTTAAGAACATAGAATGATTCTAAGCCCATATAATATGAGAGCAGAAAGAAACTTTAGAACACTGAATGTAAGAATTGGAAGTGTTCTAATGACATGAAATGTTTGTAAGACCATAGAATATAAGAAATCAAGAACCATTAGAACACTCAAAGTCAGAATTGGAAGGGTTCTAAGAACAGAGAATGCTTCTCAGGGCATGGAATTTCAGAAGTGAAAGAAACTTTAGAACACTGAAAGTCAGAGTTGATAGTGGTCTGAAAACAGAGTATATATCTAAGCCCATGTAATGTGTGACCTGAAGGAAATTTTAGAGGACTGAAATTCAAAATTGGAAGGGTTCTCAGAAGAAAGAAAGCTTCTAAGGCCATAGAATGTCTGAAGTGAAAGAAACTTTAGAACACTGAGAGTCAGAATTGAAAGACTTCTAGGAACATAGAACACATCTCGGAAAATAGATTGTCAGGACAGGAATACCTTTAGAACAAGGAAAGTCAGAGTTGGATGGGTTCTACGGAAATAGAACAATTCTCTGTTCATAGAATGTTTCTAACACCATATAATATGAGAAGTCAGAGCACATTTGGAACCCTGAAAGTCTGAATTGGGAGGATTCTAAAAACATAAGGTACTTCTACTTTTATTGAAAGTTTGAACTCAGACACTCATTAGAACACAGAGTCAGATTTGGAAGCATTCTAATAACATCGAATGCTTTTAAGAACATTGAATGCTTCTAAGCCCATATAATATGAGAGCAGAAAGAAACTTTAGAACACTGAATGTAAGAATTGGAAGTGTTCTAATGCCATGAAATGTTTGTAAGACCATAAAATATAAGAAATCAGGAACCATTAGAACACTCAAAGTCAGAATTGGAAGGGTTCTAAGAACAGAGAATCCTTCTCAGGTCATGGAATGTCAGAAGTGAAAGAAACTTTAGAACACTGACAGTGAGAGTTGATAGTGGTCTGAAAACAGAGTATGTATCTAAGGCCATGGAATATGTGACCTGAAAGAACGTTTAGAGGACTGAAATTCAGAATTGGAAGGATTCTCAGAACAAAGAAAGCTTCTAAAGCCATAGAACTTCAGAAGTGAAACAAACTTTAGAACACTGAAAGTCAGAATTGGAAGGCTTCTATGAACATAGAATACTTCCAGGAAAATAGAATGTCAGAACTGGAAAACCTTTAGAACTAGGAAAGTCAGTGTTGGAAGAGTTCTACAGGAAGAGAACAATTCTCTGTACATAGAATGTTTCTAAAACCATGTAATATGAGAAGTCAGAGCACATATGGAACCCTGAAAGTCTGAATTGGAAGGGTTCTAAAAATATAATGTACTTCTACTTCCATTCAAAGTTTGAACTCAGACACCCTTTAGAACACAGAGTCAGAATTGGAAGCATTCTAATAACATGGAATGATTTTAAGAACATAGAATGCTTCTAAGCGCATATAATATGAGAGGAGAAAGAAACTTTAGAACACTGAATGTAAGAATTGGAAGTGTTCTAATGACATGAAATGTTTGTAAGACCATAGAATATAAGAAATCAAGAACCATTAGAACACTCAAAGTCAGAATTGGAAGGGTTCTAAGAACAGAGAATGCTTCTAAGGCTATGGAATGTCAGAAGTGAAAGAAACTTTAGAACACTGAAAGTCAGAGTTGATAGTGGTCTGAAAACAGAGTATGTATCTAAGGCCATGTAATGTGTGACCTGAAAGAAATTTTAGAGGACTGAAATTCAGAATTGAAAGGGTTCTGAGAACAAAGAAAGCTTCTAAGGCCATAGAATGTCAGAAGTGAAAGAAATTTAGAACACTGAGAGTCAGAATTGGAAGGCTTCTATGAACATAGAATACATCTCGAAAAATAGATTGTCCGGACTGGAAAACCTTCAGAACAAGGAAAGTCAGATTTGGAAGGGTTCTACGGAAATAGAACAATTCTCTGTACATAGAATGTTTCTAAAACCATATAATATGAGAAGTCAGTGCACATATGGATCCCTGAAATTCTGAATTGGAAGGGTTCTAAAATTATGAGGTACTTCTACTTCCATTGAAAGTTTGAACTCAGAGACTCTTTAGAACACAGAGTCAGAATTCGAAGCATTCTAATAACAAAGAATGATTTTAAGAACATAGAATGCTTCTAAGCGTATATAATAAGAGAATAAAAAGAAATTTTAGAACACTGAATGTAAGAATTGGAAGTATCCTAATGCCATAAAATGTTTCTAGGACCATAGAATATAAGAAATCAAGAACCATTAGAACACTCAAAGTCAGAATTGGAAGGGTTCTAAGAACAGAAAATGCTTCTAAGGCCATAGAAAGTCGAAGTGAACGAATGTTTAGAATACTGAATGTCAGAGTTGATAGTGGTCTGAAAACAGAGTATATATCTAAGGCCATGTAATGTGTGACCTGAAGGAAATTTTAGAGGACTGAAATTCAGAATTGGAAGGGTTCTCAGAAGAAAGAAAGCTTCTAAGGCCATAGAATGTCAGAAGTGAAAGAAACTTTAGAACACTGAGAGTCAGAATTGAAAGACTTCTATGAACATAAAATACATCTCGGAAAATAGACTGTCAGGACTGGAATACCTTTAGAACAAGGAAAGTCAGAGTTGGAAGGGTTCTACGGAAATAGAACAATTCTCTGTTCATAGAATGTTTCTAAAACCATATAATATGAGAAGTCAGAGCACATTTGGAACCCTGAAAGTCTGAATTGGAAGTGTTCTAAAAATATAAGGTACTTCTACTTTTATTGAAAGTTTGAACTCAGACACCCTTTAGAACACAGAGTCAGAAATGGAAGCATTCTAATAACATGGAATGATTTTAAGAACATGCAGTGATTCTAAGCCCATATAATATGAGAGCAGAAAGAAACTTTAGAACACTGAATGTAAGAATTGGAAGTGTTCTAATGACATGAAATGTTTGTAAGACCATAGAATATAAGAAATCAAGAACCGTTAGAACACTCAATGTCAGAATTGGAAGGGTTCTAAGAACAGAGAATGCTTCTCAGGGCATGGAATGTCAGAAGTGAAAGTAACTTTAGAACACTGAAAGTCAGAGTTGATAGCGGTCTGAAAACAGAGTATATATCTAAGGCCATGTAATGTGTGACCTGAAGGAAATTTTAGAGGACTGAAATTCAGAATTGGAAGGGTTCTCAGAAGAAAGAAAGCTTCTAAGGCCATAGAATGTCGGAAGTGAAAGAAGCTTTAGAACACTAAGAGTCAGAATTGGAAGGCTTCTAAGAACATAGAATACATCTCGGAAAATAGATTGTCAGGACTGGAAAACCTTTAGAACAAGGAAAGTCAGAGTTGGAAGGGTTCTACGGAAATAGAACAATTCTCTCTACATAGAATGTTTCTAAAACCATGTAATATGAGAAGTCAGAGCACATTTGGAACCCTGAAAGTCTGAATTGGAAGTGTTCTAAAAATATAAGGTACTTCTACTTCCATTGAAAGTTTGAACTCAGAGACTCTTTAGAACACAGAGTCAGAATTGGAAGCATTCTAATAACATGGAATGATTTTAAGAACATACAATGATTCTAAGCCCATATAATATGAGAGCAGAAAGAAACTTCAGAACACTGAATATAAGAATTGGAAGTGTTCTAATGACATGAAATGTTTCTAAGACCATAGAATATAAGAAATCAAGAACCATTAGAACACTCAAAGTCAGAGTTGGAAGGGTTCTAAGAACAGAGAATCCTTCTCAGGGCATGGAATGTCAGAAGTGAAAGAAACTTTAGAACACTGAAAGGTAGAGTTGATAGTGGTCGAAAACAGAGTATATATCTAAGGCCATGTAATGTGTGACCTGAAAGAAATTTTATAAGACCGAAATTCAGAATTGAAAGGGTTTTGAGAACAAAGAAACCTTCTAAGGCCATAGAATGTCAGAAGTGAAAGAAATTTAGAACACTGAGAGTCAGAATTGGAAGGCTTTTATGAACATAGAATACATCTCGGAAAATAGATTGTCCGGACTGGAAAACCTTCAGAACAAGGAAAGTCAGATTTGGAAGGGTTCTACGGAAATAGAACAATTCTCTGTACATAGAATGTTTCTAAAACCATATAATATGAGAACTCAGAGCACATATGGAACCCTGAAATTCTGAATTGGAAGGGTTCTAAAATTATAAGGTACTTCTACTTCCATTGAAAGTTTGAACTCAGAGACTCTTTAGAACACAGAGTCAGAATTCGAAGCATTCTAATAACAAAGAATGATTTTAAGAACATAGAATGCTTCTAAGCCCATATAATATGAGAGCAGAAAGAAACTTTAGAACACTGAATGTAAGAATTGGAAGTATCCTAATGCCATAAAATGTTTCTAGGACCATAGAATATAAGAAATCAAGAACCATTAGAACACTCAAAGTCAGAATTGGAAGGGTTCTAAGAACAGAAAATGCTTCTAAGGCCATAGAAAGTCGAAGTGAACGAATGTTTAGAATACTGAATGTCAGAGTTGATAGTGGTCTGAAAATATAGTATGTATCTATGACCATGTAATGTGTGACCTGAAAGAAATTTTAGAGGACTGAAATTCAGAATTGGAAGGGTTCTCAGAAGAAAGAAAGCTTCTAAGGCCATAGAATGTCGGAAGTGAAGGAAGCTTTAGAACACTGAGAGTCAGAATTGGAAGGCTTCTATGAACATAGAATACATCTCGGAAAATAGATTGTCAGGACTGGAAAACCATTAGAACAAGGAAAGTCAGAGTTGGAAGGGTTCTACGGAAATAGAACAATTCTCTTTACATAGAATATTTCTAAAACCATGTAATATGAGAAGTCAGAGCACTTTTGGAACCCTGAAAGTCAGAATTGGAAGGGTTCTAAAAATATAATGTACTTCTACTTCCATTCAAAGTTTGAACTCAGAGACTCTTTAGAACACAGAGTCAGAATTGGAAGCATTCTAATAACATGGAATGATTTTAAGAACATAGAATGATTCTAAGCCCATATAATATGAGAGCAGAAAGAAACTTTAGAACACTGAATGTAAGAATTGGAAGTGTTCTAATGACATGAAATGTTTGTAAGACCATAGAATATAAGAAATCAAGAACCATTAGAACACTCAAAGTCAGAATTGGAAGGGTTCTAAGAACAGAGAATGCTTCTCAGGGCATGGAATGTCAGAAGTGAAAGAAACTTTAGAACACTGAAAGGCAGAGTTGATTGTGGTCTGAAAACCGAGTATGTATCTAAGGCCATGGAATGTGTGACCTGAATGAACGTTTAGAGGACTGAAATTCAGAATTGGAAGGATTCTCAGAACAAAGAAAGCTTCTAAAGCCATAGAACTTCAGAAGTGAAACAAACTTTAGAACACTGAAAGTCAGAATTGGAAGGCTTCTATGAACATAGCATACTTCCAGGAAAATAGAATGTCAGGACTGGAAAACCTTTAGAACTAGGAAAGTCAGAGTTGGAAGAGTTCTACAGAAAGAGAACAATTCTCTGTACATAGAATGTTTCTAAAACCATGTAATATGAGAAGTCAGAGCACATTTGGAACACTGAAAGTCTGATTTGGAAGGGTTCTAAAAATATAATGTACTTCTACTTCCATTGAAAGTTTGAACTCAGAGACTCTTTAGAACACAGAGTCAGAATTGGAATCATTCTAATAACAAAGAATGATTTTAAGAACATAGAATGCTTCTAAGTGCATATAATAAGAGAACAGAAAGAAACTTTAGAACACTGAATGTAAGAATTGGAAGTGTTCTAATGACATAAAATGTTTGTAAGACGATAGAATATAAGAAATCAAGAACCATTAGAACACTCAAAGTCAGAATTGGAAGGGTTCTAAGAACAGAGAATGCTTCTAAGGCCATAGAATGTCAGAAGTGAAAGAAACTTTAGAACACTGAGAGTCAGAATTGAAAGACTTGTAGGAACATAGAATACATCTCAGAAAATAGATTGTCAGGACTGGAAAACCTTTAGATAAAGGAAAGTCAGAGTTGGAAGGGTTCTAAGGAAATAGAACAATTCTCTGTGCATAGAATGTTTCTAAATCCATATAATATGAGAAGTCAGAGCACATTTGGAACCCTGAAAGTCTGAATTGGAAGGGTTCTAAAAATATAAGGTACTTCCACTTCCATCAAAGTTTGAACTCAGACACCTTTAGAACACAGAGTTAGAATTGGAAGCATTCTAATAACATGGAATGATTTTAAGAACATAAAATGCTTCTAAGCCCATATAATATGAGAGCAGAAAGAAACTTTAGAACACTGAAGGTAAGAATTGGAAGTGTTCTAATGACATGAAATGGAAGACCATAGAATATAAGAAATAAAGAACTATTAGAACACTCAAAGTCAGAATTGGAAGCGTTCTAAGAACAGAGAATGCTTCTAAGGCCATAGAATGTCAGAAGTGAAAGAAACTTTAGAACACTGAAAGTCAGAGTAGATAGTGGTCTGAAAACAAAGTATATATCTAAGGCCATGGAATGTGTGACCTGAAGGAAATTTTAGAGGACTGAAATTCAGAATTGGAAGGGTTCTCAGAAGAAAGAAAGCTTCTAAGGCCATAGAATGTCAGAAGTGAAAGAAACTTTAGAACACTGAGAGTCAGAATTGAAAGACTTCTATGAACATAGAATACATATCGGAAAATAGATTGTCAGGACTGGAATACCTTTAGAACAAGGAAAGTCAGAGTTGGAAGGGTTCTACGGAAATAGAACAATTCTCTGTACATAGAATGTTTCTAAAACCATATAATATGAGAAGTCAGAGCACATATGGAACCCTGAAAGTCTGAATTGGAAGGGTTCTAAAAATATAAGGTACTTCTACTTCCATTCAAAGTTTAAACTCAGAGACTCTTCAGAACACAGAGTCAGAATTGGAAGCATTCTAATGACATGGAATGATTTTCAGAACATAGAATGCTTCTAAGCCCATATAATATGAGAAAGGAAAGAACCTTTAGAACACTGAATGTAAGAATTGGAAGTTTTCTATTGACATAAAATGTAAGACCATAGAATATAAGAAATCAAGAACCATTAGAACACTCAAAGTCAGAATTGGAAGGGTTCTAAGAACAAAGAATGCTTCTAAGGCCATGGAATGTCAGAAGTGAAAGAAACCTTAGAACACTGTAAGTCAGAGTTGATAGTGGTCTGAAAACAGAGTATATATCTAAGGTCATGTAATGTGTGACCTGAAAGTAATTTTACAGAACTGAAATTCAGAATTGGAAGGGTTCTCAGAACAAAGAAAGCTTCTAAGGCCATAGAATATCAGAAGTAAAAGAAACTTTAGAACACTGAGAGTCAGAATTGAAAGACTTCTATGAACATAGAATACATCTCGGAAAATAGATTGTCAGGACTGGAAAACCTTTAGAACAAGGAAAGTCAGAGTTGGAAGGGTTCTACGGAAATAGAAAAATTCTCTGTACATAGAATGTTTCTAACACGATATAATATGAGAAGTCAGAGCACATTTGGAACACTGAAAGTCTGAATTGGAAGGATTCTAAAAATGTTAGGTACTTCTACTTCCATTCAAAGTTTGAACTCAGACACTCTTTAGAACACAGAGTCAGAATTGGAAGCATTCTAATAACATGGAATGATTTTAAGAACATAGAATGCTTCTAAGCCCATATAATATGAGAGCAGAAAGAAACTTTAGAACACTGAATGTAAGAATGGGAAGTGTTCTAATGACATGAAATGTTTGTAAGACCATAGAATATAAGAAATCAAGAACCATTAGAACTCTCAAAGTCAGAATTGGAAGGGTTCTAAGAACAGAGAATGCTTCTCAGGGCTTGGAATGTCAGAAGTAAAAGAAACTTTAGAACACTGAAAGGGAGAGTTGATTGTGGTCTGAAAACCGAGTATGTATCTAAGGCCATGGAATGTGTGACCTGAATGAACGTTTAGAGGACTGAAATTCAGAATTGGAAGGATTCTCAGAACAAAGAAAACTTTTAAGTCCATAGAAATTCAGAAGTGAAACAAACTTTAGAACACTGAAAGTCAGAATTGTAAGGCTTCTATGAACATAGCATACTTCCAGGAAAATAGAATGTCAGGACTGGAAAACCTTTAGAACTAGGAAAGTCAGAGTTGGAAGAGTTCTACAGAAAGAGAACAATTCTCTGTACATAGAATGTTTCTAAAACCATGTAATATGAGAAATCAGAGCACATTTGGAACACTGAAAGTCTGAATTGGAAGGGTTCTAAAATTATAAGGTACTTCTACTTCCATTGAAAGTTTGAACTCAGAGACTCTTTACAACACAGAGTTAGAAGTGGAAGCATTCTAATAACAAAGAATGATTTTAAGAAAATACAATGATTCTAAGCCCATATAATATGAGAGCAGAAAGAAACTTTAGAACACTGAATGTATGAATTGGAAGTGTCCTAATGCCATAAAATGTTTGTAAGACCATAGAATATAAGAAATCAAGAACCATTAGAACACTCAAAGTCAGAATTGGAAGGGTTCTAAGAACAGAGAATGCTTCTAAGGCCATAGAAAGTCGAAGTGAACGAAACTTTAGAATACTGAATGTCAGAGTTGATAGTGGTCTGAAAATATAGTATGTATCTATGACCATGTAATGTGTGACCTGAAAGATATTTTAGAGGACTGAAATTCAGAATTGGAAGGGTTCTCAGAAGAAAGAAAGCTTCTAAGGCCATAGAATGTCAGAAGTGAAAGAAGCTTTAGAACACTGAGAGTCAGAATTGGAAGGCTTCTATGAACATAGAATACATCTCGGAAAATAGATTGTCAGGACTGGAAAACCTTTAGAACAAGGAAAGTCAGAGTTGGAAGGGTTCTACGGAAATAGAACAATTCTCTGTACATATAATGTTTCTAAAACCATGTAATATGAGAAGTCAGAGCACATTTGGAACACTGAAAGTCTGATTTGGAAGGGTTCTAAAAATATAAGGTACTTTTACTTCCGTTCAAAGTTCGAACTCAGAGACTCTTTAGAACACAGAGTCAGAATTGGAAGCATTCTAATAACATAGAATGATTTTAAGAACATAGAATGCTTCTAAGCGCATATAATAAGAGAACAGTAAGAAACTTTAGAACACTGAATGTAAGAATTGGAAGTGTTCTAATGACATGAAATGTTTGTAAGACCATAGAATATAAGAAATCAAGAACCATTAGAACACTCAAAGTCAGAATTAGAAGGGTTCTAAGAACAGAGAATGCTTCTCAGGGCATGGAATGTCAGAAGTGAAAGAAACTTTAGAACACTGAAAGTCAGAGTTGATAGTGGTCCAAAAACAGAGTATATATCTAAGGCCATGTAATGTGTGACCTGAAAGATATTTTAGAGGACTGAAATTCAGAATTGGAAGGGTTCTCAGAAGAACGAAAGCTTCTAAGGCCATAGAATGTCAGAAGTGAAAGAAGCTTTAGAACACTGAAAGTCAGAATTGGAAGGCTTCTGTGAACATAGAATACATCTCGGAAAATAGATTGTCAGGACTGGAAAACCTTTAGAACAAGGAAAGTCAGAGTTGGAAGGGTTCTATGGAAATAGAACAATTCTCTGTACATAGAATGTTTCTAAAACCATATAATATGAGAAGTCAGAGCAAATTTGGAACCCTGAAACTCTGGACTGGAAGATTTCTAAAAATATAAGGTACTTCTACTTCCATTGAAAGTTTGAACTCAGTCACGCTTTAGAACACAGAGTCATAATTGGAAGCACTCTAATAACATGGAATGATTTTAAGAACATAGAATGCTTCTAAGCCCATATAATATGAGAGGGGAAAGAACCTTTAGAACACTGAATGTAAGAATTGGAAGTGTTCTAATGAGAAGACATGTTCGTAAGACCATAGAATATAAGAAATCAAGAACCATTAGAACACTCAAAGTCAGAATTGGAAGGGTTCTAAGAACAGAGAATGCTTCTAAGCCCATGGAATTTCAGAAGTGAAAGAAACTTTAGAACACTGAAATTCAGAGTTCATAGTGGTCTGAAAACAGAGTATGTATCTAAGGCCATGTAATGTGTGACCTGAAAGAAATTTAGAGGACTGAAATTCAGAATTGGAAGGTTTCTCAGAAGAAAGAAAGCTTCTAAGGCTATAGAATGTCAGAAGTGAAAGAAACTTTAGAACACTGAGAGTCAGAATTGAAAGACTTCTATGAACATAGAATACATCTCGGAAAATAGATTGTCAGGACTGGAAAACCTTTAGAACAAGGAAAGTCAGAGTTGGAAGGGTTCTACGGAAATAGAACAATTCTCTGTACATAGAATGTTTCTAACACGATATAATATAAGAAGTCAGAGCACATATGGAACCCTGAAAGTCTGAATTGGAAGGGTTCTAAAAATATAATGTACTTCTACTTGCATTCAAAGTTTGAACTCAGACACTCTTTAGAACACAGAGTCAGAATTGGAAGCATTCTAATAACATGGAATGATTTTAAGAACATAGAATGCTTCTAAGCCCATATAATATGAGACAGGAAAGAACCTTTAGAACACTGAATGTAAGAATTGGAAGTGTTCTAATGACATAAAATGTTTGTAAGACCATAGAATATAAGAAATCAAGAACCATTAGAACACTCAAAGTCAGAATTGGAAGGGTTCTAAGAACAAAGAATGCTTCAAAGGCCATGGAATGTCAGAAGTGAAAGAAACTTTAGAACACTGACAGTCAGAGTTGATAGTGGTCTGAAAACAGAGTATATATCTAAGGCCATGGAATGTGTGACCTGAAAGAACTTTTAGAGGACTGAAATTCAGAACTAGAAGGATTCTCAGAACAAAGAAAACTTCTAAGGCCATAGTACTTCAGAAGTGTAACAAACTTTAGAACGCTGAAAGTCAGAATTGGAAGGCTTCTATGAACATAGAATACTTCCAGGAAAATAGAATGTCAGGACTGGAAAACCTTTAGAACTAGGAAAGTCAGAGTTGGAAGAGTTCTACAGAAAGAGAACAATTCTCTGTACATAGAATGTTTCTAAAACCATGTAATATGTGAAGTCAGAGCACATTTGGAACACTGAAACTCTGATTTGGAAGGGTTCTAAAAATATAATGTACTTCTACTTCCATTCAAAGTTTGAACTCAGAGACTGTTCAGAACACAGAGTCAGAATTGGAAGCATTCTAATAACATGGAATGATTGTAAGAACAAAGAATGCTTCTAAGCACATATAATAAGAGAACAGAAAGAAACTTTAGAACACTGAATGTAAGAATTGGAAGTGTTCTAATGACATGAAATGTTTGTAAGACCATAGAATATAAGAAATTAAGAACCATTAGAACACTCAAAGTCAGAATTGGAAGGGTTCTAAGAACAGAGAATGCTTCTAAGCCCATGGAATTTCAGAAGTGAAAGAAACTTTAGAACACTGAAAGTCAGAGTTGATAGTGGTCTGAAAACAGAGTATGTATCTAAGGCCATGTAATGTGTGACCTGAAAGAAATTTAGAGGACTGAAATTCAGAATTGGAAGGTTTCTCAGAAGAAAGAAAGCTTCTAAGGCTATAGAATGTCAGAAGTGAAAGAAACTTTAGAACACTGAGAGTCAGAATTGAAAGACTTCTATGAACATAGAATACATCTCGGAAAATAGATTGTCAGGACTGGAAAACCTTTAGAACAAGGAAAGTCAGAGTTGGAAGGGTTCTACGGAAATAGAACAATTCTCTGTACATAGAATGTTTCTAACACGATATAATATGAGAAGTCAGAGCACATATGGAACCCTGAAAGTCTGAATTGGAAGGGTTCTAAAAATATAATGTACTTCTACTTGCATTCAAAGTTTGAACTCAGACACTCTTTAGAACACAGAGTCAGAATTGGAAGCATTCTAATAACATGGAATGATTTTAAGAACATAGAATGCTTCTAAGCCCATTTAATATGAGACAGGAAAGAACCTTTAGAACACTGAATGTAAGAATTGGAAGTGTTCTAATGACATAAAATGTTTGTAAGACCATAGAATATAAGAAATCAAGAACCATTAGAACACTCAAAGTCAGAATTGGAAGGGTTCTAAGAACAAAGAATGCTTCTAAGGCCATGGAATGTCAGAAGTGAAAGAAACCTTAGAACACTGTAAGTCAGAGTTGATAGTGGTCTGAAAACAGAGTATATATCTAAGGTCATGTAATGTGTGACCTGAAAGTAATTTTACAGAACTGAAATTCAGAATTGGAAGGGTTCTCAGAACAAAGAAAGCTTCTAAGGCCATAGAATATCAGAAGTAAAAGAAACTTTAGAACACTGAGAGTCAGAATTGAAAGACGTCTATGAGCATAGAATACATCTCGGAAAATAGATTGTCAGGACTGGAAAACCTTTAGAACAAGGAAAGTCAGAGTTGGAAGGATTCAATGGAAAGAGAACAATTCTCTGTACATAGAATATTTCTAAAACCATATAATATAAGAAGTCAGAGCACATTTGGAACCCTGAAAGTCTGAATTGGGAGGATTCTAAAAACATAAGGTACTTCTACTTTTATTGAAAGTTTGAACTCAGACACTCATTAGAACACAGAGTCAGAATTGGAAGCATTCTAATAACATCGAATGCTTTTAAGAACATAGAATGCTTCTAAGCCCATATAATATGAGAGCAGAAAGAAACTTTAGAACACTGAATGTAAGAATTGGAAGTGTTCTAATGCCATGAAATGTTTGTAAGACCATAGAATATAAGAAATCAAGAACCATTAGAACACTCAAAGTCAGAATTGGAAGGGTTTTAAGAACAGAGAATCCTTCTCAGGGCATGGAATGTCAGAAGTGAAAGAAACTTTAGAACACTGAAAGGCAGAGTTGATAGTGGTCTGAAAATATAGTATGTATCTAAGGCCGTGGAATCTGTGACCTGAAAGAACGTTTAGAGGACTGAAATTCAGAATTGGAAGGATTCTCAGAACAAAGAAAGCTTCTAAAGCCATAGAACTTCAGAAGTGAAACAAACTTTAGGACACTGAAAGTCAGAATTGGAAGGTTTCTATGAACATAGAATACTTCCAGGAAAATAGAATGTCAGGACTGGAAAACCTTTAGAACAAGGAAAGTCAGAGTTGTACGGGTTCTACGGAAATAGAACAATTCTCTGTACATAGAATGTTTCTAAAACCATATAATATGAGAAGTCAGAGCACATATGGAACCCTGAAAGTCAGAATTGGAAGGGTTCTAAAAATATGAGGTACTTCTACTTCCATTCAAAGTTTGAACTGAGAGACTCTTTAGAACACAGAGTCAGAATTGGAAGCATTCTAATAACATGGAATGATTTTAAGAACATAGAATGCTTCTAAGCCCATATAATAAGAGAACAGAAAGAAACTTTAGAACACTGAATGTAAGAATTGGAAGTGTTCTAATGACATAAAATGTTTGTAAGACCATAGAATATAAGAAATCAAGAACCATTAGAACACTCAAAGTCAGAATTGGAAGGGTTCTAAGAACAGAGAATGCTTCTAAGGCCATAGAATGTCAGAAGTGAAAGAAACTTTAGAACACTGAGAGTCAGAATTGAAAGACTTCTAGGAACATAGAATACATCTCAGAAAATAGATTGTCAGGACTGGAAAACCTTTAGAACAAGGAAAGTCAGAGTTGGAAGGGTTCTACAGAAATAGAACAATTCTCTGTGCATAGAATGTTTCTAAAACCATATAATATGAGAAGTCAGAGCACATTTGGAACCCTGAAAGTCTGAATTGGAAGGGTTCTAAAAATATAAGATACTTCTACTTCCATTGAAAGTTTGAACTCAGACACTCTTTAGAACACAGAGTCAGAATTGGAAGAAGTGAAAGAAATGTTAGAATAATGAAAGTCGGAATTGGAAGGATTCTATGAACATAGAATACTTCCAGGAAAATAGATGTCAGGACTGGAAAACCTTTAGAACTAGGAAAGTCAGAGTTGGAAGAGTACTACAGAAAGAGAACTATTCTCTGTACATAGAATGTTTCTAAAACCATATAATATGAGAAGTCAGAGCACATTTGGAACACTGAAAGTCTGATTCGGAAGGGTTCTGAAAATATAATGTACTTCTACTTCCATTCAAAGTTTGAACGCAGAGACTCTTCAGAACACAGAGTCAGAATTGGAAGCATTCTAATAACATGGAATGATTTTAAGAACATAGAATGCTTCTAAGCCCATATAATATGAGAGCAGAAAGAAACTTTAGAACACGGAATGTAAGAATTGGAAGTGTTTTAATGACATGAAATATTTGTAAGACAATAGAATATAAGAAATCAAGAACCATTAGAACACTCAAAGTCAGAATTGGAAGGGTTCTAAGAACAAAGAGTGCTTCTCAGGCCATGGAATGTCAGAAGTGAAAGAAACTTTAGAACACTGAAAGGCAGAGTTGATAGTGGTCTGAAAACAGAGTATATATCTAAGGCCATGGAATGTGTGACCTGAAAGAAATTTTAGAGGACTGAAATTCAGAATTAGAAGGATTCTCAGAACAAAGAAACTTCTAAGGCCATAGAACTTCAGAAGTGAAACAAACTTTAGAACACTGAGAGTCAGAATAGAAAGACTTCTATGAACATAGAATACTTCCAGGAAAATAGAATGTCAGGACTGGAAAACCTTTAGAACTAGGAAAGTCAGAGTTGGAAGAGTTCTACAGAAAGAGAACAATTCTCTGTACATAGAATGTTTCTAAAACCATGTAATATGAGAAGTCAGAGCACATTTGGAACACTGAAAGTCTGATTTGGAAGAGTTCTAAAAATATAATGTACTTCTACTTCCATTCAAAGTTTGAACTCAGAGACTCTTTAGAACACAGAGTCAGAATTGGAAGCATTCTAATAACAAAGAATGATTTTAAGAACATAGAATGCTTCTAAGCGCATATAATAAGAGAGCAGAAAGAAACTTTAGAAAACTGAATGTAAGAATTGGAAGTGTTCTAATGACATGAAATGTTTGTAAGACCATAGAATATAAGAAATCAAGAACCATTAGAACACTCAAAGTCAGAATTGGAAGGGTTCTAAGAACAGAGAATGCTTCTCAGGGCATGGAATGTCAGAAGTGAAAGAAACTTTAGAACACTGAAAGTCAGAGTTGATAGTGATCTGAAAACAGAGTATATATCTAAGGCCATGTAATGTGTACCCTGAAAGAAATTTTAGAGGACTGAAATTCAGAATTGGAAGGGTTCTCAGAAGAAAGAAAGCTTCTAAGGCCATAGAATGTCAGAAGTGAAAGAAACTTTAGAACACTGAGAGTCAGAATAGAAAGACTTCTATGAACATAAAATACATCTCTGAAAATAGATTGTCAGGACTGGAATACTTTTAGAACAAGGAAAGTCAGAGTTGGAAGGGTTCTACGGAAATAGAACAATTCTCTGTACATTGAATGTTTCTAACACGATATAATATGAGATGTCAGAGCACATATGGAACCCTGAAAGTCTGAATTGGAAGGGTTCTAAAAATATAACGTACTTCTACTTCCATTCAAAGTTTGAACTCAGAGACTCTTCAGAACACAGTGTCAGAATTGGAAGCATTCTAATAACATGGAATGATTTTAAGAACATAGAAAGCTTCTAAGCCCATATAATATGAGAGCAGAAAGAAACTTTAGAACACTGAATGTAAGAATTGGAAGTGTTTTAATGACATGAAATATTTGTAAGACCATAGAATATAAGAAATCAAGAACCATTAGAACAATCAAAGTCAGAATTGGAAGGGTTCTAAGAACAAAGAGTGCTTCTCAGGCCATTGAATGTCAGAAGTGAAAGAAACTTTAGAACACAGAAAGCAGAGTTGATAGTGGTCTGAAAAAAGACTATGTATCTAAGGCCATGGAATGTGTGACCTGAAAGAACTTTTAGAGGACTGAAATTCAGAATTGGAAGGATTCTGAGAACAAAGAAAGCTTCTAAGGCCATAGAATGTCAGAAGTGAAAGAAACTTTAGAACGCTGAGAGTCAGAATTGAAAGACTTCTATGAACATAGAATAAATCTCGGAAAATAGAATGTCAGGACTGGAAAACCTTTAGAACAAGGAAGGTCAGAGTTAGAAGGGTTCTACGGAAATAGAACAATTCTCTGTACATAGAATGTTTCTAAAACCATATAATATGAGAAGTCACAGCACATATGGAACCCAAAAAGTCTGAATTGGAACGGTTCTAAAAATATAAGGTACTTCTCCTTCCATTCAAAGTTTGAACTGAGAGACTCTTTAGAACACAGAGTCAGAATTGGAAGCATTCTAATAACATGGAATGATTTTAAGAACATAGAATGCTTCTACGCCCATATAATATGAGAACGGAAAGAACCTTTAGAACACTGAATGTAAGAATTGGAAGTGTTCTAATGACATGAAATGTTTGTAAGACCATAGAATATAAGAAATCAAGAACCATTAGAACACTCAAAGTCAGAATTGGAAGGGTTCTAAGAACAGAGAATGCTTCTAAGGCTGTAGAATGTCAGAAGTGAAAGAAACTTTAGAACACTGAAAGTCAGAGTTGATAGTGGTCTGAAAACAGAGTATATATCTAAGGCCATGTAATGTGTGACCTGAAAGAAATTTTAGAGGACTGAAATTCAGAATTGGAAGGGTTCTCAGAACCAAGAAAGCTTCTAAGGCCATAGAACTTCAGAGGTGAAACAAAGTTTAGAACACTGAAAGTCAAAATTGGAAGGCTTCTATGAAAATAGAATACTTCCAGGAAAATAGAATGTCAGGACTGGAAAACGTTTAGAACTAGGAAAGTCAGAGTTTGAAGAGTTCTACAGAAAGAGAACAATTCTCTGTACATAGAATGTTTCTAAAACCATGTAATATGAGAAGTCAGAGCACATTTGGAACACTGAAAGTCTGATTTGGAAGAGTTCTAAAAATATAATGTACTTCTACTTCCATTCAAAGTTTGAACTCAGGGACTCTTTAGAACACAGAGTCAGAATTGGAAGCATTCTAATAACAAAGAATGATTTTAAGAACATAGAATGCTTCTAAGCGCATATAATAAGAGAACAGAAAGAAACTTTAGAACACTGAATGTAAGAATTGGAAGTGTTCTAATGACATGAAATATTTGTAAGACCATAGAATATAAGAAATCAAGAAGCATTAGAACACTCAAAGTCAGAATTGGAAGCGTTCTAAGAACAGAGAATGCTTCTAAGGCCATAGAATGTCAGAAGTGAAAGACACTTTAGAACACTGAAAGTCAGAGTAGATAGTGGTCTGAAAACAAAGTATATATCTAAGGCCATGGAATGTGTGACCTGAAGGAAATTTTAGAGGACTGAAATTCAGAATTGGAAGGGTTCTCAGAAGAAAGAAAGCTTCTAAGGCCATAGAATGTCAGAAGTGAAAGAAACTTTAGAACACTGAGAGTCAGAATTGAAAGACTTCTATGAACATAGAATACATATCGGAAAATAGATTGTCAGGACTGGAATACCTTTAGAACAAGGAAAGTCAGAGTTGGAAGGGTTCTACGGAAATAGAACAATTCTCTGTACATAGAATGTTTCTAAAACCATATAATATGAGAAGTCAGAGCACATATGGAACCCTGAAAGTCTGAATTGGAAGGGTTCTAAAAATATAAGGTACTTCTACTTCCATTCAAAGTTTAAACTCAGAGACTCTTCAGAACACAGAGTCAGAATTGGAAGCATTCTAATGACATGGAATGATTTTCAGAACATAGAATGCTTCTAAGCCCATATAATATGAGAAAGGAAAGAACCTTTAGAACACTGAATGTAAGAATTGGAAGTTTTCTATTGACATAAAATGTAAGACCATAGAATATAAGAAATCAAGAACCATTAGAACACTCAAAGTCAGAATTGGAAGGGTTCTAAGAACAAAGAATGCTTCTAAGGCCATGGAATGTCAGAAGTGAAAGAAACCTTAGAACACTGTAAGTCAGAGTTGATAGTGGTCTGAAAACAGAGTATATATCTAAGGTCATGTAATGTGTGACCTGAAAGTAATTTTACAGAACTGAAATTCAGAATTGGAAGGGTTCTCAGAACAAAGAAAGCTTCTAAGGCCATAGAATATCAGAAGTAAAAGAAACTTTAGAACACTGAGAGTCAGAATTGAAAGACTTCTATGAACATAGAATACATCTCGGAAAATAGATTGTCAGGACTGGAAAACCTTTAGAACAAGGAAAGTCAGAGTTGGAAGGGTTCTACGGAAATAGAAAAATTCTCTGTACATAGAATGTTTCTAACACGATATAATATGAGAAGTCAGAGCACATTTGGAACACTGAAAGTCTGAATTGGAAGGATTCTAAAAATGTTAGGTACTTCTACTTCCATTCAAAGTTTGAACTCAGACACTCTTTAGAACACAGAGTCAGAATTGGAAGCATTCTAATAACATGGAATGATTTTAAGAACATAGAATGCTTCTAAGCCCATATAATATGAGAGCAGAAAGAAACTTTAGAACACTGAATGTAAGAATGGGAAGTGTTCTAATGACATGAAATGTTTGTAAGACCATAGAATATAAGAAATCAAGAACCATTAGAACTCTCAAAGTCAGAATTGGAAGGGTTCTAAGAACAGAGAATGCTTCTCAGGGCTTGGAATGTCAGAAGTGAAAGAAACTTTAGAACACTGAAAGGGAGAGTTGATTGTGGTCTGAAAACCGAGTATGTATCTAAGGCCATGGAATGTGTGACCTGAATGAACGTTTAGAGGACTGAAATTCAGAATTGGAAGGATTCTCAGAACAAAGAAAACTTTTAAGTCCATAGAAATTCAGAAGTGAAACAAACTTTAGAACACTGAAAGTCAGAATTGTAAGGCTTCTATGAACATAGCATACTTCCAGGAAAATAGAATGTCAGGACTGGAAAACCTTTAGAACTAGGAAAGTCAGAGTTGGAAGAGTTCTACAGAAAGAGAACAATTCTCTGTACATAGAATGTTTCTAAAACCATGTAATATGAGAAATCAGAGCACATTTGGAACACTGAAAGTCTGAATTGGAAGGGTTCTAAAATTATAAGGTACTTCTACTTCCATTGAAAGTTTGAACTCAGAGACTCTTTACAACACAGAGTTAGAAGTGGAAGCATTCTAATAACAAAGAATGATTTTAAGAAAATACAATGATTCTAAGCCCATATAATATGAGAGCAGAAAGAAACTTTAGAACACTGAATGTATGAATTGGAAGTGTCCTAATGCCATAAAATGTTTGTAAGACCATAGAATATAAGAAATCAAGAACCATTAGAACACTCAAAGTCAGAATTGGAAGGGTTCTAAGAACAGAGAATGCTTCTAAGGCCATAGAAAGTCGAAGTGAACGAAACTTTAGAATACTGAATGTCAGAGTTGATAGTGGTCTGAAAATATAGTATGTATCTATGACCATGTAATGTGTGACCTGAAAGATATTTTAGAGGACTGAAATTCAGAATTGGAAGGGTTCTCAGAAGAAAGAAAGCTTCTAAGGCCATAGAATGTCAGAAGTGAAAGAAGCTTTAGAACACTGAGAGTCAGAATTGGAAGGCTTCTATGAACATAGAATACATCTCGGAAAATAGATTGTCAGGACTGGAAAACCTTTAGAACAAGGAAAGTCAGAGTTGGAAGGGTTCTACGGAAATAGAACAATTCTCTGTACATATAATGTTTCTAAAACCATGTAATATGAGAAGTCAGAGCACATTTGGAACACTGAAAGTCTGATTTGGAAGGGTTCTAAAAATATAAGGTACTTTTACTTCCGTTCAAAGTTCGAACTCAGAGACTCTTTAGAACACAGAGTCAGAATTGGAAGCATTCTAATAACATAGAATGATTTTAAGAACATAGAATGCTTCTAAGCGCATATAATAAGAGAACAGTAAGAAACTTTAGAACACTGAATGTAAGAATTGGAAGTGTTCTAATGACATGAAATGTTTGTAAGACCATAGAATATAAGAAATCAAGAACCATTAGAACACTCAAAGTCAGAATTAGAAGGGTTCTAAGAACAGAGAATGCTTCTCAGGGCATGGAATGTCAGAAGTGAAAGAAACTTTAGAACACTGAAAGTCAGAGTTGATAGTGGTCCAAAAACAGAGTATATATCTAAGGCCATGTAATGTGTGACCTGAAAGATATTTTAGAGGACTGAAATTCAGAATTGGAAGGGTTCTCAGAAGAACGAAAGCTTCTAAGGCCATAGAATGTCAGAAGTGAAAGAAGCTTTAGAACACTGAAAGTCAGAATTGGAAGGCTTCTATGAACATAGAATACATCTCTGAAAATAGATTGTCAGGACTGGAAAACCTTTAGAACAAGGAAAGTCAGAGTTGGAAGGATTCTATGGAAATAGAACAATTCTCTGTACATAGAATGTTTCTAAAACCATATAATATGAGAAGTCAGAGCAAATTTGGAACCCTGAAACTCTGGACTGGAAGATTTCTAAAAATATAAGGTACTTCTACTTCCATTGAAAGTTTGAACTCAGTCACGCTTTAGAACACAGAGTCATAATTGGAAGCACTCTAATAACATGGAATGATTTTAAGAACATAGAATGCTTCTAAGCCCATATAATATGAGAGGGGAAAGAACCTTTAGAACACTGAATGTAAGAATTGGAAGTGTTCTAATGAGAAGACATGTTCGTAAGACCATAGAATATAAGAAATCAAGAACCATTAGAACACTCAAAGTCAGAATTGGAAGGGTTCTAAGAACAGAGAATGCTTCTAAGCCCATGGAATTTCAGAAGTGAAAGAAACTTTAGAACACTGAAATTCAGAGTTCATAGTGGTCTGAAAACAGAGTATGTATCTAAGGCCATGTAATGTGTGACCTGAAAGAAATTTAGAGGACTGAAATTCAGAATTGGAAGGTTTCTCAGAAGAAAGAAAGCTTCTAAGGCTATAGAATGTCAGAAGTGAAAGAAACTTTAGAACACTGA
This sequence comes from Monodelphis domestica, assembly GCF_027887165.1. Taxonomy (NCBI): domain Eukaryota; kingdom Metazoa; phylum Chordata; class Mammalia; order Didelphimorphia; family Didelphidae; genus Monodelphis; species Monodelphis domestica. Next base: position 17,628,458 of record NC_077235.1, on the reverse strand, counting down.
GAGTCAGAATTGAAAGACTTCTATGAACATAGAATACATCTCGGAAAATAGATTGTCAGGACTGGAAAACCTTTAGAACAAGGAAAGTCAGAGTTGGAAGGGTTCTACGGAAATAGAACAATTCTCTGTACATAGAATGTTTCTAACACGATATAATATAAGAAGTCAGAGCACATATGGAACCCTGAAAGTCTGAATTGGAAGGGTTCTAAAAATATAATGTACTTCTACTTGCATTCAAAGTTTGAACTCAGACACTCTTTAGAACACAGAGTCAGAATTGGAAGCATTCTAATAACATGGAATGATTTTAAGAACATAGAATGCTTCTAAGCCCATATAATATGAGACAGGAAAGAACCTTTAGAACACTGAATGTAAGAATTGGAAGTGTTCTAATGACATAAAATGTTTGTAAGACCATAGAATATAAGAAATCAAGAACCATTAGAACACTCAAAGTCAGAATTGGAAGGGTTCTAAGAACAAAGAATGCTTCAAAGGCCATGGAATGTCAGAAGTGAAAGAAACTTTAGAACACTGACAGTCAGAGTTGATAGTGGTCTGAAAACAGAGTATATATCTAAGGCCATGGAATGTGTGACCTGAAAGAACTTTTAGAGGACTGAAATTCAGAACTAGAAGGATTCTCAGAACAAAGAAAACTTCTAAGGCCATAGTACTTCAGAAGTGTAACAAACTTTAGAACGCTGAAAGTCAGAATTGGAAGGCTTCTATGAACATAGAATACTTCCAGGAAAATAGAATGTCAGGACTGGAAAACCTTTAGAACTAGGAAAGTCAGAGTTGGAAGAGTTCTACAGAAAGAGAACAATTCTCTGTACATAGAATGTTTCTAAAACCATGTAATATGTGAAGTCAGAGCACATTTGGAACACTGAAACTCTGATTTGGAAGGGTTCTAAAAATATAATGTACTTCTACTTCCATTCAAAGTTTGAACTCAGAGACTGTTCAGAACACAGAGTCAGAATTGGAAGCATTCTAATAACATGGAATGATTGTAAGAACAAAGAATGCTTCTAAGCACATATAATAAGAGAACAGAAAGAAACTTTAGAACACTGAATGTAAGAATTGGAAGTGTTCTAATGACATGAAATGTTTGTAAGACCATAGAATATAAGAAATTAAGAACCATTAGAACACTCAAAGTCAGAATTGGAAGGGTTCTAAGAACAGAGAATGCTTCTAAGCCCATGGAATTTCAGAAGTGAAAGAAACTTTAGAACACTGAAAGTCAGAGTTGATAGTGGTCTGAAAACAGAGTATGTATCTAAGGCCATGTAATGTGTGACCTGAAAGAAATTTAGAGGACTGAAATTCAGAATTGGAAGGTTTCTCAGAAGAAAGAAAGCTTCTAAGGCTATAGAATGTCAGAAGTGAAAGAAACTTTAGAACACTGAGAGTCAGAATTGAAAGACTTCTATGAACATAGAATACATCTCGGAAAATAGATTGTCAGGACTGGAAAACCTTTAGAACAAGGAAAGTCAGAGTTGGAAGGGTTCTACGGAAATAGAACAATTCTCTGTACATAGAATGTTTCTAACACGATATAATATGAGAAGTCAGAGCACATATGGAACCCTGAAAGTCTGAATTGGAAGGGTTCTAAAAATATAATGTACTTCTACTTGCATTCAAAGTTTGAACTCAGACACTCTTTAGAACACAGAGTCAGAATTGGAAGCATTCTAATAACATGGAATGATTTTAAGAACATAGAATGCTTCTAAGCCCATTTAATATGAGACAGGAAAGAACCTTTAGAACACTGAATGTAAGAATTGGAAGTGTTCTAATGACATAAAATGTTTGTAAGACCATAGAATATAAGAAATCAAGAACCATTAGAACACTCAAAGTCAGAATTGGAAGGGTTCTAAGAACAAAGAATGCTTCTAAGGCCATGGAATGTCAGAAGTGAAAGAAACCTTAGAACACTGTAAGTCAGAGTTGATAGTGGTCTGAAAACAGAGTATATATCTAAGGTCATGTAATGTGTGACCTGAAAGTAATTTTACAGAACTGAAATTCAGAATTGGAAGGGTACTCAGAACAAAGAAAGCTTCTAAGGCCATAGAATATCAGAAGTAAAAGAAACTTTAGAACACTGAGAGTCAGAATTGAAAGACTTCTATGAGCATAGAATACATCTCGGAAAAGAGATTGTCAGGACTGGAAAACTTTTAGAACAAGGAAAGTCAGAGTTGGAAGGATTCAATGGAAAGAGAACAATTCTCTGTACATAGAATATTTCTAAAACCATATAATATAAGAAGTCAGAGCACATTGGGAACCCTGAAAGTCTGAATTGGGAGGATTCTAAAAACATAAGGTACTTCTACTTTTATTGAAAGTTTGAACTCAGACACTCATTAGAACACAGAGTCAGAATTGGAAGCATTCTAATAACATCGAATGCTTTTAAGAACATAGAATGCTTCTAAGCCCATATAATATGAGAGCAGAAAGAAACTTTAGAACACTGAATGTAAGAATTGGAAGTGTTCTAATGCCATGAAATGTTTGTAAGACCATAGAATATAAGAAATCAAGAACCATTAGAACACTCAAAGTCAGAATTGGAAGGGTTTTAAGAACAGAGAATCCTTCTCAGGGCATGGAATGTCAGAAGTGAAAGAAACTTTAGAACACTGAAAGGCAGAGTTGATAGTGGTCTGAAAATATAGTATGTATCTAAGGCCGTGGAATCTGTGACCTGAAAGAACGTTTAGAGGACTGAAATTCAGAATTGGAAGGATTCTCAGAACAAAGAAAGCTTCTAAAGCCATAGAACTTCAGAAGTGAAACAAACTTTAGAACACTGAAAGTCAGAGTTGATAGTGGTCTGAAAACAGAGTATATATCTAAGGCCATGTAATGTGTGACCTGAAAGAAATTTTAGACACCCTTTTGACACCCTTTAGAATACAGAGTCAGAATTGGAAGCATATAATATGAAAGTCTGAATTGGAAGAATTCTAAAAATATAAGGTACTTCTACTTCCATTCAAAGTTTGAACTCAGAGACTATTTAGAACACAGAGTAGGAATTGGAAGCATTCTAATAACATGGAATGATTTTAAGAATATAGAATGCTTCTAAGCCCATATAATATGAGAGCAGAAAAAAACTTTAGAACACTGAATGTAAGAATTGGAAGTGTTCTAATGATATGAAATGTTTGTAAGACCATAGAATATAAGAAATCAAGAACCATTAGAACACTCAAAGTCAGAATTAGAAGGGTTCTAAGAACAGAGAATGCTTCAAAGCCCATGGAATTTTAGAAGTGAAAGAAACTTTAGAACACTGAAAGTCAGAGTTGATAGTGGTCTGAAAACAGAGTATGTATCTAAGGCCATGTAATGTGTGACCTGAAGGAAATTTTAGAGGACTGAAATTCAGAATTGGAAGGGTTCTCAGAACAAAGAAAGCTTCTAAGGCCATAGAATGTCAGAAGTGAAAGAAACTTTAGAACACTGAGAGTCAGAATTGAAAGACTTCTAGGAACATAGAATACATCTCAGAAAAAATAGATTGTCAGGACTGGAAAACCTTCAGAACAAGGAAAGTCAGAGTTGGAAGGGTTCTACGGAAATAGAACAATTCTCTGTACATAGAATGTTTCTAAAACCATATAATATGAGAAGTCAGAGCACATTTGGATCCCTGAAAGTCTGAATTGGAAGGATTCTAAAAATATAAGGTACTTCTACTTCCATTGAAAGTTTGAACTCAGAGACTCTTTAGAACACAGAGTCAGAATTGGAAGCATTCTAATAACATGGAATGATTTTAAGAACATACAATGATTCTAAGCCCATATAATATGAGAGCAGAAAGAAACTTTAGAACACTGAATGTAAGAATTGGAAGTGTTCTAATGACATGAAATGTTTCTAAGACCATAGAATATAAGAAATCAAGAACCATTAGAACACTCAAAGTCAGAATTGGAAGGGTTATAAGAACAGAGAATGCTTCTCAGGGCATGGAAAGTCAGAAGTGAAAGAAACTTTAGAACACTGAAAGGCAGAGTGGATAGTGGTCTGAAAACAGAGTATATATCTAAGGCCATGTAATGTGTGACCTGAAAGAAATTTTATACGACCGAAATTCAGAATTGAAAGGGTTCTGAGAACAAAGAAAGCTTCTAAGGCCATAGAATGTCAGAAGTGAAAGAAATTTAGAACACTGAGAGTCAGAATTGGAAGGCTTCTATGAACATAGAATACATCTCGAAAAATAGATTGTCCGGACTGGAAAACCTTCAGAACAAGGAAAGTCAGATTTGGAAGGGTTCTACGGAAATAGAACAATTCTCTGTACATAGAATGTTTCTAAAACCATATAATATGAGAAGTCAGAGCACATATGGATCGCTGAAATTCTGAATTGGAAGGGTTCTAAAATTATGAGGTACTTCTACTTCCATTGAAAGTTTGAACTCAGAGACTCTTTAGAACACAGAGTCAGAATTGGAAGCATTCTAATAACAAAGAATGATTTTAAGAACATAGAATGCTTCTAAGCGTATATAATAAGAGAATACAAAGAAATTTTAGAACACTGAATGTAAGAATTGGAAGTATCCTAATGCCATAAAATGTTTGTAGGACCATAGCATATAAGAAATCAAGAACCATTAGAACACTCAAAGTCAGAATTGGAAGGGTTCTAAGAACAGAAAATGCTTCTAAGGCCATAGAAAGTCGAAGTGAACGAATCTTTAGAATACTGAATGTCAGAGTTGATAGTGGTCTGAAAATATAGTATGTATCTATGACCATGTAATGTGTGACCTGAAAGAAATTTTAGAGGACTGAAATTCAGAATTGGAAGGGTTCTCAGAAGAAAGAAAGCTTCTAAGGCCATAGAATGTCGGAAGTGAAGGAAGCTTTAGAACACTGAGAGTCAGAATTGAAAGACTTCTAGGAACATAGAATACATCTCGGAAAATAGATTGTCAGGACTGGAAAACCTTTAGAAGAAGGAAAGTCAGAGTTGGAAGGGTTCTACGGAAATAGAACAATTCTCTCTACATAGAATGTTTCTAAAACCATGTAATATGAGAAGTCAGAGCACTTTTGGAACACTGAAACTCTGATTTGGAAGGGTTGTAAAAATATAATGTACTTCTACTTCCATTCAAAGTTTGAACTCAGAGACTCTTTAGAACACAGAGTCAGAATTGGAAGCATTCTAATAACATGGAATGATTTTAAGAACATAGAATGATTCTAAGCCCATATAATATCAGAGCAGAAAGAAACTTTAGAACACTGAATGTAAGAATTGGAAGTGTTCTAATGACATGAAATGTTTGTAAGACCATAGAATATAAGAAACCAAGAATCATTAGAACACTCAAAGTCAGAATTGGAAGGGTTCTAAGAGCTGAGAATGCTTCTCAGGGCATGGAATGTCAGAAGTGAAAGAAACTTTAGAACACTGAAAGTCAGAGCTGATAGTGGTCTGAAAAAAGAGTATATATCTAAGGCCATGTAATGTGTGACCTGAAGGAAATTTTAGAGGACTGAAATTCAGAATTGGAAGGGTTCTCAGAAGAAAGAAAGCTTCTAAGGCCATAGAATGTCAGAAGTGAAAGAAACTTTAGAACACTGAGAGTCAGAATTGGAAGGCTTCTATGAACATAGAATACATCTCGGAAAATAGATTGTCAGGACTGGAAAACCTTCAGAACAAGGAAAGTCAGAGTTGTACGGGTTCTACGGAAATAGAACAATTCTCTGTACATAGAATGTTTCTAAAACCATATAATATGAGAAGTCAGAGCACATATGGAACCCTGAAAGTCTGAATTGGAAGGGTTCTAAAAATATAAGGTACTTCTACTTCCATTGAAAGTTTGAACTCAGAGACTCTTCAGAACACAGAGTCAGAATTGGAAGCATTCTAATAACATGGAATGATTTTAAGAACATAGAATGATTCTAAGCCCATATAATATGAGAGCGGAAAGAAACTATAGAACACGGAATGTAAGAATTGGAAGTGTTCTAATGACATGAAATGTTTGTAAGACCATAGAATATAAGAAATCAAGAACCATTAGAACACTCAAAGTCAGAATTGGAAGGGTTCTAAGAACAGAGAATGCTTCTAAGGCCATAGAATGTCAGAAGTGAAATAAATTTAGAACAGTGAGAGTCAGAATTGGAAGGCTTCTATGAACATAGAATACATCTCGGAAAATAGATTGTCAGGACTAGAAAACCTTCAGAACAAGGAAAGTCAGAGTTGGAAGGGTTCTACGGAATAGAACAATTCTCTGTACATAGAATGTTTCTAAAACCATATAATATGAGAAGTCAGAGCACATATGGAACCCTGAAAGTCAGAATTGGAAGGGTTCTAAAAATATAATGTACTTCTACTTCCATTGAAAGTTTGAATTCAGAGACTCTTTAGAACACAGAGTCAGATTTGGAAGCATTCTAATAACATGGAATGATTTTAAGAACATAGAATGATTCTAAGCCCATATAATATGGGAGCGGAAAGAAACTTTAGAACACGGAATGTAAGAATTGGAAGTGTTCTAATGACATGAAATGTTTGTAAGACCATAGAATATAAGAAATCAAGAACCATTAGAACACTCAAAGTCAGAATTGGAAGGGTTCTAAGAACAGAGAATGCTTTAAAGCCCATGGAATTTCAGAAGTGAAAGAAACTTTAGAACACTGAAAGTCAGAGTTGATAGTGGTCTGAAAACAGAGTATGTATCTAAGGCCAAGTAATGTGTGACCTGAAGGAAATTTTAGAGGACTGAAATTCAGAATTGGAAGGGTTCTCAGAAGAAAGAAAGCTTCTAAGGCCATAGAATGTCAGAAGTGAAAGAAACTTTAGAACACTGAGAGTCAGAATTGAAAGACTTCTAGGAACATAGAATACATCTCAGAAAAAATAGATTGTCGGCACTGGAATACCTTCAGAACAAGGAAAGTCAGAGTTGGAAGAGTTCTACGGAAATAGAACAATTCTCTGTTCATAGAATGTTTCTAAAACCATATAATATGAGAAGTCAGAGCACATTTGGAACCCTGAAAGTCTGAATTGGAAGTGTTCTAAAAATATAAGGTACTTTTACTTCCATTGAAAGTTTGAACTCAGAGACTCTTTAGAACACAGAGTCAGAATTGGAAGCATTCTAATAACATGGAATGATTTTAAGAACATAGAATGCTTCTAAGAGCATATAATAAGAGAACAGTAAGAAACTTTAGAACACTGAATGTAAGAATTGGAAGTGTTCTAATGACATGAAATGTTTCTAAGACCATAGAATATAAGAAATCAAGAACCATTAAAACACTCAAAGTCAGAGTTGGAAGGGTTCTAAGAAAAAAGAGAATGCTTCTCAGGGCATGGAATGTCAGAAGTGAAAGAAACTTTAGAACACTGAAAGGCAGAGTTGATAGTGGTCTGAAAACAGAGTATATATCTAAGGCCATGTAATGTGTGACCTGAAAGAAATTTTATACGACCGAAATTCAGAATTGAAAGGGTTTTGAGAACAAAGAAAGCTTCTAAGGCCATAGAATGTCAGAAGTGAAAGAAATTTAGAACACTGAGAGTCAGAATTGGAAGGCTTCTATGAACATAGAATACATCTCGGAAAATAGATTGTCCGGACTGGAAAACCTTCAGAACAAGGAAAGTCAGATTTGGAAGGGTTCTACGGAAATAGAACAATTCTCTGTACATAGAATGTTTCTAAAACCATATAATATGAGAAGTCAGAGCACATATGGAACCCTGAAATTCTGAATTGGAAGGGTTCTAAAATTATAAGGTACTTCTACTTCCATTGAAAGTTTGAACTCAGAGACTCTTTAGAACACAGAGTCAGAATTGGAAGCATTCTAATAACAAAGAATGATTTTAAGAACATAGAATGCTTCTAAGCGTATATAATAAGAGAATACAAAGAAATTTTAGAACACTGAATGTAAGAATTGGAAGTATCCTAATGCCATAAAATGTTTGTAGGACCATAGAATATAAGAAATCAAGAACCATTAGAACTCTCAAAGTCAGAATTGGAAGGGTTCTAAGAACAGAAAATGCTTCTAAGGCCATAGAAAGTCGAAGTGAACGAATCTTTAGAATACTGAATGTCAGAGTTGATAGTGGTCTGAAAATATAGTATGTATCTATGACCATGTAATGTGTGACCTGAAAGAAATTTTAGAGGACTGAAATTCAGAATTGGAAGGGTTCTCAGAAGAAAGAAAGCTTCTAAGGCCATAGAATGTCGGAAGTGAAGGAAGCTTTAGAACACTGAGAGTCAGAATTGGAAGGCTTCTATGAACATAGAATACATCTCGGAAAATAGATTGTCAGGACTGGAAAACCTTTAAAACAAGGAAAGTCAGAGTTGGAAGGGTTCTACGGAAATAGAACAATTCTCTCTACATAGAATGTTTCTAAAACCATGTAATATGAGAAGGCAGAGCACATTTGGAACACTGAAACTCTGATTAGGAAGGGTTCTAAAAATATAATGTACTTCTACTTCCATTCAAAGTTTGAACTCAGAGACTCTTTAGAACACAGAGTCAGAATTGGAAGCATTCTAATAACATGGAATGATTTTAAGAACATAGAATGATTCTAAGCCCATATAATATGAGAGCAGAAAGAAACTTTAGAACACTGAATGTAAGAATTGGAAGTCTTCTAATGACATAAAATGTTTGTAAGACCATAGAATATAAGAAATCAAGAACCGTTAGAACACTCAATGTTAGAATTGGAAGGGTTCTAAGAACAGAGAATGCTTCTCAGGGCATGGAATGTCAGAAGTGAAAGTAACTTTAGAACACTGAAAGTCAGAGTTGATAGTGGTCTGAAAACAGAGTATATATCTAAGGCCATGTAATGTGTGACCTGAAGGAAATTTTAGAGGACTGAAATTCAGAATTGGAAGGGTTCTCAGAAGAAAGAAAGCTTCTAAGGCCATAGAATGTCGGAAGTGAAAGAAGCTTTAGAACACTGAGAGTCAGAATTGAAAGACTTCTATGAACATAGAATACATCTCGGAAAATAGATTGTCAGGACTGGAAAACCTTTAGAACAAGGAAAGTCAGAGTTGGAAGGGTTCTACGGAAATAGAACAATTCTCTGTTCATAGAATGTTTCTAAAACCATGTAATATGAGAAGTCAGAGCACATTTGGAACCCTGAAAGTCTGAATTGGAAGTGTTCTAAAAATATAAGGTACTTCTACTTCCATTGAAAGTTTGAACTCAGAGACTCTTTAGAACACAGAGTCAGAATTGGAAGCATTCTAATAACATGGAATGATTTTAAGAACATAGAATGCTTCTAAGCCCATATAATATGAGAGCAGAAAGAAACCTTAGAACACTGAATGTAAGAATTGGAAGTGTTCTAATGACATGAAATGTTTCTAAGACCATAGAATATAAGAAATCAAGAACCATTAGAACACTCAAAGTCAGAGTTGGAAGGGTTCTAAGAACAGAGAATGCTTCTCAGGGCATGGAATGTCAGAAGTGAAAGAAACTTTAGAACACTGAAAGTCAGAGTTGATAGTGGTCTGAAAACAGAGTATATATCTAAGGCCATGTAATGTGTGACCTGAAAGAAATTTTATACGACCGAAATTCAGAATTGAAAGGGTTTTGGGAACAAAGAAACCTTCTAAGGCCATAGAATGTCAGAAGTGAAAGAAATTTAGAACACTGAGAGTCAGAAGTGGAAGGCTTCTATGAACATAGAATACATCTCGGAAAATAGATTGTCCGGACTGGAAAACCTTCAGAACAAGGAAAGTCAGATTTGGAAGGGTTCTACGGAAATAGAACAATTCTCTGTACATAGAATGTTTCTAAAACCATATAATATGAGAAGCCAGAGCACATATGGAACCCTGAAATTCTTAATTGGAAGGGTTCTAAAATTATAAGGTACTTCTACTTCCATTGAAAGTTTGAACTCAGAGACTCTTTAGAACACAGAGTCAGAATTCGAAGCATTCTAATAACAAAGAATGATTTTAAGAACATAGAATGCTTCTAAGCGTATATAATAAGAGAATACAAAGAAATTTTAGAACACTGAATGTAAGAATTGGAAGTATCCTAATGCCATAAAATGTTTCTAGGACCATAGAATATAAGAAATCAAGAACCATTAGAACACTCAAAGTCAGAATTGGAAGGGTTCTAAGAACAGAGAATGCTTCTAAGGCCATAGAAAGTCGAAGTGAACGAATCTTTAGAATACTGAATGTCAGAGTTGATAGTGGTCTGAAAATATAGTATGTATCTATGACCATGTAATGTGTGACCTGAAAGAAATTTTAGAGGACTGAAATGCAGAATTGGAAGGATTCTCAGAAGAAAGAAACCTTCTAAGGCCATAGAATGTCGGAAGTGAAGGAAGCTTTAGAACACTGAGAGTCAGAATTGGAAGGCTTCTATGAACATAGAATACATCTCGGAAAATAGATTGTCAGGACTGGAAAACCTTTAGAACAAGGAAAGTCAGAGTTGGAAGGGTTCTACGGAAATAGAACAATTCTCTTTACATAGAATGTTTCTAAAACCATGTAATATGAGAAGTCAGAGCACATTTGGAACACTGAAACTCTGATTAGGAAGGGTTCTAAAAATATAATGTACTTCTACTTCCATTCAAAGTTTGAACTCAGAGACTCTTTAGAACACAGAGTCAGAATTGGAAGCATTCTAATAACATGGAATGATTTTAAGAACATAGAATGATTCTAAGCCCATATAATATGAGAGCAGAAAGAAACTTTAGAACACTGAATGTAAGAATTGGAAGTGTTCTAATGACATAAAATGTTTGTAAGGACATAGAATATAAGAAATCAAGAACGATTAGGACACTCAAAGTGAGAATTGGAAGGGTTCTAAGAACAGAGAATGCTTCTAAGGCCATAGAATGTCAGAACTGAAAGAAACTTTAGAACACTGAAAGGCAGAGTTGATTGTGGTCTGAAAACCGAGTATGTATCTAAGGCCATGGAATGTGTGACCTGAATGAACGTTTAGAGGACTGAAATTCAGAATTGGAAGGATTCTCAGAACAAAGAAAGCTTCTAAAGCCATAGAATTTCAGAAGTGAAACAAACTTTAGAACACTGAAAGTCAGAATTGGAAGGCTTCTATGAACATAGAATACATCTCGGAAAATAGATTGTCAGGACTGGAAAACCTTCAGAACAATGAAAGTCAGAGTTGTACGGGTTCTACGGAAATAGAACAATTCTCTGTACATAGAATGTTTCTAAAACCATATAATATGAGAAGTCAGAGCACATATGGAACCCTGAAAGTCAGAATTGGAAGGGTTCTAAAAATATAATGTACTTCTACTTCCATTGAAAGTTTGAATTCAGAGACTCTTTAGAACACAGAGTCAGATTTGGAAGCATTCTAATAACATGGAATGATTTTAAGAACATAGAATGCTTCTAAGCCCATATAATATGAGAGCAGAAAGAAACTTTAGAACACGGAATGTAAGAATTGGAAGTGTTCTAATGACATGAAATGTTTGTAAGACCATAGAATATAAGAAATCAAGAACCATTAGAACACTCAAAGTCAGAATTGGAAGGGTTCTAAGAACAGAGAATGCTTCAAAGCCCATGGAATTTCAGAAGTGAAAGAAACTTTAGAACACTGAAAGTCAGAGTTGATAGTGGTCTGAAAACAGAGTATGTATCTAAGGCCAAGTAATGTGTGACCTGAAGGAAATTTTAGAGGACTGAAATTCAGAATTGGAAGGGTTCTCAGAAGAAAGAAAGCTTCTAAGGCCATAGAATGTCAGAAGTGAAAGAAACTTTAGAACACTGAGAGTCAGAATTGAAAGACTTTTATGAACATAGAATACATCTCGGAAAATAGATTGTCAGGACTGGAATACCTTTAGAACAAGGAAAGTCAGAGTTGGAAGTGTTCTACGGAAAAAGAACAATTCTCTGTTCATAGAATGTTTCTAAAACCATATAATATGAGATGTCAGAGCACATTTGGAACCCTGAAAGTCTGAATTGGAAGTGTTCTAAAAATATAAGGTACTTCTACTTCCATTGAAAGTTTGAACTCAGAGACTCTTTAGAACACAGAGTCAGAATTGGAAGCATTCTAATAACATGGAATGATTTTAAGAAGATAGAATGCTTCTAAGCCCATATAATATGAGAGCAGAAAGAAACTTTAGAACACTGAAAGGCAGAGTTGATTGTGGTCTGAAAACCGAGTATGTATCTAAGGCCATGGAATGTGTGACCTGAATGAACGTTTAGAGGACTGAAATTCAGAATTGGAAGGATTCTCAGAACAAAGAAAGCTTCTAAAGCCATAGAACTTCAGAAGTGAAACAAACTTTAGACCACTGAAAGTCAGAATTGGAAGGCTTCTATGAACATAGCATACTTCCAGGAAAATAGAATGTCAGGAGTGGAAAACCTTTAGAACTAGGAAAGTCAGAGTTGGAAGAGTTCTACAGAAAGAGAACAATTCTCTGTACATAGAATGTTTCTAAAACCATGTAATATGAGAAGTCAGAGCACATTTGGATCCCTGAAAGTCTGATTTGGAAGGGTTCTAAAAATATAATGTACTTCTACTTCCATTCAAAGTTTGAACTCAGAGACTCTTTAGAACACAGAGTCAGAATTGGAATCATTCTAATAACAAAGAATGATTTTAAGAACATAGAATGCTTCTAAGCGCATATAATAAGAGAACAGAAAGAAACTTTAGAACACTGAATGTAAGAATTGGAAGTGTTCTAATGACATAAAATGTTTGTAAGACCATAAAATATAAGAAATCAAGAACCATTAGAACACTCAAAGTCAGAATTGGAAGAGTTCTAAGAACAGAGAATGCTTCTAAGGCCATAGAATGTCAGAAGTGAAAGAAACTTTAGGACACTGAGAGTCAGAATTGAAAGACTTCTAGGAACATAGAATACATCTCAGAAAATAGATTGTCAGGACTGGAAAACCTTTAGAACAAGGAAAGTCAGAGTTGGAAGGGTTCTACGGAAATAGAACAATTCTCTGTGCATAGAATGTTTCTAAAACCATATAATATGAGAAGTCAGAGCACATTTGGAACCCTGAAAGTCTGAATTGGAAGGTTTCTAAAAATATAAGGTACTTCCACTTACAGCAAAGTTTGAACTCAGACACCCTTTAGAACACAGAGTCAGAATTGGAAGCATTCTAATAACATGGAATGATTTTAAGAACATAGAATGCTTCTAAGCCCATATAATATGAGAGCAGAAAGAAAATTTAGAACACTGAAGGTAAGAATTGGAAATGTTCTAATGACATGAAATGTTTGTAAGGACATAGAATATAAGAAATTAAGAACCATTAGAACACTCAAAGTGAGAATTGGAAGGGTTCTAAGCACAGAGAATGCTTCTAAGGCCATAGAATGTCAGAACTGAAAGAAACTTTAGAACACTGAAAGTCAGAGTTGATAGTGGTCTGAAAACAGAGTATATATCTAAGGCCATGTAATATGTGACCTGAAGGAAATTTTAGAGGACTGAAATTCAGAATTGGAATGGTTCTCAGAACAAAGAAAGCTTCTAAGGCCATAGAATGTCAGAAGTGAAAGAAACTTTAGAACACTGAGAGTCAGAATTGAAAGACTTCTATGAACATAGAATACATCTCGGAAAATAGATTGTCAGGACTGGAATACCTTTAGAACAAGGAAAGTCAGAGTTGGAAGGGTTCTACGGAAATAGAACAATTCTCTGTTCATAGAATGTTTCTAAAACCATATAATATGAGAAGTCAGAGCACATTTGGAACCCTGAAAGTCTGAATTGGAAGGATCTTAAAAATGTAAGGTACTTCTACTTTTATTGAAAGTTTGAACTCAGACACCCTTTAGAACACAGAGTCAGAATTGGAAGCATTCTAATAACATGGAATGATTTTAAGAACATAGAATGCTTCTAAGCCCATATAATATGAGAGCAGAAAGAAACTTTAGAACACTGAAGGTAAGAATTGGAAGTGTTCTAATGACATAAAATGTTTGTAAGGACATAGAATATATGAAATTAAGAACCATTAGAACACTCAAAGTGAGAATTGGAAGGGTTCTAAGAACAGAGAATGCTTCTCAGGTCATGGAATGTCAGAAGTGAAAGAAACTTTAGAACACTGAAAGTCAGAGTTGATAGTGGTCTGAAAACAGAGTATATATCTAAGGCCATGTAATGTGTGACCTGAAGGAAATTTTAGAGGACTGAAATTCAGAATTGGAATGGTTCTCAGAACAAAGAAAGCTTCTAAGGCCATAGAATGTCAGAAGTGAAAGAAACTTTAGAACACTGAGAATCAGAATTGAAAGACTTCTATGAACATAGAATACATCTCAGAAAATAGATTGTCAGGACTGGAATACCTTTAGAACAAGGAAAGTCAGAGTTGGAAGGGTTCTACGGAAATAGAACAATTCTCTGTACATAGAATGTTTCTAAAACCATATAATATGAGAAGACAGAGCACATTTTGAACACTGAAAGTCTGATTTGGAAGTGTTCTAAAAATATAATGTACTTCTACTTCCATTCAAAGTTTGAACTCAGAGACTCTTCAGAACACAGAGTCAGAAGTGGAAGCATTCTAATAACAAAGAATGATTTTAAGAACATAGAATGCTTCTAAGCGCATATAATAAGAGAACAGAAAGAAACTTTAGAACACTGAATGTAAGAATTGGAAGTGTTCTAATGACATGAAATGGAAGACCATAGAATATAAGAAATCAAGAACCATTAGAACACTCAAAGTCAGAATTGGAAAGGTTCTAAGCACAGAGAATGCTTCTAAGGCCATAGAATGTCAGAACTGAAAGAAACTTTAGAACACTGAAAGTCAGAGTTGATAGTGGTCTGAAAACAGAGTATATATCTAAGGCCATGTAATGTGTGACGTGAAAGAAATTTTATAGGACCGAAATTCAGAATTGAAAGGGTTCTGAGAACAAAGAAAGCTTCTAAGGCCATAGAATGTCAGAAGTGAAAGAAATTTAGAACACTGAGAGTCAGAATTGGAAGGCTTCTATGAACATAGAATACATCTCGGAAAATAGATTGTCAGGACTGGAAAACCTTCAGAACAAGGAAAGTCAGAGTTGGAAGGGTTCTACGGAAATAGAACAATTCTCTGTACATAGAATGTTTCTAAAACCATATAATATGAGAAGTCAGAGCACATTTGGAAACCTGAACGTCTGAATTGAAAGGATTCTAAAAATATAAGGAACTTCTACTTCCATTCAAAGTTTGAACTCAGACACTCTTTAGAACAGAGAGTCAGAATTGGAAGCATTCTAATAACAAAGAATGATTTTAAGAACATAGAATGCTTCTAAGAGCATATAATATGAGAACAGTAAGAAACTTTAGAACACTGAATGTAAGAATTGGAAGTGTTCTAATGACATGAAATGTTTGTAAGACCATAGAATATAAGAAATCAAGAACCATTAGAACACTCAAAGTCAGAATTGGAAGGGTTCTAAGAACAAAGAATGCTTCTCAGGGCATGGAATGTCAGAAGTGAAAGAAACTTTTGAACACTGAAAGGCAGAGTTGATAGTGGTCTGAAAACAGAGTATATATCTAAGGCCATGTAATGTGTGACGTGAAAGAAATTTTATAGGACCGAAATTCAGAATTGAAAGGGTTCTGAGAACAAAGAAAGCTTCTAAGGCCATAGAATGTCAGAAGTGAAAGAAATTTAGAACACTGAGAGTCAGAATTGGAAGGCTTCTATGAACATAGAATACATCTCGGAAAATAGATTGTCAGGACTGGAAAACCTTCAGAACAAGGAAAGTCAGAGTTGTACGGGTTCTACGGAAATAGAACAATTCTCTGTACATAGAATGTTTCTAAAACCATATAATATGAGAAGTCAGAGCACATATGGAACCCTGAAAGTCAGAATTGGAAGGGTTCTAAAATTATAATGTACTTCTACTTCCATTCAAAGTTTGAACTGAGAGACTCTTTAGAACACAGAGTCAGATTTGGAAGCATTCTAATAACATGGAATGATTTTAAGAACATAGAATGATTCTAAGCCCATATAATATGGGAGCGGAAAGAAACTTTAGAACACGGAATGTAAGAATTGGAAGTGTTCTAATGACATGAAATGTTTGTAAGACCATAGAATATAAGAAATCCAGAACCTTTAGAACACTCAAAGTCAGAATTGGAAGGGTTCTAAGAACAGAGAATGCTTCAAAGCCCATGGAATTTCAGAAGTGAAAGAAACTTTAGAACACTGAAAGTCAGAGTTGATAGTGGTCTGAAAACAAAGTATATATCTAAGGCCATGAATTGTGTGACCTGAAAGAAATTTTAGAGGACTGAAATTCAGAATTGGAAGGGTTCTCAGAACAAAGAAAGCTTCTAAGCCCATAGAATGTCAGAAGTAAAAGAAGCTTTAGAACACTGAGACTCAGAATTGAAAGACTTCTATGAACATAGAATACTTCCAGGAAAATAGATTGTCAGGACTAGAAAACCTTTAGAACAAGGAAAGTCAAAGTTGGAAGAGTTCTACAGAAAGAGAACAATTCTCTGTACATAGAATGTTTCTAAAACCATGTAATATGAGAAGTCAGAGCACATTTGGAACACTGAAAGTCTGAATTGGAAGGATTCTAAAAATATAAGGTACTTCTACTTCCATTCAAAGTTTGAACTCAGACACTCTTTAGAACACAGAGTCAGAATTGGAAGCATTCTAATAACATGGAATGATTTTAAGAACATAGAATGCTTCTAAGCGCATATAATAAGAGAACAGAAAGAAACTTTAGAACACTGAATGTAAGAATTGGAAGTGTTCTAATGACATAAAATGTTTGTAAGACCATAGAATATAAGAAATCAAGAACCATTAGAACACTCAAAGTCAGAATTGGAAGGGTTCTAAGAACAGAGAATGCTTCTAAGGCCATAGAATGTCAGAAGTGAAACAAACTTTAGAACACTGAAAGTCAGAGTTGATAGTGGTCTGAAAACAGAGTATATATCTAAGGCCATGTAATGTGTGACCTGAAAGAAATTTTAGACACCCTTTAGACACCCTTTAGAATACAGAGTCAGAATTGGAAGCATATACTATGAAAGTCTGAATTGGAAGAATTCTAAAAATATAAGGTACTTCTACTTCCATTCAAAGTTTGAACTCAGAGACTATTTAGAACACAGAGTAGGAATTGGAAGCATTCTAATAACATGGAATGATTTTAAGAATATAGAATGCTTCTAAGCCCATATAATATGAGAGCAGAAAAAAACTTTAGAACACTGAATGTAAGAATTGGAAGTGTTCTAATGACATGAAATGTTTGTAAGACCATAGAATATAAGAAATCAAGAACCATTAGAACACTCAAAGTCAGAATTAGAAGGGTTCTAAGAACAGAGAATGCTTCAAAGCCCATGGAATTTTAGAAGTGAAAGAAACTTTAGAACACTGAAAGTCAGAGTTGATAGTGGTCTGAAAACAGAGTATGTATCTAAGGCCATGTAATGTGTGACGTGAAAGAAATTTTATAGGACCGAAATTCAGAATTGAAAGGGTTCTGAGAACAAAGAAAGCTTCTAAGGCGATAAAATGTCAGAAGTGAAAGAAATTTAGAACACTGAGAGTCAGAATTGGAAGGCTTCTATGAACATAGAATACATCTCTGAAAATAGATTGTCAGGACTGGAAAACCTTCAGAACAAGGAAAGTCAGAGTTGTACGGGTTCTACGGAAATAGAACAATTCTCTGTACATAGAATGTTTCTAAAACCATATAATATGAGAAGTCAGAGCACATATGGAACCCTGAAAGTCTGAATTGGAAGGGTTCTAAAATTATAATGTACTTCTACTTCCATTCAAAGTTTGAACTGAGAAACTCTTTAGAACACAGAGTCAGATTTGGAAGCATTCTAATAACATGGAATGATTTTAAGAACATAGAATGATTCTAAGCCCATATAATATGGGAGCGGAAAGAAACTTTAGAACACGGAATGTAAGAATTGGAAGTGTTCTAATGACATGAAATGTTTGTAAGACCATAGAATATAAGAAATCAAGAACCTTTAGAACACTCAAAGTCAGAATTGGAAGGGTTCTAAGAACAGAGAATGCTTCTAAGGCTATGGAATTTCAGAAGTGAAAGAAACTTTAGAACACTGAAAGTCA
Source organism: Monodelphis domestica (assembly GCF_027887165.1). Lineage (NCBI taxonomy): Eukaryota > Metazoa > Chordata > Mammalia > Didelphimorphia > Didelphidae > Monodelphis > Monodelphis domestica. The sequence goes on along the minus strand of NC_077235.1, from coordinate 17,610,144 downwards.
GAGTTGATAGTGGTCTGAAAACAGAGTATGTTTCTAAGGCCATGTAATGTGTGACCTGAAGGAAATTTTAGAGGCCTGAAATTCAGAATTGGAAGGGTTCTCAGAAGAAAGAAAGCTTCTAAGGCCATAGAATGTCAGAAGTGAAAGAAATTTAGAACACTGAGAGTCAGAAGTGGAAGGCTTCTATGAACATAGAATACATCTCGGAAAATAGATTGTCCGGACTGGAAAACCTTCAGAACAAGGAAAGTCAGATTTGGAAGGGTTCTACGGAAATAGAACAATTCTCTGTACATAGAATGTTTCTAAAACCATATAATATGAGAAGTCAGAGCACATATGGAACCCTGAAATTCTGAATTGGAAGGGTTCTAAAATTATAAGGTACTTCTACTTCCATTGAAAGTTTGAACTCAGAGACTCTTTAGAACACAAAGTCAGAATTGGAAGCATTCTAATAACAAAGAATGATTTTAAGAACATAGAATGCTTCTAAGCGTATATAATAAGAGAATACAAAGAAATTTTAGAACACTGAATGTAAGAATTGGAAGTATCCTAATGCCATAAAATGTTTGTAGGACCATAGAATATAAGAAATCAAGAACCATTAGAACTCTCAAAGTCAGAATTGGAAGGGTTCTAAGAACAGAAAATGCTTCTAAGGCCATAGAAAGTCGAAGTGAACGAATCTTTAGAATACTGAATGTCAGAGTTGATAGTGGTCTGAAAATATAGTATGTATCTATGACCATGTAATGTGTGACCTGAGAGAAATTTTAGAGGACTGAAATTCAGAATTGGAAGGGTTCTCAGAAGAAAGAAAGCTTCTAAGGCCATAGAATGTCGGAAGTGAAGGAAGCTTTAGAACACTGAGAGTCAGAATTGGAAGGCTTCTATGAACATAGAATACTTCCAGGAAAATAGATTGTCAGGACTAGAAAACCTTTAGAACAAGGAAAGTCAAAGTTGGAAGAGTTCTACAGAAAGAGAACAATTCTCTGTACATAGAATGTTTCTAAAACCATGTAATATGAGAAGTCAGAGCACATTTGGAACACTGAAAGTCTGAATTGGAAGGATTCTAAAAATATAAGGTACTTCTACTTCCATTCAAAGTTTGAACTCAGACACTCTTTAGAACACAGAGTCAGAATTGGAAGCATTCTAATAACATGGAATGATTTTAAGAACATAGAATGCTTCTAAGCGCATATAATAAGAGAACAGAAAGAAACTTTAGAACACTGAATGTAAGAATTGGAAGTGTTCTAATGACATAAAATGTTTGTAAGACCATAGAATATAAGAAATCAAGAACCATTAGAACACTCAAAGTCAGAATTGGAAGGGTTCTAAGAACAGAGAATGCTTCTAAGGCCATAGAATGTCAGAAGTGAAACAAACTTTAGAACACTGAAAGTCAGAGTTGATAGTGGTCTGAAAACAGAGTATATATCTAAGGCCATGTAATGTGTGACCTGAAAGAAATTTTAGACACCCTTTAGACACCCTTTAGAATACAGAGTCAGAATTGGAAGCATATACTATGAAAGTCTGAATTGGAAGAATTCTAAAAATATAAGGTACTTCTACTTCCATTCAAAGTTTGAACTCAGAGACTATTTAGAACACAGAGTAGGAATTGGAAGCATTCTAATAACATGGAATGATTTTAAGAATATAGAATGCTTCTAAGCCCATATAATATGAGAGCAGAAAAAAACTTTAGAACACTGAATGTAAGAATTGGAAGTGTTCTAATGACATGAAATGTTTGTAAGACCATAGAATATAAGAAATCAAGAACCATTAGAACACTCAAAGTCAGAATTAGAAGGGTTCTAAGAACAGAGAATGCTTCAAAGCCCATGGAATTTTAGAAGTGAAAGAAACTTTAGAACACTGAAAGTCAGAGTTGATAGTGGTCTGAAAACAGAGTATGTATCTAAGGCCAAGTAATGTGTGACCTGAAGGAAATTTTAGAGGACTGAAATTCAGAATTGGAAGGGTTCTCAGAAGAAAGAAAGCTTCTAAGGCCATAGAATGTCAGAAGTGAAAGAAACATTAGAACACTGAGAGTCAGAATTGAAAGACTTCTATGAACATAGAATACATCTCAGAAAATAGATTGTCAGGACTGGAATACCTTTAGAACAAGGAAAGTCAGAATTGGAAGGGTTCTGCGGAAATAGAACAATTCTCTGTACATAGAATGTTTCTAAAACCATATAATATGAGAAGACAGAGCACATTTTGAACACTGAAAGTCTGATTTGGAAGTGTTCTAAAAATATAATGTACTTCTACTTCCATTCAAAGTTTGAACTCAGAGACTCTTTAGAACACAGAGTCAGAAGTGGAAGCATTCTAATAACAAAGAATGATTTTAAGAACATAGAATGCTTCTAAGCGCATATAATAAGAGAACAGAAAGAAACTTTAGAACACTGAATGTAAGAATTGGAAGTGTTCTAATGACATGAAATGGAAGACCATAGAATATAAGAAATCAAGAACCATTAGAACACTCAAAGTCAGAATTGGAAAGGTTCTAAGCACAGAGAATGCTTCTAAGGCCATAGAATGTCAGAACTGAAAGAAACTTTAGAACACTGAAAGTCAGAGTTGAGAGTGGTCTGAAAACAGAGTATATATCTAAGGCCATGTAATGTGTGACCTGAAGGAAATTTTAGAGGACTGAAATTCAGAATTGGAAGGGTTCTCAGAAGAAAGAAAGCTTCTAAGGCCATAGAATGTCAGAAGTAAACGAAACTTTAGAACACTGAGATTCAGAATTGAAAGACTTCTAGGAACATAGATTACATCTCAGAAAATAGATTGTCAGGACTGGAAACCTTTAGAACAAGGAAAGTCAAAGTTGGAAGAGTTCTACAGAAAGAGAACAATTCTCTGTACATAGAATGTTTCTAAAACCATGTAATATGAGAAGTCAGAGCACATTTGGAACACTGAAAGTCTGAATTGGAAGGATTCTAAAAATATAAGGTACTTCTACTTCCATTCAAAGTTTGAACTCAGACACTCTTTAGAACACAGAGTCAGAATTGGAAGCATTCTAATAACATGGAATGATTTTAAGAACATAGAATGCTTCTAAGCCCATATAATATGAGAGCAGAAAGAAACTTTAGAACACTGAATGTAAGAATTGGAAGTGTTCTAATGACATAAAATGTTTGTAAGACCATAGAATATAAGAAATCAAGAACCATTAGAACACTCAAAGTCAGAATTGGAAGGGTTCTAAGAACAGAGAATGCTTCTAAGGCCATAGAATGTCAGAAGTGAAACAAACTTTAGAACACTGAAAGTCAGAGTTGATAGTGGTCTGAAAACAGAGTATATATCTAAGGCCATGTAATGTGTGACCTGAAAGAAATTTTAGACACCCTTTAGACACCCTTTAGAATACAGAGTCAGAATTGGAAGCATATACTATGAAAGTCTGAATTGGAAGAATTCTAAAAATATAAGGTACTTCTACTTCCATTCAAAGTTTGAACTCAGACACTCTTTAGAACACAGAGTCAGAATTGGAAGCATTCTAATAACAAAGAATGATTTTAAGAACATAGAATGCTTCTAAGAGCATATAATATGAGAACAGTAAGTAACTTTAGAACACTGAATGTAAGAATTGGAAGTGTTCTAATGACATGAAATGTTTGTAAGACCATAGAATATAAGAAATCAAGAACCATTAGAACACTCAATGTCAGAATTGGAAGGGTTCTAAGAACAGAGAATGATTCTTAGGGCATGGAATGTCAGAAGATAAGAAACTTTAGAACACTGAAAGGCAGAGTTGATAGTGGTCTGAAAACAGAGTATATATCTAAGGCCATGTAATGTGTGACCTGAAAGAAATTTTAGACACCCTTTAGACACCCTTTAGAATACAGAGTCAGAATTGGAAGCATATACTATGAAAGTCTGAATTGGAAGAATTCTAAAAATATAAGGTACTTCTACTTCCATTCAAAGTTTGAACTCAGACACTCTTTAGAACACAGAGTCAGAATTGGAAGCATTCTAATAACAAAGAATGATTTTAAGAACATAGAATGCTTCTAAGAGCATATAATATGAGAACAGTAAGTAACTTTAGAACACTGAATGTAAGAATTGGAAGTGTTCTAATGACATGAAATGTTTGTAAGACCATAGAATATAAGAAATCAAGAACCATTAGAACACTCAATGTCAGAATTGGAAGGGTTCTAAGAACAGAGAATGATTCTTAGGGCATGGAATGTCAGAAGATAAGAAACTTTAGAACACTGAAAGGCAGAGTTGATAGTGGTCTGAAAACAGAGTATATATCTAAGGCCATGTAATGTGTGACGTGAAAGAAATTTTATAGGACCGAAATTCAGAATTGAAAGGGTTCTGAGAACAAAGAAAGCTTCTAAGGCGATAAAATGTCAGAAGTGAAAGAAATTTAGAACACTGAGAGTCAGAATTGGAAGGCTTCTATGAACATAGAATACATCTCTGAAAATAGATTGTCAGGACTGGAAAACCTTCAGAACAAGGAAAGTCAGAGTTGTACGGGTTCTACGGAAATAGAACAATTCTCTGTACATAGAATGTTTCTAAAACCATATAATATGAGAAGTCAGAGCACATATGGAACCCTGAAAGTCTGAATTGGAAGGGTTCTAAAATTATAATGTACTTCTACTTCCATTCAAAGTTTGAACTGAGAAACTCTTTAGAACACAGAGTCAGATTTGGAAGCATTCTAATAACATGGAATGATTTTAAGAACATAGAATGATTCTAAGCCCATATAATATGGGAGCGGAAAGAAACTTTAGAACACGGAATGTAAGAATTGGAAGTGTTCTAATGACATGAAATGTTTGTAAGACCATAGAATATAAGAAATCAAGAACCTTTAGAACACTCAAAGTCAGAATTGGAAGGGTTCTAAGAACAGAGAATGCTTCTAAGGCTATGGAATTTCAGAAGTGAAAGAAACTTTAGAACACTGAAAGTCAGAGTTGATTGTGGTCTGAAAACAGAGTATGTTTCTAAGGCCATGTAATGTGTGACCTGAAGGAAATTTTAGAGGCCTGAAATTCAGAATTGGAAGGGTTCTCAGAAGAAAGAAAGCTTCTAAGGCCATAGAATGTCAGAAGTGAAAGAAATTTAGAACACTGAGAGTCAGAAGTGGAAGGCTTCTATGAACATAGAATACATCTCGGAAAATAGATTGTCCGGACTGGAAAACCTTCAGAACAAGGAAAGTCAGATTTGGAAGGGTTCTACGGAAATAGAACAATTCTCTGTACATAGAATGTTTCTAAAACCATATAATATGAGAAGTCAGAGCACATATGGAACCCTGAAATTCTGAATTGGAAGGGTTCTAAAATTATAAGGTACTTCTACTTCCATTGAAAGTTTGAACTCAGAGACTCTTTAGAACACAAAGTCAGAATTGGAAGCATTCTAATAACAAAGAATGATTTTAAGAACATAGAATGCTTCTAAGCGTATATAATAAGAGAATACAAAGAAATTTTAGAACACTGAATGTAAGAATTGGAAGTATCCTAATGCCATAAAATGTTTGTAGGACCATAGAATATAAGAAATCAAGAACCATTAGAACTCTCAAAGTCAGAATTGGAAGGGTTCTAAGAACAGAAAATGCTTCTAAGGCCATAGAAAGTCGAAGTGAACGAATCTTTAGAATACTGAATGTCAGAGTTGATAGTGGTCTGAAAATATAGTATGTATCTATGACCATGTAATGTGTGACCTGAGAGAAATTTTAGAGGACTGAAATTCAGAATTGGAAGGGTTCTCAGAAGAAAGAAAGCTTCTAAGGCCATAGAATGTCGGAAGTGAAGGAAGCTTTAGAACACTGAGAGTCAGAATTGGAAGGCTTCTATGAACATAGAATACATCTCGGAAAATAGATTGTCAGGACTGGAAAACCTTTAGAACAAGGAAAGTCAGTGTTGGAAGGGTTCTACGGAAATAGAACAATTCTCTGTGCATAGAATGTTTCTAAAACCATGTAATATGAGAAGTCAGAGCACATTTGGAACACTGAAAGTCTGATTTGGAAGGGTTCTAAAAATATAATGTACTTCTACTTCCATTCAAAGTTTGAACTCAGAGACTCTTTAGAACACAGAGTAAGAATTGGAAGCATTCTAATAACAAAGAATGATTTTAAGAACATAGAATGCTTCTAAGCGCATATAATAAGAGAACAGAAAGAAACTTTAGAACACTGAATGTAAGAATTGGAAGTGTTCTAATGACATAAAATGTTTGTAAGACCATAAAATATAAGAAATCAAGAACCATTAGAACACCCAAAGTCAGAATTGGAAGGTTTCTAAGAACAGAGAATGCTTCTAAGGCCATAGAATGTCAGAAGTGAAAGAAACTTTAGAACACTGAGAGTCAGAATTGAAAGACTTCTAGGAACATAGAATACATCTCAGAAAATAGATTGTCAGGACTGGAAAACCTTTAGAACAAGGAAAGTCAGAGTTGGAAGGGTTCTACAGAAATAGAACAATTCTCTGTGCATAGAATGTTTCTAAAACCATATAATATGAGAAGTCAGAGCACATTTGGAACCCTGAAAGTCTGAATTGGAAGGGTTCTAAAAATATAAGGTACTTCCACTTACAGCAAAGTTTGAACTCAGACACCCTTTAGAACACAGAGTCAGAATTGGAAGCATTCTAATAACATGGAATGATTTTAATAACATAGAATGCTTCTAAGCGCATATAATATGAGAGCAGAAAGATCCTTTAGAACACTGAATGTAAGAATTGGAAGTGTTCTAATGACATGAAATGTTTGTAAGACCATAGAATATAAGAAATCAAGAACCATTAGAACACTCAAAGTCAGAATTGGAAGGGTTCTAAGAACAGAGAATGCTTCTAAGCCCTTGGAATTTCAGAAGTGAAAGAAAGTTTAGAACACTGAAAGTCAGAGTTGATAGTGGTCTGAAAACAGAGTATGTATCTAAGGCCATGTAATGTGTGACCTGAAAGGAATTTTAGAGGACTGAAATTCAGAATTGGATGGGTTCTCAGAACAAAGAAAGCTTCTAAGGCCATAGAATGTCAGAAGTGAAAGAAAGTTTAGAAAACTGAGAGTCAGAATTGAAAGACTTCTAGGAACATAGAATACATCTCGGAAAATAGAATGTCAGGACTGGAAAACCTTTAGAACAAGGAAAGTCAGAGTTGAAAGGGTTCTACGGAAATAGAACAATTCTCTGTACATAGAATGTTTCTAAAACCATATAATATGAGAAGTCAGAGCACATATGGAACCCTGAAAGTCTGAATTGGAAGGGTTCTAAAAATATAAGGTACTTCTACTTCCATTCAAAGTTTGAACTCAGAGACTCTTTAGAACACAGAGTCAGAATTGGAAGCATTCTAATAACATGGAATGATTTTAAGAACATAGAATGCTTCTAAGCCCATATAATATGAGAAAGGAAAGAACCTTTAGAACACTGAATGTAAGAATTGGAAGTGTTCTAATGACATAAAATGTTTGTAAGACCATAGAATATAAGAAATCAAGAACCATTAGAACACTCAAAGTCAGAATTGGAAGGGTTCTAAGAACAAAGAATGCTTCTAAGGCCATGGAATGTCAGAAGTGAAAGAAACCTTAGAACACTGAAAGTCAGTGTTGATAGTGGTCTGAAAACAGAGTATATATCTAAGGCCATGTAATGTGTGACCTGAAAGAAATTTTACAGAACTGAAATTCAGAATTGAAAGGGTTCTGAGAACAAAGAAAGCTTCTAAGGCCATAGAATATCAGAAGTAAAAGAAACTTTAGAACACTGAGAGTCAGAATTGAAAGACTTCTATGAACATAGAATACTTCCAGGAAAATAGATTGGCAGGACTAGAAAACCTTTAGAACAAGGAAAGTCAGAGTTGGAAGGGTTCAATGGAAAGAGAACAATTCTCTGTACATAGAATGTTTCTAAAACCATATAATATGAGAAGTCAGAGCACATTTGGAACCCTGAAAGTCTGAATTGGGAGGATTCTAAAAACATAAGGTACTTCTACTTTTATTGAAAGTTTGAACTCAGACACTCATTAGAACACAGAGTCAGAATTGGAAGCATTCTAATAACATCGAATGCTTTTAAGATCATCGAATGCTTCTAAGCCCATATAATATGAGAGCAGAAAGAAACTTTAGAACACTGAATGTAAGAATTGGAAGTGTTCTAATGCCATGAAATGTTTGTAAGACCATAAAATATAAGAAATCAAGAACCATTAGAACACTCAAAGTAAGAATTGGAAGGGTTCTAAGAGCAGAGAATGCTTCTCAGGGCATGGAATGTCAGAAGTGAAAGAAACTTTAGAACACTGAAAGTCAGAGTTGATAGTGGTCTGAAAACAAAGTATATATCTAAGGCCATGAAATGTGTGACCTGAAAGAAATTTTAGAGGACTGAAATTCAGAATTGGAAGGGTTCTCAGAACAAAGAAAGCTTCTAAGCCCATAGAATGTCAGAAGTAAAAGAAGCTTTAGAACACTGAGACTCAGAATTGAAAGACTTCTATGAACATAGAATACTTCCAGGAAAATAGATTGTCAGGACTAGAAAACCTTTAGAACAAGGAAAGTCAAAGTTGGAAGAGTTCTACAGAAAGAGAACAATTCTCTGTACATAGAATGTTTCTAAAACCATGTAATATGATAAGTCAGAGCACATTTGGAACACTGAAAGTCTGAATTGGAAGGATTCTTAAAATATAAGGTACTTCTACTTCCATTCAAAGTTTGAACTCAGACACTCTTTAGAACACAGAGTCAGAATTGGAAGCATTCTAATAACATGGAATGATTTTAAGAACATAGAATGCTTCTAAGCGCATATAATAAGAGAACAGAAAGAAACTTTAGAACACTGAATGTAAGAATTGGAAGTGTTCTAATGACATAAAATGTTTGTAAGACCATAGAATATAAGAAATCAAGAACCATTAGAACACTCAAAGTCAGAATTGGAAGGGTTCTAAGAACAGAGAATGCTTCTAAGGCCATAGAATGTCAGAAGTGAAACAAACTTTAGAACACTGAAAGTCAGAGTTGATAGTGGTCTGAAAACAGAGTATATATCTAAGGCCATGTAATGTGTGACCTGAAAGAAATTTTAGACACCCTTTTGACACCCTTTAGAATACAGAGTCAGAATTGGAAGCATATAATATGAAAGTCTGAATTGGAAGAATTCTAAAAATATAAGGTACTTCTACTTCCATTCAAAGTTTGAACTCAGAGACTATTTAGAACACAGAGTAGGAATTGGAAGCATTCTAATAACATGGAATGATTTTAAGAATATAGAATGCTTCTAAGCCCATATAATATGAGAGCAGAAAAAAACTTTAGAACACTGAATGTAAGAATTGGAAGTGTTCTAATGATATGAAATGTTTGTAAGACCATAGAATATAAGAAATCAAGAACCATTAGAACACTCAAAGTCAGAATTAGAAGGGTTCTAAGAACAGAGAATGCTTCAAAGCCCATGGAATTTTAGAAGTGAAAGAAACTTTAGAACACTGAAAGTCAGAGTTGATAGTGGTCTGAAAACAGAGTATGTATCTAAGGCCATGTAATGTGTGACCTGAAGGAAATTTTAGAGGACTGAAATTCAGAATTGGAAGGGTTCTCAGAACAAAGAAAGCTTCTAAGGCCATAGAATGTCAGAAGTGAAAGAAACTTTAGAACACTGAGAGTCAGAATTGAAAGACTTCTAGGAACATAGAATACATCTCAGAAAAAATAGATTGTCAGGACTGGAAAACCTTCAGAACAAGGAAAGTCAGAGTTGGAAGGGTTCTACGGAAATAGAACAATTCTCTGTACATAGAATGTTTCTAAAACCATATAATATGAGAAGTCAGAGCACATTTGGATCCCTGAAAGTCTGAATTGGAAGGATTCTAAAAATATAAGGTACTTCTACTTCCATTGAAAGTTTGAACTCAGAGACTCTTTAGAACACAGAGTCAGAATTGGAAGCATTCTAATAACATGGAATGATTTTAAGAACATACAATGATTCTAAGCCCATATAATATGAGAGCAGAAAGAAACTTTAGAACACTGAATGTAAGAATTGGAAGTGTTCTAATGACATGAAATGTTTGTAAGACCATAGAATATAAGAAATCAAGAACCATTAGAACACTCAAAGTCAGAATTGGAAGGGTTCTAAGAACAGAGAATGCTTCTAAGGCCATAGAATGTCAGAAGTGAAAGAAACTTTAGAACACTGAAAGGCAGAGTTGATTGTGGTCTGAAAACCGAGTATGTATCTAAGGCCATGGAATGTGTGACCTGAATGAACATTTAGAGGACTGAAATTCAGAATTGGAAGGATTCTCAGAACAAAGAAAGCTTCTAAAGCCATAGAACTTCAGAAGTGAAACAAACTTTAGAACACTGAAAGTCAGAATTGGAAGGCTTCTATGAACATAGCATACTTCCAGGAAAATAGAATGTCAGGACTGGAAAACCTTTAGAACTAGGAAAGTCAGAGTTGGAAGAGTTCTACAGAAAGAGAACAATTCTCTGTACATAGAATGTTTCTAAAACCATGTAATATGAGAAGTCAGAGCACATTTGGAACACTGAAAGTCTGATTTGGAAGGGTTCTAAAAATATAATGTACTTCTACTTCCATTCAAAGTTTGAACTCAGAGACTCTTTAGAACACAGAGTCAGAATTGGAATCATTCTAATAACAAAGAATGATTTTAAGAACATAGAATGCTTCTAAGCGCATATAATAAGAGAAAAGAAAGAAACTTTAGAACACTGAATGTAAGAATTGGAAGTGTTCTAATGACATAAAATGTTTGTAAGACCATAAAATATAAGAAATCAAGAACCATTAGAACACTCAAAGTCAGAATTGGAAGGGTTCTAAGAACAGAGAATGCTTCTAAGGCCATAGAATGTCAGAAGTGAAAGAAATTTTAGAACACTGAGAGTCAGAATTGAAAGACTTCTAGGAACATAGAATACATCTCAGAAAATAGATTGTCAGGACTGGAAAACCTTTAGAACAAGGAAAGTCAGAGTTGGAAGGGTTCTACGGAAATAGAACAATTCTCTGTGCATAGAATGTTTCTAAAACCATATAATATGAGAAGTCAGAGCACATTTGGAACCCTGAAAGTCTGAATTGGAAGGGTTCTAAAAATATAAGGTACTTCCACTTACAGCAAAGTTTGAACTCAGACACCCTTTAGAACACAGAGTCAGAATTGGAAGCATTCTAATAACATGGAATGATTTTAAGAACATAGAATGCTTCTAAGCCCATATAATATGAGAGCAGAAAGAAAATTTAGAACACTGAAGGTAAGAATTGGAAGTGTTCTAATGACATGAAATGTTTGTAAGACCATAGAATATAAGAAATCAAGAACCATTAGAACACTCAAAGTCAGAATTGGAAGGGTTCTAAGCACAGAGAATGCTTCTAAGGCCATAGAATGTCAGAACTGAAAGAAACTTTAGAACACTGAAAGTCAGAGTTGATAGTGGTCTGAAAACAGAGTATATATCTAAGGCCATGTAATATGTGACCTGAAGGAAATTTTAGAGGACTGAAATTCAGAATTGGAATGGTTCTCAGAACAAAGAAAGCTTCTAAGGCCATAGAATGTCAGAAGTGAAAGAAACTTTAGAACACTGAGAGTCAGAATTGAAAGACTTCTATGAACATAGAATACATCTCGGAAAATAGATTGTCAGGACTGGAATACCTTTAGAACAAGGAAAGTCAGAGTTGGAAGGGTTCTACGGAAATAGAACAATTCTCTGTTCATAGAATGTTTCTAAAACCATATAATATGAGAAGTCAGAGCACATATGGAACCCTGAAAGTCTGAATTGGAAGGGTCCTAAAAATGTAAGGTACTTCTACTTTTATTGAAAGTTTGAACTCAGACACCCTTTAGAACACAGAGTCAGAATTGGAAGCATTCTAATAACATGGAATGATTTTAAGAACATAGAATGCTTCTAAGCCCATATAATATGAGAGCAGAAAGAAACTTTAGAACACTGAAGGTAAGAATTGGAAGTGTTCTAATGACATAAAATGTTTGTAAGGACATAGAATATAAGAAATTAAGAACCATTACAACACTCAAAGTGAGAATTGGAAGGGTTCTAAGAACAGAGAATGCTTCTCAGGTCATGGAATGTCAGAAGTGAAAGAAACTTTAGAACACTGAAAGTCAGAGTTGATAGTGGTCTGAAAACAGAGTATATATCTAAGGCCATGTAATGAGTGACCTGAAGGAAATTTTAGAGGACTGAAATTCAGAATTGGAATGGTTCTCAGAACAAAGAAAGCTTCTAAGGCCATAGAATGTCGGAAGTGAAAGAAACTTTAGAACACTGAGAATCAGAATTGAAAGACTTCTATGAACATAGAATACATCTCAGAATATAGATTGTCAGGACTGGAATACCTTTAGAACAAGGAAAGTCAGAATTGGAAGGGTTCTACGGAAATAGAACAATTCTCTGTACATAGAATGTTTCTAAAACCATATAATATGAGAAGACAGAGCACATTTTGAACACTGAAAGTCTGATTTGGAAGTGTTCTAAAAATATAATGTACTTCTACTTCCATTCAAAGTTTGAACTCAGAGACTCTTCAGAACACAGAGTCAGAAGTGGAAGCATTCTAATAACAAAGAATGATTTTAAGAACATAGAATGCTTCTAAGCGCATATAATAAGAGAACAGAAAGAAACTTTAGAACACTGAATGTAAGAATTGGAAGTGTTCTAATGACATGAAATGGAAGACCATAGAATATAAGAAATCAAGAACCATTAGAACACTCAAAGTCAGAATTGGAAAGGTTCTAAGAACAGAGAATGCTTCTAAGGCCATAGAATGTCAGAAGTGAAAGAAACTTTAGAACACTGAAAGTCAGAGTTGATAGTGGTCTGAAAACAGAGTATATATCTAAGGCCATGTAATGTGTGACCTGAAAGAAATTGTAGAGGACTGAAATTCAGAATTGGAAGGGTTCTCAGAAGAAAGAAAGCTTCTAAGGCCATAGAATGTCAGAAGTGAAAGAAACTTTAGAACACTGAGATTCAGAATTGAAAGACTTCTATGAACATAGATTACATCTCAGAAAATAGATTGTCAGGACTGGAAACCTTTAGAACAAGGAAAGTCAGAGTTGGAAGGGTTCTACGGAAATAGAACAATTCTCTGTACATAGAATGTTTCTAAAACCATATAATATGAGAAGTCAGAGCACATTTGGAAACCTGAACGTCTGAATTGAAAGGATTCTAAAAATATAAGGAACTTCTACTTCCATTCAAAGTTTGAACTCAGACACTCTTTAGAACACAGAGTCAGAATTGGAAGCATTCTAATAACAAAGAATGATTTTAAGAACATAGAATGCTTCTAAGAGCATATAATAAGAGAACAGAAAGAAACTTTAGAACACTGAATGTAAGAATTGGAAGTGTTCTAATGACATGAAATGTTTGTAAGACCATAGAATATAAGAAATCAAGAACCATTAGAACACTCAATGTCAGAATTGGAAGGGTTCTAAGAACAGAGAATGATTCGTAGGGCATGGAATGTCAGAAGTGAAAGAAACTTTAGAACACTGAAAGGCAGAGTTGATAGTGGTCTGAAAACAGAGTATATATCTAAGGCCATGTAATGTGTGACGTGAAAGAAATTTTATAGGACCGAAATTCAGAATTGAAAGGGTTCTGAGAACAAAGAAAGCTTCTAAGGCCATAGAATGTCAGAAGTGAAAGAAATTTAGAACACTGAGAGTCAGAATTGGAAGGCTTCTATGAACATAGAATACATCTCGGAAAATAGATTGTCAGGACTGGAAAACATTCAGAACAAGGAAAGTCAGAGTTGTACGGGTTCTACGGAAATAGAACAATTCTCTGTACATAGAATGTTTCTAAAACCATATAATATGAGAAGTCAGAGCACATATGGAACCCTGAAAGTCAGAATTGGAAGGGTTCTAAAATTATAATGTACTTCTACTTCCATTCAAAGTTTGAACTGAGAGACTCTTTAGAACACAGAGTCAGATTTGGAAGCATTCTAATAACATGGAATGATTTTAAGAACATAGAATGATTCTAAGCCCATATAATATGGGAGCGGAAAGAAACTTTAGAACACGGAATGTAAGAATTGGAAGTGTTCTAATGACATGAAATGTAAGACCATAGAATATAAGAAATCCAGAACCTTTAGAACACTCAAAGTCAGAATTGGAAGGGTTCTAAGAACAGAGAATGCTTCAAAGCCCATGGAATTTCAGAAGTGGAAGAAACTTTAGAACACTGAAAGTCAGAGTTGATAGTGGTCTGAAAACAGAGTATGTTTCTAAGGCCATGTAATGTGTGACCTGAAAGAAATTTTAGAGGACTGAAATTCAGAATTGGAAGGGTTCTCAGAAGAAAGAAAGCTTCTAAGGCCATAGAATGTCGGAAGTGAAGGAAGCTTTAGAACACTGAGAGTCAGAATTGGAAGGCTTCTATGAACATAGAATACATCTCGGAAAATAGATTGTCAGGACTGGAAAACCTTTAGAACAAGGAAAGTCAGAGTTGGAAGGGTTCTACGGAAATAGAACAATTCTCTCTACATAGAATGTTTCTAAAACCATGTAATATGAGAAGTCAGAGCACATTTGGAACACTGAAAGTCTGATTTGGAAGGGTTCTAAAAATATAATGTACTTATACTTCCATTCAAAGTTTGAACTCAGAGACTCTTTAGAACACAGAGTCAGAATTGGAAGCATTCTAATAACAAAGAATGATTTTAAGAACATAGAATGCTTCTAAGCGCATATAATAAGAGAACAGAAAGAAACTTTAGAACACTGAATGTAAGAATTGGAAGTGTTCTAATGACATAAAATGTTTGTAAGACCATAAAATATAAGAAATCAAGAACCATTAGAACACTCAAAGTCAGAATTGGAAGGGTTCTAAGAACAGAGAATGCTTCTAAGGCCATAGAATGTCAGAAGTGAAAGAAACTTTAGAACACTGAGAGTCAGAATTGAAAGACTTCTAGGAACATGGAATACATCTCAGAAAATAGATTGTCAGGACTGGAAAACCTTTAGAACAAGGAAAGTCAGAGTTGGAAGGGTTCTACGGAAATAGAACAATTCTCTGTGCATAGAATGTTTCTAAAACCATATAATATGAGAAGTCAGAGCACATTTGGAACCCTGAAAGTCTGAATTGGAAGGGTTCTAAAAGTATAAGGTACTTCCACTTACAGCAAAGTTTGAACTCAGACACCCTTTAGAACACAGAGTCAGAATTGGAAGCATTCTAATAACATGGAATGATTTTAAGAACATAGAATGCTTCTAATCCCATATAATATGAGAGCAGAAAGAAAATTTAGAACACTGAAGGTAAGAATTGGAAGTGTTCTAATGACATGAAATGTTTGTAAGACCATAGAATATAAGAAATCAAGAACCATTAGAACACTCAAAGTGAGAATTGGAAGGGTTCTAAGCACAGAGAATGCTTCTCAGGTCATGGAATGTCAGAAGTGAAAGAAACTTTAGAACACTGAAAGTCAGAGTTGATAGTGGTCTGAAAACAGAGTATATATCTAAGGCCATGTAATGTGTGACCTGAAGGAAATTTTAGAGGACTGAAATTCAGAATTGGAATGGTTCTCAGAACAAAGAAAGCTTCTAAGGCCATAGAATGTCAGAAGTGAAAGAAACTTTAGAACACTGAAAGTCAGAATTGAAAGACTTCTATGAACATAGAATACATCTCAGAAAATAGATTGTCAGGACTGGAATACCTTTAGAACAAGGAAAGTCAGAATTGGAAGGGTTCTACGGAAATAGAACAATTCTCTGTACATAGAATGTTTCTAAAACCATATAATATGAGAAGTCAGAGCACATTTTGAACACTGAAAGTCTGATTTGGAAGTGTTCTAAAAATATAATGTACTTCTACTTCCATTCAAAGTTTGAACTCAGAGACACTTTAGAACACAGAGTCAGAAGTGGAAGCATTCTAATAACAAAGAATGATTTTAAGAACATAGAATGCTTCTAAGCGCATATAATAAGAGAACAGAAAGAAACTTTAGAACACTGAATGTAAGAATTGGAAGTGTTCTAATGACATGAAATGGAAGACCATAGAATATAAGAAATCAAGAACCATTAGAACACTCAAAGTCAGAATTGGAAGGGTTCTAAGAACAGAGAATGCTTCAAAGCCCATGGAATTTCAGAAGTGAAAGAAACTTTAGAACACTGAAAGTCAGAGTTGATAGTGGTCTGAAAACAGAGTATGTATCTAAGGCCAAGTAATGTGTGACCTGAAGGAAATTTTAGAGGACTGAAATTCAGAATTGGAAGGGTTCTCAGAAGAAAGAAAGCTTCTAAGGCCATAGAATGTCAGAAGTGAAAGAAACTTTAGAACACTGAGAGTCAGAATTGAAAGACTTCTAGGAACATAGAATACATCTCAGAAAAAATAGATTGTCGGCACTGGAATACCTTCAGAACAAGGAAAGTCAGAGTTGGAAGAGTTCTACGGAAATAGAACAATTCTCTGTTCATAGAATGTTTCTAAAACCATATAATATGAGAAGTCAGAGCACATTTGGAACCCTGAAAGTCTGAATTGGAAGTGTTCTAAAAATATAAGGTACTTTTACTTCCATTGAAAGTTTGAACTCAGAGATTCTTTAGAACACAGAGTCAGAATTGGAAGCATTCTAATAACATGGAATGATTTTAAGAACATAGAATGCTTCTAAGAGCATATAATAAGAGAACAGTAAGAAACTTTAGAACACTGAATGTAAGAATTGGAAGTGTTCTAATGACATGAAATGTTTCTAAGACCATAGAATATAAGAAATCAAGAACCATTAAAACACTCAAAGTCAGAGTTGGAAGGGTTCTAAGAAAAAAGAGAATGCTTCTCAGGGCATGGAATGTCAGAAGTGAAAGAAACTTTAGAACACTGAAAGGCAGAGTTGATAGTGGTCTGAAAACAGAGTATATATCTAAGGCCATGTAATGTGTGACCTGAAAGAAATTTTATACGACCGAAATTCAGAATTGAAAGGGTTTTGAGAACAAAGAAAGCTTCTAAGGCCATAGAATGTCAGAAGTGAAAGAAATTTAGAACACTGAGAGTCAGAATTGGAAGGCTTCTATGAACATAGAATACATCTCGGAAAATAGATTGTCCGGACTGGAAAACCTTCAGAACAAGGAAAGTCAGATTTGGAAGGGTTCTACGGAAATAGAACAATTCTCTGTACATAGAATGTTTCTAAAACCATATAATATGAGAAGTCAGAGCACATATGGAACCCTGAAATTCTGAATTGGAAGGGTTCTAAAATTATAAGGTACTTCTACTTCCATTGAAAGTTTGAACTCAGAGACTCTTTAGAACACAGAGTCAGAATTGGAAGCATTCTAATAACAAAGAATGATTTTAAGAACATAGAATGCTTCTAAGCGTATATAATAAGAGAATACAAAGAAATTTTAGAACACTGAATGTAAGAATTGGAAGTATCCTAATGCCATAAAATGTTTGTAGGACCATAGAATATAAGAAATCAAGAACCATTAGAACTCTCAAAGTCAGAATTGGAAGGGTTCTAAGAACAGAAAATGCTTCTAAGGCCATAGAAAGTCGAAGTGAACGAATCTTTAGAATACTGAATGTCAGAGTTGATAGTGGTCTGAAAATATAGTATGTATCTATGACCATGTAATGTGTGACCTGAAAGAAATTTTAGAGGACTGAAATTCAGAATTGGAAGGGTTCTCAGAAGAAAGAAAGCTTCTAAGGCCATAGAATATCGGAAGTGAAGGAAGCTTTAGAACACTGAGAGTCAGAATTGGAAGGCTTCTATGAACATAGAATACATCTCGGAAAATAGATTGTCAGGACTGGAAAACCTTTAAAACAAGGAAAGTCAGAGTTGGAAGGGTTCTACGGAAATAGAACAATTCTCTCTACATAGAATGTTTCTAAAACCATGTAATATGAGATGTCAGAGCACATTTGGAACACTGAAACTCTGATTTGGAAGGGTTCTAAAAATATAATGTACTTCTACTTCCATTCAAAGTTTGAACTCAGAGACTCTTTAGAACACAGAGTCAGAATTGGAAGCATTCTAATAACATGGAATGATTTTAAGAACATAGAATGCTTCTAAGAGCATATAATATGAGAACAGTAAGAAACTTTAGAACACTGAATGTAAGAATTGGAAGTGTTCTAATGACATGAAATGTTTGTAAGACCATAGAATATAAGAAATCAAGAACCATTAGAACACTCAATGTCAGAATTGGAAGGGTTCTAAGAACAGAGAATGATTCTTAGGGCATGGAATGTCAGAAGTGAAAGAAACATTAGAACACTGAAAGGCAGAGTTGATAGTGGTCTGAAAACAGAGTATATATCTAAGGCCATGTAATGTGTGACCTGAAGGAAATTTTAGAGGACTGAAATTCAGAATTGGAAGGGTTCTCAGAAGAAAGAAAGCTTCTAAGGCCATAGAATGACAGAAGTGAAAGAAACTTTAGAACACTGAGATTCAGAATTGAAAGACTTCTAGGAACATAGATTACATCTCAGAAAATAGATTGTCAGGACTGGAAACCTTTAGAACAAGGAAAGTCAGAGTTGTAAGGGTTCTACGGAAATAGAACAATTCTCTGTACATAGAATGTTTCTAAAACCATATAATATGAGAAGTCAGAGCACATTTGGAAACCTGAACGTCTGAATTGAAAGGATTCTAAAAATATAAGGTACTTCTACTTCCATTCAAAGTTTGAACTCAGAGACTCTTTAGAACACAGAGTCAGAATTGGAAGCATTCTAATAACATGGAATGATTTTAAGAACATAGAATGCTTCTAAGCCCATATAATATGAGAAAGGAAAGAACCTTTAGAACACTGAATGTAAGAATTGGAAGTGTTCTAATGACATAAAATGTTTGTAAGACCATAGAATATAAGAAATCAAGAACCATTAGAACACTCAAAGTCAGAATTGGAAGGGTTCTAAGAACAAAGAATGCTTCTAAGGCCATGGAATGTCAGAAGTGAAAGAAACCTTAGAACACTGAAAGTCAGTGTTGATAGTGGTCTGAAAACAGAGTATATATCTAAGGCCATGTAATGTGTGACCTGAAAGAAATTTTACAGAACTGAAATTCAGAATTGAAAGGGTTCTGAGAACAAAGAAAGCTTCTAAGGCCATAGAATATCAGAAGTAAAAGAAACTTTAGAACACTGAGAGTCAGAATTGAAAGACTTCTATGAACATAGAATACTTCCAGGAAAATAGATTGGCAGGACTAGAAAACCTTTAGAACAAGGAAAGTCAGAGTTGGAAGGGTTCAATGGAAAGAGAACAATTCTCTGTACATAGAATGTTTCTAAAACCATATAATATGAGAAGTCAGAGCACATTTGGAACCCTGAAAGTCTGAATTGGGAGGATTCTAAAAACATAAGGTACTTCTACTTTTATTGAAAGTTTGAACTCAGACACTCATTAGAACACAGAGTCAGAATTGGAAGCATTCTAATAACATCGAATGCTTTTAAGATCATCGAATGCTTCTAAGCCCATATAATATGAGAGCAGAAAGAAACTTTAGAACACTGAATGTAAGAATTGGAAGTGTTCTAATGCCATGAAATGTTTGTAAGACCATAAAATATAAGAAATCAAGAACCATTAGAACACTCAAAGTAAGAATTGGAAGGGTTCTAAGAGCAGAGAATGCTTCTCAGGGCATGGAATGTCAGAAGTGAAAGAAACTTTAGAACACTGAAAGTCAGAGTTGATAGTGGTCTGAAAACAAAGTATATATCTAAGGCCATGAAATGTGTGACCTGAAAGAAATTTTAGAGGACTGAAATTCAGAATTGGAAGGGTTCTCAGAACAAAGAAAGCTTCTAAGCCCATAGAATGTCAGAAGTAAAAGAAGCTTTAGAACACTGAGACTCAGAATTGAAAGACTTCTATGAACATAGAATACTTCCAGGAAAATAGATTGTCAGGACTAGAAAACCTTTAGAACAAGGAAAGTCAAAGTTGGAAGAGTTCTACAGAAAGAGAACAATTCTCTGTACATAGAATGTTTCTAAAACCATGTAATATGATAAGTCAGAGCACATTTGGAACACTGAAAGTCTGAATTGGAAGGATTCTTAAAATATAAGGTACTTCTACTTCCATTCAAAGTTTGAACTCAGACACTCTTTAGAACACAGAGTCAGAATTGGAAGCATTCTAATAACATGGAATGATTTTAAGAACATAGAATGCTTCTAAGCGCATATAATAAGAGAACAGAAAGAAACTTTAGAACACTGAATGTAAGAATTGGAAGTGTTCTAATGACATAAAATGTTTGTAAGACCATAGAATATAAGAAATCAAGAACCATTAGAACACTCAAAGTCAGAATTGGAAGGGTTCTAAGAACAGAGAATGCTTCTAAGGCCATAGAATGTCAGAAGTGAAACAAACTTTAGAACACTGAAAGTCAGAGTTGATAGTGGTCTGAAAACAGAGTATATATCTAAGGCCATGTAATGTGTGACCTGAAAGAAATTTTAGACACCCTTTTGACACCCTTTAGAATACAGAGTCAGAATTGGAAGCATATAATATGAAAGTCTGAATTGGAAGAATTCTAAAAATATAAGGTACTTCTACTTCCATTCAAAGTTTGAACTCAGAGACTATTTAGAACACAGAGTAGGAATTGGAAGCATTCTAATAACATGGAATGATTTTAAGAATATAGAATGCTTCTAAGCCCATATAATATGAGAGCAGAAAAAAACTTTAGAACACTGAATGTAAGAATTGGAAGTGTTCTAATGATATGAAATGTTTGTAAGACCATAGAATATAAGAAATCAAGAACCATTAGAACACTCAAAGTCAGAATTAGAAGGGTTCTAAGAACAGAGAATGCTTCAAAGCCCATGGAATTTTAGAAGTGAAAGAAACTTTAGAACACTGAAAGTCAGAGTTGATAGTGGTCTGAAAACAGAGTATGTATCTAAGGCCATGTAATGTGTGACCTGAAGGAAATTTTAGAGGACTGAAATTCAGAATTGGAAGGGTTCTCAGAACAAAGAAAGCTTCTAAGGCCATAGAATGTCAGAAGTGAAAGAAACTTTAGAACACTGAGAGTCAGAATTGAAAGACTTCTAGGAACATAGAATACATCTCAGAAAAAATAGATTGTCAGGACTGGAAAACCTTCAGAACAAGGAAAGTCAGAGTTGGAAGGGTTCTACGGAAATAGAACAATTCTCTGTACATAGAATGTTTCTAAAACCATATAATATGAGAAGTCAGAGCACATTTGGATCCCTGAAAGTCTGAATTGGAAGGATTCTAAAAATATAAGGTACTTCTACTTCCATTGAAAGTTTGAACTCAGAGACTCTTTAGAACACAGAGTCAGAATTGGAAGCATTCTAATAACATGGAATGATTTTAAGAACATACAATGATTCTAAGCCCATATAATATGAGAGCAGAAAGAAACTTTAGAACACTGAATGTAAGAATTGGAAGTGTTCTAATGACATGAAATGTTTGTAAGACCATAGAATATAAGAAATCAAGAACCATTAGAACACTCAAAGTCAGAATTGGAAGGGTTCTAAGAACAGAGAATGCTTCTAAGGCCATAGAATGTCAGAAGTGAAAGAAACTTTAGAACACTGAAAGGCAGAGTTGATTGTGGTCTGAAAACCGAGTATGTATCTAAGGCCATGGAATGTGTGACCTGAATGAACATTTAGAGGACTGAAATTCAGAATTGGAAGGATTCTCAGAACAAAGAAAGCTTCTAAAGCCATAGAACTTCAGAAGTGAAACAAACTTTAGAACACTGAAAGTCAGAATTGGAAGGCTTCTATGAACATAGCATACTTCCAGGAAAATAGAATGTCAGGACTGGAAAACCTTTAGAACTAGGAAAGTCAGAGTTGGAAGAGTTCTACAGAAAGAGAACAATTCTCTGTACATAGAATGTTTCTAAAACCATGTAATATGAGAAGTCAGAGCACATTTGGAACACTGAAAGTCTGATTTGGAAGGGTTCTAAAAATATAATGTACTTCTACTTCCATTCAAAGTTTGAACTCAGAGACTCTTTAGAACACAGAGTCAGAATTGGAATCATTCTAATAACAAAGAATGATTTTAAGAACATAGAATGCTTCTAAGCGCATATAATAAGAGAACAGAAAGAAACTTTAGAACACTGAATGTAAGAATTGGAAGTGTTCTAATGACATAAAATGTTTGTAAGACCATAAAATATAAGAAATCAAGAACCATTAGAACACTCAAAGTCAGAATTGGAAGGGTTCTAAGAACAGAGAATGCTTCTAAGGCCATAGAATGTCAGAAGTGAAAGAAATTTTAGAACACTGAGAGTCAGAATTGAAAGACTTCTAGGAACATAGAATACATCTCAGAAAATAGATTGTCAGGACTGGAAAACCTTTAGAACAAGGAAAGTCAGAGTTGGAAGGGTTCTACGGAAATAGAACAATTCTCTGTGCATAGAATGTTTCTAAAACCATATAATATGAGAAGTCAGAGCACATTTGGAACCCTGAAAGTCTGAATTGGAAGGGTTCTAAAAATATAAGTTACTTCCACTTACAGCAAAGTTTGAACTCAGACACCCTTTAGAACACAGAGTCAGAATTGGAAGCATTCTAATAACATGGAATGATTTTAAGAACATAGAATGCTTCTAAGCCCATATAATATGAGAGCAGAAAGAAAATTTAGAACACTGAAGGTAAGAATTGGAAGTGTTCTAATGACATGAAATGTTTGTAAGACCATAGAATATAAGAAATCAAGAACCATTAGAACACTCAAAGTCAGAATTGGAAGGGTTCTAAGCACAGAGAATGCTTCTAAGGCCATAGAATGTCAGAACTGAAAGAAACTTTAGAACACTGAAAGTCAGAGTTGATAGTGGTCTGAAAACAGAGTATATATCTAAGGCCATGTAATATGTGACCTGAAGGAAATTTTAGAGGACTGAAATTCAGAATTGGAATGGTTCTCAGAACAAAGAAAGCTTCTAAGGCCATAGAATGTCAGAAGTGAAAGAAACTTTAGAACACTGAGAGTCAGAATTGAAAGACTTCTATGAACATAGAATACATCTCGGAAAATAGATTGTCAGGACTGGAATACCTTTAGAACAAGGAAAGTCAGAGTTGGAAGGGTTCTACGGAAATAGAACAATTCTCTGTTCATAGAATGTTTCTAAAACCATATAATATGAGAAGTCAGAGCACATATGGAACCCTGAAAGTCTGAATTGGAAGGGTCCTAAAAATGTAAGGTACTTCTACTTTTATTGAAAGTTTGAACTCAGACACCCTTTAGAACACAGAGTCAGAATTGGAAGCATTCTAATAACATGGAATGATTTTAAGAACATAGAATGCTTCTAAGCCCATATAATATGAGAGCAGAAAGAAACTTTAGAACACTGAAGGTAAGAATTGGAAGTGTTCTAATGACATAAAATGTTTGTAAGGACATAGAATATAAGAAATTAAGAACCATTACAACACTCAAAGTGAGAATTGGAAGGGTTCTAAGAACAGAGAATGCTTCTCAGGTCATGGAATGTCAGAAGTGAAAGAAACTTTAGAACACTGAAAGTCAGAGTTGATAGTGGTCTGAAAACAGAGTATATATCTAAGGCCATGTAATGAGTGACCTGAAGGAAATTTTAGAGGACTGAAATTCAGAATTGGAATGGTTCTCAGAACAAAGAAAGCTTCTAAGGCCATAGAATGTCGGAAGTGAAAGAAACTTTAGAACACTGAGAATCAGAATTGAAAGACTTCTATGAACATAGAATACATCTCAGAATATAGATTGTCAGGACTGGAATACCTTTAGAACAAGGAAAGTCAGAATTGGAAGGGTTCTACGGAAATAGAACAATTCTCTGTACATAGAATGTTTCTAAAACCATATAATATGAGAAGACAGAGCACATTTTGAACACTGAAAGTCTGATTTGGAAGTGTTCTAAAAATATAATGTACTTCTACTTCCATTCAAAGTTTGAACTCAGAGACTCTTCAGAACACAGAGTCAGAAGTGGAAGCATTCTAATAACAAAGAATGATTTTAAGAACATAGAATGCTTCTAAGCGCATATAATAAGAGAACAGAAAGAAACTTTAGAACACTGAATGTAAGAATTGGAAGTGTTCTAATGACATGAAATGGAAGACCATAGAATATAAGAAATCAAGAACCATTAGAACACTCAAAGTCAGAATTGGAAAGGTTCTAAGAACAGAGAATGCTTCTAAGGCCATAGAATGTCAGAAGTGAAAGAAACTTTAGAACACTGAAAGTCAGAGTTGATAGTGGTCTGAAAACAGAGTATATATCTAAGGCCATGTAATGTGTGACCTGAAAGAAATTGTAGAGGACTGAAATTCAGAATTGGAAGGGTTCTCAGAAGAAAGAAAGCTTCTAAGGCCATAGAATGTCAGAAGTGAAAGAAACTTTAGAACACTGAGATTCAGAATTGAAAGACTTCTATGAACATAGATTACATCTCAGAAAATAGATTGTCAGGACTGGAAACCTTTAGAACAAGGAAAGTCAGAGTTGGAAGGGTTCTACGGAAATAGAACAATTCTCTGTACATAGAATGTTTCTAAAACCATATAATATGAGAAGTCAGAGCACATTTGGAAACCTGAACGTCTGAATTGAAAGGATTCTAAAAATATAAGGAACTTCTACTTCCATTCAAAGTTTGAACTCAGACACTCTTTAGAACACAGAGTCAGAATTGGAAGCATTCTAATAACAAAGAATGATTTTAAGAACATAGAATGCTTCTAAGAGCATATAATATGAGAACAGTAAGAAACTTTAGAACACTGAATGTAAGAATTGGAAGTGTTCTAATGACATGAAATGTTTGTAAGACCATAGAATATAAGAAATCAAGAACCATTAGAACACTCAATGTCAGAATTGGAAGGGTTCTAAGAACAGAGAATGATTCGTAGGGCATGGAATGTCAGAAGTGAAAGAAACTTTAGAACACTGAAAGGCAGAGTTGATAGTGGTCTGAAAACAGAGTATATATCTAAGGCCATGTAATGTGTGACGTGAAAGAAATTTTATAGGACCGAAATTCAGAATTGAAAGGGTTCTGAGAACAAAGAAAGCTTCTAAGGCCATAGAATGTCAGAAGTGAAAGAAATTTAGAACACTGAGAGTCAGAATTGGAAGGCTTCTATGAACATAGAATACATCTCGGAAAATAGATTGTCAGGACTGGAAAACATTCAGAACAAGGAAAGTCAGAGTTGTACGGGTTCTACGGAAATAGAACAATTCTCTGTACATAGAATGTTTCTAAAACCATATAATATGAGAAGTCAGAGCACATATGGAACCCTGAAAGTCAGAATTGGAAGGGTTCTAAAATTATAATGTACTTCTACTTCCATTCAAAGTTTGAACTGAGAGACTCTTTAGAACACAGAGTCAGATTTGGAAGCATTCTAATAACATGGAATGATTTTAAGAACATAGAATGATTCTAAGCCCATATAATATGGGAGCGGAAAGAAACTTTAGAACACGGAATGTAAGAATTGGAAGTGTTCTAATGACATGAAATGTAAGACCATAGAATATAAGAAATCCAGAACCTTTAGAACACTCAAAGTCAGAATTGGAAGGGTTCTAAGAACAGAGAATGCTTCAAAGCCCATGGAATTTCAGAAGTGGAAGAAACTTTAGAACACTGAAAGTCAGAGTTGATAGTGGTCTGAAAACAGAGTATGTTTCTAAGGCCATGTAATGTGTGACCTGAAAGAAATTTTAGAGGACTGAAATTCAGAATTGGAAGGGTTCTCAGAAGAAAGAAAGCTTCTAAGGCCATAGAATGTCGGAAGTGAAGGAAGCTTTAGAACACTGAGAGTCAGAATTGGAAGGCTTCTATGAACATAGAATACATCTCGGAAAATAGATTGTCAGGACTGGAAAACCTTTAGAACAAGGAAAGTCAGAGTTGGAAGGGTTCTACGGAAATAGAACAATTCTCTCTACATAGAATGTTTCTAAAACCATGTAATATGAGAAGTCAGAGCACATTTGGAACACTGAAAGTCTGATTTGGAAGGGTTCTAAAAATATAATGTACTTATACTTCCATTCAAAGTTTGAACTCAGAGACTCTTTAGAACACAGAGTCAGAATTGGAAGCATTCTAATAACAAAGAATGATTTTAAGAACATAGAATGCTTCTAAGCGCATATAATAAGAGAACAGAAAGAAACTTTAGAACACTGAATGTAAGAATTGGAAGTGTTCTAATGACATAAAATGTTTGTAAGACCATAAAATATAAGAAATCAAGAACCATTAGAACACTCAAAGTCAGAATTGGAAGGGTTCTAAGAACAGAGAATGCTTCTAAGGCCATAGAATGTCAGAAGTGAAAGAAACTTTAGAACACTGAGAGTCAGAATTGAAAGACTTCTAGGAACATGGAATACATCTCAGAAAATAGATTGTCAGGACTGGAAAACCTTTAGAACAAGGAAAGTCAGAGTTGGAAGGGTTCTACGGAAATAGAACAATTCTCTGTGCATAGAATGTTTCTAAAACCATATAATATGAGAAGTCAGAGCACATTTGGAACCCTGAAAGTCTGAATTGGAAGGGTTCTAAAAGTATAAGGTACTTCCACTTACAGCAAAGTTTGAACTCAGACACCCTTTAGAACACAGAGTCAGAATTGGAAGCATTCTAATAACATGGAATGATTTTAAGAACATAGAATGCTTCTAATCCCATATAATATGAGAGCAGAAAGAAAATTTAGAACACTGAAGGTAAGAATTGGAAGTGTTCTAATGACATGAAATGTTTGTAAGACCATAGAATATAAGAAATCAAGAACCATTAGAACACTCAAAGTGAGAATTGGAAGGGTTCTAAGCACAGAGAATGCTTCTCAGGTCATGGAATGTCAGAAGTGAAAGAAACTTTAGAACACTGAAAGTCAGAGTTGATAGTGGTCTGAAAACAGAGTATATATCTAAGGCCATGTAATGTGTGACCTCAAGGAAATTTTAGAGGACTGAAATTCAGAATTGGAATGGTTCTCAGAACAAAGAAAGCTTCTAAGGCCATAGAATGTCAGAAGTGAAAGAAACTTTAGAACACTGAAAGTCAGAATTGAAAGACTTCTATGAACATAGAATACATCTCAGAAAATAGATTGTCAGGACTGGAATACCTTTAGAACAAGGAAAGTCAGAATTGGAAGGGTTCTACGGAAATAGAACAATTCTCTGTACATAGAATGTTTCTAAAACCATATAATATGAGAAGTCAGAGCACATTTTGAACACTGAAAGTCTGATTTGGAAGTGTTCTAAAAATATAATGTACTTCTACTTCCATTCAAAGTTTGAACTCAGAGACACTTTAGAACACAGAGTCAGAAGTGGAAGCATTCTAATAACAAAGAATGATTTTAAGAACATAGAATGCTTCTAAGCGCATATAATAAGAGAACAGAAAGAAACTTTAGAACACTGAATGTAAGAATTGGAAGTGTTCTAATGACATGAAATGGAAGACCATAGAATATAAGAAATCAAGAACCATTAGAACACTCAAAGTCAGAATTGGAAGGGTTCTAAGAACAGAGAATGCTTCAAAGCCCATGGAATTTCAGAAGTGAAAGAAACTTTAGAACACTGAAAGTCAGAGTTGATAGTGGTCTGAAAACAGAGTATGTATCTAAGGCCAAGTAATGTGTGACCTGAAGGAAATTTTAGAGGACTGAAATTCAGAATTGGAAGGGTTCTCAGAAGAAAGAAAGCTTCTAAGGCCATAGAATGTCAGAAGTGAAAGAAACTTTAGAACACTGAGAGTCAGAATTGAAAGACTTCTAGGAACATAGAATACATCTCAGAAAAAATAGATTGTCGGCACTGGAATACCTTCAGAACAAGGAAAGTCAGAGTTGGAAGAGTTCTACGGAAATAGAACAATTCTCTGTTCATAGAATGTTTCTAAAACCATATAATATGAGAAGTCAGAGCACATTTGGAACCCTGAAAGTCTGAATTGGAAGTGTTCTAAAAATATAAGGTACTTTTACTTCCATTGAAAGTTTGAACTCAGAGATTCTTTAGAACACAGAGTCAGAATTGGAAGCATTCTAATAACATGGAATGATTTTAAGAACATAGAATGCTTCTAAGAGCATATAATAAGAGAACAGTAAGAAACTTTAGAACACTGAATGTAAGAATTGGAAGTGTTCTAATGACATGAAATGTTTCTAAGACCATAGAATATAAGAAATCAAGAACCATTAAAACACTCAAAGTCAGAGTTGGAAGGGTTCTAAGAAAAAAGAGAATGCTTCTCAGGGCATGGAATGTCAGAAGTGAAAGAAACTTTAGAACACTGAAAGGCAGAGTTGATAGTGGTCTGAAAACAGAGTATATATCTAAGGCCATGTAATGTGTGACCTGAAAGAAATTTTATACGACCGAAATTCAGAATTGAAAGGGTTTTGAGAACAAAGAAAGCTTCTAAGGCCATAGAATGTCAGAAGTGAAAGAAATTTAGAACACTGAGAGTCAGAATTGGAAGGCTTCTATGAACATAGAATACATCTCGGAAAATAGATTGTCCGGACTGGAAAACCTTCAGAACAAGGAAAGTCAGATTTGGAAGGGTTCTACGGAAATAGAACAATTCTCTGTACATAGAATGTTTCTAAAACCATATAATATGAGAAGTCAGAGCACATATGGAACCCTGAAATTCTGAATTGGAAGGGTTCTAAAATTATAAGGTACTTCTACTTCCACTGAAAGTTTGAACTCAGAGACTCTTTAGAACACAGAGTCAGAATTGGAAGCATTCTAATAACAAAGAATGATTTTAAGAACATAGAATGCTTCTAAGCGTATATAATAAGAGAATACAAAGAAATTTTAGAACACTGAATGTAAGAATTGGAAGTATCCTAATGCCATAAAATGTTTGTAGGACCATAGAATATAAGAAATCAAGAACCATTAGAACTCTCAAAGTCAGAATTGGAAGGGTTCTAAGAACAGAAAATGCTTCTAAGGCCATAGAAAGTCGAAGTGAACGAATCTTTAGAATACTGAATGTCAGAGTTGATAGTGGTCTGAAAATATAGTATGTATCTATGACCATGTAATGTGTGACCTGAAAGAAATTTTAG
Organism: Monodelphis domestica; assembly: GCF_027887165.1. Lineage (NCBI taxonomy): Eukaryota > Metazoa > Chordata > Mammalia > Didelphimorphia > Didelphidae > Monodelphis > Monodelphis domestica. The sequence continues at coordinate 17,580,670 of NC_077235.1, read as the reverse complement.
AGGACTGAAATTCAGAATTGGAAGGGTTCTCAGAAGAAAGAAAGCTTCTAAGGCCATAGAATATCGGAAGTGAAGGAAGCTTTAGAACACTGAGAGTCAGAATTGGAAGGCTTCTATGAACATAGAATACATCTCGGAAAATAGATTGTCAGGACTGGAAAACCTTTAAAACAAGGAAAGTCAGAGTTGGAAGGGTTCTACGGAAATAGAACAATTCTCTCTACATAGAATGTTTCTAAAACCATGTAATATGAGATGTCAGAGCACATTTGGAACACTGAAACTCTGATTTGGAAGGGTTCTAAAAATATAATGTACTTCTACTTCCATTCAAAGTTTGAACTCAGAGACTCTTTAGAACACAGAGTCAGAATTGGAAGCATTCTAATAACATGGAATGATTTTAAGAACATAGAATGCTTCTAAGAGCATATAATATGAGAACAGTAAGAAACTTTAGAACACTGAATGTAAGAATTGGAAGTGTTCTAATGACATGAAATGTTTGTAAGACCATAGAATATAAGAAATCAAGAACCATTAGAACACTCAATGTCAGAATTGGAAGGGTTCTAAGAACAGAGAATGATTCTTAGGGCATGGAATGTCAGAAGTGAAAGAAACATTAGAACACTGAAAGGCAGAGTTGATAGTGGTCTGAAAACAGAGTATATATCTAAGGCCATGTAATGTGTGACCTGAAGGAAATTTTAGAGGACTGAAATTCAGAATTGGAAGGGTTCTCAGAAGAAAGAAAGCTTCTAAGGCCATAGAATGACAGAAGTGAAAGAAACTTTAGAACACTGAGATTCAGAATTGAAAGACTTCTAGGAACATAGATTACATCTCAGAAAATAGATTGTCAGGACTGGAAACCTTTAGAACAAGGAAAGTCAGAGTTGTAAGGGTTCTACGGAAATAGAACAATTCTCTGTACATAGAATGTTTCTAAAACCATATAATATGAGAAGTCAGAGCACATTTGGAAACCTGAACGTCTGAATTGAAAGGATTCTAAAAATATAAGGTACTTCTACTTCCATTCAAAGTTTGAACTCAGACACTCTTTAGAACAGAGAGTCAGAATTGGAAGCATTCTAATAACAAAGAATGATTTTAAGAACATAGAATGCTTCTAAGAGCATATAATATGAGAACAGTAAGAAACTTTAGAACACTGAATGTAAGAATTGGAAGTGTTCTAATGACATGAAATGTTTGTAAGACCATAGAATATAAGAAATCAAGAACCATTAGAACACTCAATGTCAGAATTGGAAGGGTTCTAAGAACAGAGAATGATTCTTAGGGCATGGAATGTCAGAAGTGAAAGAAACTTTAGAACACTGAAAGGCAGAGTTGATAGTGGTCTGAAAACAGAGTATATATCTAAGGCCATGTAATGTGTGACGTGAAAGAAATTTTATAGGACCGAAATTCAGAATTGAAAGGGTTCTGAGAACAAAGAAAGCTTCTAAGGCGATAAAATGTCAGAAGTGAAAGAAATTTAGAACACTGAGAGTCAGAATTGGAAGGCTTCTATGAACATAGAATACATCTCGGAAAATAGATTGTCAGGACTGGAAAACCTTCAGAACAAGGAAAGTCAGAGTTGTACGGGTTCTACGGAAATAGAACAATTCTCTGTACATAGAATGTTTCTAAAACCATATAATATGAGAAGTCAGAGCACATATGGAACCCTGAAAGTCTGAATTGGAAGGGTTCTAAAAATATAAGGTACTTCTACTTCCATTGAAAGTTTGAACTCAGAGACTCTTCAGAACACAGAGTCAGAATTGGAAGCATTCTAATAACATGGAATGATTTTAAGAACATAGAATGATTCTAAGCCCATATAATATGAGAGCGGAAAGAAACTTTAGAACACAGAATGTAAGAATTGGAAGTGTTCTAATGACATGAAATGTTTGTAAGACCATAGAATATAAGAAATCCAGAACCTTTAGAACACTCAAAGTCAGAATTGGAAGGGTTCTAAGAACAGAGAATGCTTCAAAGCCCATGGAATTTCAGAAGTGAAAGAAACTTTAGAACACTGAAAGTCAGAGTTGATAGTGGTCTGAAAACAGAGTATGTATCTAAGGCCATGTAATGTGTGACCTGAAGGAAATTTTAGAGGCCTGAAATTCAGAATTGGAAGGGTTCTCAGAACAAAGAAAGCTTCTAAGGCCATAGAATGTCAGAAGTGAAAGAAACTTTAGAACACTGAGAGTCAGAATTGAAAGACTTCTAGGAACATAGAATACATCTCGGAAAATAGATTGTCAGGACTGGAATACCTTTAGAACAAGGAAAGTCAGAGTTGGAAGAGTTCTACGGAAATAGAACAATTCTCTGTTCATAGAATGTTTCTAAAACCATGTAATATGAGAAGTCAGAGCACATTTGGAACCCAGAAAGTCTGAATTGGAAGTGTTCTAAAAATATAAGGTACTTTTACTTCCATTGAAAGTTTGAACTCAGAGACTCTTTAGAACACAGAGTCAGAATTGAAGCATTCTAATAACATGGAATGATTTTAAGAACATGCAGTGATTCTAAGCCCATATAATATGAGAGCAGAAAGAAACTTTAGAACACTGAATGTAAGAATTGGAAGTGTTCTAATGACATGAAATGTTTGTAAGACCATAGAATATAAGAAATCAAGAACCATTAGAACACTCAAAGTCAGAATTGGAAGGGTTCTAAGAACAGAGAATGCTTCTAAGGCCATAGAATGTCAGAAGTGAAATAAATTTAGAACAGTGAGAGTCAGAATTGGAAGGCTTCTATGAACATAGAATACATCTCGGAAAATAGATTGTCAGGACTAGAAAACCTTCAGAACAAGGAAAGTCAGAGTTGGAAGGGTTCTACGGAAATAGAACAATTCTCTGTACATAGAATGTTTCTAAAACCATATAATATGAGAAGTCAGAGCACATATGGAACCCTGAAAGTCAGAATTGGAAGGGTTCTAAAAATATAATGTACTTCTACTTCCATTGAAAGTTTGAATTCAGAGACTCTTTAGAACACAGAGTCAGATTTGGAAGCATTCTAATAACATAGAATGATTTTAAGAACATAGAATGATTCTAAGCCCATATAATATGGGAGCGGAAAGAAACTTTAGAACACGGAATGTAAGAATTGGAAGTGTTCTAATCACATGAAATGTTTGTAAGACCATAGAATATAAGAAATCAAGAACCATTAGAACACTCAAAGTCAGAATTGGAAGGGTTCTAAGAACAGAGAATGCTTCAAAGCCCATGGAATTTCAGAAGTGAAAGAAACTTTAGAACACTGAAAGTCAGAGTTGATAGTGGTCTGAAAACAGAGTATGTATCTAAGGCCAAGTAATGTGTGACCTGAAGGAAATTTTAGAGGACTGAAATTCAGAATTGGAAGGGTTCTCAGAAGAAAGAAAGCTTCTAAGGCCATAGAATGTCAGAAGTGAAAGAAACTTTAGAACACTGAGAGTCAGAATTGAAAGACTTCTAGGAACATAGAATACATCTCAGAAAAAATAGATTGTCGGCACTGGAATACCTTCAGAACAAGGAAAGTCAGAGTTGGAAGAGTTCTACGGAAATAGAACAATTCTCTGTTCATAGAATGTTTCTAAAACCATATAATATGAGAAGTCAGAGCACATTTGGAACCCTGAAAGTCTGAATTGGAAGTGTTCTAAAAATATAAGGTACTTTTACTTCCATTGAAAGTTTGAAATCAGAGATTCTTTAGAACACAGAGTCAGAATTGGAAGCATTCTAATAACATGGAATGATTTTAAGAACATAGAATGCTTCTAAGAGCATATAATAAGAGAACAGTAAGAAACTTTAGAACACTGAATGTAAGAATTGGAAGTGTTCTAATGACATGAAATGTTTCTAAGACCATAGAATATAAGAAATCAAGAACCATTAAAACACTCAAAGTCAGAGTTGGAAGGGTTCTAAGAAAAAAGAGAATGCTTCTCAGGGCATGGAATGTCAGAAGTGAAAGAAACTTTAGAACACTGAAAGGCAGAGTTGATAGTGGTCTGAAAACAGAGTATATATCTAAGGCCATGTAATGTGTGACCTGAAAGAAATTTTATACGACCGAAATTCAGAATTGAAAGGGTTTTGAGAACAAAGAAAGCTTCTAAGGCCATAGAATGTCAGAAGTGAAAGAAATTTAGAACACTGAGAGTCAGAATTGGAAGGCTTCTATGAACATAGAATACATCTCGGAAAATAGATTGTCCGGACTGGAAAACCTTCAGAACAAGGAAAGTCAGATTTGGAAGGGTTCTACGGAAATAGAACAATTCTCTGTACATAGAATGTTTCTAAAACCATATAATATGAGAAGTCAGAGCACATATGGAACCCTGAAATTCTGAATTGGAAGGGTTCTAAAATTATAAGGTACTTCTACTTCCACTGAAAGTTTGAACTCAGAGACTCTTTAGAACACAGAGTCAGAATTGGAAGCATTCTAATAACAAAGAATGATTTTAAGAACATAGAATGCTTCTAAGCGTATATAATAAGAGAATACAAAGAAATTTTAGAACACTGAATGTAAGAATTGGAAGTATCCTAATGCCATAAAATGTTTGTAGGACCATAGAATATAAGAAATCAAGAACCATTAGAACTCTCAAAGTCAGAATTGGAAGGGTTCTAAGAACAGAAAATGCTTCTAAGGCCATAGAAAGTCGAAGTGAACGAATCTTTAGAATACTGAATGTCAGAGTTGATAGTGGTCTGAAAATATAGTATGTATCTATGACCATGTAATGTGTGACCTGAAAGAAATTTTAGAGGACTGAAATTCAGAATTGGAAGGGTTCTCAGAAGAAAGAAAGCTTCTAAGGCCATAGAATGTCGGAAGTGAAGGAAGCTTTAGAACACTGAGAGTCAGAATTGGAAGGCTTCTATGAACATAGAATACATCTCGGAAAATAGATTGTCAGGACTGGAAAACCTTTAAAACAAGGAAAGTCAGAGTTGGAAGGGTTCTACGGAAATAGAACAATTCTCTCTACATAGAATGTTTCTAAAACCATGTAATATGAGATGTCAGAGCACATTTGGAACACTGAAACTCTGATTTGGAAGGGTTCTAAAAATATAATGTACTTCTACTTCCATTCAAAGTTTGAACTCAGAGACTCTTTAGAACACAGAGTCAGAATTGGAAGCATTCTAATAACATGGAATGATTTTAAGAACATAGAATGATTCTAAGCCCATATAATATGAGAGCAGAAAGAAACTTTAGAACACTGAATGTAAGAATTGGAAGTGTTCTAATGACATAAAATGTTTCTAGGACCATAGAATATAAGAAATCAAGAACCGTTAGAACACTCAATGTCAGAATTGGAAGGGTTCTAAGAACAGAGAATGCTTCTCAGGGCATGGAATGTCAGAAGTGAAAGTAACTTTAGAACACTGAAAGTCAGAGTTGATAGTGGTCTGAAAACAGAGTATATATCTAAGGCCATGTAATGTGTGACCTGAAAGAAATTTTATACGACCGAAATTCAGAATTGAAAGGGTTTTGGGAACAAAGAAACCTTCTAAGGCCATAGAATGTCAGAAGTGAAAGAAATTTAGAACACTGAGAGTCAGAAGTGGAAGGCTTCTATGAACATAGAATACATCTCGGAAAATAGATTGTCCGGACTGGAAAACCTTCAGAACAAGGAAAGTCAGATTTGGAAGGGTTCTACGGAAATAGAACAATTCTCTGTACATAGAATGTTTCTAAAACCATATAATATGAGAAGCCAGAGCACATATGGAACCCTGAAATTCTTAATTGGAAGGGTTCTAAAATTATAAGGTACTTCTACTTCCATTGAAAGTTTGAACTCAGAGACTCTTTAGAACACAGAGTCAGAATTCGAAGCATTCTAATAACAAAGAATGATTTTAAGAACATAGAATGCTTCTAAGCGTATATAATAAGAGAATACAAAGAAATTTTAGAACACTGAATGTAAGAATTGGAAGTATCCTAATGCCATAAAATGTTTCTAGGACCATAGAATATAAGAAATCAAGAACCATTAGAACACTCAAAGTCAGAATTGGAAGGGTTCTAAGAACAGAGAATGCTTCTAAGGCCATAGAAAGTCGAAGTGAACGAATCTTTAGAATACTGAATGTCAGAGTTGATAGTGGTCTGAAAACAGAGTATGTATCTAAGGCCATGTAATGTGTGACCTGAAAGAAATTTTAGAGGACTGAAATGCAGAATTGGAAGGATTCTCAGAAGAAAGAAACCTTCTAAGGCCATAGAATGTCGGAAGTGAAGGAAGCTTTAGAACACTGAGAGTCAGAATTGGAAGGCTTCTATGAACATAGAATACATCTCGGAAAATAGATTGTCAGGACTGGAAAACCTTTAGAACAAGGAAAGTCAGAGTTGGAAGGGTTCTACGGAAATAGAACAATTCTCTTTACATAGAATGTTTCTAAAACCATGTAATATGAGAAGTCAGAGCACATTTGGAACACTGAAACTCTGATTAGGAAGGGTTCTAAAAATATAATGTACTTCTACTTCCATTCAAAGTTTGAACTCAGAGACTCTTTAGAACACAGAGTCAGAATTGGAAGCATTCTAATAACATGGAATGATTTTAAGAACATAGAATGATTCTAAGCCCATATAATATGAGAGCAGAAAGAAACTTTAGAACACTGAATGTAAGAATTGGAAGTGTTCTAATGACATAAAATGTTTGTAAGGACATAGAATATAAGAAATCAAGAACGATTAGGACACTCAAAGTGAGAATTGGAAGGGTTCTAAGAACAGAGAATGCTTCTCAGGTCATGGAATGTCAGAAGTGAAAGAAACTTTAGAACACTGAAAGGCAGAGTTGATTGTGGTCTGAAAACCGAGTATGTATCTAAGGCCATGGAATGTGTGACCTGAATGAACGTTTAGAGGACTGAAATTCAGAATTGGAAGGATTCTCAGAACAAAGAAAGCTTCTAAAGCCATAGAACTTCAGAAGTGAAACAAACTTTAGAACACTGAAAGTCAGAATTGGAAGGCTTCTATGAACATAGAATACATCTCGGAAAATAGATTGTCAGGACTGGAAAACCTTCAGAACAATGAAAGTCAGAGTTGTACGGGTTCTACGGAAATAGAACAATTCTCTGTACATAGAATGTTTCTAAAACCATATAATATGAGAAGTCAGAGCACATATGGAACCCTGAAAGTCAGAATTGGAAGGGTTCTAAAAATATAATGTACTTCTACTTCCATTGAAAGTTTGAATTCAGAGACTCTTTAGAACACAGAGTCAGATTTGGAAGCATTCTAATAACATGGAATGATTTTAAGAACATAGAATGCTTCTAAGCCCATATAATATGAGAGCAGAAAGAAACTTTAGAAAACGGAATGTAAGAATTGGAAGTGTTCTAATGACATGAAATGTTTGTAAGACCATAGAATATAAGAAATCAAGAACCATTAGAACACTCAAAGTCAGAATTGGAAGGGTTCTAAGAACAGAGAATGCTTCAAAGCCCATGGAATTTCAGAAGTGAAAGAAACTTTAGAACACTGAAAGTCAGAGTTGATAGTGGTCTGAAAACAGAGTATGTATCTAAGGCCAAGTAATGTGTGACCTGAAGGAAATTTTAGAGGACTGAAATTCAGAATTGGAAGGGTTCTCAGAAGAAAGAAAGCTTCTAAGGCCATAGAATGTCAGAAGTGAAAGAAACTTTAGAACACTGAGAGTCAGAATTGAAAGACTTCTAGGAACATAGAATACATCTCAGAAAAAATAGATTGGTAGCACTGGAATACCTTCATAACAAGGAAAGTCAGAGTTGGAAGAGTTCTACGGAAATAGAACAATTCTCTGTTCATAGAATGTTTCTAAAACCATATAATATGAGAAGTCAGAGCACATTTGGAACCCTGAAAGTCTGAATTGGAAGTGTTCTAAAAATATAAGGTACTTTTACTTCCATTGAAAGTTTGAACTCAGAGACTCTTTAGAACACAGAGTCAGAATTGGAAGCATTCTAATAACATGGAATGATTTTAAGAACATAGAATGCTTCTAAGAGCATATAATAAGAGAACAGTAAGAAACTTTAGAACACTGAATGTAAGAATTGGAAGTGTTCTAATGACATGAAATGTTTCTAAGACCATAGAATATAAGAAATCAAGAACCATTAAAACACTCAAAGTCAGAGTTGGAAGGGTTCTAAGAAAAAAGAGAATGCTTCTCAGGGCATGGAATGTCAGAAGTGAAAGAAACTTTAGAACACTGAAAGGCAGAGTTGATAGTGGTCTGAAAACAGAGTATATATCTAAGGCCATGTAATGTGTGACCTGAAAGAAATTTTATACGACCGAAATTCAGAATTGAAAGGGTTTTGAGAACAAAGAAAGCTTCTAAGGCCATAGAATGTCAGAAGTGAAAGAAATTTAGAACACTGAGAGTCAGAATTGGAAGGCTTCTATGAACATAGAATACATCTCTGAAAATAGATTGTCCGGACTGGAAAACCTTCAGAACAAGGAAAGTCAGATTTGGAAGGGTTCTACGGAAATAGAACAATTCTCTGTACATAGAATGTTTCTAAAACCATATAATATGAGAAGTCAGAGCACATATGGAACCCTGAAATTCTGAATTGGAAGGGTTCTAAAATTATAAGGTACTTCTACTTCCATTCAAAGTTTGAACTCAGAGACTCTTTAGAACACAGAGTCAGAATTGGAAGCATTCTAATAGCATGGAATGATTTTAAGAACATAGAATGCTTCTAAGCCCATATAATATGAGAGCAGAAAGAAAATTTAGAACACTGAAGGTAAGAATTGGAAGTGTTCTAATGACATGAAATATTTGTAAGACCATAGAATATAAGAAATCAAGAACCATTAGAACACTCAAAGTCAGAATTGGAAGGGTTCTAAGCACAGAGAATGCTTCTAAGGCCATAGAATGTCAGAACTGAAAGAAACTTTAGAACACTGAAAGTCAGAGTTGATAGTGGTCTGAAAACAGAGTATATATCTAAGGCCATGTAATATGTGACCTGAAGGAAATTTTAGAGGACTGAAATTCAGAATTGGAATGGTTCTCAGAACAAAGAAAGCTTCTAAGGCCATAGAATGTCAGAAGTGAAAGAAACTTTAGAACACTGAGAGTCAGAATTGAAAGACTTCTATGAACATAGAATACATCTCGGAAAATAGATTGTCAGGACTGGAATACCTTTAGAACAAGAAAAGTCAGAGTTGGAAGGGTTCTACGGAAATAGAACAATTCTCTGTTCATAGAATGTTTCTAAAACCATATAATATGAGAAGTCAGAGCACATTTGGAACCCTGAAAGTCTGAATTGGAAGGGTCCTAAAAATGTAAGGTACTTCTACTTTTATTGAAAGTTTGAACTCAGACACCCTTTAGAACACAGAGTCAGAATTGGAAGCATTCTAATAACATGGAATGATTTTAAGAACATAGAATGCTTCTAAGCCCATATAATATGAGAGCAGAAAGAAACTTTAGAACACTGAAGGTAAGAATTGGAAGTGTTCTAATGACATAAAATGTTTGTAAGGACATAGAATATAAGAAATCAAGAACCATTAGAACACTCAAAGTGAGAATTGGAAGGGTTCTAAGAACAGAGAATGCTTCTCAGGTCATGGAATGTCAGAAGTGAAAGAAACTTTAGAACACTGAAAGTCAGAGTTGATAGTGGTCTGAAAACAGAGTATATATCTAAGGCCATGTAATGTGTGACCTGAAAGAAATTGTAGAGGACTGAAATTCAGAATTGGAAGGGTTCTCAGAAGAAAGAAAGCTTCTAAGGCCATAGAATGTCAGAAGTGAAAGAAACTTTAGAACACTGAGATTCAGAATTGAAAGACTTCTATGAACATAGATTACATCTCAGAAAATAGATTGTCAGGACTGGAAACCTTTAGAACAAGGAAAGTCAGAGTTGGAAGGGTTCTACGGAAATAGAACAATTCTCTGTACATAGAATGTTTCTAAAACCATATAATATGAGAAGTCAGAGCACATTTGGAAACCTGAACGTCTGAATTGAAAGGATTCTAAAAATATAAGGAACTTCTACTTCCATTCAAAGTTTGAACTCAGACACACTTTAGAACACAGAGTCAGAATTGGAAGCATTCTAATAACAAAGAATGATTTTAAGAACATAGAATGCTTCTAAGAGCATATAATATGAGAACAGTAAGAAACTTTAGAACACTGAATGTAAGAATTGGAAGTGTTCTAATGACATGAAATGTTTGTAAGACCATAGAATATAAGAAATCAAGAACCATTAGAACACTCAATGTCAGAATTGGAAGGGTTCTAAGAACGGAGAATGATTCTTAGGGCATGGAATGTCAGAAGTGAAAGAAACTTTAGAACACTGAAAGGCAGAGTTGATAGTGGTCTGAAAACAGAGTATATATCTAAGGCCATGTAATGTGTGACGTGAAAGAAATTTTATAGGACCGAAATTCAGAATTGAAAGGGTTCTGAGAACAAAGAAAGCTTCTAAGGCCATAGAATGTCAGAAGTGAAAGAAATTTAGAACACTGAGAGTCAGAATTGGAAGGCTTCTATGAACATAGAATACATCTCGGAAAATAGATTGTCAGGACTGGAAAACCTTCAGAACAAGGAAAGTCAGAGTTGTACGGGTTCTACGGAAATAGAACAATTCTCTGTACATAGAATGTTTCTAAAACCATATAATATGAGAAGTCAGAGCACATATGGAACCCTGAAAGTCAGAATTGGAAGGGTTCTAAAATTATAATGTACTTCTACTTCCATTCAAAGTTTGAACTGAGAGACTCTTTAGAACACAGAGTCAGATTTGGAAGCATTCTAATAACATGGAATGATTTTAAGAACATAGAATGATTCTAAGCCCATATAATATGGGAGCGGAAAGAAAATTTAGAACACTGAAGGTAAGAATTGGAAGTGTTCTAATGACATGAAATGTTTGTAAGACCATAGAATATAAGAAATCCAGAACCATTAGAACACTCAAAGTCAGAATTGGAAGGGTTCTAAGAACAGAGAATGCTTCTAAGGCCATAGAATGTCAGAAGTGAAAGAAACTTTAGAACACTGAGAGTCAGAATTGAAAGACTTCTAGGAACATAGAATACATCTCAGAAAATAGATTGTCAGGACTGGAAAACCTTTAGAACAAGGAAAGTCAGAGTTGGAAGGGTTCTACGGAAATAGAACAATTCTCTGTGCATAGAATGTTTCTAAAACCATATAATATGAGAAGTCAGAGCACATTTGGAACCCTGAAAGTCTGAATTGGAAGGGTTCTAAAAATATAAGGTACTTCCACTTACAGCAAAGTTTGAACTCAGACACCCTTTAGAACACAGAGTCAGAATTGGAAGCATTCTAATAACATGGAATGATTTTAAGAACATAGAATGCTTCTAAGCCCATATAATATGAGAGCAGAAAGAAAATTTAGAACACTGAAGGTAAGAATTGGAAGTGTTCTAATGACATGAAATGTTTGTAAGACCATAGAATATAAGAAATCAAGAAGCATTAGAACACTCAAAGTCAGAGTTGGAAGGGTTCTAAGAACAGAGAATGCTTCTCAGGTCATGGAATGTCAGAAGTGAAAGAAACTTTAGAACACTGAAAGTCAGAGTTGATAGTGGTCTGAAAACAGAGTATATATCTAAGGCCATGTAATGTGTGACCTGAAGGAAATTTTAGAGGACTGAAATTCAGAATTGGAATGGTTCTCAGAACAAAGAAAGCTTCTAAGGCCATAGAATGTCAGAAGTGAAATAAACATTAGAACACTGAGAATCAGAATTGAAAGACTTCTATGAACATAGAATACATCTCTGAAAATAGATTGTCAGGACTGGAATACCTTTAGAACAAGGAAAGTCAGAATTGGAAGGGTTCTACGGAAATAGAACAATTCTCTGTACATAGAATGTTTCTAAAACCATATAATATGAGAAGACAGAGCACATTTTGAACACTGAAAGTCTGAATTGAAAGGATTCTAAAAATATAAGGTACTTCTACTTCCATTCAAAGTTTGAACTCAGACACTCTTTAGAACAGAGAGTCAGAATTGGAAGCATTCTAATAACAAAGAATGATTTTAAGAACATAGAATGCTTCTAAGAGCATATAATATGAGAACAGTAAGAAACTTTAGAACACTGAATGTAAGAATTGGAAGTGTTCTAATGACATGAAATGTTTGTAAGACCATAGAATATAAGAAATCAAGAACCATTAGAACACTCAATGTCAGAATTGGAAGGGTTCTAAGAACAGAGAATGATTCTTAGGGCATGGAATGTCAGAAGTGAAAGAAACTTTAGAACACTGAAAGGCAGAGTTGATAGTGGTCTGAAAACAGAGTATATATCTAAGGCCATGTAATGTGTGACGTGAAAGAAATTTTATCGGACCGAAATTCAGAATTGAAAGGGTTCTGAGAACAAAGAAAGCTTCTAAGGCGATAAAATGTCAGAAGTGAAAGAAATTTAGAACACTGAGAGTCAGAATTGGAAGGCATCTATGAACATAGAATACATCTCGGAAAATAGATTGTCAGGACTGGAAAACCTTCAGAACAAGGAAAGTCAGAGTTGTACGGGTTCTACGGAAATAGAACAATTCTCTGTACATAGAATGTTTCTAAAACCATATAATATGAGAAGTCAGAGCACATATGGAACCCTGAAAGTCAGAATTGGAAGGGTTCTAAAAATATAAGGTACTTCTACTTCCATTCAAAGTTTAAACTCAGAGACTCTTCAGAACACAGAGTCAGAATTGGAAGCATTCTAATAACATGGAATGATTTTAAGAACATAGAATGATTCTAAGCCCATATAATATGAGAGCGGAAAGAAACTTTAGAATACGGAATGTAAGAATTGGAAGTGTTCTAATGACATGAAATGTTTGTAAGACCATAGAATATAAGAAATCCAGAACCTTTAGAACACTCAAAGTGAGAATTGGAAGGGTTCTAAGAACAGAGAATGCTTCTCAGGTCATGGAATTTCAGAAGTGAAAGAAACTTTAGAACACTGAAAGTCAGAGTTGATAGTGGTCTGAAAACAGAGTATGTATCTAAGGCCATGTAATGTGTGACCTGAAGGAAATTTTAGAGGCCTGAAATTCAGAATTGGAAGGGTTCTCAGAACAAAGAAAGCTTCTAAGGCCATAGAATGTCAGAAGTGAAAGAAACTTTAGAACACTGAGAGTCAGAATTGAAAGACTTCTAGGAACATAGAATACATCTCGGAAAATAGATTGTCAGGACTGGAATACCTTTAGAACAAGGAAAGTCAGAGTTGGAAGGGTTCTACGGAAATAGAACAATTCTCTGTTCATAGAATGTTTCTAACACCATATAATATGAGAAGTCAGAGCACGTTTGGAACCCTGAAAGTCTGAATTGGAAGTGTTCTAAAAATATAAGGTACTTTTACTTCCATTGAAAGTTTGAACTCAGAGACTCTTTAGAACACAGAGTCAGAATTGAAGCATTCTAATAACATGGAATGATTTTAAGAACATGCAGTGATTCTAAGCCCATATAATATGAGAGCAGAAAGAAACTTTAGAACACTGATTGTAAGAATTGGAAGTGTTCTAATGACATGAAATGTTTGTAAGACCATAGAATATAAGAAATCAAGAACCATTAGAACACTCAAAGTCAGAATTGGAAGGGTTCTAAGAACAGAGAATGCTTCTAAGGCCATAGAATGTCAGAAGTGAAATAAATTTAGAACAGTGAGAGTCAGAATTGGAAGGCTTCTATGAACATAGAATACGTCTCGGAAAATAGATTGTCAGGACTGGAAAACCTTCAGAACAAGGAAAGTCAGAGTTGTACGGGTTCTACGGAAATAGAACAATTCTCTGTACATAGAATGTTTCTAAAACCATATAATATGAGAAGTCAGAGCACATATGGAACCCTGAAAGTCAGAATTGGAAGGGTTCTAAAAATATAATGTACTTCTACTTCCATTGAAAGTTTGAATTCAGAGACTCTTTAGAACACAGAGTCAGATTTGGAAGCATTCTAATAACATGGAATGATTTTAAGAACATAGAATGCTTCTAAGCCCATATAATATGAGAGCGGAAAGAAACTTTAGAACACGGAATATAAGAATTGGAAGTGTTCTAATGACATGAAATGTTTGTAAGACCATAGAATATAAGAAATCACGAACCATTAGAACACTCAAAGTCAGAATTGGAAGGGTTCTAAGAACAGAGAATGCTTCAAAGCCCATGGAATTTCAGAAGTGAAAGAAACTTTAGAACACTGAAAGTCAGAGTTGATAGTGGTCTGAAAACAGAGTATGTATCTAAGGCCAAGTAATGTGTGACCTGAAGGAAATTTTAGAGGACTGAAATTCAGAATTTGAAGGGTTCTCAGAAGAAAGAAAGCTTCTAAGGCCATAGAATGTCAGAAGTGAAAGAAACTTTAGAACACTGAGAGTCAGAATTGAAAGACTTCTAGGAACATAGAATACATCTCAGAAAAAATAGATTGTCAGCACTGGAATACCTTCAGAACAAGGAAAGTCAGAGTTGGAAGAGTTCTACGGAAATAGAACAATTCTCTGTTCATAGAATGTTTCTAAAACCATATAATATGAGAAGTCAGAGCACATTTGGAACCGTGAAAGTCTGAATTGGAAGGGTTCTAAAAATATAAGGTACTTTTACTTCCATTGAAAGTTTGAACTCAGAGACTCTTTAGAACCCAGAGTCAGAATTGGAAGCATTCTAATAACATGGAATGATTTTAAGAACATAGAATGCTTCTAAGAGCATATAATAAGAGAACAGTAAGAAACTTTAGAACACTGAATGTAAGAATTGGAAGTGTTCTAATGACATGAAATGTTTCTAAGACCATAGAATATAAGAAATCAAGAACCATTAAAACACTCAAAGTCAGAGTTGGAAGGGTTCTAAGAAAAAAGAGAATGCTTCTCAGGGCGTGGAATGTCAGAAGTGAAAGAAACTTTAGAACACTGAAAGTCAGAGTTGATAGTGGTCTGAAAACATAGTATATATCTAAGGCCATGTAATGTGTGACCTGAAAGAAATTTTATACGACCGAAATTCAGAATTGAAAGGGTTTTGAGAACAAAGAAAGCTTCTAAGGCCATAGAATGTCAGAAGTGAAAGAAATTTAGAACACTGAGAGTCAGAATTGGAAAGCTTCTATGAACATAGAATACATCTCGGAAAATAGATTGTCCGGACTGGAAAACCTTCAGAACAAGGAAAGTCAGATTTGGAAGGGTTCTACGGAAATAGAACAATTCTCTGTACATAGAATGATTCTAAAACCATATAATATGAGAAGTCAGAGCACATATGGAACCCTGAAATTCTGAATTGGAAGGGTTCTAAAATTATAAGGTACTTCTACTTCCATTGAAAGTTTGAACTCAGAGACTCTTTAGAACACAGAGTCAGAATTGGAAGCATTCTAATAACAAAGAATGATTTTAAGAACATAGAATGCTTCTAAGCGTATATAATAAGAGAATACAAAGAAATTTTAGAACACTGAATGTAAGAATTGGAAGTATCCTAATGCCATAAAATGTTTGTAGGACCATAGAATATAAGAAATCAAGAACCATTAGAACACTCAAAGTCAGAATTGGAAGGGTTCTAAGAACAGAAAATGCTTCTAAGGCCATAGAAAGTCGAAGTGAACGAATCTTTAGAATACTGAATGTCAGAGTTGATAGTGGTCTGAAAATATAGTATGTATCTATGACCATGTAATGTGTGACCTGAAAGAAATTTTAGAGGACTGAAATTCAGAATTGGAAGGGTTCTCAGAAGAAAGAAAGCTTCTAAGGCCATAGAATGTCGGAAGTGAAGGAAGCTTTAGAACACTGAGAGTCAGAATTGGAAGGCTTCTATGAACATAGAATACATCTCGGAAAATAGATTGTCAGGACTGGAAAACCTTTAAAACAAGGAAAGTCAGAGTTGGAAGGGTTCTACGGAAATAGAACAATTCTCTGTGCATAGAATGTTTCTAAAACCATGTAATATGAGAAGTCAGAGCACATTTGGAACACTGAAACTCTGATTTGGAAGGGTTCTAAAAATATAATGTACTTCTACTTCCATTCAAAGTTTGAACTCAGAGACTCTTTAGAACACAGAGTCAGAATTGGAAGCATTCTAATAACATGGAATGATTTTAAGAACATAGAATGATTCTAAGCCCATATAATATGAGAGCAGAAAGAAACTTTAGAACACTGAATGTAAGAATTGGAAGTGTTCTAATGACATAAAATGTTTGTAAGACCATAGAATAAAAGAAATCAAGAACCATTAGAACACTCAATGTCAGAATTGGAAGGGTTCTAAGAACAGAGAATGCTTCTCAGGGCATGGAATGTCAGAAGTGAAAGTAACTTTAGAACACTGAAAGTCAGAGTTGATAGTGGTCTGAAAACAGAGTATATATCTAAGGCCATGTAATGTGTGACCTGAAGGAAATTTTAGAGGACTGAAATTCAGAATTGGAAGGGTTCTCAGAAGAAAGAAAGCTTCTAAGGCCATAGAATGTCGGAAGTGAAAGAAGCTTTAGAACACTAAGAGTCAGAATTGGAAGGCTTCTAAGAACATAGAATACATCTCGGAAAATAGATTGTCAGGACTGGAAAACCTTTAGAACAAGGAAAGTCAGAGTTGGAAGGGTTCTACGGAAATAGAACAATTCTCTGTTCATAGAATGTTTCTAAAACCATGTAATATGAGAAGCCAGAGCACATATGGAACCCTGAAATTCTTAATTGGAAGGGTTCTAAAATTATAAGGTACTTCTACTTCCATTGAAAGTTTGAACTCAGAGACTCTTTAGAACACAGAGTCAGAATTCGAAGCATTCTAATAACAAAGAATGATTTTAAGAACATAGAATGCTTCTAAGCGTATATAATAAGAGAATACAAAGAAATTTTAGAACACTGAATGTAAGAATTGGAAGTATCCTAATGCCATAAAATGTTTCTAGGACCATAGAATATAAGAAATCAAGAACCATTAGAACACTCAAAGTCAGAATTGGAAGGGTTCTAAGAACAGAGAATGCTTCTAAGGCCATAGAAAGTCGAAGTGAACGAATCTTTAGAATACTGAATGTCAGAGTTGATAGTGGTTTGAAAATATAGTATGTATCTATGACCATGTAATGTGTGACCTGAAAGAAATTTTAGAGGACTGAAATGCAGAATTCGAAGGGTTCTCAGAAGAAAGAAAGCTTCTAAGGCCATAGAATGTCGGAAGTGAAGGAAGCTTTAGAACACTGAGAGTCAGAATTGGAAGGCTTCTATGAACATAGAATACATCTCGGAAAATAGATTGTCAGGACTGGAAAACCTTTAGAACAAGGAAAGTCAGAGTTGGAAGGGTTCTACGGAAATAGAACAATTCTCTTTACATAGAATGTTTCTAAAACCATGTAATATGAGAAGTCAGAGCACATTTGGAACACTGAAACTCTGATTAGGAAGGGTTCTAAAAATATAATGTACTTCTACTTCAATTCAAAGTTTGAACTCAGAGACTCTTTAGAACACAGAGTCAGAATTGGAAGCATTCTAATAACATGGAATGATTTTAAGAACATAGAATGATTCTAAGCCCATATAATATGAGAGCAGAAAGAAACTTTAGAACACTGAATGTAAGAATTGGAAGTGTACTAATGACATGAAATGTTTGTAAGACCATAGAATATAAGAAATCAAGAACCATTAGAACACTCAAAGTCAGAATTGGAAGGGTTCTAAGAACGGAGAATGCTTCTCAGGGCATGGAATGTCAGAAGTGAAAGAAAATTTAGAACACTGAAAGTCAGAGTTGATAGTGGTCTGAAAACAGAGTATATATCTAAGGCCATGTAATGTGTGACCTAAAGGAAATTTTAGAGGACTGAAATTCAGAATTGGAAGGGTTCTCAGAAGAAAGAAAGCTTCTAAGGCCATAGAATGTCAGAAGTGAAAGAAACTTTAGAACACTGAGAGTCAGAATTGAAAGACTTCTATGAACATAGAATACATCTCGGAAAATAGATTGTCAGGACTGGAATACCTTTAGAACAAGAAAAGTCAGAGTTGTAAGGGTTCTACGGAAATAGAACAATTCTCTGTTCATAGAATGTTTCTAAAACCATATAATATGAGAAGTCAGAGCACATTTGGAACCCTGAAAGTCTGAATTGGAAGTGTTCTAAAAATATAAGGTACTTCTACTTCCATTGAAAGTTTGAACTCAGAGACTGTTTAGAACACAGAGTCAGAATTGAAGCATTCTAATAACATGGAATGATTTTAAGAACATGCAGTGATTCTAAGCCCATATAATATGAGAGCAGAAAGAAACTTTAGAACACTGAATGTAAGAATTGGAAGTGTTCTAATGACATGAAATGTTTCTAAGACCATAGAATATAAGAAATCAAGAACCATTAGAACACTCAAAGTCAGAATTGGAAGGGTTCTAAGAACAGAGAATGCTTCTAAGGCCATAGAAAGTCGAAGTGAACGAATCTTTAGAATACTGAATGTCAGAGTTGATAGTGGTCTGAAAATATAGTATGTATCTATGACCATGTAATGTGTGACCTGAAAGAAATTTTAGAGGACTGAAATTCAGAATTGGAAGGGTTCTCAGAAGAAAGAAAGCTTCTAAGGCCATAGAATGTCGGAAGTGAAGGAAGCTTTAGAACACTGAGAGTCAGAATTGGAAGGCTTCTATGAACATAGAATACATCTCGGAAAATAGATTGTCAGGACTGGAAAACCTTTAAAACAAGGAAAGTCAGAGTTGGAAGGGTTCTACGGAAATAGAACAATTCTCTCTACATAGAATGTTTCTAAAACCATGTAATATGAGAAGTCAGAGCACATTTGGAACCCTGAAACTCTGATTTGGAAGGGTTCTAAAAATATAATGTACTTCTACTTCCATTCAAAGTTTGAACTCAGAGACTCTTTAGAACACAGAGTCAGAATTGGAAGCATTCTAATAACATGGAATGATTTTAAGAACATAGAATGATTCTAAGCCCATATAATATGAGAGCAGAAAGAAACTTTAGAACACTGAATGTAAGAATTGGAAGTGTTCTAATGACATAAAATGTTTGTAAGACCATAGAATATAAGAAATCAAGAACCATTAGAACACTCAATGTCAGAATTGGAAGGGTTCTAAGAACAGAGAATGCTTCTCAGGGCATGGAATGTCAGAAGTGAAAGTAACTTTAGAACACTTAAAGTCAGAGTTGATAGTGGTCTGAAAACAGAGTATATATCTAAGGCCATGTAATGTGTGACCTGAAGGAAATTTTAGAGGACTGAAATTCAGAATTGGAAGGGTTCTCAGAAGAAAGAAAGCTTCTAAGGCCATAGAATGTCGGAAGTGAAAGAAGCTTTAGAACACTAAGAGTCAGAATTGGAAGGCTTCTAAGAACATAGAATACATCTCGGAAAATAGATTGTCAGGACTGGAATACCTTCAGAACAAGGAAAGTCAGATTTGGAAGGGTTCTACGGAAATAGAACAATTCTCTGTTCATAGAATGTTTCTAAAACCATATAATATGAGAAGTCAGAGCACATTTGGAACCCTGAAAGTCTGAATTGGAAGTGTTCTAAAAATATGAGGTACTTCTACTTCCATTGAAAGTTTGAACTCAGAGACTCTTTAGAACACAGAGTCAGAATTGGAAGCATTCTAATAACATGGAATGATTTTAAGAACATAGAATGCTTCTAAGCCCATATAATATGAGAGCAGAAAGAAACTTTAGAACACTGAATGTAAGAATTGGAAGTGTTCTAATGACATGAAATGTTTCTAAGACCATAGAATATAAGAAATCAAGAACCATTAGAACACTCAAAGTCAGAGTTGGAAGGGTTCTAAGAACAGAGAATGCTTCTCAGGGCATGGAATGTCAGAAGTGAAAGAAACTTTAGAACACTGAAAGGCAGAGTTGATAGTGGTCTGAAAACAGAGTATATATCTAAGGCCATGTAATGTGTGACCTGAAAAAAATTTTATACGACCGAAATTCAGAATTGAAAGGGTTTTGGGAACAAAGAAACCTTCAAAGGCCATAGAATGTCAGAAGTGAAAGAAATTTAGAACACTGAGAGTCAGAATTGGAAGGCTTCTATGAACATAGAATACATCTCTGAAAATAGATTGTCCGGACTGGAAAACCTTCAGAACAAGGAAAGTCAGATTTGGAAGGGTTCTACGGAAATAGAACAATTCTCTGTACATAGAATGTTTCTAAAACCATATAATATGAGAACTCAGAGCACATATGGAACCCTGAAATTCTTAATTGGAAGGGTTCTAAAATTATAAGGTACTTCTACTTCCATTGAAAGTTTGAACTCAGAGACTCTTTAGAACACAGAGTCAGAATTCGAAGCATTCTAATAACAAAGAATGATTTTAAGAACATAGAATGCTTCTAAGCGTATATAATAAGAGAATACAAAGAAATTTTAGAACACTGAATGTAAGAATTGGAAGTATCCTAATGCCATAAAATGTTTCTAGGACCATAGAATATAAGAAATCAAGAACCATTAGAACACTCAAAGTCATTATTGGAAGGGTTCTAAGAACAGAGAATGCTTCTAAGGCCATAGAAAGTCGAAGTGAACGAATCTTTAGAATACTGAATATCAGAGTTGATAGTGGTCTGAAAATATAGTATGTATCTATGACCATGTAATGTGTGACCTGAAAGAAATTTTAGAGGACTGAAATGCAGAATTGGAAGGGTTCTCAGAAGAAAGAAAGCTTCTAAGGCCATAGAATGTCGGAAGTGAAGGAAGCTTTAGAACACTGAGAGTCAGAATTGGAAGGCTTCTATGAACATAGAATACATCTCGGAAAATAGATTGTCAGGACTGGAAAACCTTTAGAACAAGGAAAGTCAGAGTTGGAAGGGTTCTACGGAAATAGAACAATTCTCTTTACATAGAATGTTTCTAAAACCATGTAATATGAGAAGTCAGAGCACATTTGGAACACTGAAACTCTGATTAGGAAGGGTTCTAAAAATATAATGTACTTCTACTTCCATTCAAAGTTTGAACTCAGACACTCTTTAGAACACAGAGTCAGAATTGGAAGCATTCTAATAACATGGAATGATTTTAAGAACATAGAATGATTCTAAGCCCATATAATATGAGAGCAGAAAGAAACTTTAGAACACTGAATGTAAGAATTGGAAGTGTTCTAATGACATGAAATGTTTGTAAGACCATAGAATATAAGAAATCAAGAACCATTAGAACACTCAAAGTCAGAATTGGAAGGGTTCTAAGAACGGAGAATGCTTCTCAGGGCATGGAATGTCAGAAGTGAAAGAAAATTTAGAACACTGAAAGTCAGAGTTGATAGTGGTCTGAAAACAGAGTATATATCTAAGGCCATGTAATGTGTGACCTAAAGGAAATTTTAGAGGACTGAAATTCAGAATTGGAAGGGTTCTCAGAAGAAAGAAAGCTTCTAAGGCCATAGAATGTCAGAAGTGAAAGAAACTTTAGAACACTGAGAGTCAGAATTGAAAGACTTCTAGGAACATAGAATACATCTCGGAAAATAGATTGTCAGGACTGGAATACCTTTAGAACAAGAAAAGTCAGAGTTGGAAGGGTTCTACGGAAATAGAACAATTCTCTGTTCATAGAATGTTTCTAAAACCATATAATATGAGAAGTCAGAGCACATTTGGAACCCTGAAAGTCTGAATTGGAAGTGTTCTAAAAATATAAGGTACTTCTACTTCCATTGAAAGTTTGAACTCAGAGACTGTTTAGAACACAGAGTCAGAATTGAAGCATTCTAATAACATGGAATGATTTTAAGAATATAGAATGCTTCTAAGCCCATATAATATGAGAGCAGAAAGAAACTTTAGAACACTGAATGTAAGAATTGGAAGTGTTCTAATGACATAAAATGTTTGTAAGGACATAGAATATAAGAAATCAAGAACGATTAGGACACTCAAAGTGAGAATTGGAAGGGTTCTAAGAACAGAGAATGCTTCTCAGGTCATGGAATGTCAGAAGTGAAAGAAACTTTAGAACACTGAAAGGCAGAGTTGATTGTGGTCTGAAAACCGAGTATGTATCTAAGGCCATGGAATGTGTGACCTGAATGAACGTTTAGAGGACTGAAATTCAGAATTGGAAGGATTCTCAGAACAAAGAAAGCTTCTAAAGCCATAGAACTTCAGAAGTGAAACGAACTTTAGAACACTGAAAGTCAGAATTGGAAGGCTTCTATGAACATAGCATACTTCCAGGAAAATAGAATGTCAGGACTGGAAAACCTTTAGAACTAGGAAAGTCAGAGTTGGAAGAGTTCTACAGAAAGAGAACAATTCTCTGTACATAGAATGTTTCTAAAACCATGTAATATGAGAAGTCAGAGCACATTTGGAACACTGAAACTCTGATTTGGAAGTGTTCTAAAAATATAAGGTATTTCTACTTTTATTGAAAGTTTGAACTCAGACACCCTTTAGAACACAGAGTCAGAAATGGAAGCATTCTAATAACATGGAATGATTTTAAGAACATAGAATGCTTCTAAGCCCATATAAAATGAGAGCAAAAAGAAACTTTAGAACACTGAAGGTAAGAATTGGAAGTGATCTAATGACATAAAATGTTTGTAAGGACATAGAATATAAGAAATTAAGAACCATTAGAACACTCAAAGTGAGAATTGGAAGGGTTCTAAGAACAGAGAATGCTTCTCAGGCCATGGAATGTCAGAAGTGAAAGAAACTTTAGAACACTGAGAATCAGAATTGAAAGACTTCTATGAACATAGAATACATCTCAGAAAATAGATTGTCAGGACTGGAATACCTTTAGAACAAGGAAAGTCAGAGTTGGAAGGGTTCTACGGAAATAGAACAATTCTCTGTACATAGAATGTTTCTAAAACCATATAATATGAGAAGTCAGAGCACATTTGGAACACTGAAAGTCTGATTTGGAAGTGTTCTAAAAATATAATGTACTTCTACTTCCATTCAAAGTTTGAACTCAGAGACTCTTTAGAACACAGAGTCAGAAGTGGAAGCATTCTAATAACAAAGAATGATTTTAAGAACATAGAATGCTTCTAAGCGCATATAAGAAGAGAACAGAAAGAAACTTTAGAACACTGAATGTAGGAATTGGAAGTGTTCTAATGACATGAAATGGAAGACCATAGAATATAAGAAATCAAGAACCATTAGAACACTCAATGTCAGAATTGGAAGGGTTCTAAGAACAGAGAATGCTTCTAAGGCCATAGAATGTCAGAACTGAAAGAAACTTTAGAACACTGAATGTCAGAGTTGATAGTGGTCTGAAAACAGAGTATATATCTAAGGCCATGTAATGTGTGACCTGAAGGAAATTTTAGAGGACTGAAATTCAGAATTGGAAGGGTTCTCAGAAGAAAGAAAGCTTCTAAGGCCATAGAATGTCAGAAGTGAAAGAAACTTTAGAACACTGAGAGTCAGAATTGAAAGACTTCTATGAACATAGAATACATCTCGGAAAATAGATTGTCAGGACTGGAATACCTTTAGAACAAGAAAAGTCAGAGTTGGAAGGGTTCTACGGAAATAGAACAATTCTCTGTTCATAGAATGTTTCTAAAACCATATAATATGAGAAGTCAGAGCACATTTGGAACCCTGAAAGTCTGAATTGGAAGTGTTCTAAAAATATAAGGTACTTCTACTTCCATTGAAAGTTTGAACTCAGAGACTCTTTAGAACACAGAGTCAGAATTGAAGCATTCTAATAACATGGAATGATTTTAAGAACATGCAGTGATTCTAAGCCCATATAATATGAGAGCAGAAAGAAACTTTAGAACACTGAATGTAAGAATTGGAAGTGTTTTAATGACATGAAATGTTTGTAAGACCATAGAATATAAGAAATCAAGAACCAATAGAACACTCAAAGTCAGAATTGGAAGGGTTCTAAGAACAGAGAATGCTTCTCAGGGCATGGAATGTCAGAAGTGAAAGTAACTTTAGAACACTGAAAGGCAGAGTTGATAGTGGTCTGAAAACAGAGTATATATCTAAGGCCATGTAATGTGTGACCTGAAGGAAATTTTAGAGGACTGAAATTCAGAATTGGAAGGGTTCTCAGAAGAAAGAAAGCTTCTTAGGCCATAGAATGTTGGAAGTGAAAAAAGCTTTAGAACACTAAGAGTCAGAATTGGAAGGCTTCTAAGAACATAGAATACATCTCGGAAAATAGATTGTCAGGACTGGAAAACCTTTAGAACAAGGAAAGTCAGAGTTGGAAGGGTTCTACGGAAATAGAACAATTCTCTCTACATAGAATATTTCTAAAACCATGTAATATGAGAAGTCAGAGCACATTTGGAACCCTGAAAGTCTGAATTGGAAGGGTTCTAAAAATATAATGTACTTCTACTTCCATTCAAAGTTTGAACTCAGAGACTCTTTAGAACACAGAGTCAGAATTGGAAGCATTCTAATAACATGGAATGATTTTAAGAACATAGAATGCTTCTAAGCCCATATAATATGAGAGCAGAAAGAAACTTTAGAACACTGAATGTAAGAATTGGAAGTGTTCTAATGACATGAAATGTTTGTAAGACCATAGAATATAAGAAATCAAGAACCAATAGAACACTCAAAGTCAGAATTGGAAGGGTTCTAAGAACAGAGAATGCTTCTCAGGTCATGGAATGTCAGAAGTGAAAGAAACTTTAGAACACTGAAAGGCAGAGTTGATTGTGGTCTGAAAACCGAGTATGTATCTAAGGCCATGGAATGTGTGACCTGAATGAACGTTTAGAGGACTGAAATTCAGAATTGGAAGGATTCTCAGAACAAAGAAAGCTTCTAAAGCCATAGAACTTCAGAAGTGAAACAAACTTTAGAACACTGAAAGTCAGAATTGGAAGGCTTCTATGAACATAGAATACATCTCGGAAAATAGATTGTCAGGACTGGAAAACCTTCAGAACAAGGAAAGTCAGAGTTGTACGGGTTCTACGGAAATAGAACAATTCTCTGTACATAGAATGTTTCTAAAACCATATAATATGAGAAGTCAGAGCACATATGGAACCCTGAAAGTCAGAATTGGAAGGGTTCTAAAAATATTATGTACTTCTACTTCCATTGACAGTTTGAATTCAGAGACTCTTTAGAACACAGAGTCAGATTTGGAAGCATTCTAATAACATGGAATGATTTTAAGAACATAGAATGCTTCTAAGCCCATATAATATGAGAGCGGAAAGAAACTTTAGAACACGGAATGTAAGAATTGGAAGTGTTCTAATGACATGAAATGTTTGTAAGACCATAGAATATAAGAAATCAAGAACCATTAGAACACTCAAAGTCAGAATTGGAAGGGTTCTAAGAACAGAGAATGCTTCAAAGCCCATGGAATTTCAGAAGTGAAAGAAACTTTAGAACACTGAAAGTCAGAGTTGATAGTGGTCTGAAAACAGAGTATGTATCTAAGGCCAAGTAATGTGTGACCTGAAGGAAATTTTAGAGGACTGAAATTCAGAATTGGAAGGGTTCTCAGAAGAAAGAAAGCTTCTAAGGCCATAGAATGTCAGAAGTGAAAGAAACTTTAGAACACTGAGAGTCAGAATTGAAAGACTTCTAGGAACATAGAATACATCTCAGAAAAAATAGATTGTCAGCACTGGAATACCTTCAGAACAAGGAAAGTCAGAGTTGGAAGAGTTCTACGGAAATAGAACAATTCTCTGTTCATAGAATGTTTCTAAAACCATATAATATGAGAAGTCAGAGCACATTTGGAACCCTGAAAGTCTGAATTGGAAGTGTTCTAAAAATATAAGGTACTTCTACTTCCATTGAAAGTTTGAACTCAGAGACTCTTTAGAACACAGAGTCAGAATTGAAGCATTCTAATAACATGGAATGATTTTAAGAACATGCAGTGATTCTAAGCCCATATAATATGAGAGCAGAAAGAAACTTTAGAACACTGAATGTAAGAATTGGAAGTGTTCTAATGACATGAAATGTTTGGAAGACCATAGAATATAAGAAATCAAGAACCATTAGAACACTCAAAGTCAGAATTGGAAGGGTTCTAAGAACAGAGAATGCTTCTAAGGCCATAGAATGTCAGAAGTGAAAGAAACGTTAGAGCACTGAAAGGCAGAGTTGATTGTGGTCTGAAAACCGAGTATGTATCTAAGGCCATGGAATGTGTGACCTGAATGAACATTTAGAGGACTGAAATTCAGAATTGGAAGGATTCTCAGAACAAAGAAAGCTTCTAAAGCCATAGAACTTCAGAAGTGAAACAAACTTTAGAACACTGAAAGTCAGAATTGGAAGGCTTCTATGAACATAGAATACATCTCGGAAAATAGATTGTCAGGACTGGAAAACCTTCAGAACAAGGAAAGTCAGAGTTGTACGGGTTCTACGGAAATAGAACAATTCTCTGTACATAGAATGTTTCTAAAACCATATAATATGAGAAGTCAGAGCACATATGGAACCCTGAAAGTCAGAATTGGAAGGGTTCTAAAAATATTATGTACTTCTACTTCCATTGACAGTTTGAATTCAGAGACTCTTTAGAACACAGAGTCAGATTTGGAAGCATTCTAATAACATGGAATGATTTTAAGAACATAGAATGCTTCTAAGCCCATATAATATGAGAGCGGAAAGAAACTTTAGAACACGGAATGTAAGAATTGGAAGTGTTCTAATGACATGAAATGTTTGTAAGACCATAGAATATAAGAAATCAAGAACCATTAGAACACTCAAAGTCAGAATTGGAAGGGTTCTAAGAACAGAGAATGCTTCAAAGCCCATGGAATTTCAGAAGTGAAAGAAACTTTAGAACACTGAAAGTCAGAGTTGATAGTGGTCTGAAAACAGAGTATGTATCTAAGGCCAAGTAATGTGTGACCTGAAGGAAATTTTAGAGGACTGAAATTCAGAATTGGAAGGGTTCTCAGAAGAAAGAAAGCTTCTAAGGCCATAGAATGTCAGAAGTGAAAGAAACTTTAGAACACTGAGAGTCAGAATTGAAAGACTTCTAGGAACATAGAATACATCTCAGAAAAAATAGATTGTCAGCACTGGAATACCTTCAGAACAAGGAAAGTCAGAGTTGGAAGAGTTCTACGGAAATAGAACAATTCTCTGTTCATAGAATGTTTCTAAAACCATATAATATGAGAAGTCAGAGCACATTTGGAACCCTGAAAGTCTGAATTGGAAGTGTTCTAAAAATATAAGGTACTTTTACTTCCATTGAAAGTTTGAACTCAGAGACTCTTTAGAACACAGAGTCAGAATTGAAGCATTCTAATAACATGGAATGATTTTAAGAACATGCAGTGATTCTAAGCCCATATAATATGAGAGCAGAAAGAAACTTTAGAACACTGAATGTAAGAATTGGAAGTGTTCTAATGACATGAAATGTTTGGAAGACCATAGAATATAAGAAATCAAGAACCATTAGAACACTCAAAGTCAGAATTGGAAGGGTTCTAAGAACAGAGAATGCTTCTAAGGCCATAGAATGTCAGAAGTGAAAGAAACGTTGGAGCACTGAAAGGCAGAGTTGATTGTGGTCTGAAAACCGAGTATGTATCTAAGGCCATGGAATGTGTGACCTGAATGAACATTTAGAGGACTGAAATTCAGAATTGGAAGGATTCTCAGAACAAAGAAAGCTTCTAAAGCCATAGAACTTCAGAAGTGAAACAAACTTTAGAACACTGAAAGTCAGAATTGGAAGGCTTCTATGAACATAGCATACTTCCAGGAAAATAGAATGTCAGGACTGGAAAACCTTTAGAACTAGGAAAGTCAGAGTTGGAAGAGTTCTACAGAAAGAGAACAATTCTCTGTACATAGAATGTTTCTAAAACCATGTAATATGAGAAGTCAGAGCATATTTGGAACACTGAAAGTCTGATTTGGAAGGGTTCTAAAAATATAATGTACTTCTACTTCCATTCAAAGTTTGAACTCAGAGACTCTTTAGAACACAGAGTCAGAATTGGAATCATTCTAATAACAAAGAATGATTTTAAGAACATAGAATGCTTCTAAGCGCATATAATAAGAGAACAGAAAGAAACTTTAGAACACTGAATGTAAGAATTGGAAGTGTTCTAATGACATAAAATGTTTGTAAGACCATAAAATATAAGAAATCAAGAACCATTAGAACACTCAAAGTCAGAATTGGAAGGGTTCTAAGAACAGAGAATGCTTCTAAGGCCATAGAATGTCAGAAGTGAAAGAAACTTTAGAACACTGAGAGTCAGAATTGAAAGACTTCTAGGAACATAGAATACATCTCAGAAAATAGATTGTCAGGACTGGAAAACCTTTAGAACAAGGAAAGTCAGAGTTGGAAGGGTTCTACGGAAATAGAACAATTCTCTGTGCATAGAATGTTTCTAAAACCATATAATATGAGAAGTCAGAGCACATTTGGAACCCTGAAAGTCTGAATTGGAAGGGTTCTAAAAATATAAGGTACTTCCACTTACAGCAAAGTTTGAACTCAGACACCCTTTAGAACACAGAGTCAGAATTGGAAGCATTCTAATAGCATGGAATGATTTTAAGAACATAGAATGCTTCTAAGCCCATATAATATGAGAGCAGAAAGAAAATTTAGAGCACTGAAGGTAAGAATTGGAAGTGTTCTAATGACATGAAATGTTTGTAAGACCATAGAATATAAGAAATCAAGAACCATTAGAACACTCAAAGTCAGAATTGGAAGGGTTCTAAGCACAGAGAATGCTTCTAAGGCCATAGAATGTCAGAACTGAAAGAAACTTTAGAACACTGAAAGTCAGAGTTGATAGTGGTCTGAAAACAGAGTATATATCTAAGGCCATGTAATATGTGACCTGAAGGAAATTTTAGAGGACTGAAATTCAGAATTGGAATGGTTCTCAGAACAAAGAAAGCTTCTAAGGCCATAGAATGTCAGAAGTGAAAGAAACTTTAGAACACTGAGAGTCAGAATTGAAAGACTTCTATGAACATAGAATACATCTCGGAAAATAGATTGTCAGGACTGGAATACCTTTAGAACAAGAAAAGTCAGAGTTGGAAGGGTTCTACGGAAATAGAACAATTCTCTGTTCATAGAACGTTTCTAAAACCATATAATATGAGAAGTCAGAGCACATTTGGAACCCTGAAAGTCTGAATTGGAAGGGTCCTAAAAATGTAAGGTACTTCTACTTTTATTGAAAGTTTGAACTCAGACACCCTTTAGAACACAGAGTCAGAATTGGAAGCATTCTAATAACATGGAATGATTTTAAGAACATAGAATGCTTCTAAGCCCATATAATATGAGAGCAGAAAGAAACTTTAGAACACTGAAGGTAAGAATTGGAAGTGTTCTAATGACATAAAATGTTTGTAAGGACATAGAATATAAGAAATCAAGAACCATTAGAACACTCAAAGTGAGAATTGGAAGGGTTCTAAGAACAGAGAATGCTTCTCAGGTCATGGAATGTCAGAAGTGAAAGAAACTTTAGAACACTGAAAGTCAGAGTTGATAGTGGTCTGAAAACAGAGTATATATCTAAGGCCATGTAATGTGTGACCTGAAGGAAATTTTAGAGGACTGAAATTCAGAATTGGAATGGTTCTCAGAACAAAGAAAGCTTCTAAGGCCATAGAATGTCAGAAGTGAAAGAAACTTTAGAACACTGAGAATCAGAATTGAAAGACTTCTATGAACATAGAATACATCTCAGAAAATAGATTGTCAGGACTGGAATACCTTTAGAACAAGGAAAGTCAGAATTGGAAGGGTTCTACGGAAATAGAACAATTCTCTGTACATAGAATGTTTCTAAAACCATATAATATGAGAAGACAGAGCACATTTTGAACACTGAAAGTCTGATTTGGAAGTGTTCTAAAAATATAATGTACTTCTACTTCCATTCAAAGTTTGAACTCAGAGACTCTTCAGAACACAGAGTCAGAAGTGGAAGCATTCTAATAACAAAGAATGATTTTAAGAACATAGAATGCTTCTAAGCGCATATAATAAGAGAACAGAAAGAAACTTTAGAACACTGAATGTAAGAATTGGAAGTGTTCTAATGACATGAAATGGAAGACCATAGAATATAAGAAATCAAGAACCATTAGAACATTCAAAGTCAGAATTGGAAAGGTTCTAAGCACAGAGAATGCTTCTAAGGCCATAGAATGTCAGAACTGAAAGAAACTTTAGAACACTGAAAGTCAGAGTTGATAGTGGTCTGAAAACAGAGTATATATCTAAGGCCATGTAATGTGTGACCTGAAAGAAATTGTAGAGGACTGAAATTCAGAATTGGAAGGGTTCTCAGAAGAAAGAAAGCTTCTAAGGCCATAGAATGTCAGAAGTGAAAGAAACTTTAGAACACTGAGATTCAGAATTGAAAGACTTCTATGAACATAGATTACATCTCAGAAAATAGATTGTCAGGACTGGAAACCTTTAGAACAAGGAAAGTCAGAGTTGGAAGGGTTCTACGGAAATAGAACAATTCTCTGTACATAGAATGTTTCTAAAACCATATAATATGAGAAGTCAGAGCACATTTGGAAACCTGAACGTCTGAATTGAAAGGATTCTAAAAATATAAGGAACTTCTACTTCCATTCAAAGTTTGAACTCAGACACACTTTAGAACACAGAGTCAGAATTGGAAGCATTCTAATAACAAAGAATGATTTTAAGAACATAGAATGCTTCTAAGAGCATATAATATGAGAACAGTAAGAAACTTTAGAACACTGAATGTAAGAATTGGAAGTGTTCTAATGACATGAAATGTTTGTAAGACCATAGAATATAAGAAATCAAGAACCATTAGAACACTCAATGTCAGAATTGGAAGGGTTCTAAGAACGGAGAATGATTCTTAGGGCATGGAATGTCAGAAGTGAAAGAAACTTTAGAACACTGAAAGGCAGAGTTGATAGTGGTCTGAAAACAGAGTATATATCTAAGGCCATGTAATGTGTGACCTGAAAGAAATTTTATAGGACCGAAATTCAGAATTGAAAGGGTTCTGAGAACAAAGAAAGCTTCTAAGGCCATAGAATGTCAGAAGTGAAAGAAATTTAGAACACTGAGAGTCAGAATTGGAAGGCTTCTATGAACATAGAATACATCTCGGAAAATAGATTGTCAGGACTGGAAAACCTTCAGAACAAGGAAAGTCAGAGTTGTACGGGTTCTACGGAAATAGAACAATTCTCTGTACATAGAATGTTTCTAAAACCATATAATATGAGAAGTCAGAGCACATATGGAACCCTGAAAGTCAGAATTGGAAGGGTTCTAAAATTATAATGTACTTCTACTTCCATTCAAAGTTTGAACTGAGAGACTCTTTAGAACACAGAGTCAGATTTGGAAGCATTCTAATAACATGGAATGATTTTAAGAACATAGAATGATTCTAAGCCCATATAATATGGGAGCGGAAAGAAAATTTAGAACACTGAAGGTAAGAATTGGAAGTGTTCTAATGACATGAAATGTTTGTAAGACCATAGAATATAAGAAATCCAGAACCATTAGAACACTCAAAGTCAGAATTGGAAGGGTTCTAAGAACAGAGAATGCTTCTAAGGCCATAGAATGTCAGAAGTGAAAGAAACTTTAGAACACTGAGAGTCAGAATTGAAAGACTTCTAGGAACATAGAATACATCTCAGAAAATAGATTGTCAGGACTGGAAAACCTTTAGAACAAGGAAAGTCAGAGTTGGAAGGGTTCTACGGAAATAGAACAATTCTCTGTGCATAGAATGTTTCTAAAACCATATAATATGAGAAGTCAGAGCACATTTGGAACCCTGAAAGTCTGAATTGGAAGGGTTCTAAAAATATAAGGTACTTCCACTTACAGCAAAGTTTGAACTCAGACACCCTTTAGAACACAGAGTCAGAATTGGAAGCATTCTAATAACATGGAATGATTTTAAGAACATAGAATGCTTCTAAGCCCATATAATATGAGAGCAGAAAGAAAATTTAGAACACTGAAGGTAAGAATTGGAAGTGTTCTAATGACATGAAATGTTTGTAAGACCATAGAATATAAGAAATCAAGAAGCATTAGAACACTCAAAGTCAGAGTTGGAAGGGTTCTAAGAACAGAGAATGCTTCTCAGGTCATGGAATGTCAGAAGTGAAAGAAACTTTAGAACACTGAAAGTCAGAGTTGATAGTGGTCTGAAAACAGAGTATATATCTAAGGCCATGTAATGTGTGACCTGAAGGAAATTTTAGAGGACTGAAATTCAGAATTGGAATGGTTCTCAGAACAAAGAAAGCTTCTAAGGCCATAGAATGTCAGAAGTGAAATAAACATTAGAACACTGAGAATCAGAATTGAAAGACTTCTATGAACATAGAATACATCTCAGAAAATAGATTGTCAGGACTGGAATACCTTTAGAACAAGGAAAGTCAGAATTGGAAGGGTTCTACGGAAATAGAACAATTCTCTGTACATAGAATGTTTCTAAAACCATATAATATGAGAAGACAGAGCACATTTTGAACACTGAAAGTCTGAATTGAAAGGATTCTAAAAATATAAGGTACTTCTACTTCCATTCAAAGTTTGAACTCAGACACTCTTTAGAACAGAGAGTCAGAATTGGAAGCATTCTAATAACAAAGAATGATTTTAAGAACATAGAATGCTTCTAAGAGCATATAATATGAGAACAGTAAGAAACTTTAGAACACTGAATGTAAGAATTGGAAGTGTTCTAATGACATGAAATGTTTGTAAGACCATAGAATATAAGAAATCAAGAACCATTAGAACACTCAATGTCAGAATTGGAAGGGTTCTAAGAACAGAGAATGATTCTTAGGGCATGGAATGTCAGAAGTGAAAGAAACTTTAGAACACTGAAAGGCAGAGTTGATAGTGGTCTGAAAACAGAGTATATATCTAAGGCCATGTACTGTGTGACGTGAAAGAAATTTTATCGGACCGAAATTCAGAATTGAAAGGGTTCTGAGAACAAAGAAAGCTTCTAAGGCGATAAAATGTCAGAAGTGAAAGAAATTTAGAACACTGAGAGTCAGAATTGGAAGGCATCTATGAACATAGAATACATCTCGGAAAATAGATTGTCAGGACTGGAAAACCTTCAGAACAAGGAAAGTCAGAGTTGTACGGGTTCTACGGAAATAGAACAATTCTCTGTACATAGAATGTTTCTAAAACCATATAATATGAGAAGTCAGAGCACATATGGAACCCTGAAAGTCAGAATTGGAAGGGTTCTAAAAATATAAGGTACTTCTACTTCCATTCAAAGTTTAAACTCAGAGACTCTTCAGAACACAGAGTCAGAATTGGAAGCATTCTAATAACATGGAATGATTTTAAGAACATAGAATGATTCTAAGCCCATATAATATGAGAGCGGAAAGAAACTTTAGAATACGGAATGTAAGAATTGGAAGTGTTCTAATGACATGAAATGTTTGTAAGACCATAGAATATAAGAAATCCAGAACCTTTAGAACACTCAAAGTGAGAATTGGAAGGGTTCTAAGAACAGAGAATGCTTCTCAGGTCATGGAATTTCAGAAGTGAAAGAAACTTTAGAACACTGAAAGTCAGAGTTGATAGTGGTCTGAAAACAGAGTATGTATCTAAGGCCATGTAATGTGTGACCTGAAGGAAATTTTAGAGGCCTGAAATTCAGAATTGGAAGGGTTCTCAGAACAAAGAAAGCTTCTAAGGCCATAGAATGTCAGAAGTGAAAGAAACTTTAGAACACTGAGAGTCAGAATTGAAAGACTTCTAGGAACATAGAATACATCTCGGGAAATAGATTGTCAGGACTGGAATACCTTTAGAACAAGGAAAGTCAGAGTTGGAAGGGTTCTACGGAAATAGAACAATTCTCTGTTCATAGAATGTTTCTAACACCATATAATATGAGAAGTCAGAGCACGTTTGGAACCCTGAAAGTCTGAATTGGAAGTGTTCTAAAAATATAAGGTACTTTTACTTCCATTGAAAGTTTGAACTCAGAGACTCTTTAGAACACAGAGTCAGAATTGAAGCATTCTAATAACATGGAATGATTTTAAGAACATGCAGTGATTCTAAGCCCATATAATATGAGAGCAGAAAGAAACTTTAGAACACTGATTGTAAGAATTGGAAGTGTTCTAATGACATGAAATGTTTGTAAGACCATAGAATATAAGAAATCAAGAACCATTAGAACACTCAAAGTCAGAATTGGAAGGGTTCTAAGAACAGAGAATGCTTCTAAGGCCATAGAATGTCAGAAGTGAAATAAATTTAGAACAGTGAGAGTCAGAATTGGAAGGCTTCTATGAACATAGAATACGTCTCGGAAAATAGATTGTCAGGACTGGAAAACCTTCAGAACAAGGAAAGTCAGAGTTGTACGGGTTCTACGGAAATAGAACAATTCTCTGTACATAGAATGTTTCTAAAACCATATAATATGAGAAGTCAGAGCACATATGGAACCCTGAAAGTCAGAATTGGAAGGGTTCTAAAAATATAATGTACTTCTACTTCCATTGAAAGTTTGAATTCAGAGACTCTTTAGAACACAGAGTCAGATTTGGAAGCATTCTAATAACATGGAATGATTTTAAGAACATAGAATGCTTCTAAGCCCATATAATATGAGAGCGGAAAGAAACTTTAGAACACGGAATGTAAGAATTGGAAGTGTTCTAATGACATGAAATGTTTGTAAGACCATAGAATATAAGAAATCAAGAACCATTAGAACACTCAAAGTCAGAATTGGAAGGGTTCTAAGAACAGAGAATGCTTCAAAGCCCATGGAATTTCAGAAGTGAAAGAAACTTTAGAACACTGAAAGTCAGAGTTGATAGTGGTCTGAAAACAGAGTATGTATCTAAGGCCAAGTAATGTGTGACCTGAAGGAAATTTTAGAGGACTGAAATTCAGAATTTGAAGGGTTCTCAGAAGAAAGAAAGCTTCTAAGGACATAGAATGTCAGAAGTGAAAGAAACTTTAGAACACTGAGAGTCAGAATTGAAAGACTTCTAGGAACATAGAATACATCTCAGAAAA
Source organism: Monodelphis domestica (assembly GCF_027887165.1). Lineage (NCBI taxonomy): Eukaryota > Metazoa > Chordata > Mammalia > Didelphimorphia > Didelphidae > Monodelphis > Monodelphis domestica. The sequence continues at coordinate 17,545,330 of NC_077235.1, read as the reverse complement.
AATAGATTGTCAGCACTGGAATACCTTCAGAACAAGGAAAGTCAGAGTTGGAAGAGTTCTACGGAAATAGAACAATTCTCTGTTCATAGAATGTTTCTAAAACCATATAATATGAGAAGTCAGAGCACATTTGGAACCCTGAAAGTCTGAATTGGAAGGGTTCTAAAAATATAAGGTACTTTTACTTCCATTGAAAGTTTGAACTCAGAGACTCTTTAGAACCCAGAGTCAGAATTGGAAGCATTCTAATAACATGGAATGATTTTAAGAACATAGAATGCTTCTAAGAGCATATAATAAGAGAACAGTAAGAAACTTTAGAACACTGAATGTAAGAATTGGAAGTGTTCTAATGACATGAAATGTTTCTAAGACCATAGAATATAAGAAATCAAGAACCATTAAAACACTCAAAGTCAGAGTTGGAAGGGTTCTAAGAAAAAAGAGAATGCTTCTCAGGGCGTGGAATGTCAGAAGTGAAAGAAACTTTAGAACACTGAAAGTCAGAGTTGATAGTGGTCTGAAAACATAGTATATATCTAAGGCCATGTAATGTGTGACCTGAAAGAAATTTTATACGACCGAAATTCAGAATTGAAAGGGTTTTGAGAACAAAGAAAGCTTCTAAGGCCATAGAATGTCAGAAGTGAAAGAAATTTAGAACACTGAGAGTCAGAATTGGAAAGCTTCTATGAACATAGAATACATCTCGGAAAATAGATTGTCCGGACTGGAAAACCTTCAGAACAAGGAAAGTCAGATTTGGAAGGGTTCTACGGAAATAGAACAATTCTCTGTACATAGAATGATTCTAAAACCATATAATATGAGAAGTCAGAGCACATATGGAACCCTGAAATTCTGAATTGGAAGGGTTCTAAAATTATAAGGTACTTCTACTTCCATTGAAAGTTTGAACTCAGAGACTCTTTAGAACACAGAGTCAGAATTGGAAGCATTCTAATAACAAAGAATGATTTTAAGAACATAGAATGCTTCTAAGCGTATATAATAAGAGAATACAAAGAAATTTTAGAACACTGAATGTAAGAATTGGAAGTATCCTAATGCCATAAAATGTTTCTAGGACCATAGAATATAAGAAATCAAGAACCATTAGAACACTCAAAGTCAGAATTGGAAGGGTTCTAAGAACAGAAAATGCTTCTAAGGCCATAGAAAGTCGAAGTGAACGAATCTTTAGAATACTGAATGTCAGAGTTGATAGTGGTCTGAAAATATAGTATGTATCTATGACCATGTAATGTGTGACCTGAAAGAAATTTTAGAGGACTGAAATTCCGAATTGGAAGGGTTCTCAGAAGAAAGAAAGCTTCTAAGGCCATAGAATGTCGGAAGTGAAGGAAGCTTTAGAACACTGAGAGTCAGAATTGGAAGGCTTCTATGAACATAGAATACATCTCGGAAAATAGATTGTCAGGACTGGAAAACCTTTAAAACAAGGAAAGTCAGAGTTGGAAGGGTTCTACGGAAATAGAACAATTCTCTGTGCATAGAATGTTTCTAAAACCATGTAATATGAGAAGTCAGAGCACATTTGGAACACTGAAACTCTGATTTGGAAGGGTTCTAAAAATATAATGTACTTCTACTTCCATTCAAAGTTTGAACTCAGAGACTCTTTAGAACACAGAGTCAGAATTGGAAGCATTCTAATAACATGGAATGATTTTAAGAACATAGAATGATTCTAAGCCCATATAATATGGGAGCAGAAAGAAACTTTAGAACACTGAATGTAAGAATTGGAAGTGTTCTAATGACATAAAATGTTTGTAAGACCATAGAATATAAGAAATCAAGAACCATTAGAACACTCAATGTCAGAATTGGAAGGGTTCTAAGAACAGAGAATGCTTCTCAGGGCATGGAATGTCAGAAGTGAAAGTAACTTTAGAACACTGAAAGTCAGAGTTGATAGTGGTCTGAAAACAGAGTATATATCTAAGGCCATGTAATGTGTGACCTGAAGGAAATTTTAGAGGACTGAAATTCAGAATTGGAAGGGTTCTCAGAAGAAAGAAAGCTTCTAAGGCCATAGAATGTCGGAAGTAAAAGAAGCTTTAGAACACTAAGAGTCAGAATTGGAAGGCTTCTAAGAACAAAGAATACATCTCGGAAAATAGATTGTCAGGACTGGAAAACCTTTAGAACAAGGAAAGTCAGAGTTGGAAGGGTTCTACGGAAATAGAACAATTCTCTGTTCATAGAATGTTTCTAAAACCATGTAATATGAGAAGTCAGAGCACATTTGGAACCCTGAAAGTCTGAATTGGAAGTGTTCTAAAAATATAAGGTACTTCTACTTCCATTGAAAGTTTGAACTCAGAGACTCTTTAGAACACAGAGTCAGAATTGGAAGCATTCTAATAACATGGAATGATTTTAAGAACATAGAATGCTTCTAAGCCCATATAATATGAGAGCAGAAAGAAACTTTAGAACACTGAATGTAAGAATTGGAAGTGTTCTAATGACATGAAATGTTTCTAAGACCATAGAATATAAGAAATCAAGAACCATTAGAACATTCAAAGTCAGAGTTGGAAGGGTTCTAAGAACAGAGAATGCTTCTCAGGGCATGGAATGTCAGAAGTGAAAGAAACTTTAGAACACTGAAAGTCAGAGTTGATAGTGGTCTGAAAACAGAGTATATATCTAAGGCCATGTAATGTGTGAACTGAAAGAAATTTTATACGACCGAAATTCAGAATTGAAAGGGTTTTGGGAACAAAGAAACCTTCTAAGGCCATAGAATGTCAGAAGTGAAAGAAATTTAGAACACTGAGAGTCAGAATTGGAAGGCTTCTATGAACATAGAATACATCTCTGAAAATAGATTGTCCGGACTGGAAAACCTTCAGAACAAGGAAAGTCAGATTTGGAAGGGTTCTACGGAAATAGAACAATTCTCTGTACATAGAATGTTTCTAAAACCATATAATATGAGAAGCCAGAGCACATATGGAACCCTGAAATTCTTAATTGGAAGGGTTCTAAAATTATAAGGTACTTCTACTTCCATTGAAAGTTTGAACTCAGAGACTCTTTAGAACACAGAGTCAGAATTCGAAGCATTCTAATAACAAAGAATGATTTTAAGAACATAGAATGCTTCTAAGCGTATATAATAAGAGAATACAAAGAAATTTTAGAACACTGAATGTAAGAATTGGAAGTATCCTAATGCCATAAAATGTTTCTAGGACCATAGAATATAAGAAATCAAGAACCATTAGAACACTCAAAGTCAGAATTGGAAGGGTTCTAAGAACAGAGAATGCTTCTAAGGCCATAGAAAGTCGAAGTGAACGAATCTTTAGAATACTGAATGTCAGAGTTGATAGTGGTTTGAAAATATAGTATGTATCTATGACCATGTAATGTGTGACCTGAAAGAAATTTTAGAGGACTGAAATGCAGAATTCGAAGGGTTCTCAGAAGAAAGAAAGCTTCTAAGGCCATAGAATGTCGGAAGTGAAGGAAGCTTTAGAACACTGAGAGTCAGAATTGGAAGGCTTCTATGAACATAGAATACATCTCGGAAAATAGATTGTCAGGACTGGAAAACCTTTAGAACAAGGAAAGTCAGAGTTGGAAGGGTTCTACGGAAATAGAACAATTCTCTTTACATAGAATGTTTCTAAAACCATGTAATATGAGAAGTCAGAGCACATTTGGAACACTGAAACTCTGATTAGGAAGGGTTCTAAAAATATAATGTACTTCTACTTCAATTCAAAGTTTGAACTCAGAGACTCTTTAGAACACAGAGTCAGAATTGGAAGCATTCTAATAACATGGAATGATTTTAAGAACATAGAATGATTCTAAGCCCATATAATATGAGAGCAGAAAGAAACTTTAGAACACTGAATGTAAGAATTGGAAGTGTACTAATGACATGAAATGTTTGTAAGACCATAGAATATAAGAAATCAAGAACCATTAGAACACTCAAAGTCAGAATTGGAAGGGTTCTAAGAACGGAGAATGCTTCTCAGGGCATGGAATGTCAGAAGTGAAAGAAAATTTAGAACACTGAAAGTCAGAGTTGATAGTGGTCTGAAAACAGAGTATATATCTAAGGCCATGTAATGTGTGACCTAAAGGAAATTTTAGAGGACTGAAATTCAGAATTGGAAGGGTTCTCAGAAGAAAGAAAGCTTCTAAGGCCATAGAATGTCAGAAGTGAAAGAAACTTTAGAACACTGAGAGTCAGAATTGAAAGACTTCTATGAACATAGAATACATCTCGGAAAATAGATTGTCAGGACTGGAATACCTTTAGAACAAGAAAAGTCAGAGTTGTAAGGGTTCTACGGAAATAGAACAATTCTCTGTTCATAGAATGTTTCTAAAACCATATAATATGAGAAGTCAGAGCACATTTGGAACCCTGAAAGTCTGAATTGGAAGTGTTCTAAAAATATAAGGTACTTCTACTTCCATTGAAAGTTTGAACTCAGAGACTGTTTAGAACACAGAGTCAGAATTGAAGCATTCTAATAACATGGAATGATTTTAAGAACATGCAGTGATTCTAAGCCCATATAATATGAGAGCAGAAAGAAACTTTAGAACACTGAATGTAAGAATTGGAAGTGTTCTAATGACATGAAATGTTTCTAAGACCATAGAATATAAGAAATCAAGAACCATTAGAACACTCAAAGTCAGAATTGGAAGGGTTCTAAGAACAGAGAATGCTTCTAAGGCCATAGAAAGTCGAAGTGAACGAATCTTTAGAATACTGAATGTCAGAGTTGATAGTGGTCTGAAAATATAGTATGTATCTATGACCATGTAATGTGTGACCTGAAAGAAATTTTAGAGGACTGAAATTCAGAATTGGAAGGGTTCTCAGAAGAAAGAAAGCTTCTAAGGCCATAGAATGTCGGAAGTGAAGGAAGCTTTAGAACACTGAGAGTCAGAATTGGAAGGCTTCTATGAACATAGAATACATCTCGGAAAATAGATTGTCAGGACTGGAAAACCTTTAAAACAAGGAAAGTCAGAGTTGGAAGGGTTCTACGGAAATAGAACAATTCTCTCTACATAGAATGTTTCTAAAACCATGTAATATGAGAAGTCAGAGCACATTTGGAACCCTGAAACTCTGATTTGGAAGGGTTCTAAAAATATAATGTACTTCTACTTCCATTCAAAGTTTGAACTCAGAGACTCTTTAGAACACAGAGTCAGAATTGGAAGCATTCTAATAACATGGAATGATTTTAAGAACATAGAATGATTCTAAGCCCATATAATATGAGAGCAGAAAGAAACTTTAGAACACTGAATGTAAGAATTGGAAGTGTTCTAATGACATAAAATGTTTGTAAGACCATAGAATATAAGAAATCAAGAACCATTAGAACACTCAATGTCAGAATTGGAAGGGTTCTAAGAACAGAGAATGCTTCTCAGGGCATGGAATGTCAGAAGTGAAAGTAACTTTAGAACACTTAAAGTCAGAGTTGATAGTGGTCTGAAAACAGAGTATATATCTAAGGCCATGTAATGTGTGACCTGAAGGAAATTTTAGAGGACTGAAATTCAGAATTGGAAGGGTTCTCAGAAGAAAGAAAGCTTCTAAGGCCATAGAATGTCAGAAGTGAAAGAAGCTTTAGAACACTAAGAGTCAGAATTGGAAGGCTTCTAAGAACATAGAATACATCTCGGAAAATAGATTGTCAGGACTGGAAAACCTTTAGAACAAGGAAAGTCAGAGTTGGAAGGGTTCTACGGAAATAGAACAATTCTCTGTTCATAGAATGTTTCTAAAACCATGTAATATGAGAAGTCAGAGCACATTTGGAACCCTGAAAGTCTGAATTGGAAGTGTTCTAAAAATATGAGGTACTTCTACTTCCATTGAAAGTTTGAACTCAGAGACTCTTTAGAACACAGAGTCAGAATTGGAAGCATTCTAATAACATGGAATGATTTTAAGAACATAGAATGCTTCTAAGCCCATATAATATGAGAGCAGAAAGAAACTTTAGAACACTGAATGTAAGAATTGGAAGTGTTCTAATGACATGAAATGTTTCTAAGACCATAGAATATAAGAAATCAAGAACCATTAGAACACTCAAAGTCAGAGTTGGAAGGGTTCTAAGAACAGAGAATGCTTCTCAGGGCATGGAATGTCAGAAGTGAAAGAAACTTTAGAACACTGAAAGGCAGAGTTGATAGTGGTCTGAAAACAGAGTATATATCTAAGGCCATGTAATGTGTGACCTGAAAAAAATTTTATACGACCGAAATTCAGAATTGAAAGGGTTTTGGGAACAAAGAAACCTTCAAAGGCCATAGAATGTCAGAAGTGAAAGAAATTTAGAACACTGAGAGTCAGAATTGGAAGGCTTCTATGAACATAGAATACATCTCTGAAAATAGATTGTCCGGACTGGAAAACCTTCAGAACAAGGAAAGTCAGATTTGGAAGGGTTCTACGGAAATAGAACAATTCTCTGTACATAGAATGTTTCTAAAACCATATAATATGAGAACTCAGAGCACATATGGAACCCTGAAATTCTTAATTGGAAGGGTTCTAAAATTATAAGGTACTTCTACTTCCATTGAAAGTTTGAACTCAGAGACTCTTTAGAACACAGAGTCAGAATTCGAAGCATTCTAATAACAAAGAATGATTTTAAGAACATAGAATGCTTCTAAGCGTATATAATAAGAGAATACAAAGAAATTTTAGAACACTGAATGTAAGAATTGGAAGTATCCTAATGCCATAAAATGTTTCTAGGACCATAGAATATAAGAAATCAAGAACCATTAGAACACTCAAAGTCAGAATTGGAAGGGTTCTAAGAACAGAGAATGCTTCTAAGGCCATAGAAAGTCGAAGTGAACGAATCTTTAGAATACTGAATGTCAGAGTTGATAGTGGTCTGAAAATATAGTATGTATCTATGACCATGTAATGTGTGACCTGAAAGAAATTTTAGAGGACTGAAATGCAGAATTGGTAGGGTTCTCAGAAGAAAGAAAGCTTCTAAGGCCATAGAATGTCGGAAGTGAAGGAAGCTTTAGAACACTGAGAGTCAGAATTGGAAGGCTTCTATGAACATAGAATACATCTCGGAAAATAGATTGTCAGGACTGGAAAACCTTTAGAACAAGGAAAGTCAGAGTTGGAAGGGTTCTACGGAAATAGAACAATTCTCTTTACATAGAATGTTTCTAAAACCATGTAATATGAGAAGTCAGAGCACATTTGGAACACTGAAACTCTGATTAGGAAGGGTTCTAAAAATATAATGTACTTCTACTTCCATTCAAAGTTTGAACTCAGAGACTCTTTAGAACACAGAGTCAGAATTGGAAGCATTCTAATAACATGGAATGATTTTAAGAACATAGAATGATTCTAAGCCCATATAATATGAGAGCAGAAAGAAACTTTAGAACACTGAATGTAAGAATTGGAAGTGTTCTAATGACATGAAATGTTTGTAAGACCATAGAATATAAGAAATCAAGAACCATTAGAACACTCAAAGTCAGAATTGGAAGGGTTCTAAGAACGGAGAATGCTTCTCAGGGCATGGAATGTCAGAAGTGAAAGAAAATTTAGAACACTGAAAGTCAGAGTTGATAGTGGTCTGAAAACAGAGTATATATCTAAGGCCATGTAATGTGTGACCTAAAGGAAATTTTAGAGGACTGAAATTCAGAATTGGAAGGGTTCTCAGAAGAAAGAAAGCTTCTAAGGCCATAGAATGTCAGAAGTGAAAGAAACTTTAGAACACTGAGAGTCAGAATTGAAAGACTTCTAGGAACATAGAATACATCTCGGAAAATAGATTGTCAGGACTGGAATACCTTTAGAACAAGAAAAGTCAGAGTTGGAAGGGTTCTACGGAAATAGAACAATTCTCTGTTCATAGAATGTTTCTAAAACCATATAATATGAGAAGTCAGAGCACATTTGGATCCCTGAAAGTCTGAATTGGAAGTGTTCTAAAAATATAAGGTACTTCTACTTCCATTGAAAGTTTGAACTCAGAGACTGTTTAGAACACAGAGTCAGAATTGAAGCATTCTAATAACATGGAATGATTTTAAGAACATGCAGTGATTCTAAGCCCATATAATATGAGAGCAGAAAGAAACTTTAGAACACTGAATGTAAGAATTGGAAGTGTTCTAATGACATGAAATGTTTGTAAGACCATAGAATATAAGAAATCAAGAACCAATAGAACACTCAAAGTCAGAATTGGAAGGGTTCTAAGAACAGAGAATGCTTCTCAGGGCATGGAATGTCAGAAGTGAAAGTAACTTTAGAACACTGAAAGGCAGAGTTGATAGTGGTCTGAAAACAGAGTATATATCTAAGGCCATGTAATGTGTGACCTGAAGGAAATTTTAGAGGACTGAAATTCAGAATTGGAAGGGTTCTCAGAAGAAAGAAAGCTTCTAAGGCCATAGAATGTTGGAAGTGAAAAAAGCTTTAGAACACTAAGAGTCAGAATTGGAAGGCTTCTAAGAACATAGAATACATCTCGGAAAATAGATTGTCAGGACTGGAAAACCTTTAGAACAAGGAAAGTCAGAGTTGGAAGGGTTCTACGGAAATAGAACAATTCTCTGTTCATAGAATGTTTCTAAAACCATGTAATATGAGAAGTCAGAGCACATTTGGAACACTGAAAGTCTGAATTGGAAGTGTTCTAAAAATATAATGTACTTCTACTTCCATTGAAAGTTTGAACTCAGAGACTCTTTAGAACACAGAGTCAGAATTGGAAGCATTCTAATAACATGGAATGATTTTAAGAATATAGAATGCTTCTAAGCCCATATAATATGAGAGCAGAAAGAAACTTTAGAACACTGAATGTAAGAATTGGAAGTGTTCTAATGACATAAAATGTTTGTAAGGACATAGAATATAAGAAATCAAGAACGATTAGGACACTCAAAGTGAGAATTGGAAGGGTTCTAAGAACAGAGAATGCTTCTCAGGTCATGGAATGTCAGAAGTGAAAGAAACTTTAGAACACTGAAAGGCAGAGTTGATTGTGGTCTGAAAACCGAGTATGTATCTAAGGCCATGGAATGTGTGACCTGAATGAACGTTTAGAGGACTGAAATTCAGAATTGGAAGGATTCTCAGAACAAAGAAAGCTTCTAAAGCCATAGAACTTCAGAAGTGAAACAAACTTTAGAACACTGAAAGTCAGAATTGGAAGGCTTCTATGAACATAGCATACTTCCAGGAAAATAGAATGTCAGGACTGGAAAACCTTTAGAACTAGGAAAGTCAGAGTTGGAAGAGTTCTACAGAAAGAGAACAATTCTCTGTACATAGAATGTTTCTAAAACCATGTAATATGAGAAGTCAGAGCACATTTGGAACACTGAAACTCTGATTTGGAAGTGTTCTAAAAATATAAGGTATTTCTACTTTTATTGAAAGTTTGAACTCAGACACCCTTTAGAACACAGAGTCAGAAATGGAAGCATTCTAATAACATGGAATGATTTTAAGAACATAGAATGCTTCTAAGCCCATATAAAATGAGAGCAAAAAGAAACTTTAGAACACTGAAGGTAAGAATTGGAAGTGATCTAATGACATAAAATGTTTGTAAGGACATAGAATATAAGAAATTAAGAACCATTAGAACACTCAAAGTGAGAATTGGAAGGGTTCTAAGAACAGAGAATGCTTCTCAGGCCATGGAATGTCAGAAGTGAAAGAAACTTTAGAACACTGAGAATCAGAATTGAAAGACTTCTATGAACATAGAATACATCTCAGAAAATAGATTGTCAGGACTGGAATACCTTTAGAACAAGGAAAGTCAGAGTTGGAAGAGTTCTACGGAAATAGAACAATTCTCTGTACATAGAATGTTTCTAAAACCATATAATATGAGAAGTCAGAGCACATTTGGAACACTGAAAGTCTGATTTGGAAGTGTTCTAAAAATATAATGTACTTCTACTTCCATTCAAAGTTTGAACTCAGAGACACTTTAGAACACAGAGTCAGAAGTGGAAGCATTCTAATAACAAAGAATGATTTTAAGAACATAGAATGCTTCTAAGCGCATATAATAAGAGAACAGAAAGAAACTTTAGAACACTGAATGTAAGAATTGGAAGTGTTCTAATGACATGAAATGGAAGACCATAGAATATAAGAAATCAAGAACCATTAGAACACTCAATGTCAGAATTGGAAGGGTTCTAAGAACAGAGAATGCTTCTAAGGCCATAGAATGTCAGAAGTGAAAGTAACTTTAGAACACTGAAAGTCAGAGTTGATAGTGGTCTGAAAACAGAGTATATATCTAAGGCCATGTAATGTGTGACCTGAAAGAAATTGTAGAGGACTGAAATTCAGAATTGGAAGGGTTCTCAGAAGAAAGAAAGCTTCTAAGGCCATAGAATGTCAGAAGTGAAAGAAACTTTAGAACACTGAGAGTCAGAATTGAAAGACTTCTAGGAACATAGAATACATCTCAGAAAATAGATTGTCAGGACTGGAAACCTTTAGAACAAGGAAAGTCAGATTTGGAAGGGTTCTACGGAAATAGAACAATTCTCTGTACATAGAATGTTTCTAAAACCATATAATATGAGAAGTCAGAGCACATTTGGAAACCTGAACGTCTGAATTGAAAGGATTCTAAAAATATAAGGTACTTCTACTTCCATTCAAAGTTTGAACTCAGACACTCTTTAGAACACAGAGTCAGAATTGGAAGCATTCTAATAACAAAGAATGATTTTAAGAACATAGAATGCTTCTAAGAGCATATAATAAGAGAACAGTAAGAAACTTTAGAACACTGAATGTAAGAATTGGAAGTGTTCTAATGACATGAAATGTTTGTAAGACCATAGAATATAAGAAATCAAGAACCATTAAAACACTCAATGTCAGAATTGGAAGGGTTCTAAGAACAGAGAATGATTCTCAGGGCATGGAATGTCAGAAGTGAAAGAATCTTTAGAACACTGAAAGTCAGAGTTGATAGTGGTCTGAAAACAGAGTATATATCTAAGGCCATGTAATGTGTGACGTGAAAGAAATTTTATAGGACCGAAATTCAGAATTGAAAGGGTTCTGAGAACCAAGAAAGCTTCTAAGGCCATAGAATGTCAGAAGTGAAAGAAATTTAGAACACTGAGAGTCAGAATTGGAAGGCTTCTATGAACATAGAATACATCTCGGAAAATAGATTGTCCGGACTGGAAAACGTTCAGAACAAGGAAAGTCAGAGTTGTACGGGTTCTACGGAAATAGAACAATTCTCTGTACATAGAATGTTTCTAAAACCATATAATATGAGAAGTCACAGCACATATGGAACCCTGAAAGTCAGAATTGGAAGGGTTCTAAAAATATAATGTACTTCTACTTCCATTGAAAGTTTGAACTCAGAGATTCTTTAGAACACAAGTCAGATTTGGAAGCATTCTAATAACATGGAATGATTTTAAGAACATAGAATGCTTCTAAGCCCATATAATATGAGAGCGGAAAGAAACTTTAGAACACGGAATGTAAGAATTGGAAGTGTTCTAATGACATGAAATGTTTGTAAGACCATAGAATATAAGAAATCCAGAACCTTTAGAACACTCAAAGTCAGAATTGGAAGGGTTCTAAGAACAGAGAATGCTTCAAAGCCCATGGAATTTCAGAAGTGAAAGAAACTTTAGAACACTGAAAGTCAGAGTTGATAGTGGTCTGAAAACAGAGTATGTATCTAAGGCCATGTAATATGTGACCTGAAGGAAATTTTAGAGGACTGAAATTCAGAATTGGAAGGGTTCTCAGAAGAAAGAAAGCTTCTAAGGCCATAGAATGTCAGAAGTGAAAGAAACTTTAGAACACTGAGAGTCAGAATTGAAAGACTTCTAGGAACATAGAATACATCTCGGAAAATAGATTGTCAGGACTGGAATACCTTTAGAACAAGGAAAGTCAGAGTTGGAAGAGTTCTACGGAAATAGAACAATTCTCTGTTCATAGAATGTTTCTAAAACCATATAATATGAGAAGTCAGAGCACATTTGGAACCCTGAAAGTCTGAATTGGAAGTGTTCTAAAAATATAAGGTACTTTTACTTCCATTGAAAGTTTGAACTCAGAGACTCTTTAGAACACAGAGTCAGAATTGGAAGCATTCTAATAACATGGAATGATTTTAAGAACATAGAATGCTTCTAAGAGCATATAATAAGAGAACAGTAAGAAACTTTAGAACACTGAATGTAAGAATTGGAAGTGTTCTAATGACATGAAATGTTTCTAAGACCATAGAATATAAGAAATCAAGAACCATTAGAACACTCAAAGTCAGAGTTGGAAGGGTTCTAAGAAAAAAGAGAATGCTTCTCAGGGCATGGAATGTCAGAAGTGAAAGAAACTTTAGAACACTGAAAGTCAGAGTTGATAGTGGTCTGAAAACAGAGTATATATCTAAGGCCATGTAATGTGTGACGTGAAAGAAATTTTATAGGACCGAAATTCAGAATTGAAAGGGTTTTGAGAACAAAGAAAGCTTCTAAGGCCATAGAATGTCAGAAGTGAAAGAAATTTAGAACACTGAGAGTCAGAATTGGAAGGCTTCTATGAACATAGAATACATCTCGGAAAATAGATTGTCAGGACTGGAAAACCTTCAGAACAAGGAAAGTCAGAGTTGGAAGGGTTCTACGGAAATAGAACAATTCTCTCTACATAGAATGTTTCTAAAACCATGTAATATGAGAAGTCAGAGCACATTTGGAACCCTGAAAGTCTGAATTGGAAGTGTTCTAAAAATATAAGGTACTTCTACTTCCATTGAAAGTTTGAACTCAGAGACTCTTTAGAACACAGAGTCAGAATTGAAGCATTCTAATAACATGGAATGATTTTAAGAACATAGAATGCTTCTAAGCCCATATAATATTAGAGCAGAAAGAAACTTTAGAACACTGAATGTAAGAATTGGAAGTGTTCTAATGACATGAAATGTTTCTAAGACCATAGAATATAAGAAATCAAGAACCATTAGAACACTCAAAGTCAGAGTTGGAAGGGTTCTAAGAACAGAGAATGCTGCTCAGGGCATGGAATGTCAGAAGTGAAAGAAACTTTAGAACACTGAAAGTCAGAGTTGATAGTGGTCTGAAAACATAGTATATATCTAAGGCCATGTAATGTGTGACCTGAAAGAAATTTTATACGACCGAAATTCAGAATTGAAAGGGTTTTGAGAACAAAGAAACCTTCTAAGGCCATAGAATGTCAGAAGTGAAAGAAATTTAGAACACTGAGAGTCAGAATTGGAAGGCTTCTATGAACATAGAATACATCTCGGAAAATAGATTGTCCGGACTGGAAAACCTTCAGAACAAGGAAAGTCAGATTTGGAAGGGTTCTACGGAAATAGAACAATTCTCTGTACATAGAATGTTTCTAAAACCATATAATATGAGAAGTCAGAGCACATATGGAACCCTGAAATTCTGAATTGGAAGGGTTCTAAAATTATAAGGTACTTCTACTTCCATTGAAAGTTTGAACTCAGAGACTCTTTAGAACACAGAGTCAGAATTCTAAGCATTCTAATAACAAAGAATGATTTTAAGAACATAGAATGCTTCTAAGCGTATATAATAAGAGAATACAAAGAAATTTTAGAACACTGAATGTAAGAATTGGAAGTATCCTAATGCCATAAAATGTTTCTAGGACCATAGAATATAAGAAATCAAGAACCATTAGAACACTCAAAGTCAGAATTGGAAGGGTTCTAAGAACAGAGAATGCTTCTAAGGCCATAGAAAGTCGAAGTGAACGAATCTTTAGAATACTGAATGTCAGAGTTGATAGTGGTCTGAAAATATAGTATGTATCTATGACCATGTAATGTGTGACCTGAAAGAAATTTTAGAGGACTGAAATTCAGAATTGGAAGGTTTCTCAGAAGAAAGAAAGCTTCTAAGGCCATAGAATGTCGGAAGTGAAGGAAGCTTTAGAACACTGAGAGTCAGAATTGGAAGGCTTCTATGAACATAGAATACATCTCGGAAAATAGATTGTCAGGACTGGAAAACCTTTAGAACAAGGAAAGTCAGAGTTGGAAGGGTTCTACGGAAATAGAACAATTCTCTGTGCATAGAATGTTTCTAAAACCATATAATATGAGAAGTCAGAGCACATTTGGAACACTGAAAGTCTGATTTGGAAGTGTTCTAAAAATATAATGTACTTCTACTTCCATTCAAAGTTTGAACTCAGAGACTCTTTAGAACACAGAGTCAGAAGTGGAAGCATTCTAATAACAAAGAATGATTTTAAGAACATAGAATGCTTCTAAGCGCATATAATAAGAGAACAGAAAGAAACTTTAGAACACTGAATGTAAGAATTGGAAGTGTTCTAATGACATGAAATGGAAGACCATAGAATATAAGAAATCAAGAACCATTAGAACACTCAATGTCAGAATTGGAAGGCTTCTAAGAACAGAGAATGCTTCTAAGGCCATAGAATGTCAGAAGTGAAAGTAACTTTAGAACACTGAAAGTCAGAGTTGATAGTGGTCTGAAAACAGAGTATATATCTAAGGCCATGTAATGTGTGACCTGAAAGAAATTGTAGAGGACTGAAATTCAGAATTGGACGGGTTCTCAGAAGAAAGAAAGCTTCTAAGGCCATAGAATGTCAGAAGTGAAAGAAACTTTAGAACACTGAGAGTCAGAATTGAAAGACTTCTAGGAACATAGAATACATCTCAGAAAATAGATTGTCAGGACTGGAAACCTTTAGAACAAGGAAAGTCAGATTTGGAAGGGTTCTACGGAAATAGAACAATTCTCTGTACATAGAATGTTTCTAAAACCATATAATATGAGAAGTCAGAGCACATTTGGAAACCTGAACGTCTGAATTGAAAGGATTCTAAAAATATAAGGTACTTCTACTTCCATTCAAAGTTTGAACTCAGACACTCTTTAGAACACAGAGTCAGAATTGGAAGCATTCTAATAACAAAGAATGATTTTAAGAACATAGAATGCTTCTAAGAGCATATAATAAGAGAACAGTAAGAAACTTTAGAACACTGAATGTAAGAATTGGAAGTGTTCTAATGACATGAAATGTTTGTAAGACCATAGAATATAAGAAATCAAGAACCATTAAAACACTCAATGTCAGAATTGGAAGGGTTCTAAGAACAGAGAATGATTCTCAGGGCATGGAATGTCAGAAGTGAAAGAATCTTTAGAACACTGAAAGTCAGAGTTGATAGTGGTCTGAAAACAGAGTATATATCTAAGGCCATGTAATGTGTGACGTGAAAGAAATTTTATAGGACCGAAATTCAGAATTGAAAGGGTTCTGAGAACCAAGAAAGCTTCTAAGGCCATAGAATGTCAGAAGTGAAAGAAATTTAGAACACTGAGAGTCAGAATTGGAAGGCTTCTATGAACATAGAATACATCTCGGAAAATAGATTGTCCGGACTGGAAAACGTTCAGAACAAGGAAAGTCAGAGTTGTACGGGTTCTACGGAAATAGAACAATTCTCTGTACATAGAATGTTTCTAAAACCATATAATATGAGAAGTCAGAGCACATATGGAACCCTGAAAGTCAGAATTGGAAGGGTTCTAAAAATATAATGTACTTCTACTTCCATTGAAAGTTTGAACTCAGAGACTCTTTAGAACACAAGTCAGATTTGGAAGCATTCTAATAACATGGAATGATTTTAAGAACATAGAATGCTTCTAAGCCCATATAATATGAGAGCGGAAAGAAACTTTAGAACACGGAATGTAAGAATTGGAAGTGTTCTAATGACATGAAATGTTTGTAAGACCATAGAATATAAGAAATCCAGAACCTTTAGAACACTCAAAGTCAGAATTGGAAGGGTTCTAAGAACAGAGAATGCTTCAAAGCCCATGGAATTTCAGAAGTGAAAGAAACTTTAGAACACTGAAAGTCAGAGTTGATAGTGGTCTGAAAACAGAGTATGTATCTAAGGCCATGTAATATGTGACCTGAAGGAAATTTTAGAGGACTGAAATTCAGAATTGGAAGGGTTCTCAGAAGAAAGAAAGCTTCTAAGGCCATAGAATGTCAGAAGTGAAAGAAACTTTAGAACACTGAGAGTCAGAATTGAAAGACTTCTAGGAACATAGAATACATCTCGGAAAATAGATTGTCAGGACTGGAATACCTTTAGAACAAGGAAAGTCAGAGTTGGAAGAGTTCTACGGAAATAGAACAATTCTCTGTTCATAGAATGTTTCTAAAACCATATAATATGAGAAGTCAGAGCACATTTGGAACCCTGAAAGTCTGAATTGGAAGTGTTCTAAAAATATAAGGTACTTTTACTTCCATTGAAAGTTTGAACTCAGAGACTCTTTAGAACACAGAGTCAGAATTGGAAGCATTCTAATAACATGGAATGATTTTAAGAACATAGAATGCTTCTAAGAGCATATAATAAGAGAACAGTAAGAAACTTTAGAACACTGAATGTAAGAATTGGAAGTGTTCTAATGACATGAAATGTTTTTAAGACCATAGAATATAAGAAATCAAGAACCATTAGAACACTCAAAGTCAGAATTGGAAGGGTTCTAAGAAAAAAGAGAATGCTTCTCAGGGCGTGGAATGTCAGAAGTGAAAGAAACTTTAGAACACTGAAAGTCAGAGTTGATAGTGGTCTGAAAACAGAGTATATATCTAAGGCCATGTAATGTGTGACGTGAAAGAAATTTTATAGGACCGAAATTCAGAATTGAAAGGGTTTTGAGAACAAAGAAAGCTTCTAAGGCCATAGAATGTCAGAAGTGAAAGAAATTTAGAACACTGAGAGTCAGAATTGGAAGGCTTCTATGAACATAGAATACATCTCGGAAAATAGATTGTCCGGACTGGAAAACCTTCAGAACAAGGAAAGTCAGATTTGGAAGGGTTCTACGGAAATAGAACAATTCTCTGTACATAGAATGTTTCTAAAACCATATAATATGAGAAGTCAGAGCACATATGGAACCCTGAAATTCTGAATTGGAAGGGTTCTAAAATTATAAGGTACTTCTACTTCCATTGAAAGTTTGAACTCAGAGACTCTTTAGAACACAGAGTCAGAATTCTAAGCATTCTAATAACAAAGAATGATTTTAAGAACATAGAATGCTTCTAAGCGTATATAATAAGAGAATACAAAGAAATTTTAGAACACTGAATGTAAGAATTGGAAGTATCCTAATGCCATAAAATGTTTCTAGGACCATAGAATATAAGAAATCAAGAACCATTAGAACACTCAAAGTCAGAATTGGAAGGGTTCTAAGAACAGAGAATGCTTCTAAGGCCATAGAAAGTCGAAGTGAACGAATCTTTAGAATACTGAATGTCAGAGTTGATAGTGGTCTGAAAATATAGTATGTATCTATGACCATGTAATGTGTGACCTGAAAGAAATTTTAGAGGACTGAAATTCAGAATTGGAAGGTTTCTCAGAAGAAAGAAAGCTTCTAAGGCCATAGAATGTCGGAAGTGAAGGAAGCTTTAGAACACTGAGAGTCAGAATTGGAAGGCTTCTATGAACATAGAATACATCTCGGAAAATAGATTGTCAGGACTGGAAAACCTTTAGAACAAGGAAAGTCAGAGTTGGAAGGGTTCTACGGAAATAGAACAATTCTCTGTGCATAGAATGTTTCTAAAACCATATAATATGAGAAGTCAGAGCACATTTGGAACACTGAAAGTCTGATTTGGAAGTGTTCTAAAAATATAATGTACTTCTACTTCCATTCAAAGTTTGAACTCAGAGACTCTTTAGAACACAGAGTCAGAAGTGGAAGCATTCTAATAACAAAGAATGATTTTAAGAACATAGAATGCTTCTAAGCGCATATAATAAGAGAACAGAAAGAAACTTTAGAACACTGAAGGTAAGAATTGGAAGTGTTCTAATGACATGAAATGGAAGACCATAGAATAGAAGAAATCAAGAACCATTAGAACACTCAATGTCAGAATTGGAAGGCTTCTAAGAACAGAGAATGCTTCTAAGGCCATAGAATGTCAGAAGTGAAAGTAACTTTAGAACACTGAAAGTCAGAGTTGATAGTGGTCTGAAAACAGAGTATATATCTAAGGCCATGTAATGTGTGACCTGAAAGAAATTGTAGAGGACTGAAATTCAGAATTGGACGGGTTCTCAGAAGAAAGAAAGCTTCTAAGGCCATAGAATGTCAGAAGTGAAAGAAACTTTAGAACACTGAGAGTCAGAATTGAAAGACTTCTAGGAACATAGAATACATCTCAGAAAATAGATTGTCAGGACTGGAAACCTTTAGAACAAGGAAAGTCAGATTTGGAAGGGTTCTACGGAAATAGAACAATTCTCTGTACATAGAATGTTTCTAAAACCATATAATATGAGAAGTCAGAGCACATTTGGAAACCTGAACGTCTGAATTGAAAGGATTCTAAAAATATAAGGTACTTCTACTTCCATTCAAAGTTTGAACTCAGACACTCTTTAGAACACAGAGTCAGAATTGGAAGCATTCTAATAACAAAGAATGATTTTAAGAACATAGAATGCTTCTAAGAGCATATAATAAGAGAACAGTAAGAAACTTTAGAACACTGAATGTAAGAATTGGAAGTGTTCTAATGACATGAAATGTTTGTAAGACCATAGAATATAAGAAATCAAGAACCATTAAAACACTCAATGTCAGAATTGGAAGGGTTCTAAGAACAGAGAATGATTCTCAGGGCATGGAATGTCAGAAGTGAAAGAATCTTTAGAACACTGAAAGTCAGAGTTGATAGTGGTCTGAAAACAGAGTATATATCTAAGGCCATGTAATGTGTGACGTGAAAGAAATTTTATAGGACCGAAATTCAGAATTGAAAGGGTTCTGAGAACCAAGAAAGCTTCTAAGGCCATAGAATGTCAGAAGTGAAAGAAATTTAGAACACTGAGAGTCAGAATTGGAAGGCTTCTATGAACATAGAATACATCTCGGAAAATAGATTGTCCGGACTGGAAAACGTTCAGAACAAGGAAAGTCAGAGTTGTACGGGTTCTACGGAAATAGAACAATTCTCTGTACATAGAATGTTTCTAAAACCATATAATATGAGAAGTCAGAGCACATATGGAACCCTGAAAGTCAGAATTGGAAGGGTTCTAAAAATATAATGTACTTCTACTTCCATTGAAAGTTTGAACTCAGAGACTCTTTAGAACACAAGTCAGATTTGGAAGCATTCTAATAACATGGAATGATTTTAAGAACATAGAATGCTTCTAAGCCCATATAATATGAGAGCGGAAAGAAACTTTAGAACACGGAATGTAAGAATTGGAAGTGTTCTAATGACATGAAATGTTTGTAAGACCATAGAATATAAGAAATCCAGAACCTTTAGAACACTCAAAGTCAGAATTGGAAGGGTTCTAAGAACAGAGAATGCTTCAAAGCCCATGGAATTTCAGAAGTGAAAGAAACTTTAGAACACTGAAAGTCAGAGTTGATAGTGGTCTGAAAACAGAGTATGTATCTAAGGCCATGTAATATGTGACCTGAAGGAAATTTTAGAGGACTGAAATTCAGAATTGGAAGGGTTCTCAGAAGAAAGAAAGCTTCTAAGGCCATAGAATGTCAGAAGTGAAAGAAACTTTAGAACACTGAGAGTCAGAATTGAAAGACTTCTAGGAACATAGAATACATCTCGGAAAATAGATTGTCAGGACTGGAATACCTTTAGAACAAGGAAAGTCAGAGTTGGAAGAGTTCTACGGAAATAGAACAATTCTCTGTTCATAGAATGTTTCTAAAACCATATAATATGAGAAGTCAGAGCACATTTGGAACCCTGAAAGTCTGAATTGGAAGTGTTCTAAAAATATAAGGTACTTTTACTTCCATTGAAAGTTTGAACTCAGAGACTCTTTAGAACACAGAGTCAGAATTGGAAGCATTCTAATAACATGGAATGATTTTAAGAACATAGAATGCTTCTAAGAGCATATAATAAGAGAACAGTAAGAAACTTTAGAACACTGAATGTAAGAATTGGAAGTGTTCTAATGACATGAAATGTTTTTAAGACCATAGAATATAAGAAATCAAGAACCATTAGAACACTCAAAGTCAGAATTGGAAGGGTTCTAAGAAAAAAGAGAATGCTTCTCAGGGCGTGGAATGTCAGAAGTGAAAGAAACTTTAGAACACTGAAAGTCAGAGTTGATAGTGGTCTGAAAACAGAGTATATATCTAAGGCCATGTAATGTGTGACGTGAAAGAAATTTTATAGGACCGAAATTCAGAATTGAAAGGGTTTTGAGAACAAAGAAAGCTTCTAAGGCCATAGAATGTCAGAAGTGAAAGAAATTTAGAACACTGAGAGTCAGAATTGGAAGGCTTCTATGAACATAGAATACATCTCGGAAAATAGATTGTCAGGACTGGAAAACCTTCAGAACAAGGAAAGTCAGAGTTGGAAGGGTTCTACGGAAATAGAACAATTCTCTCTACATAGAATGTTTCTAAAACCATGTAATATGAGAAGTCAGAGCACATTTGGAACCCTGAAAGTCTGAATTGGAAGTGTTCTAAAAATATAAGGTACTTCTACTTCCATTGAAAGTTTGAACTCAGAGACTCTTTAGAACACAGAGTCAGAATTGGAAGCATTCTAATAACATGGAATGATTTTAAGAACATAGAATGCTTCTAAGCCCATATAATATTAGAGCAGAAAGAAACTTTAGAACACTGAATGTAAGAATTGGAAGTGTTCTAATGACATGAAATGTTTCTAAGACCATAGAATATAAGAAATCAAGAACCATTAGAACACTCAAAGTCAGAGTTGGAAGGGTTCTAAGAACAGAGAATGCTTCTCAGGGCATGGAATGTCAGAAGTGAAAGAAACTTTAGAACACTGAAAGTCAGAGTTGATAGTGGTCTGAAAACATAGTATATATCTAAGGCCATGTAATGTGTGACCTGAAAGAAATTTTATACGACTGAAATTCAGAATTGAAAGGGTTTTGAGAACAAAGAAACCTTCTAAGGCCATAGAATGTCAGGAGTGAAAGAAATTTAGAACACTGAGAGTCAGAATTGGAAGGCTTCTATGAACATAGAATACATCTCGGAAAATAGATTGTCCGGACTGGAAAACCTTCAGAACAAGGAAAGTCAGATTTGGAAGGGTTCTACGGAAATAGAACAATTCTCTGTACATAGAATGTTTCTAAAACCATATAATATGAGAAGTCAGAGCACATATGGAACCCTGAAATTCTGAATTGGAAGGGTTCTAAAATTATAAGGTACTTCTACTTCCATTGAAAGTTTGAACTCAGAGACTCTTTAGAACACAGAGTCAGAATTCTAAGCATTCTAATAACAAAGAATGATTTTAAGAACATAGAATGCTTCTAAGCGTATATAATAAGAGAATACAAAGAAATTTTAGAACACTGAATGTAAGAATTGGAAGTATCCTAATGCCATAAAATGTTTCTAGGACCATAGAATATAAGAAATCAAGAACCATTAGAACACTCAAAGTCAGAATTGGAAGGGTTCTAAGAACAGAGAATGCTTCTAAGGCCATAGAAAGTCGAAGTGAACGAATCTTTAGCATACTGAATGTCAGAGTTGATAGTGGTCTGAAAATATAGTATGTATCTATGACCATGTAATGTGTGACCTGAAAGAAATTTTAGAGGATTGAAATTCAGAATTGGAAGGTTTCTCAGAAGAAAGAAAGCTTCTAAGGCCATAGAATGTCGGAAGTGAAGGAAGCTTTAGAACACTGAGAGTCAGAATTGGAAGGCTTCTATGAACATAGAATACATCTCGGAAAATAGATTGTCAGGACTGGAAAACCTTTAGAACAAGGAAAGTCAGAGTTGGAAGGGTTCTACGGAAATAGAACAATTCTCTGTGCATAGAATGTTTCTAAAACCATATAATATGAGAAGTCAGAGCACATTTGGAACACTGAAACTCTGATTTGGAAGGGTTCTAAAAATATAATGTACTTCTATTTCCATTGAAAGTTTGAACTCAGAGACTCTTTAGAACACAGAGTCAGAATTGGAAGCATTCTAATAACATGGAATGATTTTAAGAACATAGAATGATTCTAAGCCCATATAATATGAGAGCAGAAAGAAACTTTAGAACACTGAATGTAAGAATTGGAAGTGTTCTAATGACATGAAATGTTTGTAAGAGCATAGAATATAAGAAATCAAGAACCATTAGAACACTCAAAGTCAGAATTGGAAGGGTTCTAAGAACGGAGAATGCTTCTCAGGGCATGGAATGTCAGACGTGAAAGAAACTTTAGAACACTGAAAGGCAGAGTTGATTGTGGTCTGAAAACCGAGTATGTATCTAAGGCCATGTAATGTGTGACCTGAATGAACGTTTAGAGGACTGAAATTCAGAATTGGAAAGATTCTCAGAACAAAGAAAGCTTCTAAAGCCATAGAACTTGAGAAGTGAAACAAACTTTAGAACACTGAAAGTCAGAATTGGAAGGCTTCTATGAACATAGCATACTTCCAGGAAAATAGAATGTCACGACTGGAAAACCTTTAGAACTAGGAAAGTCAGAGTTGGAAGAGTTCTACAGAAAGAGAACAATTCTCTGTACATAGAATGTTTCTAAAACCATGTAATATGAGAAGTCAGAGCACATTTGGAACACTGAAACTCTGATTTGGAAGTGTTCTAAAAATATAATGTACTTCTACTTCCATTGAAAGTTTGAACTCAGAGACTCTTTAGAACACAGAGTCAGAATTGGAATCATTCTAATAACAAAGAATGATTTTAAGAACATAGAATGCTTCTAAGCGCATATAATAAGAGAACAGAAAGAAACCTTAGAACACTGAATGTAAGAATTGGAAGTGTTCTAATGACATAAAATGTTTGTAAGACCATAAAATATAAGAAATCAAGAACCATTAGAACACTCAAAGTCAGAATTGGAAGGGTTCTAAGAACAGAGAATGCTTCTAAGGCCATAGAATGTCAGAAGTGAAAGAAACTTTAGAACACTGAAAGTCAGAGTTGATAGTGGTCTGAAAACAGAGTATATATCTAAGGCCATGTAATGTGTGACCTGAAGGAAATTTTAGAGGACTTAAATTCAGAATTGGAAGGGTTCTCAGAACAAAGAAAGCTTCTAAGGCCATAGAATGTCAGAAGTGAAAGAAACTTTAGAACACTGAGAATCAGAATTGAAAGACTTCTATGAACATAGAATACATCTCAGAAAATAGATTGTCAGGACTGGAAAACCTTTAGAACAAGGAAAGTCAGAGTTGGAAGGGTTCTAAGGAAATAGAACAATTCTCTGTGCATAGAATGTTTCTAAAACCATATAATATGAGAAGTCAGAGCACATTTGGAACCCTGAAATTCTGAATTGGAAGTGTTCTAAAAATATAAGGTACTTCTACTTTTATTGAAAGTTTGAACTCAGACACCCTTTAGAACACAGAGTCAGAAATGGAAGCATTCTAATAACATGGAATGATTTTAAGAACATAGAATGCTTCTAAGCCCATATAAAATGAGAGCAGAAAGAAACTTTAGAACACTGAAGGTAAGAATTGGAAGTGATCTAATGACATAAAATGTTTGTAAGGACATAGAATATAAGAAATTAAGAACCATTAGAACACTCAAAGTGAGAATTGGAAGGGTTCTAAGAACAGAGAATGCTTCTCAGGTCATGGAATGTCAGAAGTGAAAGAAACTTTAGAACACTGAGAATCAGAATTGAAAGACTTCTATGAACATAGAATACATCTCAGAAAATAGATTGTCAGGACTGGAATACCTTTAGAACAAGGAAAGTCAGAGTTGGAAGGGTTCTACGGAAATAGAACAATTCTCTGTACATAGAATGTTTCTAAAACCATATAATATGAGAAGTCAGAGCACATTTGGAACACTGAAAGTCTGATTTGGAAGTGTTCTAAAAATATAATGTACTTCTACTTCCATTCAAAGTTTGAACTCAGAGACTCTTTAGAACACAGAGTCAGAAGTGGAAGCATTCTAATAACAAAGAATGATTTTAAGAACATAGAATGCTTCTAAGCGCATATAATAAGAGAACAGAAAGAAACTTTAGAACACTGAATGTAAGAATTGGAAGTGTTCTAATGACATGAAATGGAAGACCATAGAATATAAGAAATCAAGAACCATTAGAACACTCAATGTCAGAATTGGAAGGGTTCTAAGAACAGAGAATGCTTCTAAGGCCATAGAATGTCAGAAGTGAAAGAAACTTTAGAACACTGAAAGTCAGAGTTGATAGTGGTCTGAAAACAGAGTATATATCTAAGGCCATGTAATGTGTGACCTGAAAGAAATTGTAGAGGACTGAAATTCAGAATTGGAAGGGTTCTCAGAAGAAAGAAAGCTTCTAAGGCCATAGAATGTCAGGAGTGAAAGAAACTTTAGAACACTGAGAGTCAGAATTGAAAGACTTCTAGGAACATACAATACATCTCAGAAAATAGATTGTCAGAACTGGAAACCTTTCGAACAAGGAAAGTCAGAGTTGGAAGGGTTCTACGGAAATAGAACAATTCTCTGTACATAGAATGTTTCTAAAACCATGTAATATGAGAAGTCAGAGCACATTTGGATCCCTGAAAGTCTGAATTGGAAGGATTCTAAAAATATAAGGTACTTCTACTTCCATTCAAAGTTTGAACTCAGACACTCTTTAGAACATAGAGTCAGAATTGGAAGCATTCTAATAACAAAGAATGATTTTAAGAACATAGAATGCTTCTAAGAGCATATAATAAGAGAACAGTAAGAAACTTTAGAACACTGAATGTAAGAATTGGAAGTGTTCTAATGACATGAAATGTTTGTAAGACCATAGAATATAAGAAATCAAGAACCATTAGAACACTCAATGTCAGAATTGGAAGGGTTCTAAGAACAGAGAATGATTCTCAGGGCATGGAATGTCAGAAGTGAAAGAAACTTTAGAACACTGAAAGGCAGAGTTGATACTGGTCTGAAAACAGAGTATATATCTAAGGCCATGTAATGTGTGACCTGAAGGAAATTTTAGAGGACTGAAATTCAGAATTGGAATGGTTCTCAGAACAAAGAAAGCTTCTAAGGCCATAGAATGTCAGAAGTGAAAGAAATTTAGAACACTGAGAGTCAGAATTGGAAGGCTTCTATGAACATAGAATACATCTCAGAAAATAGATTGTCAGGACTGGAAAACCTTCAGAACAAGGAAAGTCAGAGTTGTACGGGTTCTACGGAAATAGAACAATTCTCTGTACATAGAATGTTTCTAAAACCATATAATATGAGAAGTCAGAGCACATATGGAACCCTGAAACTCTGAATTGGAAGGGTTCTAAAATTATAAGGTACTTCTACTTCCATTCAAAGTTTGAACTCAGACACCCTTTAGAACACAGAGTCAGAATTGGAAGCATTCTAATAACATGGAATGATTGTAAGAACAAAGAATGCTTCTAAGCCCATATAATATGAGAGCAGAAAGAAACTTTAGAACACTGAAGGTAAGAATTAGAAGTGTTCTAATGACATGAAATGTTTGTAAGACCATAGAATATAAGAAATCAAGAACCATTAGAACACTCAAAGTCAGAATTGGAAGGGTTCTAAGAACAGAGAATGCTTCTAAGGCCATAGAATGTCAGAAGTGAAAGAAACTTTAGAACACTGAGAATCAGAATTGAAAGACTTCTATGAACATAGAATACATCTCAGAAAATAGATTGTCAGGACTGGAAAACCTTTAGAACAAGGAAAGTCAGAGTTGGAAGGGTTCTAAGGAAATAGAACAATTCTCTGTGCATAGAATGTTTCTAAAACCATATAATATGAGAAGTCAGAGCACATTTGGAACCCTGAAATTCTGAATTGGAAGTGTTCTAAAAATATAAGGTACTTCTACTTTTATTGAAAGTTTGAACTCAGACACCCTTTAGAACACAGAGTCAGAAATGGAAGCATTCTAATAACATGGAATGATTTTAAGAACATAGAATGCTTCTAAGCCCATATAAAATGAGAGCAGAAAGAAACTTTAGAACACTGAAGGTAAGAATTGGAAGTGATCTAATGACATAAAATGTTTGTAAGGACATAGAATATAAGAAATTAAGAACCATTAGAACACTCAAAGTGAGAATTGGAAGGGTTCTAAGAACAGAGAATGCTTCTCAGGTCATGGAATGTCAGAAGTGAAAGAAACTTTAGAACACTGAGAATCAGAATTGAAAGACTTCTATGAACATAGAATACATCTCAGAAAATAGATTGTCAGGACTGGAATACCTTTAGAACAAGGAAAGTCAGAGTTGGAAGGGTTCTACGGAAATAGAACAATTCTCTGTACATAGAATGTTTCTAAAACCATATAATATGAGAAGTCAGAGCACATTTGGAACACTGAAAGTCTGATTTGGAAGTGTTCTAAAAATATAATGTACTTCTACTTCCATTCAAAGTTTGAACTCAGAGACTCTTTAGAACACAGAGTCAGAAGTGGAAGCATTCTAATAACAAAGAATGATTTTAAGAACATAGAATGCTTCTAAGCGCATATAAGAAGAGAACAGAAAGAAACTTTAGAACACTGAATGTAGGAATTGGAAGTGTTCTAATGACATGAAATGGAAGACCATAGAATATAAGAAATCAAGAACCATTAGAACACTCAATGTCAGAATTGGAAGGGTTCTAAGAACAGAGAATGCTTCTAAGGCCATAGAATGTCAGAACTGAAAGAAACTTTAGAACACTGAAAGTCAGAGTTGATAGTGGTCTGAAAACAGAGTATATATCTAAGGCCATGTAATGTGTGACCTGAAAGAAATTGTAGAGGACTGAAATTCAGAATTGGAAGGGTTCTCAGAAGAAAGAAAGCTTCTAAGGCCATAGAATGTCAGGAGTGAAAGAAACTTTAGAACACTGAGAGTCAGAATTGAAAGACTTCTAGGAACATACAATACATCTCAGAAAATAGATTGTCAGAACTGGAAACCTTTCGAACAAGGAAAGTCAGAGTTGGAAGGGTTCTACGGAAATAGAACAATTCTCTGTACATAGAATGTTTCTAAAACCATGTAATATGAGAAGTCAGAGCACATTTGGATCCCTGAAAGTCTGAATTGGAAGGATTCTAAAAATATAAGGTACTTCTACTTCCATTCAAAGTTTGAACTCAGACACTCTTTAGAACATAGAGTCAGAATTGGAAGCATTCTAATAACAAAGAATGATTTTAAGAACATAGAATGCTTCTAAGAGCATATAATAAGAGAACAGTAAGAAACTTTAGAACACTGAATGTAAGAATTGGAAGTGTTCTAATGACATGAAATGTTTGTAAGACCATAGAATATAAGAAATCAAGAACCATTAGAACACTCAATGTCAGAATTGGAAGGGTTCTAAGAATAGAGAATGATTCTCAGGGCATGGAATGTCAGAAGTGAAAGAAACTTTAGAACACTGAAAGGCAGAGTTGATAGTGGTCTGAAAACAGAGTATATATCTAAGGCCATGTAATGTGTGACCTGAAGGAAATTTTAGAGGACTGAAATTCAGAATTGGAATGGTTCTCAGAACAAAGAAAGCTTCTAAGGCCATAGAATGTCAGAAGTGAAAGAAATTTAGAACACTGAGAGTCAGAATTGGAAGGCTTCTATGAACATAGAATACATCTCAGAAAATAGATTGTCAGGACTGGAAAACCTTCAGAACAAGGAAAGTCAGAGTTGTACGGGTTCTACGGAAATAGAACAATTCTCTGTACATAGAATGTTTCTAAAACCATATAATATGAGAAGTCAGAGCACATATGGAACCCTGAAACTCTGAATTGGAAGGGTTCTAAAATTATAATGTACTTCTACTTCCATTCAAAGTTTGAACTCAGACACCCTTTAGAACACAGAGTCAGAATTGGAAGCAATCTAATAACATGGAATGATTGTAAGAACAAAGAATGCTTCTAAGCCCATATAATATGAGAGCAGAAAGAAACTTTAGAACACTGAAGGTAAGAATTGGAAGTGTTCTAATGACATGAAATGTTTGTAAGACCATAGAATATAAGAAATCAAGAACCATTAGAACACTCAAAGTCAGAATTGGAAGGGTTCTAAGAACAGAGAATGCTTCTCAGGTCATTGAATGTCAGAAGTGAAAGAAACTTTAGAACACTGAAAGTCAGAGTTGATAGTGGTCTGAAAACAGAGTATATATCTAAGGCCATGTAATGTGTGACCTGAAGGAAATTTTAGAGGACTGAAATTCAGAATTGGAAGGGTTCTCAGAACAAAGAAAGCTTCTAAGGCCATAGAATGTCAGAAGTGAAAGAAACTTTAGAACACTGAGAGTCAGAATTGAAGGACTTCTAGGAACATAGAATATATCTCAGAAAATAGATTGTCAGGACTGGAAAACCTTTAGAACAAGGAAAGTCAGAGTTGGGAGGATTCTACGGTAATAGACCAATTCTCTGTACATAGAATGTTTCTAAAACCATATAATATGAGAAGTCAGAGCACATTTGGAACCCTGAAAGTCTGAATTTGAAGGATTCTAAAAATAAAAGGAACTTCTACTTCCATTGAAAGTTTGAACTCAGACACTCTTTAGAACAAAGAGTCAGAATTGGAAGCATTTTAATAACATGGAATGATTTTAAGAACATAGAATGCTTCTAAGCCCATATAATATGAGAGCGGAAAGAAACTTTAGAACACTGAATATAAGAATTGGAAATGTTTTAATGACATGAAATATTTGTAAGACCATAGAATATAAGAAATCAAGAACCATTAGAACACTCAAAGTCAAAATTGGAAAGGTTCTAAGCACAGAGAATGCTTCTAAGGCCATAGAATGTCAGAAGTGAAAGAAACTTTAGAACACTGAAAGTCAGAGTTGATAGTGGTCTGAAAACAGAGTATATATCTAAGGCCATGTAATGTGTGACCTGAAAGAAATTTTAGAGGACTGAAATTCAGAATTGGAAGGGTTCTCAGAAGAAAAAAGCTTCTAAGGCCATAGAATGTCAGAAGTGAAAGAAACTTAAGAACACTGAGAGTCAGAATTGAAAGACTTCTATGAACATAAAATCCATATCGGATAATAGATTGTGAGGACTGGAATACCTTTAGAACAAGGAAATTCAGAGTTGGAAGGGTTCTACGGAAATAGAACAATTCTCTGTACATAGAATATTTCTAAAACCATATAATATGAGAAGTCAGAGCACATATGGAACCCTGAAAGTCTGAATTGGAAGGGTTCTAAAAATATAAGGTACTTCTACTTCCATTGAAAGTTTGAACTCAGAGACTCTTTAGAACACAGAGTCAGAATTGGAAGCATTCTAATAACATGGAATGATTTTAAGAACATAGAATGCTTCTAAGCCCATATAATATGAGAAAGGAAAGAACCTTTAGAACAGCGAATGTAAGAATTGGAAGTGTTCTAATGACATTAAATGTTTGTAAGACTATAGCATATAAGAAATCAAGAACCATTAGAACACTCAAAGTCAGAATTGGAAGGGTTCTAAGAACAAAGAATGCTTCTAAGGCCATGGAATGTCAGAAGTGAAAGAAACTTTAGAACACTGAAAGTCAGAGTTGATAGTGGTCTGAAAACAGAGTATATATCTAAGGCCATGTAATGTGTGACCTGAAGGAAATTTTAGAGGACTGAAATTCAGAATTGGAAGGGTTCTCAGAAGAAAGAAAGCTTCTAAGGCCATAGAATGTCAGAAGTGAAGGAAGCTTTAGAACACTTAGAGTCAGAATTGGAAGGCTTCTATGAACATAGAATACATCTCGGAAAATAGATTGTCTGGACTGGAAAACCTTTAGAACTAGGAAAGTCAGAGTTGGAAGAGTTCTACAGAAAGAGAACAATTCTCTGTACATAGAATGTTTCTAAAACCATGTAATATGAGAAGTCAGAGCACATTTGGAACACTGAAAATCTGATTTGGAAGTGTTCTAAAAATATAATGTACTTCTACTTCCATTCAAAGTTTGAACTCAGAGACTCTTTAGAACACAGGGTCAGAAGTGGAAGCATTCTAATAACAAAGAATGATTTTAAGAACATAGAATGCTTCTAAGCCCATATAATATGAGAAAGGAAAGAACCTTTAGAACACTGAAGGTAAGAATTGGAAGTGTTCTAATGATGTAAAATGTTTGTAAGGACATAGAATATAAGAAATCAAGAACCATTAGAACACTCAAAGTCAGAATTGGAAGGGTTCTAAGAACAAAGTATGCTTCTAAGGCCATGGAATGTCAGAAGTGAAAGAAACTTTAGAACACTGAAAGTCAGAGTTGATAGTGGTCTGAAAACAGAGTATATATCTAAGGCAATGTAATGTGTGACCTGAAAGAAATTTTAGAGGACTGAAATTCAGAATTGGAAGGGTTCTCAGAAAAAAGAAAGCTTCTATGACCATAGAATGTCAGAAGTGAAAGAAACTTTAGAACACTGAGAGTCAGAATTGAAAGACTTCTAGGAACATAGAATACATCTCAGAAAATAGATTGTCATGAGTGGAAAACCTTTAGAACAAGGAAAGTCAGAGTTGTACGGGTTCTACGGAAATAGAACAATTCTCTGTACCTAGAATGTTTCTCAAACCATATAATATGAGAATTCAGAGCACATTTGGAACCCTGAAAGTCTGAATTGGAAGGATTCTAAAAATATAAGGTACTTCTACTTCCATTGAAAGTTTGAACTCAGAAACTGTTTAGAACACAGAGTCAGAATTGGAAGCATTCTAATAACATGGAATGATTTTAAGAACATAGAATGCTTCTAAGCCCATATAATAAGAGAACAGAAAGAAACTTTAGAACACTGAATATAAGAATTGGAAGTGTTCTAATGACATGAAATGTTTGTAAGACCATAGAATATAAGAATTCAAGAACCATTAGAACACTCAAAGTTAGAATTGGAAGGGTTCTAAGATCAGAGAATGCTTCTCAGGGCATGGAATGTCAGAAGTGAAAGAAACTTTAGAACACTGAAAGGCAGAGTTGATAGTGGTCTTAAAACAGAGTATGTATCTAAGGCCATGGAATGTGTGACCTCAAAGAACGTTTAGAGGACTGAAATTCAGAATTGGCAGGATTCTCAGAACAAAGAAAGCTTCTAAAGCCATAGAACTTCAGAAGTGAAAGAAACTTTAGAACACTGAAAGCCAGAATTGGAAGGCTTCTATGAACATAGAATACTGCCAGGAAAATAGATTGTCAGGACTGGAAAACCTTTAGAACAAGGAAAGTCCGAGTTGGAAGAGTTCTACAGAAAGAGAACAATTCTTTGTACATAGAATGCTTCTAAAAGCATATAATATTAGAAATCAGAGCACGTTTAGAACACTGAAAGTCTGAATTGGAAGGGTTCTAAAAATATAAGGTGCTTCTACTTCCATTCAAAGTTTGAACTTAGAGACTCTAGAACACAGAGTCAGAATTGGAAGCTTTCTAATAACATAGAATCATTTTAATAACATAGAATCCTTCTAAGCCCATATAATATGAGAACGGAAATAAAATTTAGAACTCTGAATGTAAGAATTGGAAGGCTTCTATGAACATAGTATACTTCCAGGAACATAGAATGTCAGGACTGGAAAACTTTTTTAACAAGGAAAGTCAGATTTGGAAGAGTTCTACAGAAAGTGAACAATGCTCTGTACATTGAATGTTTCTAAAACCATATAATTTCTGACGTCAGAGCACATTTAGAACACTG
The DNA here is from genome assembly GCF_027887165.1 of Monodelphis domestica. NCBI lineage: Eukaryota > Metazoa > Chordata > Mammalia > Didelphimorphia > Didelphidae > Monodelphis > Monodelphis domestica. The sequence continues at coordinate 17,513,410 of NC_077235.1, read as the reverse complement.
AAAGTCAGAACTGGGAGGGTTCTAATGACATAAAATTCTTCTAAGATCATAGGATATCCATTAAGAATGAACCTCCAGTACATTTAATGTGTGAAGTTGTAGGGTTCTAAGATCATAGAATGCTTCTAGGACCATAGTATGTCAGAAGTATAAGAAGCCTTAGAACACTGAAAGTCAGAGATGGAAGGATTCTCAGAAAATAGAATACTTCTAATACCATAGAAGGTCAGAATTCAAAGAACCTTTAAAACACCTAAAGTCAGAATTGGAATAGTTCTATGAATAGTGTATAATTTTTGATTCTTATTTTTTTTTAAATTCAGGTCAGTAATGCATACAATGCTTCTCAGACCATCAAATGTCATCCGTGTCACAACCTTTAGATCACTGAAAGTCAGAACTGGAAGGGTCCTAAAAATATAATGTACTTCTAATTTCATAGAATATGTGAAATGAAAGAACCTTCAGAACACAGAGTCAGAATTAGAAGGCTTCTAAAGACATAGAATGGTTCTAAGACCGTAGAATGTCAGAAATGAAAGAAGCTTTAGAACACCGAAAGTCAGAGTTCGAGGGTTTCTTTGAAGAAACAATTCTTCCAGGAACACAGAATGTCAGAACTGGATGTGCCTTTAGAACACTGAAAGTCAGAACTGGATGTTTCTAAGAACAGAGAATGATTCTAGGAACATAGAATGCTTCTAAGACCATTTAATGTCAGAACTGAAAGAACCTTTAGAAAACTTAAATTCAGAATCAGAAGCTTACTAATGACATAAAATGCATCTAAGATTATAGAATAGCAGATATGAGAGAACCTTTGGAACACTTAAAGTCAGAATTGGAAAGGTTCTAAGGGCACAGAATGCTTCTATGACCATAGAATGTCAGAAGTCAAGGATCCTTAAAGTCAGAATTGGAAGGGTTCTAAGAATATAGAATGCTTCTCAGATCATAGAATGTCAGATATGGAAGAACCTTTAGAACACATAAAATCAGAATTGGAAGGGTTCTCTGAACATAGAATGTTTCTGAGACCATAGAACGTCAGAGCTGAAAGAAACTTTAGAAGACTGAAAGTCAGATTTGGATGGCTTCATTGAACATAGTATACTTCCACGGCCATAGAATATCAGGGCTGGAAGAACCTTTAGAACACTGCAAGCCAGAAGTGGAAGCATGATAAGAACCTAGAATCCTTCTAAGATCATAGAATGTCAGAGCTGAAAGTACCTTTAGAATGGTGAATGTTAGATTGAAAGGGTTCTATGAACATAGATTACTTCCAGGAACATCGTATGTCAGAATTTGAAGAACCTTTAGAATAATCAAAGTCAGAATTCGAACGGTTCTAAGAACATAGAATGATTCTAAGGACATAGAATGCTTCTAATGCCATTTAATGTCACAACTGAAAAATCCTTTAGCATATTGAAAGTGAGAATTGGAAGAGTTCTAATATCATAAAATGCTTCTAAGACTGTAGAATATCAGAAATGAAAGAACCTTTTGAAGACTGCAAGTCAGAACTGGAAGGATTCTCAGAAAATAGAATGCTGCTTCTAAGACCAAAGAAGGTCAGAACTGAAAGAAACTTTAAAACACATAAAGTCAGAATTGGAAGAGTTTTAAGAATAGTTAATGATTTTTTATTATTGATTATGCTTCCTTTTTTAAAATTCATGTCAGTAATACATACAATGCTTCTCAGACCATGGAATGTCATTACTGACACAGACTTTAGAACACTGAAAGTCTGATTTGGAAGGGTTGTAAAAACATAAGGTACTTCTACTTCCATTCCAAGTTTGAACTCAGAGACTCTTTAGAACACAGAGTCAGAATTGGAAGCATTCTAATAACAAAAAATGATTTTAAGAACATAGAATGCTTCTAAGCCCATATAATATCAGAATGGAAAGAAACTATAGAACACTGAATGTAAGAATTGGAAGTGTTCTAATGATATAAAATGCTTGTAAGACCATAGAGTATAAGTAATCAAAGAACCATTTGAACACTGAAAGTCAGAATTTGTAGAGTTCTAAGAACATAGCATGCTTCACAGGCCATGGAATGTCAGTACTGATAGATCCTTTAGAACACTGAGAATCAGAGTCTGAAGTGGTCTGAAAACATAGTATGTATATATGACCATGGAATGTCTGACCTGAGAGAACTTTTAGAGGACTGAAATTCAGAATTGGAAGGGTTCTAAGAACAAAGAATGCTTCTAAGGCCATAGAATGTCAGAAGTGAAAGAAACTTTAGAACACTGAAAGTCAGAATTGGAAGGCTTCTATGAACATAGAATACTTCCGGGAACATAGAATGTCAGGACTGGAAAACCTTTAGAACAAGGAAAGTCAGAGTTGGAAGAGTTCTACAGAAAGAGAACAATTCTCTGTACATAGAATGCTTCTAAAAGCATATAATATCAGAAGTCAGAGCACATTTAGAACACTGAAAGTCTGAATTGTAAGGTTTCTAAATAAAATGATTCTAAGGCATTTGAATGTCAGAACTTAATGAACTTTTAGAGGACTGAAATTCAGAATTGGAAGGGTTCTAACAACATAGAATACTTCTAAGATAATAGAATGTAGAACTGTAAGAATCTTTAGTACACTGAAAGTCAGAACTGTAAGGGTTCGAAAAACATAGAATGTTTCTACGACCATAGAATGTCAGAACTGAAAGAACCTTTAGAATACTGATATTCTTAATTGGAAGGGTTCTAAGAATATAGAATGCTTCTCAGACCATAGAATATCATAAGTAAAAGAACCTTTGGAACCCTAATTGTCAGAATTGTGGTGATTCTATGAATATAGATTGCTTCTATGACCAAAAAATGTCAGAAATGTAAGGAAATTTAGAACACTGAATGTCATAATTGCAATGTTTTGAATAATGTTGAATGTTACTAAGAATATAGACTGTCAAACCTGAATGAACGTTTAGAGCACTTACAGGCAGAATTGGAAGCGTTCTAAGATCATAAAATGCTACTAAGAGCATATGATGTCAGAACCAAAAGAAACTTTAGTGCCCTGAATGTCTGAATTGGAAGGATTCTAAGAACATAGAATGCTTCTATGACTATAGATTTTCAGAACTGAAAGAACTTTTAGAACACTGAAAATCAGAATTGGAATGCTTCTAAGAACATAGAATGCTTCTAAGAATCTAGAGTGTTGAACTGGAAGAAAGTTTAGAGCACTGAAAGTTGAAATTGGAAAGATTCTAAGAACATAGTATGTTGGACCTCAAAGTAAACTTAGAAATTGGTGAATCAGAATTGGTAGGGTTCTAAGAAGTTAGCATTTGAGATCTAAAAGTGAACCTAGAACATTTAATGTTACGATTGGAAGGTTTCTTAGAACATAATAGTTCAGGGCTGGTTAAGAATTTATAAAATCAAAAGTCAAAATTTGAATGGTTCTTGCTTACACGTAGTTAAATTCAGAATGGGTGTATGACTTGAATATAAGGAAGGAAACTATAAGTAATTTAGTTGAACATAGAATAGTTTACTTGCCTGATTTATTGGAAAGGAAAGATTTTAAGATGAAGCAAGATGTAGAGAATATAACAAAATATATAAAGTGAATAATTGTGTTTACATTAAATTGAAATATTTTTCTGCATACAAAACCAGTTCAAGCACAATTAGAAGGGAAACAACAAATGGGGAGGGACTTCATAAAAAATACCTCTAACAAAGGTCTAAGGAATCAAATTTTCAAGGAGCTAAATAAATTGTACAAAAAAATCAAGCCATATCACAAGTTGTAAACTGAAAGGGACATGAATTGGCAATTTTCAGATAAAGAAATCAGAACTATCAATAAACACATGAGAAAGTATTCTAAATCTCTCATAATTAGAGACATACAAGTCAAAACAACCCTGAGTTACTACCTCACACCTCCCAGATTGGCTAACTTGACAGCAAAGGAAAGTTATAAATGCTGGAGGGTATGAGGCAAAGTCTGGACACTAATGTACTGCTGGTAGAGTTATGAATTGATTTAACCATTCTGGAGGGCAAATTGGAACTATGCCCAAAGTACACTAAAAGACTATCTGCCCTTTGATCCAGCCATAGCACTGCCGTGTTTATTCCCTAAAGAGATTATAAGGAAAAATATCTGTACAAGAATATTTATAGCTGCAACACTGTAGTTGTAAAAAATTGGAAAAAGAGGGGATGCCCTTCAATTGGAGAATAGCTAAACAAATTGTGGGATCTGTTTGTGATAGAATACTATTGTGCTCAAAGGAATAATGAACTGGAGGAATTCTATGGGAACTGGAACAACCTCCAGGAATTGATGCAGAGTGAAAGGAGCCGAACCAGGAGAACTTTGTACACAGAGACTGAAAAGTTGTGGTATGATCAAATATAATGGACTTCTCTACTCCTACAATGTAATGATCCAGGTCAATTCTGAGGGTCTTTTGAGAAAGAATATTATCCACATTCAGAGGTAGAACTGTGGGAATAAAACCATAGAAGAAAAACAACTGCCTTATCACATGGATCAAAGGCGATATGATTGGGGATGTAGACTCTAAATGATCACCCTAGTTCAAATATCAATAATATGGAAATAGATACTGATTAATGATACATGTATAATTTAATGAAATTCCATATCATTTATGGGAGAAAGTTGAGGGGAGAGGAGGGAAAGAACATGAATCATTTAACCATGGAAAAATATTCTAGATTAATTTAATAAAATTTCCAAAAAAAATAATTGACGTCTTCATTGACATCAAGATCATCAACAAAGTCATCATCAACATCTCAACATCGTCACTGACACCATTGACATCATCACCCACATCATTACTGACATCAATATCAACTACATCATACCAACATCATCAGTGACACCATCATTAACAACATCAGTGACATCATCATCGATGACGTCATCAATAACATCAACCCCTAACATCATCGATGATATTATCATCACCAACATTATCAACAACATATCACAATGGCATCATTAATGCCATCATTGACATCAACATTGTAAGAATTCAAAATTTAGGGTTTTGACTGTATATGAGAATTATAAAGTAATATTGTGGTTGCTGATTTAAAAATATTAAATAGATTAATTCTTAATGACTTTTAGCAGCTTTATTTACAGAGAGGTTGAAAGAGTGAAAGTAGAAAAATGAAAGAAGAAGGTAGAGCATTGTCTAGCCTACCACCCTAAGTGCTGCTCTGGTGTCTGGCTCAGCCTCAGCAGTACTTGATAATCTTCATCCAGAGGTCCCAGTGGTGTCATTAGCAAGGGTCCCACCAGCCCAGCCTCCTCCAGGAAAGGAAGACTTTTCCAGTACCAATCTCTCCAGAAGCCAGGAAAGGAAGGCCAGCTACTCACCCAGCAGGCCAGTGCAGGATTCAGGGAAAGGGTCTCCTCCTTCAGGCAAGCTCACTGGTGCAGTGTCTCCAAAGGCAAAATCCAAAGGCGAAGTTCAAAGGAGAAATCCAAAGGAGAAGTCCCTTGGACAGGAAGTTCAGGACTTTTTATATTCCTTTTTTCACTTCACTTGCTGTCTCTTCCCCACTTTATGGGAACCAATCAAGTCTTTCAATTTGCCTAGCAGTACCCAGGGTTGGGGCAGTGGCTTCTGGATTTGTTATCCACTTTAGCAAATGACTTGTGAACCCTCTTACTTAGTGTCAAGTAGGGGTACTTTGCATTCTTAATTTGTTTAGCTAAAACTAGGCAAGGGGAGAGTTAATCCTATCTTTATAACATCATCTCTGACATCATCAATGACACCATCATTGACATTGACATCATTGACATTGACATCATCAATAATATCAACAATATCATCACCAACATCTTCATCAATGATATCATCACTGACATCGTCGACGATACCATCAACATTGACATCATCATTGACATTGACATTATCATCAACATCAACCACATCTTCGACATTGATGGCATCAATGACATCATCAACAATGACATCAACTTTGACATCATCAACAACATCATTTTGACTTATTCAAGAACTTGGGGTGCCTCTCCTTTCACAATTAGTCAAGCACTTAAAGGATGACATCATCATCAATGACCTCACCAACAACATAATCTATGACATCATTATCAACATAAGTGACATCATCAGTGTCATTATTAACATCAACATCATCAACAATGTTGGGTGGAGAAAAGTGCTTATAAGGTGAAACATGACAGGAAGCAAGGATTCTATATGATTTCAGACTGATTTCAGAACCCCATTTTGTATTCTTTGATTTGGACTTTGGATTATGGTGAACATTCTGATTCAGATTGTCATGTTGGTGACTTGGGCTGATGAGAGATTCTTACTCTGTTGAAACTCTTGCCTCCTTGGCATTAGAAGAGTGCCTTCTATGTCTCAACCTCCTTGGCATCAATCCTTTGATTTTGAAACATTTGGCTTGGTATACTCTCATAGCCTGGTGAGATTTGCATTTGCGGTCTGGAGATGCTTGGATAGAGACTTGGGGTTTTTAACTAGGCAATATTTTCTATCTCCTTCCTACATTTCCTTCTCTTTACTATCTCTACCTTGCTGTGATAAAGCTACTAATAGCCTTGTGACTTGAGTTAATTTTTATAAACGGCTACCACAACAACTTTTTTTAACTCTTAATTTGACCCAAAACCAATTTTAAGTCTTACAACATCATCAACATTGATGACATCATCATCATCATCGTCACCATCATCATCAATATCATCAACATTGTCACGATCAACAACTACATCATCATTGACATCATCATTAATGACATCATCATTGATGACATCATCAACATCTTCATAATCATCAACAGCAATATCTGGCCCAGGAAAGATTTTTGCTAGGTGTCCTAATTTAATAGCATACTATTCAGAATACTGAATGTGAGCCAAAAGATCTAAACTCTAGACTTGAGTGCCACTATGTGTCCTTTGGGGTAAAAAGAAAGCTGCCTTTCTCCTGAACTCAGTTTCCTCATTTATGTATGAGTGAAGCTTACCAGGACTCTGCATTAAGTTAATCAATTAAATCAAAGAATAAACCAGGTATAAACAAGGAACAAAGGGGGAAAATTGAAGTTTCACCTGGAAGAAATTTGGCAGAGGAGACTTGAGATAGATCTGGCATATCCTATAGAGGCACAGAGATAATGCTTACAATATCATTTGTTTTTAAATGTGTTCAAATAAAACTGTATAAGTTCTCTTAACACATTAATGATGATTCAGCATATAGAGATACATTTTTGTCAAGCATAGTTTTCTGACCTTAATCTTCTATTAATCAATGGAGAGAAGATGTTTGAATCCTTACTGGATGGGGTCAGGAATTTCTCTCTCTGACTTTATCTTTTATAATTTAAAAGGATATATTGTTTCTGAGAGATAAAAAAGAAAAATAGGATAAGTATGAAAAATGGGCTCAGTCGTGAAATTTAATGTAACATCTAAATCTTGAGATGCTTCAATATTTGAATAAACTTTATGATAAAAAAGTACATGAATGAAAAAATACTCCATATCAACAGTAATGAGTGAAATATGAATTAAAATCACTCTAAGTCACCACCTCATGCTCATCAATTTGGCAAAAATTGTGTAAACTGAAGGAGACAAATATTGAAAGTAATGAAGAAAGGTGAGCATATTACTGGTGACGCTGTGGCTATTTTGGAAAGAAATTTGGAACTTTATCCTCAAAGTCGCATTGCAGTTACTGAGCCCTATTCCCCAAAGTGATTAAAGAACAAGGAAAAGGGACCATATTATATAAAGTCCTAGGTAACCTAGGGCTCTAGATCTTGTAACTGGACAAATATGCTTGTGGACTGGAGAGTCCTATCTGAGTCCTAACACACATAGGGGTTTCTTTTTTTAACTTATTTCTTCATTATCTATTATGTCAGCTCTGGAGTTCATTCCCTTTTTTATGTTTTACTCATCAGATAGTGCTTGTGACTTTCCCAGACTACCTTCATCTGAGCAAGTCAGTACTCACTTGTGAAATGGCTCAGAGAGATGAGGTTTAATAATGTTCCTTTTATCTCTGAGAATAGTAAAATAAACTAAAATCTTGACTGGGCTTGGGCAGTTTATTTACATATACACATACATCTACATGTATAACATTATACTTCATCAAATTCTAGGAAGTTTCCTTACCTGGGAGTTCCCTCTGTCAGTGAAATTACTTCTGTCCCTTTTCCATGACTTTCTTCTTTTCCTGGAATGTTCTACCTTCTTTTCTCTGCCTTTTGCCTCTTCTGTTTTCCTTCAGCCCACCTTTTGCAAGAAATGTTTTTTGATCCCCTTCTATGTTATTCCCTACCCTCTGACATCACATCATCATTTACTCTCTCTCTCTCCATTGTATATGCATGTGGTTCTTTTGTGTATTTTCTTCTCCATTAGAATGTGAGCTCTTGGAGACCAAGGACTGCTTTTGTCTTTCTTTGTATTTTCACCACTTAGCATAGTGCCTGACATATAGTAACAGGTTAAGAATGCTTCTCAGCTTCACTGTCCTCAGCCCTGTACATCATCATTGCTCCTCTGCTCAAGAAAACATCTGCGTCAAGTTCATGTGGACAACCATGTCAAGAGTCATGTTGTGGGTAGGGAAAATCAGGTCTGAAGACTGGTGATATGGAAGGGGCATGTAATGCTGAACTGTGGGTTAGCAAGAGACAACCATTTTGGCTATCGTAAGAAATACAGCGATGTGTTCAACACAGTAGAAGAGAGCTTGGGAGATTTGGTCATGAGCAAGCAATCCCAAATGTTAGAGCCATGTGAAGCTGAAAGCACTTTGGTATTCATGGTTAAGGATGTTTATTGAGGGCCAGTTTCTCTTCAGGGCATCATACTAGGGAGCAGAGAAGCTACAAAGGGGCATTCTTACTTGTAAGGAGCTTCTCTTATGTTGTCAGATAGAATTTATACCCCTAAAACCTTATATATCATAAACTATTTATTTTAATTTATTTTATTTATTTTTATAGTTTTTATATATTATATTATTTATATTTTATTAATATATTTATTTATTTATTTTGCCAATTACATGTAATAAGAAATCTCCACATAACTTTTTCAAAGTTATAAAATCCCAATTGACTCCCTCCCTCCTTTCCTTCCCTTCTGCCAGAGATGGCAAGCTTTTTGGTCTGGGATATACATGTATCATGATGCAAAATCTGTTTCCATGTTATTCATTTTGGTAAGTGTATAATCTTATAAACTCTGCCCTCAAACATATACCCAATTAAACAAGTGATAAATCGTATGCTTTCATCTGCATTCGGACTCCCAACCATGCTTTCTCTGAAGGCAGCTAGCATTCTTTGTCCCAAGTCCCTCAGAACTGTCCAGGATCAGTATATTGCTGAGAGTCGCTGGGTTATATCATCAACTCTTAATGAATGTTTGAGTGAACTGGAATTGAACCAAAAGCTGATTTCAACATAGCAGGCAGTACTTGGTAAATAGGAAATGAGGGCAATATTCATTCACAATTGGAGTTCAGAGAAGAGAGTGATCACTTTAGGTTAAGATATTCAGGGGAGCTTATTGCCACATTTAATATTTATGTTGGACCTTGAAGGATGACTGTGATTTTGATAAGCAGAAAAATCAGTGAATCATTGAACTTGCCTCCCGCCTGGAATGCTATCTGTCTTCTACACCACCTGAGGTGCAGCAGAGAGTGTTGGGAATCTGGAAGACAGGAGTTCAAATATGGTATCAGACACTCACTAGTTTTCTGACCCATGTCAAGCCACCTTAACCTCTATTTAACTCAGTCTCCTCAGATGTAAAATGGCGATAAGCACCTTTACCACCAGATTGCTGTGAAGATCAATTGAGATATTTGTAGAGAGTGCTTGGCACAGTGCCTGGAACATAGTAGGCACTCTACAAATGTGTCTTCTTCTCTCCTGTTCATCTTTTACAATGTTTGGCTTTCTTAAGCATCACATTCAGCACCACCTTCTGCTAGAGGCCATCTCAAGTCCACAAATATGTGTTAAACGCCTGCCATGTTCCAGGCACTGTGCTAAGCCCTCCGGATACAAAGAAAAACAAAACCAAAGAGCCCTGCTTTCAAGCGGCTCAGTTCTTCCCCCTCCAAATTTACCAGGCGCTGATTTTGTATACAAGCTCCTTGAGAACAGGGGCTGTTCTCCCTTTTGTTTGATATCTCCAGTTCAGCACAGAGCATGTAGCATATTCCCAGGAGCTCTCTGGCACGTATAGGCTGGGAGCATCCTTGTGAATAGAATAGGTCTTCTCCCTCCTCCCCCCTTCCTTCCTCACGGGAAACTTTTTTCCTCCCTCTTCTTAAAGAGACAGTACCAGGCCCGCATCTCTCTGCTCCTTTAAATATCGTTTGTCTAAGGAATGTGGTTTCTAGGTCCAAGCGAACTTCTATTTACTGGTAATTATTTGGGAGGAAGAAGGCCCAAAGGTTTCTATCTGGGGCCTCGACCCCCTTCCCTCCAAATACCAATTCTGTAGTGAACACCCATGAATGGGATCGGAGAAAGTCATTCATCCAGTTCCAGAGCCAAAGAGAGAGCAGGGAGAGTATTCAGAAGGAAGGAACTCTCTCATTGGGAGTGAGGTAAGGCAGCTCAGCCCAAAGAGACAATGAGGATCACAGATGGACCTAAGGCAAAGGAGAAGATCCCCCAAGCCTCTAATGTAGGAAGCAAGGGACAGGAATATGGCGGAGCCTTCCGGCTCTTCTCCTTTTGGCTGCTTTCCCGAATGTTGACCAGAAGTGGGAGGTGGGCTTCTTCCCTCTTCTCTGGCAAAACTGAAAGACAGCAGCACCTAAAGTGCTACAGAACCCAGACTGAAGTCTAGAGGAGAACTTACTTCCCGCATCATGCCAACTTTGCCCACACCCCCACCCCCCCCCACCCCCACCCCCACCCCCAACCCCACCTTACACAAGGCAAGGATCTCTGCTAAGGAGGAGAGCCTTCCGCGTCAGTGAGCCCTGGGATTCGCGTTTACATAGTGCCTGCTGAAGAAACAAAAGTTCCCATACAGGACCGGAGAAGTTCAGACTAGAGAAGAAGGTCCGGAGCACAGGCTCCGAAGTCTGGAGTGCCAGACTTCCTTCGGAATTTGGGCTTTATCCTATATGCAGTTCGCTTTTCGAACAAGGCACACGATTGGACCCGCGTGCCATTAGTCACATAATGGCATAAAGGAGTAGAGGGGAGAGGGTAAGGGGAGACAGGAAATGTTCAGCTTCCTTAATAGTCTTCTAGACCAAGGAGTTGTGATGAGGCCGGCAGGAAAAATGCCAAGGGGAGGGCAGATGGGGAGGCAGCTCTCAACTTCACATGAGGTTTCTTAGTATGTCTCCAGGAAGCCACAGCACTGGTTGGGCCCTATGGTCATTCCTGTGGTACCACTACCATCTGGTGGCAGTGCGTGTTAACTGCAGATGAGCAAACCCCTGTGGATCTGATTAGACCTGGGATCTTAGCTTTGGAAAGGACAAAACTCTGCTTATTAGAGCACTGATATCCTCCATGGAATGCCTAGAGGTTGTCATGCAAATTCTGCTTGAACAGCTCTAAGTTACAGAGAGCTCTCCCTCCCTCCCTCTCTCTCTCTCCCTCCTCTCCATCTGTCTGGCTCTCCATCTCTCTCCCTCCCTCCTTCACACTTTCTCTCTGTGTCTGTCTCTCCCCCTCCTTCTCTCAGTCTGTCTCTCCCTCTCTCCCCCCCTCTCTTTGTTTTTTCTGTCTGTCTGTCTTTCCCTCCCCCCTCCTCTCCATATGTCTGTCTGTCCATCTCTCTCTCTCTCTCTCTCTCTCTCTCTCTCTCTCTCTCTCTCTCTCTCTCTCTCTCTCTCTCTCTCTCTCTCTCTCTCTCGGCAATGACTTTCATTGTTTGACAATTCGTGTATTAAAAACGTTCTCAGTGTTGAGAAGAAAGCACATGAGATGATCATAATAGTGCCTGGTGTAGCTATGGACCCGGGATCATCTTTATTGTTTGGAAGTGAAGATTTATACTCAATGTGAACTTACTAAACTGAGACGTCTTAACAGACTTATAATGAAAATGCTTTCATAGACTATCTCCAAGTGAAGCCCTGCATGTAGATAGAGGTTTATTGTGTAATTTTAGTTGTTCAAACTACCTTTCTTCCTTCCACCTTAGGAAAAAATACTCCCTTGCTTTGTTAAGGGCACTGAAATCCTTACTGTTCCGGTGCCCATCCTTTTAGTTAAGGCATGACCTTGAGAAGACTTCTGTTACAGTGCTACTATAGTGTCAGGGAGGAAGCTTATTAACCCATTCATGCTTGTATCACTTCATGTAGATTTTTTTAACCCCTTACCTGCCATCTTGGAATCAAGCTAGGCAATGGGAGTTAAGGGACTTGCCCAGGGTCACACCACTGGGAAGTGTCTGAGGTCAAATTTGAATCCAGGACCTCCCATCTCTAGGCCTGACTCTCAATCCACTGAGCTACCCAGCTGCCCCCTCTTCATGTAGAAATGATGGAGATGGAGAGAGTGTTAGAATCAGAGTCAGGAAGACTTGAATTCAAATCCTATTTCTGAGACCTGCTAGTTCTGTGTCTGCAGGTACATTCAAAACTTCTCTGAGCCTTAATTTCAAGTTTTCAGAGTGCTTTGATTTTCAGGAGTGTGTGAGGTAGTTGCAAATATCATCCTCATTTTAATGATTATTTAGCTGGGTTTGTATAAGACCTATGTGACAGGCTCCAAGCTAAATGTTTTATAGATATCTTATTTTATCCTCATAACAACCCTGAAAAGCAGGTGTGTAGGAAGTAGTTTTTTATAAAAAACAAAATGTATTCTATCCCTTACCTACTTCCTACAGGTGCTATTCTTATTTTAATAGATAAGGAAACTCCCTGGAACCTACTGTCTTCCAAACTACCAGAGATCTATTTATTGCCAAATGTAATGTCCTTTTATCAATTCTCACCCTTCTTAAGTGTCTCTGCAGGATTTGATACAGCTGACCACAAACTCCTCCCAGGTACTCTTTCTTGTTCTGCTTTTTTGTTGTTGTTTTAGGGGACAGCTAAGTGGTAGTCAGGAAAAACTGAGTTCAAATTAGGTCTAAGATACCTGCTAACTGTGTGATACTGGGTAAATATTTAGCCTCTGCCTTAGTCTTTTCATCTGTAAAATTGGGATAACAGTAGTACCCATCTCCTAGAGTAGTTGTGAGCGTCAAATGGGCTAAATAAATTTGTGATGTGCTTAGCATAATATTTGGCACATAGTAGGATCTATATAAATGCTAGTTATTTTTAACTTAATGATAAAACTCTCTTCTTGGTTCTCAACTTCTTCCCTGTTGGATCTTCTTAGTATCCAATGCTGGATCATAATATATACCTCAAATTCTGTAACTCTTCTTTACCTCTCTTTATACTCACTTGGTGACTTCATTAGCTCATAATGCATTTAAGGATCTCTGCCTCAGTGGATTGAGAGCCAGGCCTAGAGATGGGAGGTATTGGGTTCAAATCTGGCCTCAGACACTTCCTCACTGTGTGACCCTGGGCAGGTCACTTCACCCCCCTTGCCTAGTCTTTACCACTCTTTTGCCTTAGAACCAATACATAGTCTTGATTCTAAGATGGAAAGTGAGGGTTTAAAAAAACCTAACCTTTACATAGTAAATCCAATTCTGTACTTTGATCATCTCTCATTCCTGCAAAGAAGGGAGAGAAATGCCTTTTCTCAACCCTGAGTGAAGTTTTATCTTTCTGTTTACTTAGGTATGCATCAATTCATATAAATTTCCCCATTCTTCTTTGAATTCTTCATATTCTTCATTTCTTATAGCACAGTAACTTTTAGTATACCATAAATTATTTCATTCCCCAAATATGTGGGCAGTGATTCTGCCCACAGTCAATAACTTTCTTTGTTAACATTATTTTCTTGATTTCCTTCCTGTCTAAGTAAAAATCTTTACTGTTCACTCATAATAATTACAGAAGATCTAGACTTCTCAATTTGAAAATTCATCAGAGAAATGAACTATGAATAAACAAGGCCTGGGCATCTCCACTGAGTCATTTAATCAGAAGCATTATGTTAAGTCTGAACTTACTCTCATTTGGAAGGCATGAAGGTCATCAGATAAGCTGAAGTGAAGTTACCCAGGAGAGATTGATAAGGAAACTCAGTAAGGCTCCCTAAGGCTTCTGTAGGTAGTTCTGAATTGAGCATTTAAGTGTCTTTCCAATATGGAAGAAAGAATGGTTCTAGCTAAGCCCCTGAGAGGTTACCACTTGCGGATAAGGAAGAGAAGAGAGCTTCAGGATCCTCTCTGGAACAGAGAAAAACTTTGAGAACTTTAAAAAGTTCAAAAAGATCACACTCCTGTGGTAAAATCCAGGGTAATGGACTTCACTACTAACAGAAATGCAATAATCCAGGACAATTCTGAGGGACTTAGGAGAAAGAAGGCTATTCACATCCAGAGAAAGAACTGTGGGAGTGGAAACACCCAAGAAAAGCAACTGCTAGATTACAAGGGTCCAGGGGGTTAAGGCTGGGGATATAGACTCTAAATGAATCCTAGTGCAAACATCAACAACATGGAAAGAGCTTCTCATCTAGGACACATGTCATACCCAGTGGAATTGCAGGTCAGATATGGGAAGGGATCGGGGAGGGGAGGAAAGGAACATGAGTCTTGTAACCATGGGAAATTATTCTAAATCATCTAATTAAATAAAATTTTAAAAAAAGATCACACTCCCCATTAATAGTCTAGCAGCATCATGGGAAGAGATGACATCAGGAGCTTAGCACAAACCAACTGAGAATATGCATAAAGAACTTGGTTCTGTCACTTCTTCCAGTTCTATTCAACATCATATAAATAGCAACGGAGGTAGTAGATGATAGGAATCAGAATCATCATCACCATACTAGGCAGTAGTTATATAGAACTTTATATAAATATACATATAAGTGAGATTTTATATATAAATATCGATTTTATATATATATAGTCAAAACATAATTTTATATATATAAATGATATATACATGTATAAATACATATATTTATATATATGTATAACATACAACAGTCTATACTCTATATATCATTTGTACAAAGCATATCTATATAAAATATATAAATATCTGTACTTGTATGTATGAATATGTGTGTATATAAAATCTCATTTGATCCTCACAAAAACACGGCGAGTTGATGCTATTATCTCCATTTTACAGATAAGGAAACTGAGGCTGACAGGAGCTAAGTGACTTGCCCATAGTCACACAGCTAGTAAGGATCTGAGGCAAGACATGAGTGGTGATAAGGGAGAAAAGGATCTAGGAGTAGAGTTTAACTAAAGGGTGCATATTGGGAAGTAAGGGTGGTGGAACTCTAACTTGGGTGAAGCTCCCAGGTTACTGGTGAGGGCAGTGAACTAGAGAAGCTCAAAATTCCTCCAAATACTCCTGGCCCATTTCCAGAGAGCCTGCCTCTAACATAGTGAGCACTCTATCTTTGAGTCTTTATTTTTAACTCAAGTGATACTTTCTTGGAAGAGAAATGTCTGTCAACAGTCATTGTGCCCTTAGTTTGTCAGAGGGGTGGAGGGGCAGGGGTTCGAGCTCTCAAGCATTGCCCCTTCTGTTTTTACCCAGTTATTATTAATGAAATCTAGTTATCAATTGACATTTCATTAACAATGCAGTTAATTGTAAAGTAAGGTTTTGATTATGGAAATTGTGATAAGCCCCTTCTTGGTAGGAAATCTGTAATGTCTGAAGTGTATTAATAGGATTTATTAAACATCTGATGCCAGCCTATTAGTAGTTGACTTCTGTGATAAGAACATTGATACAAGATTGGCAGAGTGGCTTCTATAAATAAGTAACTGGAAACAAAACAAAACTGAGTCCACTTAGAGGGGTCCGGTGAGGTGCTGCATGAAGGGAATGGTGCTCTATTGAGGTTTTTCCTTCTGGAAATGTATTGCCTACCATTACAGTCTCTATCACGTTTTCTTGCTAGACCCAGACCCTTAAGGTCCTTATCTAGTATTCCCAACAGATTGTTTGTGTTGCAAACACTCTTTTTTTGCCTCCTCCTTGATCCTTCATGAGAACATCCACATTTAGGTTGCTTTAATGAAGCTATTCTTCTCTTCTCTTTTTGAGCTAGTGGGAGCCATACTTAGAACTCCATGGGCCTCCACTTGCAAATACTCTTTGACATATTCCTTATAATCCCCCCAAAATGCAGTACTAAAATTGAGAGACTAAAAGGAAAGGGTCACATTATGGCATGGGTTTCAGTCCTTTTGCTGTGTTGATTGCAACAGACAGTGAAAGGTTGGAAAGGACAGTTAAAAATTTTTGCAGTTAATAAATTCATAATAAACATTTATTATAATGAATAAAATAATAAAAATAAAATGTGTTTGGATAAATTTAAAATAAATATAATAAAAATAAAATAAAATGTATTATAATAAACACTTGTTAATAAAATAATAAATAAAATTAAAATGCATTATAATGAATTTATAATAAACATAATAAATACAATAATATAATAAAAACAAAATGCATTATAATTTATAGCAAACATTACAATAAAATAATAAAATATAAAAATAAAATGTATTGTAATAAATTTATATTAAATATTTATTATAATAAATAAAATAATAAAATAAATGTATTATAATAAAATAATAAAACAAATGTATTATAACAAATATTTATTATAATAAATTAATAAAATACAAATAAAATGTATTATAATAAATTTATAATGAGTATTCATTATAATAGATAAAATAAATGTATTATAATAAATATTTTTATAAATTAATAAGATAAAATATGTTACAATAAACATGTATAATAAATTAATGAAAATAAAAATTAAATGTATTATGATAAAGTTATAGTAAATATTTATTATAATAAATAAAATAATAGGATAAATGTATTATAATAAAATAACACAAATGTATTATAATAAATATTTATTATAAATTAATAAAACAAAAATGTATTATAATAAAGTTATAATAAACATTTATTATAATCAATGAAAATAAAGTGAGATATATTATAAATTTATAGTGAATATTATAAAAAATAATAAAAATAAAATTTATTATAATAAATTTATAGCACTTATAATAAATTAATAAAATAAAAATTAAATGTATTATAATAAATTTATATTAAAATTTATTATGATAAATAAAATAATAAAATAAATGTATTATAATAAAAATAATAAATGTATTATATCAAATATAATAAATTAACAAAATACAAATAAAGTGTAGTATAATAAATTTATGAGTAGTCATTATAATAAAATAATAAAAATAAAATAAGTGTATTATAATAAATTTAAAATAAACATTTATTATAATGAACAAAATAATAAAAATACATTTATAATAAATTTCTACTAAAATTGTTTTCTAACTCTTAGAATGAAATTGAGCCACCAAGAAGGATCATTATATAAATTTTTATGAAAATATGCATTCAGGGGGCAGCTGGGTACATGAGTGGATTGAGAGCCAGGCCTAGAAAGGGGAGACCCTAGGTTTAAATCTGGTCTCAGATACTTCTCAGCTGGGTGACCCTGGGCAAGTCACTTGATCTCCATTGCCTAGCCTTGACCACTCTTCTGCCTTGGAGCCAATACACAGTATTAACTCCAAGAGAGAAGGTAACGGTTTAAATGATAAGAAAGAAAATATGCATGTATCTCCTTGTAAAATCTTTTTATTCTTGCATATTAGCCTTAAAAATGATTTGTTCAGTTCAATTTGAAAAATATGTTAAGTGCCTAACCTTTGCGGGATAAGATACTAAGTGTTAGGGATACAAAAGCAAAAATAAACCACTCCTTGATTTCAAAAAGTTTCCATTCTTCGTGGGGCCACCATTTGTAAATCCAAAACATATACTAAATAACATGAAATAATTATAAATCTTAGGGAGCCCCCATTAGGAAGCATTATGACACACCTGGGGGACATCAGAACTGGCCTAAGGGGGAGGCAGTCCCTAAGCCATGCTTTAGATTACAAAATCTGATGGTCAAGAGAAAACTAGGTGCAGGATGGGAAAGTGACTTATTTACAGCCCCACAGCTACTAGAGCTCAAATCTCCGGTGTGCTCTTTACTCACCAGTACATGGCTCTTGGTACTTGTCCCTCGGGTTAATGGAATGAAACCTATGACCAGAGCATCTGCATATACCCTTTAATAATTCTTATACAGATCTTTGGCATGGTCTAATTACAAAATCAGCAACCCGAGCATCCTTTCTCTCTTGCTAAATGAAAAATGACTAATAATAATGCAATCTGTTAAACGGGGCCCCTCCAAAAGCCATTTCCTCTTACAGTCTGCTTTTAGGAGAACTTTCAGTAAGGGAAGCTTTCTTGTGGGATAAGCTGATCTTGGTTCTCTTTTTAACTCGGGTTCCTCTAGTCTCAGGCCTAGACAAAAGTGTAAAGGAGATGCTGTTTGTTGTCAGTACTCCCCTGACCTCCTGTCCAGTGTTAGAGTTTTCATATTGTGCAGGTGTAAAATTTGCCACCCCTGAGCTACATTTAAAAATATATGTGTGTGTGTGTGTGTGATTTCTTTTTGATTCTTATTAAAATCCTATATATTAAAACAAAACAAAAACTCAGGGGGGGAATGTAGCTCAAGTGTGGCAAATGTTCCACCTGCACAATATTGATCACAGATCTAGATGCTGAAAGGAGCCTTAGAGGGTATCCAGTGCGAGCCCCTTATTTTACATTTAAGGAAACAGAGGCTGAGGGAGTTGAAAGGACTTGCTATCTAAGGCCACACAGTTAGAGCTCTTCAAGTGATATGAAGTTGGTTACTTTGCTCTCAAGTCAGTCAGTGAATGTTGAATTTTCCTCTATTACCATAGATAAAACCATAGAAAACTTAGCAGATAATCTTAGAAGCTCAAAGAAGTGAAAATCTTTGCCCTGTGGTCATACAACTGGCAAGTTTCAGGGCCAGGCCATGAATCTAAGGCTTATATAAAAAGCCTTTAATAAATGCTTAATCATTCATTCCTCAGTTTCTGGGCCCACGTCCAATACTCCCTCCACCAAGCCATGCTGCTTCTCACTAACATTGAAAGAATCTGTTTTTAAAACTGAGAGATACCTTTAAAATGGCCTCTTCCAAACCATTTGTTCTACAGATGAAGAAATCGAGGCACTGTTAATAATTCAGACAATAGACATAAAACCATGTGGTTAGGTAGTGAGTGGTTGAGCTGAGAGTAGAACCCAATTTCCTCTACTTCTACAATACTGGCTTAACCCTTTCCCCTGGTCTCTGTGGATTCTGCGCAGAGAATTGTCCATGTTCTCAGCAACGGCTCTGGGGGCTCATAAGAGCCTCTGTCATCAGTGAGACATTTTTTTATGCCTATTATATGTAGCGTCAGAGAAGATTTTCAACTAAGAATATTGGCTTGTTAGCCTTTCATTAAATGGAAAAATCAAGCTAGTCTGAGTCCCATTCCTCCAGCATTTCCCTGAACATTTGTGAATTGTGTATTCATCTTAATGTCTTCTATTCCCCTCTCTCCCCTCCTTTCCCTCCTATTCTGTTAGCTCCTTGGAGGTCTGGAGATTTAACACTTGGGAAAAAGATGTGGTGGTATTACTACATTGCGACATAAGTGGTGTGAGCAGCTGCTGGCAAGTACGAAGGCCAAGGGCAGGGGGAAGTGGTGTGAGCAGCTGCTGGCAAGTACGAAGGCCAAGGGCAGGGGGAAGCCTTCAAAGTGCCCCTGCCCAGTTTCATCCATGGGCCCAAATGGGTCTGCAGAATCTGAGTACTGCCTCTCGGCTCAGAGATTTAGAGTTTGGGGGTTTTCCTTGCCTCTTGTTAAAGCACAATTCAAACAAAACAAAATTCCCCAGGCCCTACTGTGTTGCCTGGGCTCTCCTTTGATCTGTGTAACTGGCCCCTTATTAAGTCTATTCCCTGTGAGCCAGAGCTGGCAAGAGCCTTGTAAGACCTCTGTGGGGTAGAAATGCTCGGTTACCATAGAAATGCTCCCTTACTGTAGAAATGCTTGGTTACCCGCCAAGCCAAGGTTTCTTTGTTTGTTTGTTTGTTTGCAGATAACTTTTGCATGGAAGATCTAAAAACCATAAAAGACACAGTCAAGAGGGCAGCAGGGTTGCTCAGTGGATTGGGAGCAAGGCCTAGAGATGTTACATCCTACGTTCAAATCTGGCCTCAGACAAGTCCTGGCTGCAGATCCTGGGCAAGTCATTTTGCCCCCATTGCCTAGCCCTGACCACTCTTCTGCCTTGGAATCAGTGCAAGGTACTGATTCTAAGACAGAAGCGAAGGGTTTAAAAAAATTAAGTCACAGTCAAGGGGGCAGCTGGGTAGCTCAGTGGATTGAGAGGCAGGCCCAGAGATGGGAGGTCCTGGGTTCAAATTTGACCTCAGACACATCCTGGCTGTGTGACCCTGGGCAAGTCACTTCACCCCCATTGCCTAACCCTTACCACTCTTCTGTCTTGGAATCAGTGCAAAGTACTGATTCTAAGACAGAAGGGAAGGGTTTAAAAAAAAATAAGTTAGTCAAGGACAAAAAACTAATAAAGATAGGGTTTGGGGGCTCTATACTTGCCTTTTTCTTAGTTTCTTGATGTTGCTCTCTCCCAATTATGCTGTTTTTTCTAACTTTGGTGTGATTTATAGGTGTCATGTGTAGTAGAGGTTCAGGCTTTTCGGGTAGATCTTGAGGAAATAGTTTTAAGTGCAAAATTCCATTTGCTACTACCTCAACCTGAATGTCCCGATGTTCCTCTGTGGTTTTGGTTTGCTCACTGGGAAATTGTCTCTTCTTGGATAAGTCACAGGATTTCAGAGTTGGAAGTGGCAAAGAATCCCTTCTCCCACATCACTGATAAATGCTTCTTTAATTTTTACTTGAAGCCCCCCCCAGTAAGTGGATTTCTACTCCCTTTACTTCATTCAGGGCTGCCTATTCTACATGTGAATCACTAAAAAAACCCAACCCCTTGTATGGTACATAGGACACATAGAACTGAGGCAAACATGTGTCCAACTGGTGAAGAGAGAAAACTGA
This sequence comes from Monodelphis domestica, assembly GCF_027887165.1. Lineage (NCBI taxonomy): Eukaryota > Metazoa > Chordata > Mammalia > Didelphimorphia > Didelphidae > Monodelphis > Monodelphis domestica. The sequence goes on along the minus strand of NC_077235.1, from coordinate 17,492,180 downwards.
ATAGACCCCAAGGCTGAATCTTTGGAATCCAGGTCCATTGCTATTCCATTATACTACTAAATATTACCCACTCCCCCAATATTACCCCAAATAGCAATAGTACCCAAGAGATAAAGTACATACCTGTCCTTTATATGTAATCCTGCTCGTTAAGTCATGCTTCCTCTTATAAGGATTTTAATCTGTTTAAGGCTACCTGATGAAATTGTAGATCTCCTCTTGTGATTCCTTTTGAATTCCACCCTCTTTAGTGAGAAGATCATTTAGAACTTGTAACAAATAAAATGGCTGTCAGGGTGCTGTAGCCAAAGAATTCATCACGTAGTGACAAATCTCACTGTACTCACTGGGGCTAGTCCTTTCTTTGGCAGTAGAGAGTCTGTTACTGAGGCCATATTTGAAACCTTTCCAACCTGTTAGAACATTCTTGGCCTTGTTCTCTACTGGGATAACCTTCAAGAATTCCACCTTAAGGATTACTATGGAAAAATAGGCTGCCCCTTTTATATTTACCTGATAATCCATGTAAAATGTATATTAAGGTTGCTTACCATCTCAGCAGTGCCGTGGAGGGGGGGGAGGGGAAGGGGGAGGAGGGAGGGAGAGAACTAGAGCTTCAAAGATTCCTTGGAAATGTTTTTATATTTAATGGGGGAAAAAAGAAAATCAATTGAATCCCCCCTCATTTTTCCCACTCTGCGCAGGGTGGAAATCAGCATAAATAAGCTTTGTAGTTTGTGAGTATATTATCCAGGAAGCCATTCTTTTAACATAATCAATGTTAGTTTTTAATGAACTTGGAAACAAAACATCTCTCATTTCAACATAGAAACAAAATTCTGGGTCATAGAGATGTTTACAGGGATTACATCTATATCAGCAACTTACATACAGATTCATAAGATGTGACAAAGAGGCTATTTTTTCTTTTGAATACCAAGAACATTATAGTTAATGCAGAGCACTACAGATAAGCTAGTAGTTGTCACTAAGGTTTTTTACGGTTTCACTTAGATGATGTTTTTTTCTAGCACAGTAAGCAGGCAGAGTCTTTCAGATACTTAGAACTGGAATCTTTGGTTACTGCCTTGTCAGCTGCCTTGCACACAGAAGCCAACAGATTTAAGAATGTTTAAGTTTACAATAGTCAAACCCCAGGGAGGAAGAAACAAAACAAAACTTCACAAGTGTACAATTGTAGCATTTACAATGATCACGATCATGGTTGAAAACTGTTCATGCCATTCTTTTGAAACAGGATTTCAAAGCACGATTTAGGGGCAGGGTTGGATCAGAACAGACAGTAACAAAAAAATTGGCATCTACACAATTTCTCACCACTGTTGTGTGTCAACCATTTAGTTAAACATTTCCCCCCCTCCCCGAAAAATGCAATAGAAAACAGAACATCATGTTTCACTATGTCAGTTAATATTCACAAACACAGCAGCTACAACTCTGAATGTTGGATCAGAGGCAGTTTATACTGAAATTAAGATCTTTACACCGAATAAATGGTTACAACCACTGGCAAGTGTACACGTGAACTTTAATGTCTACATTGAGGGAGTAACACGATCTGCTCTGATCATCTGCTCTACTTCATATGTTTCTCTGAGGGTTCCTTAGGGGGTCTGCAAACCCGAACCCACTAACCAAGAGCCAGTCCTTTAGGTCATTTTCTGCTTTAACATTGTCCAGTCGAAAGTGTAGTCGTACTGGTGGTTCAGAGTTCTGAAAAGAATGCGGAACAGCTGCCTCAGGTACATGTAATCAGGAGCCTCTTCGAAGCAAAGATCACGGCAGTAGTTGAGATACATGGCGAATTCTGCTGGGAACCCCTGGCACAGGACCTCCACGGGGGTAGACATCTTCTTCTCACTGATCTTCTCATACTTCTGCTTCTTGGTGGCAGCTTTCAGGCCTTGCCAGGGCAGGCTGCTCTTGTTGAAATACATCAGCACATATCCCAGGGACTCCATGTCGTCACGACGGCTCTGCTCGATGCCAAGGTGGGCATTGATGCTGGCATACCGGGCAGTGCCAGTGAGGTTCTTATCTTCCCTGTAGGGAATGTGCTGCCTGGTTCTGTTGTCTCGGTACTTTTTGGCCAGTCCAAAGTCAATGAGGAACAGCTTGTTGCAGTGAGGCCCGATCCCCATCAGGAAATTATCCGGCTTAATGTCCCTATGGATGAAGTTCTTAGTATGCACATATTCAATCCTGCTGATCATCTGGTCGGCCAGCATGAGCACGGTTTTCATGGTGAATCTGCGCGAGCAGAAATTGAAGAGGTCCTCCAGGCTAGGCCCCAGGAGGTCCATGACAAGGACGTTATAGTCTTTCTCCTGGCCGTACCAGCGCATATGGGGGATGCCCACCCCTCCCTGCAGCACCTTGTACAGCTTGCTCTCGTACAGCAGCTGCGGGTGCTTGGCCTTCTGGGACTCTAGCTTCACGGCCACCTCCTCGCCATTCGTGATGTTGATGGCCAGGTAGATGTCACCGAAAGAGCCGGCCCCGACCTTCCGAAGCAGCTCGTACTTGCCCCCGACTATGCTGCTCGCCATCCTGAACTGGGGTGGGGGGGGCGGTGCGGCGGCGGTGGCGGCAGCGGCAGCGGCAGCGGCTGAGGTGATGGTGGCTGGCCGGGCAGTGGGGGCGGGGAAGGAGAGGGCCGCAGACCACTCGCGATGGGGGTCGCGATGGGGAAGCTAGGCTTGATTTTGGGTGGATTTGGGCCTTACCCGCGGGGAGCGAGCTTCCGGGGCCGAGCAGAGCTGAGTAGAGTCCGGACTGGGCCTAGCCTTGGTCTTGGTGTAGGCCGCCGCCCCTGCTGCGCAGATTGCCGCCTCCTTCCAGGCCTCTGGGGCTCCGCGGGTTTCACACTGCTGCCGGTTGGGTTGAGGTAGCAGGCGGGACAGCCGCAGTCCGGTCCCACCGCCCCCGCCCCCGCCCCCGCAGCCGCCGCCGCCTCTGTGGCCTCCCCACCTAAGCCCTGGCCGCTGCGTAACTGCCACTGCTTCCGCTGCTGATACAGCCCCCGTCGCCACGGCAGCAGCCGTTCTGAGCTGACGTGCCAGGCTGAGATCATAAAGACATTCTTAAGACGTGCCATAAAGGCTAGAATTAAGGGAATATACCATAAATCTGGACTGTTCCTGTAACAAAAGTAATTGATAATAGATGACCCAGGTGCCACTTGGGCATCTAGAAAGTTTGATTTGAATTTTTTAAATGGAAATTTTTATTTTTTTTTCAAAAATAATTGTTAATGGATTTTTAAAAAATTATTCAGTTCTAAATGGCATTTCTCCCTCCCCTACCATTTCCCTGAGAAGGCCAGCAATTTGATACAGGTTCTACATATGTGCTCATGTAAAACATTTTCATGTTAATCATGTTGTGAAAGAAAACACAAGCCCAAAGAAAGAAAGCTTTACAAAGGAAGCTTCAGGCTGCATTCAGACTCCAGCAGTTCTTTCTCTGGGGGAGAACAGTTTTTCAGCCTGAGTCTTTGGGAATTTTCCTAGATCATCTGTATTGATCAGAATAGCAGATGTCATTCACAGTTGATCATCAGACTTTATTGCCCCTACTGTGTTCAGCCCCCACCCCACTGGGCTCCCCTTTTCATAAATTCATATCAGGCTCTCCCAGGTTTTCTGAAATCATCCTGCTCATCATTTCCTATAGCACAGAAGTATTTCTTTACAATGATATGCTGTAACTTGTTGAGCCAGTCCCTAACTGATGGGCATCCCCTCAATTTCCAATTCTTTGCCACCCCCAAAAAAGCTGCTCTAAATCTTTTTATACATATAGATTCCATTTTGGCTTGTTGTTGTTTTTTTTTTAATCTTTTGGGGATAGAGATCTACCAGTGCTACTGCTGGGGGCTTTTTACAGCCCTTTGGCCATAGATCCAAATGGCTCTCCAAAATGTCTGAATCAGTTTCCAATGCCAGCCACCAGCAGTGCATTCGTGTCCCACTTTTGTCAAAAGCAGATTTGGGATGCCTGTTGGTATGGCTACCCTGCTTAGCACAGGTAGGTACCCAAGTTCTTCCCTGCTCTCATGCCCTTCCCCCTTATGAGTGGAGCAACAAATGGAAATGCACTTATATGAAGGTGCATGTACATATGTGTTTATACATGTGTGTATGACAAATGTTTGGCCCATATGTGAAAATTAATTCCCTTGAAAGAATACAAATCATGTAACCATGGAAAAATAATGTAATTATTATTTATATTTAGAATATAGGAGATATTCTAAATATACTATATATTATGCATAATATGTTATATATTTGTATTTATTGTTATATTAAATAAATCTAAATTAATTCATTAAATAAATTTTAAAAAGAAGAAAGAATACAAATTATGTAACCATGGAAATAATATAATTATTTATATTTATGAGAAATATAGAATACATTATAGATATGTTATATATTTATATTTATTATTATATTTAAGAAATCTAAATTCATTAAATAAATTTTAAAAAGAAAAAGAATCCCCTTGAAAGAATACAAATCATGCAACCATGGAAAAATAATTTATTTTTATTTATATTTATTATATTTAGAATATATAATATATTTGTATTTATTATTATATTTAAGAAATCTAATTTAATTCGTTAAATAAATACATTTTTAAAAGAAAATGAATCCCCTTGAAAGAATACGAATCATGTAACCATAGAAGGATATTCTAAATCAATTCATTAAATAAATACATTTAAAAAAGAAAAAAAGGAAATGAATCCCCTTGCAAACAGAACTTCTTTTTGAGCCAAGAATACAAAATTTACATTTGAGCAGGGGTTTTGTTGTATCCTGTTAGTCTGAAGTCACTGTTAATGAACAATAAGAAATGTTGCTAAATATTTAGCCAGGATCTATTGACCTGTTAGTGTTCAGGAGTGTATCCATTGGCAAATAGGTTTATTTCTCCATAGGGGCCATGATGTATTTGTCAGTCATGTTCCCCTAAACGTTTGTCCTTTTTCCTCCACTTTTGTAAACTGTTCAATGTCAGAGGCTGTGACTTTTTTTCCTTTGTCGTGCCTCACAGCAAATGGAATAGTAGCATTTATGGACATTAATAGCAGAATCTGTATGAATAGAGGATCTTGAGCCATTTTATAGCTGGCAAATGAGAAAGAACAGAAGAAAAGTAAAGAAATGATGAAGTTCAAGGGTCGTGCATTTAATTTTACATGTGAGAAGACTGAGGTAAACAGAAGTTATGTTAACTGCTCAGGGTCACAGAACTAGGAAGTGCCTGAGGCAGGATTCGAACTCATCTTTCTGATTTCTAGTGCTCTAGAAGCCTCTAACAAATGTTATTATTTAGAAAAATTCTGGTGCAATCCTTTGCTCTGTAACATCTAGTTTAAGGTTAGGACCATGCCTTGGAATACAATCATAGAAACATAATAAGAAAAATAGCAACAATGAAGAAGATGGTTATATCTCTGAACTATAGCTAGCATTTTACAGATAAGGAGTCCATGGTTCTTGGATATTGTATCTCTTTTTCATGGTCACACAACCAGTAAGTTTCAGACAAAGAATCATTCGGTTACTTGTAGGTTCTTTTTGGATAACTTAAGAATTTAGAATCTCCTTGTTCCCAGGCACCTACGCTTTTATTTCTTTTTCTGTGCTAACATTTAGGGCTTTCAGGAAAAGGAATTGATAAGAATAAGGAGAAAAGACTACAAGAATTAAATTAAAGATAATTTAGCAGCATGAATAAAAAGTGACAATTATACTAAAAGCATAGGAGTACTGACATTGAATCAGGAAGGTTACAAATGGCTGTCTTCAGGTACCTCCTAGTTCTTTAATTCACTAAACATTTCTTCTCAAAGATCTTCTACATTTAGGAAAAATGATCTAAAGAGTTTCTCTTCTCCTCTGTTTCAGCCCTTTCTTAATCTCTCTCACATTCAAGCTCTGAGTATGCAGATGATTTGGGGTATCTGTTGGTTTCTTAATGGTAAACCCATCTGACCTTGACACAGTTTCCATTTGAGTTTGTCATTGGGCCTTGAGCAGGCCTGGCCTTGATGGAGCTTTTGCTTTTTGAAGTCCCTGGAAGTAGACTTGGTGTGCTAGAAGGTTGGTAATGGTTGGGGGGTGGGGGGGGGACTAGCCGTTTATTCAGGAAGGATACCTTTTACAAGAATGCAAGAGCCCGAAACTTAGCTTAAAAATAAAGAGAAATTTATTAATTTGGAAAGTAATGTTGAATCTGGTCAGGATAGCAAGGTAAAACAGCAAGATGGGGAGCTGCTCTTTGGGAGAACAACATGGTTGGAAAAGCTGCCCCCCCCCCCATGCCATCATAATTTGGAAGACAAATGGATGTCTGAGATACAATTTAATGATGTCAAGGCCTAGCCTGGAGACCTGCGCTCCTCCCTCTCAAGTCTAAAGGACAGTCCTCTCGGGGTCAGATGTTTTGTGTTAGAAGTCACAATGACAGAAGGGAGCAAAGGAATTTCCCTGCTTACAGTTTGCCTGAGTTTGGGGGAGGGGTACAGTGCTCATGCCAGTAAGACTTGAGCAGTGTACCTGGTAGAGAAGAACCCCGTGTGCTGTTTGAGGAGCAGTTGTGTTAGGGACTGGTCCTCATGGTGGCGGGACAGGAGGAGCCATGGACTTGGATCCCAGGTTTGAATCATGGCTCTGCTGTTTACTTTGTGGAACCTTGGGAAAGGCATTTCCTGTCTTTGTGCCTCAATTTTTTTATTATTAGAGGGAGATGACCTAGGTCAGGGATTCTTAGCATTTTCACATATGGGCATCCTTCCCCCTTTTTTTAAACCTTTACCTTCCATCTTAGAATCAATCCTGTGCATTGGTTCTAAGGTAATAAGGCAATATTGTTCTAAGAACAATAAGGGTTAGGCAATGAGGGTTAAGTGACTTGCCCAGGGTCACACAGCTAGGAGGTGTCTGCCCTCTATCCCCCTTTTCACATGAAGACATTTCATGGATCTCCATGTGATATTATCTATTGATTGAGAAAAAAATATACTGGGGGGCAGCTGGGTGACTCAGTGGATGGAAAGCCAGGCCTAGAGATGGGAGGTCTTGGGTTCCAGTTTGACCTCAGGCACTCCCTAGCTGGGAGACCCTGGGCAAGTCACTTGACCTTGATTGTCCAGCCCTTAGCGCTCTTCTGCCTTAGAACCAATACCCAGGATTGATTCTAAGATGGAAGGTGAGGTCTTAAAAAAAAAAGAAAGAGAATATTTGTAATGTGCTTTGCAAACCTATATAAATAGCTATGTAAATGCTAGCTATGATTGGTAGCCATGACTAGAACCGAGAATGCATGCATGTGTGCATACATAAATGAACAAAAGAATTTTTTCAGCACTTACTTGTTCCGTGTAAGTCAGGGGCCAAGCACTGGAGATAAAGAAAGGTAGTCCCTGTCCCTGAGGAGTTTACCTTCTAACAGGGGAAGACAATACATATAGGGAACCAGTGGCCATGGAAGGCTAACTTTTCCTGGGAAATCCTAGCAATATTGAATAGAGAGCCACAGAGAAGTAGATTGGCTTTCCTTGCCAGGGATGGTAGTGCCGATGTGATTGCTGTTCCCAGAGACAGAGCCAGAAAGCCAAGATGGGATGAAAAACAAGTAGTTGAAGAGGCAAGATGTAATGATGGCTGAAGAAGAGTAGCATGATTAGTCTTGATATGGGTCAGTTATGGAGAACTCTCATCAGTGAGAAATGGAAGGCCCTTGCTTGCCAGGAGGGAGCAGCAGTTGTTCTGAGGTGGGCAAAGGAACAGAGAGGACTTTCCATTTATGGTGACCATCCATTTCTTCTGGGTATATCTCACAAGTTTCTCAAGAGTGGGAATTCTATTTTACTTTCTTCATATACCCATTACCCAGTACGCTGTCTGACCTATTAGAGGAAGCACTTGAGAAATGCCTATTGATTTATTGGCAGTTATAGAGAACTGTCATCAATCAGAGGGCGGGAGCTGGAGTTCCAGGTAGGAGACAGCATGGAGCCGTACCATAAAAATAGTCAGAGCGGAGTAGACTGAAGGTCAGTAATATGAAGTGAGAATGGAAGAGAAGATGGAGCCTGGTTAGGGACAGGTGGAAGCATGGACTCCGAATTTCATCTTTTTTCCTGAAAGAAATCCAGAACCATTTTTGAGCAGGGAAAGATCAGACTTTGTCACATAGTCAAGTCTGTGTGTTTTAACCATAGCAGTTTGGCAGCTATGCGAGGAATGGCTTGGAGTGAGGAGAGATGTGTGGTAAGGAGGCAATTACAGTTGTCCATGAGAGGGTCCAAAACTAGTGTAGACATGTGGGTGGAGAGAAGGAGAAAGATGGAAGAGTTTTAGGGAGGCCAACCTAAAAGCAGTCATGGCCCTCAGACTTGGGGGAAGTCCCACTGTTATGAAAGTCACCATGTCCATTTATCTCACCATTTGCTTGAGGACTAGAGAGGAAGATACAAGGTGCTGGAAACTTTGCTTGGTGTAAGAACTGATATGTAACTTCTCAATTTCCATGTCTTAGGGCAAAGCCCCAGCCAACCACCCCTAGTTACATCTTTGCCAGGAGTGATTTGGGTTGGAGAGAATCCAGCCTTATAGATTTCTTGCTGCTTCAGGGCCAAAAGAATACACACAGGTACCACAGATTCTTGACTTATTGCCCAGGTCACATCCACGTCTTAAGACCCACGTACAAGGTGGAGCTGATACTGGATCTCTGCAAACTGGCAACAGCTTGCAGACTGTTAGAACATTACTTTCCCAATTAATTCATTGTGATTGTTTTTCTATTAAATTTTTAAAACCAGCATGTGAGCCTTACAAATTAATGCTGCCTCATTTTAAAGTGCCATTTAGCTATATCTCAGGACTTAGGTGTGGTGTTAAGTACCATATGTGCTGTGACAGTGAACTCAAACAGGAAGGAAAGCAACAGATTGGAGGTTTCCCTTCAAAAACTTCCATTCAGAAATCCATTCTGATTCCCCAAATCTTGTATCTAATCGGTTTTTGAATATCAGTTATACATCCTGTGCAATAAATGTGGTTACCACTTAGCTTGTCTGCTAAGCTTCAGGTAACAAACTACATGTTATAATCAAGGAAAACAACCATTAGGTAGAGGTGAAGGAGGGAAGCTGCTTTTCCTAGCTTCTTTCAGTATAGGAAACTCGGAGGCACTTCCCAATGATCTCTCTTTTTTTTTAAACCCTCACCTTCCATCTTGGAATCAATACTTTGTATTGGTTCTATGGCAGAAGAGCGTAAGGGGTAGGAAATGGGAGTGAAGTGACTTGGTCAGGGTCAAGTCACTTCACCCCCATTGGCTGGGATGTGTCTGAGGTCATATTTGAACCCAGGACCTCCCATCTCTAGGCCTGGCTCTCAGTCCACTGAGCTACCCAGTTGCCCCCACTTCCCAGTTTTCTCTTGCCTACAGCTTTATTACAATACAAGTCTACCAATAAACTTTTGACAGAGGCTGCAGTTCTCTTAATCTCTTCCATTCCCCTTGGGAGGTTGTACAAGTTAGACACATCTGTAAACAGTGATCAGATTTCCCAGTGTGTTTTTGGGATTGTTGGCTTATTTCCCCATGCCAAGAATTCTAATTTCTTAGCACTGTAGAAGTAACAGGAGAGCAAAAAATGATGGTTCGTGACAATAAGAAGGACCATACGTGTGCCTTACATAAAGCTGAGACAGTTATTTGTTGATCAGTCCAAAAGGAACCTTTCCCATGTTTTTAGAGGCTATTTCTTCACCTCCAGTGTGTGCCCATGAGCAAATCCCTTCACTTGTATATGCTTCAGTTTCCTCCTCTGTAAAACAAGGAGACTGGACTAGATGGCCCCTAAGGTCCCTGTGATCTTCTAAGTGTTTTCTTAAAGGTGTAGAAGGGCTACAGGGTCATTTCTTGGTTGAGGGCTAGTATGATAGGAATTTAAAAGGGAAGCAAAGAAGAGGATGAGTGTTTTCTCTCTAGCCTCTGGGAGGCACCAACTGTACTGGGAACATCTGGCCTATTGCCATCAGGTAATGAAAATAATTGATTTGCCTCTGTTCTGTTAGGACATGAGTGGCCAGTTCTTTCCTAGACATGAGCAAGTCAAGGATATTTTACTTGCCTCAATGGTCCATTTATTTGCCAGCTGAAACAGAGACCAGGGGGACTATTTTAATGAGCTACAGATATGTTGAGTAGCCCAGAGCAAAGGCTATGGGTGGGCAAGTAGTGCACTGGTAGCAAGCAGGAGGAAGGAGGGCAGTACCTTGTGACAGGCAGAAAGGAACAGCAGAAAGCCAAGCTTCAACCATTGCCAGCTAGCACAGCAGAGAGTGGCGGTACAAGCTTCCCAGTCACAACAGGAATGTTTGCAGAAAAGTGTTTGAATCTTTTTTGGAGGGTCTTCCCCCACTCTCTTTCCTGGGGACTTGCAGTAATGGTTAATGTGATTTTCCCTAGCAGTGATGGTAGCAACAAACATGAGAATATGGCCTTTCCTAGATGAGCCCAGGTCCCTAGACACTGCTTGCTTTTTATTTCCTGCCTTGAACATAGGGATCCTGAGAAATGGATATTTCTAGCCTAGGTGGCTATCTCAGGAGTTAATCCAAGTTGGATGCCAGCTGTCCTGCAGGAAATAGTGTCTTAACTAGCTGATTTTCAGAATAGAAAGGCACCATGACCAGGAACATTATTCCTAGGAGTATAACTTCAATGAGCTATTTGAGATGTGTTTCTTCATACACCCATCTCCCATGAATGTATTAAGGCACTTGGGTAATACAGAGCAGAGTTCTGGATTTGTAGTCAGCAAGATCCAAGTTTGAATCCTGCCTCAATTGCTTACTGGTCACGTGATCCTCAGCAAGTAAGTAATGCCACTTCTCCATAAGGCAGTTTTCTCCTGTGTACAATGAAGATTAACAGTAGCATTTCCCTGACCAAGCTGTCACAAGCATCAAATGAGAGAGCTTATGTGATGTCTACATTTCCCTGGGCTATTCTCACTTCTTTTTCAGCATCACCATTTCCTGTTCACCTTGCCAGTATTATTAAACCATATTTATCTGTTTTTAAGTGGCTAAGGCCTTTAAAATTTTTTTTAAACCTGACTTTCCATCTTAGAATCTATACTATGTATTGGTTCAAAGTCAGAAGAACAGTAAGGGTCAGGCAATGGGGATGAAGTGACTTGCCCAGGGTCACACAGCTAAGAAGTGTCTGAGGATAGATTTGAACCCAGGACCTCCTGTCTCTAGGCCTGGCTCTCAATCCACTGAACCACCTAGCTGCCCCCTGGCTAAGGCCTTTGAAAAACAATTCCTGGTGTTGTTTATTCTGATTAACAAATATCTATTCAGAACCCCCCCCCCAGTCACTGAATATTCAGATCTTCAAACATGCATAGTTAAGCAAATCAGGCATTGACTGAATCCACAAAATGTCTCTTTCTTTCTGTCTTTTAAATTCATCCAGCAGGAAGTGGTGCATAAAAGATATGTGGACTGTATGACCATAATCTGAAAGAGGAAATAGTTGACAACTAGGGGGGGAATCAGGAAAAGTTTCTAAAAGGTGGGATTTGAGCCAAGTTTTGATGGAAACAGGGAAAACTAAAAGGGCAAGATGAAGAGGCAGAATATGGGAGATAGCTGATCAAAATGCACAGAGATGGCATATTAAGCGTCCTGTCTGAAGAACTGTTTGGAAGCTAGCATAGCTGAATCGCAGAGTGCATAGAGGAGAGAAAATGTGAGAAGGTTGGAATCATGGGGAGAGATCATCTCAGGAAGATCTTTAAATACCAAGAACAGGAGTTTATATTTGATGCCTTAAGTAACAAAGCCACTGGGTGGCAGCTTTCATTTTCTGTTTAATTTCAATGGCTTGATAAACAGGCTCAATCTGGTTCCAGAGCACTTCTTCTGAATTTTTACCTAAAAGGAAATTTTTGAAAAAAATTAGCATTTTAAATATGGCATCATCACACTATAAAAGTTCTTCAGCAGAATACTTATTTACTTATCCATACCAGCTCAGTAATTAAGCCACTCCTAGTTAAATCTTTAAGAAAAGCAACATTTGTGAAATTCAGTCAGTATAAATTAGGTATAGGTGCTTTCTTTGTTAAGTTTCACATGTCAGAACCATACACACACACACACACACACACACACACACACACACATACATATAGCAATCATATCTGGAAAATGCTTTATAGCACTATTCATTAGAGAAATGCAAACCAAAAGAATTCTGAATTATCTTCTCTCACCCATAGGATTGGCTAAAATGACAAATGTTAGAGGGGATATAGAATAATGGGGACACTAATACATTATTGGTGGAGCTGGGAACTAATCCAACCATTTTGGAAAAAAATTTGGAATTATGCCCAAAGAGCTATAAAATACTGTGTATGTCTTTAGACCCAGCAATACTTGGTCTGTTTTTGCTGGGTCTGTTTTCCAGGGAGATTGGAGAAAAAGGAAAAGAACCTATATGTTCCAAAATGTTTATAGCAGCTCTTTGTGGTGGCAAAGAACCAGAAATTGAGGGGATATCCATTAATGTGAGAGTGGCTAAACAAGTTGTGGTATATGATTGTGATGGAATATCATGCCATAAGAAACAATGGGCAGGCTAACTTTAAAAAATTGGAAAGAACTTCATGAGATGATGATGAATAGTGAAATGAGTAAAAATAAGAGAACATCAGACAGAGCTGCAGAATTAAACCTGTAAGAAAAAAGGGTGAATATTATTTCCAGATAAGGTAGAAACAGGAAAGGCTTAATTTATATGAGCATGTCTGTCTCAAGGAGGATGTCTTTTATGATGCAAGGAGGATGGAGAGGGGCTGGGACACTCATGGATAAATTATGTTAATTTTTAAAAAACCTTCAAATTTCTTCTAATGGCCAGATGAAATGCTAAGAAGAGCTACTACTTTCTTGAATGGGATGTCAGGGAATGTAGGCCTCCCACTAGCCAATAAAACTCAAGGTCAAATGTTGATGGATGATACTTTGGAGCTCATCTGCTCAGAAAGTGTTAGGATAGCCTTTCACACTGCCATCTCCCACCCTACTCCTTTATAGAGAGGCTACCCAAAGTTCCTCTAAAGCAGGGATTCTTAATTTGAGGTCTCTGAATTTTAAAAAATCATCTGAGAACTGTAGTTCAATATAACTGGATTCCATTAACCTTATTTATTTTAATTTGTGTTTTTAAAAACATCATTTCAAGAAAGGGTCCATATAGACTTTGCTTGACACACAAAAAGTTAAGACTCTTTGTACCAGAACATCTTATCCATGGTTTATCTCATAATCCTGACTATTTTATTTTATTTTTTGTAAACCTTTACCTTCCATCTTGGAGTCAATACTGTATATTGGTTCCAAGGCAGAAGAGTGGTAAGGGCTAGGCAATGGGGGTCAAGTGACTTGCCCAGGGTCACACAGCTGGGAAGTGTCTGAGGCCAAATTGGAACCCAGGATCTCCTGTCTCTGGGCCTGACTCTCAATCCACTGAGCTACCCAGCTGCCCCCTATCCTGAGTATTTTAAAACAAAATCAAAGCATTTTCTTCCATATCATCCTACTGCAACTTCTCACTGAGGTAACCCTGGGCTCTTGAGGCCTGTACCAACATTGATCATTAGATAGACCATTTGTTAAATACTTATGTGCAAAGGACTATACAATGTTTTAGAGATAGAAATAAAAACAAGGCAGTCCCTAACTTCAAGGAGCTTATATTCTAATGGAGTAAGAGAAAATATCAAGAAGAAACAGAAAGCACTCAAAGACAAGGCAGGAGAATGAGTTGAGCCAATGAATGAAGTGAGCACATAGTTGAATCCCGTCCTGAATAGCTTTTCTAATACAGGAGTCACTTTGGGCTAAGAAAAAGTTCTGACTGGTCCTTTGGAATTTAAACAATACTCAGTACAATTTTGGCAAGAGACTGCTTTCTTAGGGCCAACCCTAGTGTGTAGCCGCTCATCGCTGGTAGGCTGTCTATTTGGGAATAAATTCTTTAGTTACTGAAATCTATTAAGTAAAGAAAAATAGAAAATTATCTGGAGTCATGTGTAGCCCCTTTTGGTTCTGCAGGATTGCATAGTGGGGAAAAAAGGTCAATTTTGGCCAATTGTGGCCAGTTTTCAGACCCTCTATAAATATTGACTTAGCCTCTAGAGTTCATCCTATAGTCTATAGAGTTCCTCTCTGACTCATTTATCAGTACGTATGTCTTGAACAATATTGACTTAGCCATTGGCAATCAAAATGTGAATTTCTTGGCAAGTGACCAGTGAGTGGACATAGTACTAAAGGGATTGAGTCATTTTAATCTTATTATAAGATGTAATCTTATTATAGTATTATAATATAATTCTTCTTATAATTGAAACAAAGACAAAAGGAAGTTTTCCAGGGATTGGTGGCATATGTCTGTAATCCCAGCTACTAGAGAGGCTAAGGCTGGTGGATCTTTTGAGTTCAGGAGTTTGAAGGCACAGAGAATGGTACTAATCAGGTGGCTGGCATTGATATGATGAATCCCTGGAAATGGTCAAACAGCCCACATAAGAAATGGAGCAGATCAAAGCTCCCACAAGGGTCATTGATGAGAAGACTGTAGTTCTAGCCCGGGCAAGATAGAAAAAGTGAACCTTAAAAAAGAGAGAGAAAAGAATATAGGAAATTGCACCAAAAGGAAGAATGGCTTTTAGATTCTCCTTAGAGAGTTAAATAAAGGAGTTTGTCATGTTTGTTCTATATTTACAAAAGGTACAAAACCATCCCATGTCACATATGTTGATGCTAATGATAGTTACTTGCCAAAAGGTTGTCATAAATATAATGGCAGGGAGCAACTGGGTAGCTCAGTGGATTGAGAGCCAAGCCTAGAGATGGGAGGTCCTGGGTTCCAATCTGGCCTCAGACACTTCCCAGCTGTGTGACCCTGGCCAAGTCACTTAACCCCCATTGCCTAGCCTTTACCACTCTTCTGCCATAGAACCAATGCACAGTATTGATTCCAAGATGGAAGGTAAGGGTTTAAAAACAAAACAAAACAAAACAAAAACATGGGGGCAGCTGGGTAGCTCAGTGGATTGAGAGCCAGGCCTAGAGATGGGAGGTCCTAGGTTCAAATCTGGCCTCAGACACTTCCCAGCTGTGTGACCCTGGGCAAGTCACTTGACCCCCATTGCCTAGCCCTTACCACTCTTCTGCCTTAGAACCAATGTACAGTATTGATTCCAAGATGGAAGGAAAGAGTTTAAAAAAACATAGTGGCAGCTTTTGAACTACCTTCAGTTGCAGAAAATGAGAAGATAAAGAAATTCTCTGAAGACTAGACTAAGTCAGTGGAGGGGCCAGAAGGAGCAGCTTCTATGAAAAGCCCTTCTCCTTTCCTGCCCTATCATGCTCAGGGCCTATTTAGCACCAGAGGGCTCTGAAAACCAGACACTGGAGAAAAACTCTTTTCCAGACCCTTTCTGCCAAGGTCCTTTTCTGCCTCCTGATTTGACTCTGTCTCCCTCTTTACTCACAGTGAAAAGAGAGACTCCAGAGCCCCTGTTCCATTCCGACCCCAGCATCTGCCTTCTTTTAGGCCCCCTGCTGATACAGGACAGACATGGCTGCACACACTGCTGGAATGAACATAGAATCTCTAAAATACTCAATCCCAGTGTTTAGTTCATTGGAGGATCACCAAGCCTGGATCCCTGGACATTGCAATCTGATTTGTCAGTGTAGCCTAAAGACCTTAGTGCCCTGACATAGCCTCTTATGGGTCATGAGGTATTTTTGTCTGTTTTATAATTGAACCCTCCTATATGTGAAAGAGCAGGGGGCTGTCTCACTTTTCTACTCATGCTTCATACATAAACACTTCAGTGCTCATTGTTATGAATAAAAAGGGGTCTGGCCAGAGCTATAAGCTTTTATTAATAAAGAGAGAGAGATTTTGCCCTTAAGGAAAGATTAGCCTGAGTAGAATTCATTCGTCATTTGGTTGGCTAAGACTATACCCATCATAGCATCAGTGGGGCTGTCATATCTCAGTTGCAGAAGTGAAGAGCCCCTCTCCTTCCCTGGATTACATTTTTAAAACCCCCCTAGCTCCTCCCTCTGTGGGGACGTTGCCAGTTGACACCAGGGGACGCCAGGCCATTAGAAATAACATTACTCTGTACCATCCATGGTTGAGGTGCTGCGAGATGGTGTTATTTTCCTTTGCACAGTTCCCCCTCTCTCATTCTTTGGGAGGTCAGCACGTTAAGTCTCCCCACTCTTGTTTTTCCAGGAGATTTCACATGTCAGGACTCCCAAGTGAATCATTCCATGTACAGAGTTTACACCTTTAGGACTTTCTCACAATGGGGAATACAAATAGAAAAGATATTGAACATTTCACGGAGGAGGTTACAACAATTTGGGGAATAAAAGAGAAAGAAAAAAATGATTGATAAGCACACTGACAAAAGGCCAATTAAGGGGCACTCCCCTTTGGCATAAGAGTTTAAAAGCAGTTCACCATATCCAAAAGTTCACTCTGAATCTCCTACTATAGTGTGTGATTTCTGCAAGCATCTTTACATGGCTTCTTCTCCAGAAGATCCACTTTCCTGGTCCAGGGTGTTGGCAATTGTCTTTTCTTTAAATGCTTTATCTTTATTTTAATAACAAATCTCCACATAAGTTTTCCAAAGTTATATAATTCATGTTGTCTCCTTCCTTTCTTCCCTCCCCCTCCCAGAATCAACAAGCAATGCAATCTGGGTTATACATGTATTATCATGCAAAACATATTTCCATATTATTCATTTGTGTAAGTGAATAACCTTGTAAAACAGAAACCCCAAATCCTATATTCAAATAAACAAGTGATAAATCACATTTTCGTCTGCATTTATCTAACAGTTTTTTTCTCTGGAGGTGGATAGCATTATAAATCCCTCTGAATTGTCCTGGATAATAGTATTGCTGTTAGTAACAAAGTCTATCACATTTGATTATCCCACAATATTGCAGTTACTGTGTATAATGTTCTCTTGATACTTTATATTTCACTCTGTATCCATTCACCTAGGTCTTTCTAGCTCTTTCTGAAATCATTCTATACATCATTCCTTATAGGACAATAGTATTCCATGACTATCATATACCACAATTTGTTCAGCCATCCCCAGTTGAAGGACATCCTTTTAGTTTCCAATTGTTTGCCACCACAAAAAGCACAGCAATAAATATTTAAGTACAAACAGGTTCTTTCCCATTAAAAAAAATCTTTTTGGTATATAGATCAAGTGGTGGTATTGCCCTTTGGCCATAATTCCAGATTTCCTTCCAGAATGGTCAAATCAATTCACAATTCATTCAGCAATGCATTAGTGTGCCAAATTTGCCATATTCCTTCCTATATTTATTATTTTCCCTTATAGCCATCTTGGCCAATCTGATGGATGTGAGGTGGTACCTCAGAGTTGTTGTAATTTGCATTTCTCCAATCAGGAAGGATTTAGATCATTTTTTTCATATGATTATTGACAGCTTTGATTTCTTCATCTGAAAACCATCAGTTCATATCCTTTGACCATTTATCAATTGGGGAGCAACTTGGATTCTTATAAATTTGACTTATTTCTTTCCTTATTTGAGAAATAAGACCTTTATCAGAAAAAGTTGTTATAATTTTTCCCAGTTTGTTGGTTCCCTTCTAATATTGATTGCGTTGTTTTTGTTTGCACAAACCCTTTGTATCTTAATATAGTCAAAACTATTCATTTTACTTCTTGTAATATTCTTTATCTGTTGTTTGGTCACAAATTCTTCCTTCTCCAGAGATCTGACATGCAAATTATTCTGTTTCCCTAATTTACTTTTAATATCACTTTACATTTAAATAATATACCCATTTGGTTTATAGCATGAGATATTAATCTAAACCTAATATTTGCAGTGCTGTTTTCAAATTTTTGAAGCAGTTTTTGTCAGTTAGTGCGTTCTTAGCTCCAAAACTTGCATCTTTGTATTTATCAAACACTAGATTTCTGAGGTCATTTACCCCTAGCCCAATCCATTGATCCACCTTTCTATTTCTTAGGCAATACCATATTGTTTTGATGATGACTGCTTTATAGTACATTTTAAAATCTGGTACAACTAGGCCACTATACTTCACATTTTTTATTAGTTCTCTTGACATTCTTGACCTTTTGTTCTTCCAGATGAATTTTTTTTTATTTTTTCTAGTTTCATTTAGTAGTTTTGGGTAGTTTGACAGGTATGGCATTGAATAAATAAAAATTGTGTTTATATAACTCTTGTGTTTGTCTTGGTAAATAGATTCCCAAAGATTTTATATTGTCTTGAGTGCTTTTAAATGGAACTGCTCCTGCTGCTAAATTTTGTTGGAAATGTATAGAAATGCTGATGATTTATGTGGGTTTATCTTGTATTCTGCAACTTTGCTAAAGTTGTTAATTATTTCTACTAGCTTTTTAGATGATTTTCTAGGATTCTTTAAGTAGACCATCATATAATCTGCAAAGAATGCTAGTTTAGTTTCCTCATTGCCTACTTTAATCCCTTCAAGTTCTTTTTCTCCTCTAATTGCTACTGCTAGTATTTCTAGTACAATATTAAATAATAGAGGAGATAATGGGCATCCTTGCTTCATTCCTGATCTTATCAGGAAGGTTTCTAACTTGTCCCCATTGAAGATTATAATTGCTGATGGTTTTAATTATATGCTGTTTATTAATTTGAGGAAAGGCACATCTATTCCTAAAATTTCTAGTGTTTCCAGTAGAAATGGGTGTTATATTTTGTTAAAGACTTTTTCTGCATCTATTGAGATAATCATGTGATTTTTGTTGGTTTGATTATTGATATGGTCAATTATGTGGATGGTTTTCCTAATATTAAACCATTCTTACCTTCCTGGTTTAAATCCCACCTCATCATAGTGAATAACCCTTGGGATCACTTGCTGGTATTCTTGCTAGTATTTTATTTAAGATTTCTGCATCTATGTTCTTTAAGGACATTGGTCTATAGTGTTCTTTCTCTGTTTTTGGTCTGCCTGTCTTTGGAATCAGTACCATATTTGTGTCATGAAAGGAATTTGGTAGAACTTTATTATGTCAAATAGTTTGTAGAGTGTTTTGTTGCTTTTTTGAATGTTTGATAGAATTCACTTGTGAGTCCATCTGATCCTGGGGATTTTTTCTAAGGAAGTTACTTGACGACTTGTTCAATTTCTTTTTCTGAGATGAGATTATTTAAGCATTCTATTTCCTCTTTTGTTAATCTAAGCATTTTATATATTTTTAAATATTAACCCATTTCACCTAGATTGACACGTTTATTGCCATACAATTGGGCAAAATAGTTCTTAATAATTATCTTAATCTCCTCTTCCTTAGAGATGAGATCACCCTTTTCCTCTTTGACACTGTTAATTTGATTCTCTTCTTTCTTTTTCTTATTAGATTAACCAGTACTTTATCTATTTTATTTGTTTTTCAAAGTATCAGCTCCTCTTCTTATTTATTAGTTCAATAATTCTTTTACTTTCAATTTTATTAATTTCTCCATTAATTTTTAGAATTTCTAATTGTAATTTTACTTGGAGATTTTTAATTTGTTCTTTTTCTAATTTTTTAAAGTTGCAATCCCAGTTCATTGATATCCTCCCTATTGATTTTGTTGCTATAGGCACTCAGAGATATAAATTTTCACTTGAGTATTGAGTTGGCTATATCCCATAGGTTTTGATATGATGTTTTCCCATTGTCATTCTCTTTAATGAAGTCCATAATTATTTCTATGATTTCTTTTTTGACCCACCATTATTGGAGAATTAGATTATTTAGTTTCCAGTTAATTTTAAATTTGCCTTTCCATGGATCCTTGTCAAAATGTATTTTTCATAGCATTTATTTATGTGTTTTAAAATAATAATGGTCATGACACTGATAATATAATCATTGCCATCAAAAGTGGCAATTATGGGAGGAAAAGAGAAATGCTCAATTAGCTGTTAGAAATTGACATATAAAGTTCAGGAGAGAGACTGTTAATAAGTATATAGATCTGTGAGTTACTGACATAAAAATAATTAATCACTGAGGCTGGTGAGGTTAAGAAGTCACAGTACAGAGAGAGTAGAAAAGAAGGTTTGGGACAAAACCTTAGGGTATCCACATAGTGGGGATTATTGATATAGATAATGAACTAAAAAAGGAGACAGAAGCAGTCAGACAGGTATGAAGAGAACCATGGGGGTGCAATGTTAGAAGCCCAGTGAGAAGAGAATATCCAGGAAGAGAGGGTGATTAACAATTTCCAATGCTATAGAAGAATTGAGAAGACAGGGAAACTCAAGACACAAACTTAGAAGACAATGAAGTGGAATAATCTACATTCAAAATTTCCCCCCAAAATCAGATTACCCAAGGAGAATTCCTAGAAGAACTTAAAAAAGAACAAAAGATATTAATTTTTAAAGTCAAATAAGAGCAGTAGGGGAAACATTCAGAAAATAAATGAGAACAATGCCGGAGAATTCTGAAAAGAAAACTAGCAGCTTAGTAAAAGGGACACAAAACATACAAAAGAATTTAAGTTTAAAAGCCAGTACTGGCTAAATTGGGGGGGGGGGAGTGAAAAAATGGAAATAATTGCTTAAAATTAAAGTTGGGCAAGTAGAAGCTAATGACTACGTGAGATTGCAAGAAACAAAGACAAAAATGGAAAAAAATAGACTATCAACTATCTCATCAGAAAAAAAAAATGAAACTAGATAGAAAAAAAATAATTTAAGGATTATTGAATTATCTGAAAGTCATGATCAATGGAAAAGCCTAGACAGCATGTTTCAATAAATTATGAAGGAAAACTGCCCAGATATATTAAAACTGGAGAGTAAAATAGAAATCAAAGAACCCACTGTTCTCTTCCCAAAAAAGAAGTCAAAATGAAAACTCCCAGGTGCAGTATAGCCAAATTCTAGAATTCCCAGGTCAGGGAGAAAATAGTATAATCAGCCAGAAAGAATTAATTCAACTACCCTGTTTCTACAGATAGGATTACAGAAGAATCTCAAATGTTTTTATGGGTTATTTGTACCCAACCTATGGTAGAACCTTCAAAGCTAATATTCATCTGATCAGCTACAGTTGGATACACTGTACACACTGACCTTTACATAGTGTTGTCATTTAGGTCCTGAATACAAAGGTACATTCATAAAAATTGACCATATATTAGAGTATAAGAACCCCAAAGCAAAAAGAGAAAAGCAGAAGTATGAACCCTTTTTGGACAATAGTGCCATAAAAATTAGCAAAGTAAAAGAGGCCATTGAGGCACAGATTCAAAATTAATTGGAATCTAAATAATCTATTCCTAAATAATGGACAAGTCAAAGAACACACTATAGAAACAACCAATAATTTAATTAAAGACAATGGCAATACTAAGACAACATATCAAAATTTGTGGAATGCAGCCAAAGCAATATTTAGACAAAAATTTTTCTCTACTTACATATCAATGTGTTGCATATGCAACTAAATAAATAGAAAAAGAACAAATTAAAACTTCCTAATTAATCACCAAAATAGCCATCCCCAAAATCAAAGGAATGATTAATAAAATTGGAAAAAAAATTAATTCCATGAAAAAGCCAAGAAAATAAACCCCTGGACTGGTTGATTTTGTGTATCCCTTTTGAAAGTACAAGTATTTTTTACCAGTCATTTGCTTTGTGGTAGGCACTTAATGTCAATAGTGATTACATTTAGATTCAAAAAATTGTGTCAAAAACACAGCCTCACTTAAAAAAACATTCTTACTCAGTTGTGAAGTAGAAAAGTCCTTTATGAACACCCTTGCAAGAGTGGGTGCCTGACTGGGGTTTGGTTCGGGCATACCCCTTGAGGGCAAATGCAGCAGGATATATTTCCTAAGCCTAGCTCAGGAAGTCTTTCCCTGTTTCCTTATTGGTTGAGAAAAAACAGAGGTTACAGTCTGTCCAAAAAGTTAACTAACTCATGTTAACTTTCATCCTTGATTACCTTTCCCATTGAGTATCCCCTTTTCTTAAATGTTCTCTTAACTTTTGTTTAAAAGACAGAGTTGAACTCTGCTATAGAACTATCTAAACTGGTTTCCTGCTAAGGTTTTGCTCCTCTAGTGCCTCTGAACATGAAGCACATTCTGATTTGCCTGCCTGAGGGATCAAGGCTGAGTTGGGGAGGAGGGGGCAGAAAAGGTGTAACCCAACTGAATTTGGTTGTAGATGATGCAAATGGAAATCCCCATTTGAGCTGTAAGCTTCTTAAATCAGTTGCTAGGAAAGACATATGTCCTCCTTCCAAAGACTACATAAGAGCAAGGTTCATATTAAAAATTTAGGGGTCTAGAGAGCTCAGTGAAATTTATCTTTAATACAAATTAACACTTCTAAAAGAACATCTGCTATCTGGCATCAACAAATGCCCAACAAGAAAGGCATAGACCATTTCTTAACTCATTTAAAACCTCATAAGCAGGGGGCATCTAGGTGGCTCAGTGAATTGAGAGTCAGGCCTAGAGATGGGAGGTCCTAAATTCAAATCTGGCCTCAGACACTTCCCAGTATGTGACCCTGGGCAAGTCACTTAATCCCCATTGCCTAGTCCTTACCTCTCTTCTGCCTGGGAGCATTGACTCCAGATGGAAGGTAAGGGTTTAAAAAAAACCCTCATAAGCATCCCTTCTCTTATGTTCCAGTACCCAGAGTCAATTATCCCAGTGAAATAAATCACCAACAAAAAATGGCATTTGGAAGTTCAGATTAAATAGACATATACCATCAGTGATTGTTCAACTAAGTTATTAATGTTAAGATAGACTTCAAACTGGATCTTGCTTAGGCCACTGCCCATCTTTTTCCATGTAGCCCCCTACCATGGCTCTCCAGGTCCACATCATTGCCTCTAAGAGCACAACCATACTTTTTGATTCCACATTTTATTGAGATAAATGTCACTGGCTTTTGAAAATGTCATCGTAGCTGAACTGTATTCTGTGTGTAATACCACTAGAAACTCACAACATGATCTGGAATAAAAGGTTTTTTTCCCAGGATACACACAATTCATGGTCTAACAGAGACAAATAAGAAAAGTCATCAGATCCCCCATTCCTCTCAGTGCTTCAATACCAAGTCTTTCTTCCCGGACGAAGAACTGTGTTACAAAGAGGCTTCACTAGACTGGCTTTCTCTCTTCCTTCCCAGTTCATAATGTAACCAGCCTATTAAATCGTCCTGGTTGTGATAAAAGAGTTAATGTTGATGATTTGGCATCCCCAAACATATGTGCCTCATTTCTATATTTATTTCATGACACTTCCCATACCTGGTATTACCGTCTAATTTCCACAAAGTAAGAAGATTCCAGAAGTCCTCTCAAGATTCTTTTCAGTTACCTTCCTCTTTATGAAACTTTTCTAAACCACCCCTGCTATCCTCTACCTTGCAATCAGATCACAGAAAATGTGAAAAGCCTTCGAGGCCAACTTATTCCTAAATAAGGATTCCTTCTGCTTTGGCTTTAACAAGTAGTGTTCAACTTTTGCTTGAGTTTCCAACTTGGTGAAATTCCCTATCCTCTACAGTTGCCCTTTGCCACTTTTATATAGCTTTAAATGTTAACTAGCTCTCTGTGAAATGTTCTCATTCATTCTCACCTCCTTATTTGGCCCTAAGGATGGGCCAGCCTGAAAACCAAACCTGTACTTGAAAGTCATCCAGGTGATAGAGATTTCTCCATAAAGGATCCAGTTAGGTGAACAATTCAGGATGCTAACAAGGTGGGAGACCCCAGGATTCCATACCTTTGCCCTTTGGGGACCCACTTGTCCAGGAATTAGCCCTTTGGATAGCCAAATGTTCAAAGTTCAACTTTATTCACTCTTCTCCCATGTACTCTGAAAAGCATCGTTACATGTAAAACTCAGGCTAATTGTTAGAATAACAACAGTATGGTAATACTTGTAGGACGGATTTCTGTTGGTGGTGGTCAGTGTATTTAGTCTGTAGATGTCTAGTAGAAGGCCATCTTTTTCATGATTTTTAGTTATGTGCTAGGATGTGTTTGTTAATTTGATCCTGGATTAAATTGAATTTGGTATGGTATTCTCTCTCCAGGACCCAGATACTCGGGATCTGTTTACTTTTCCCCCAAACCCCAGCACTAGGTGCCTATTAAAGATATCTTTATTGACCCTAATATAGTGCTGGACCTTTGTGAGATGACCACCACCCCCTGCCAGCTCCCCATATCACT
This sequence comes from Monodelphis domestica, assembly GCF_027887165.1. NCBI lineage: Eukaryota > Metazoa > Chordata > Mammalia > Didelphimorphia > Didelphidae > Monodelphis > Monodelphis domestica. The sequence continues at coordinate 17,467,753 of NC_077235.1, read as the reverse complement.
CCAAACCATTATCATTTTCCTGCTTTATTGTTACCAGTTGTTAGTAAAGCCTGGGTTTTCTTCTTATTTTAGCTTCTCTCCTCACCAAATAGTCCTAGGCAAAACCCCATAGAGCCTGTCCCTGGAAGAGATGAACAAATTATGTTTGACTCTCACCACTTTGAGGGTTTGCCCAGTTGTAAGGAGTTGTAAGTCTGAGTGGATTTGGGGGAATCAGGTTTGTACAGTGTTTTCTTCCTTAGATCTAGGGTTGTGAGGGCCCATACCTGCCAGGGAAGACGATTTCTGAGGGGAAAGTGAGGAAATTCTTGCTGTTCCAGAGAGATAGTCCTTTATGGCTATTAAAAAACATTTGAACCTCCCTCCCAGGGCCCTTGACCTCATTCCCTTCTTACTATACACAAGAAAAGAAAACACAGATTCTGCTTCTGCTGACTTTATTTCAATCCACATGAGATTGTTAGAATGGGGTGGGATAGTGGGAATAGGATAAGAAAGGGATCTATTTCCTTCTTTCAGCTCACAGCAGCCAACAGAGAAGAAAAGCCAAGAGAAGTCCGGCAGCCACAGCAATAGCAGTAACGGCATCTGGTGGATTTGGGGACCGACGAGGCTGGATGACATTGCATAGTTCCTCTTGGCAGCAGTAGGTGGTCAAATTGTAGGTTACATCCCGGAAGGTAATGGACTGGGGCCAGGTGCAAGAGACAGCCTGTATACAACCTTTTTTAATAATGCCTGGGAAACCCTTAGCTGTACCACGGCCAACATAGCAGTCTTCTTCGTCTTCGCAAATCATAGGGATACCCACACAGTGATAAGCTACTGTCACATCACAGTAGTAGCATTTCTTGGTTGTTGCCATAGGGGCCAATATGAGAAATAGGATGAGGCCCAGGTAAATGGACGGGCAGCGGCACATGATCAAGGAAGTAGGGACAACGTATGAAAATTTAGTGCTCTTACCCGCTACTTTCAATTCTTTAAGTCTTTAAAACTGGATTCTTAGTTTCCAAGGTCAGTTTCTCCGTCTTCTGTGAAAGCTGTTCTTCACGCCACCTTCAACCTCTGGTTCAAAGTCTTGACCTTGACTTGACTGATTTTCTTGTCTTCAAGTTCTTCTTCCTTTTCTTTACTTTGGATCTCTCAGTGTTTCAGTACCAAGTCTTTCTTCCTGGACCACCTGATAAGGAAGATCTAAGCCCTGGTAACCTGTAATATACTTAGACTCCTACATATTTCCCTTCAGGGGTTTCTCTCTCTCCCTGCCAGACAGGGAGAGATGAGGGACTTGTTTGAGGTTCTCTTTCCTAGTTTCACCTAGACCTGAGATGTTATCCCTCTCTCAGCTCCTTGATGTTTCCCCTATCTCTGGGGGATAAACAAATGGGAGCTTTGACTGCACTTATATCTCAGAATAGCATGACATCACAGAGACATGCCCCACCCGTGTCACAGAGAGAATCTTTGAGGTCACTGCCTCTTTCCCATTAGTAACCACTAGGTTGCTATGGCCATTTACCACTACATGCTGAGGGCCTAATCTGTTACATTTGTCCATCACACTTATTCTTAGCCAGTACTGGATTGTTTTGATGGTTACCACTTAAAAATATAGTTTGAGATCTGGTACAGCTAAGCCACCCTCCTCTCACTCTATATTTTTTCATTAATTCTCTTGTTATTCTAGGTTTTTTGGTCTTTCAAATGAATTTTGTTATTTTTCTGGCTCTATTAAATAATTCTGGGTAGTTTAATTGGTAAGGCATTGAATAAATAAATTAAGTAGAGTGGTCATTTTTATTATATTGGCTCAGCTTGCCCAGGAGCAATTTATGTTTGCTTTTTTGAAACACTTTCCTTCTATCTTAAAATTGAGAGTAAGGATTGGTTCCAAGGCAGAAGAGTGGTAAGGGCTAGGCAATGGGGGTTAAGTGACTTGCCCAGGGTAACACAGCTGGGAAGTGTCTGAGGCCAGATTTCAACCCCAGACCTCATATCTCCAGGCCCGCTCTCTACGTACTGAGCAACTTACCTATCTGCCTTGCAACACGAGTTTTCACAATTGTTTAGATCTGACTTTATTTGTGTGAAAACTATTTTGTAGTTGTGATCATATAGTTTCTGGGTTTGTCTTGGCAGGTAGAGTACCAGTTATTTTATGTTGTCTACAGTTGTTTTAAATGGGATTTCTCTTTCTATCTTTTGCTCTTATGCTTTATTGGTAGTATAGAGAAATACTGATAATTTAATAACAAATTTGTGTTATAAAAGGAATTTGGTAGGGTTCCTTCCTCAGCTATTTTCCCAAAAGGTTATATAGTATTGGAATTAAGTGTTCTTTAACTATTTGATAGAATTCATTTGTGAATCCATCTGGTCTTGGGGCTTTTTTCCTAGGGAATTCATTAATGGATGGTATATCTCATATGAAAAAAATTTACTCCCAGTTTTTTCTCCTTTGCTCTTTCTTCAACATATTCCTCTTTATTATTCCTTGACTCTTTTTGAATATCATCCCATTATATTAAATTTATTGTCTGTTCCATGTCTGCATATGCTCCTATTCATTGCCTTAATAGTGATAAAGTTCTTAAGTATCTTCAGTACCTAAATATTTTAGCTATCTTGTGTACTTCAGGTATCACAGGTATCTGCAACTAGAAATTAACCAAGACTGTATCTTATTTAAAATCCAGTTTTTTCTAATAATGAAGTTATTTGAGGTATAGAAACCTAGGGTAGTTTGTTCTCCAGTCACCCATTTTCCTAAGTGCTATACCATTCTTTTTGTTTTACAAGGGAGTAGAGAAAAACCATACTTAAGAAAAACCATAAATATCAAAATCTATAATGATCATGGCTGTGATACAAACTCCTTCCTCAAAGAACTGCTTGCCTTTTAAAGATGATACTGACTGAAATTTCTTATTAAAGGTTTATTTTAAGGAAAGTCCAATTTCATTCTCCGTGAGTACATGGAATACAGTAACAGCCTGTCTTTCATAGTTAATTGCTGCTTGTCTCCTTGGATATCATCATTTGCATAATTGTGATTCTTTTTAATAATAAAAAAGGATTATATAATCTCAGAGAAGCAAACATTATAAAATTTACATTTACATGAAATTAAAGGAATAAATGTGCCATGGTAACAAGATCATTAACATCTACTGAAAGAATAAGGTCTTCAATATTATATTCCGTATATTAATAGATATCACTTGAGCATATACTACTCTTTATATGTCACTCAAAAATTAAGATATTAGATCCCTTTTTGAAATTACAGTATTTAAATGGAAGATCAGAGCCAGCCGTAAGCAAATGTTTGTAATGAGGAGAGATGTGTTCATAGGCAATATTTATTTTTTATTTCATTATGAAACAAAAATAAAATGGACCCATGAGAGCTATTTAATTTCAAACTTTAGCCATTAAATGTGTTTACTAAACCATCTTACTCTCACCTATAGCTGATGGTAACTGTTTAGAAATCTTTTTGGAGACCTTCTTCTAATCCCTTTATCCCTTAGTACTTTTTCAGTACGTTATTCTTACTCTGAATTTTCTTCCCTTCCCTTTCATTGGCTGTCCTTTAGTTAGCCATTTCAGTTCTATGCTGTCACACAGTTGTTAAATCATTGCTGATCTTGTGTCATATATCAACCCTATTAACCTCCTCCTTCATTACTACTTATGGGCTGTTGAAAGGGAGCTGGAGGATGTTTCATAACCTTACTGGGTAGATCCATTATAAATTAATATTACCAAAATTCAAATGGGTCCTTGCTACAGCATATCAGTCTGTTCGTTCTTAACTGATTATTTCTTTCTCCACTGAAACTGTTCTGAACATTCTATTGTTCCTCAAGTCTCCCATAAGCCCCCTTTTTCTGCTCTGCTGGTCAAAGACTTTACTTCCCACATAATAGAAACATTATAGGAAAAGTTGAGGTCATTCTCTGAGAGTTCCCTTTCCATCTTCCCAGTCACCTAGCCTAGTTATATTTAACCATCTGTTTGAATTCACCCCACATATCCAGCCTCTTGCTAAAACTTGTCCCTTCTACTTTTATAACACATTTCATCAACATTCCTTTCTCTCCATGTAGTAGCCACCACCTTTGTGTAGGTCCTCATCTTCTGCCTGCACTTTGCAATATTTGGCTGGGTCATGATTTTCCTGCTTCAGATCTCTTCCCACTCTAGTCCATTCTCCACTGAACAACCAAAATGATATTCCTAAAATGCAAATCATTCCCTTTTCCTCCAGGATCAAATATAAATTCCTCTGTTTGGATTTTAAAGCCAACCTGACCCTTTCTTATCTTTCTAGTCTTTTGACTCTTCCCCTCTACATACTCTACAGTCCAGCACCCCTGACCTTGCTGTTCTCCCATATGACTATTCATCTCTGTGCCTTTTCACTGGCCTTTTCCCATTTCCAGGATACTTTACCATCCCAATGTGGATTCCTGGTCCCTCTGGCTTCCTTTAAGACTCAGCACAATTCTCATCTTGTGCAAGGGGCCTTTCTTGGTACTCCATCGTCTCACATTGTTAGTGATTTCCTTTTTAAATTACCTCCTATTTACTCCATATGTATCTTGTATCTACATAATTATTTGCATGTTGTCTTTACCATTAAAATGTGGACTTCTTGATGGCAGGAAACTTATTTTTGTCTTGGTTTGCATTCCCAGCACTTAGCACAGTGTCTGACACTTATTACATGCTTTTATAAATGCTTGTTGATTGACTAAGTTGGAAAACACAAATCTTCCACCAAAACACAGCTCCTCAAATAGGCTGCATCCTCCAGAAGGCTCTTCCTGATTCCTTCATCTATTAGCATTTTCTCCCTCTGGAATATTTCCTCCCCAGAAAAAAGTAAGCCTAAGCACTAATGCAAAGGGAAGAATTGTGTAATTACCTTCTTCATCTCTCTTAATTAGATCTATTTTTGCTTTAGCTTTTTCTGAGATCATAATGGCTACATATCATTTTTTAAAATCTCACTTGAAACTCAATAGATTCTATTCCATCTCCTTATCTTTGTTCTGTGTGTTTCTACCTGCCTCAAATATATTTCTTGTAAACAATACATCATCGGATTCTTGTTTTTAATATACTTCTCTTTTATGGGTGACTTAATTGCATTTGTATTCATAGTTATGATTACCCTCTGGGTATTCCCCTCTCTCTTATGTTCTCCTTTTGAACCTTCACTTTCTCCTTTTACTCTGCTCCTCCCCTCAAGTGTTTTGCTTTTAATCACCCCCCATTCTCCCTCTCTTTTATTACTCCCCTCCCCACCACCATTCTTCTTATTGGACTCCTGCTTCTTTATAGGGTAAGATAGGATTCTATACCCCAATGAACCTGGTTGCTATTGCCTCTCTGAGCCAACTCTAATGAGAATAAAGTTTAAGCATTGCTTTCACCACCAGCATCCTCTCCACTGTAATAGTTTTTGAAATACTCTTAAAGTAATATGATTTACCCCATTTTACCTCTCTCCCTTTTCTCTCAGTACAATCCTCTTTTCTACCCTTTGGGGGTTTTTTGCATGTCGTCCTAAACAGATTTCCCCCAACATCCTGTCTAGATATACTTCTTCTAAGTACTATGATAATGATAAAAAATTAAGAGTTACAAAGATCATCTTTCCATGTAGGAATATAAACAATTTGACCTAATTGAGTTAAGTTTTCTCTTCCTCATTTACATTTTTATGCTTCTTTTGACTCTTATTTTTGAACATCATATTTTCTGTTTAGATCTGGTCTTTTCATCAAGAATGCTTGAAGTCTTCAATTGATCAAAAGACCATTTCCCCCCCAGAACAAATAGTCAGTTTTGACAGGTAGATTATTCTTGGTTCTAAATCTAGTTCCTTTGCCTTCTCCAGTATCATATTCCAAGTCTTCTAATCCTTTAACGTAGAAGCTACTAAATCCTTGTAATCCTGACTGTGGTTCCATGATATTTGAATTATTTCTTTCTGGCTGTTTGCAATATTTTCTCTTTGGCCTGGGAGCTGTTGAATTTGACTATGAAATTCTTGGGAGTTGTCCTTTGTGCAATATAAAGAATATCAAGACAGTTTTTCTTTGATAGTTTCTTGTAATATAGTTTCTAGACTTAAAAAAAATCATAACTTTCAAGTTGTCTAGTCATTCTTAGATGGTCTCTCCTGAATCTTTTCTAAATCAGTTATTTTTTCAATGAGACATTTCAATTTTCTTCTATTTTTTAATTTTATTTCATGATTTCTTAATGTCTTATGAAGTCTAGCCTTTTTTGCCCAGTTCTAATTGTTTTTATATTCTTTTTTTCTTGTTTACACCTGGTTTACTCCTTGATTTAACTGATTAACTTAATGCAGAATCCAGGAAAGCTTCACTCATACATAAATGAGGAAACTGAGTCCAGGAAAAAGGCAGCTTGCTTTTTACCACCAAAGGACTCATAGTGGCACTCAAACCTAGAGTTTTGATCTTTTGGCTCTCATTTAGTACTCTGTATTCCATGCTATTAGGTTAGGCCACCCAGCAAAAATATTTCCTGTGCTAGGAAAAGATGGATAGTTAGATGTTGATGTAATTGTTGATTATGATGATGACTTAATTTGGAGTTGGAGATTTTCCTTCCATTTTAACTGCTTCTCATTCCTTAGTTATTGAAGCCATAGGACTGTGTGGTGAACTTATGGCACATGTGCCAGAGGGTGCTGTTCCCCTCTCCATCTCCACAAGTGCCAGAAGACATTTCTCATATGACCCGCCCCTCTGCCCAGCAGCCCAGTGGGAGCACTTCCTCCCTCCCCTGTCTGGGGTAAGGCTGGGGGCTCACATGAGGCATGAGGGTTGCAGTTTGGGCACTCTGTCTCTAAAAGTTTTGCCATCACTACCATAGTATATTTCTCTTGATATGATGATGGAGTGGAGTTTTGAGGATGTGGTAAGATAGTGAGAATTCATTGATTACTGGGTAAGCTAATGAATTCTGAAATCCTTTCCACAACTTTGGAGAGTTCATTCTTGTCTAGCACAATGGCATTGGTGGGCTGAGGTCAGGCACTAATTCCAAGAAAAGCTGGTGATTAAAGTGATGTTATTTTGCCTGTAGTTGAAGGTATCTCCAAATACTTAATATATGAATCAGGCTTACCCACAAGTTTATTCCCACAAAAAGGTAATGTAATGTCTTACAGAATTACCAGTTTATCCCTACTGATAGTCATTTGGAAGGCCAATCAATTCAAACTCTATTTAAACATAAGCAGTTTTAAAAGGCTACTATTTAGCCAGTTTATATTTCATTATCACTGAGCAAGATTTGCTCAAACACCAAATGAAATCTTCTTTCTATTGCTGCTTGACACCCCCCTTTCCTCACCCCTTATGTCCTCCCCTTTCTCTTTTTTCTTGTCACTCCCGATTGATACTATTATTGCAACTGCTCTAGTAGCCAGTGGCCTTGTGGTTTTTTTCCTGCTGCTACTTGACCCCACAGACTTACTGAAGAAGAGGGAACTCAAAGAGGAGAAAGCAGAGACAGCCCAAGTCCATCATGTCCTAAAGCACATATGAGTGATTACTGTGTTGCCTTGTTTTAAGAAAGGAACTTTGTTTCTCCCCATCTCTCAGTGATACCAGTCTTAAAAATCTTGTAAACAGAAATCTTAGGAGGTCATTCTTTTATCATATGTAGTTCTATTCCCTTTCTCCTTGTTCCATGTGGGACTACTTGGGGTCTGGCATAACATTTTAAAGTGTCAACCAATCATTTCTGTTCTCACCTACCATGTAGTCAGGAACATCCAGGAATTTTGATATTTTTTTAAACCCTTACCTTCCGTCTTGGAGTCAATACTGTGTATTGGCTCCAAGGTAGAAGAGTGGTAAGGGCTAGGCAATGGGGGTCAAGTGACTTGCCCAGGCTCACAGAGCTGGGAAGTGTCTGGAATTTTGGTATTCCTAAAGGTCCAAGTAGTGAGTCACCTTGTCCTTGGAGCTCCTCGAGTTTCCAAGGGACCTCAGGGTACATATTCCTTTGGGGTGGCTGTCTGTAAGTTCATTCATTCAGTGTTGGTATATTTTTAAAACCAGAGAGTAAGAATCTGTGTGAATTTTTTTTAATTCATCATATTATATATAATAAATATATTATGGTGATTTATATAACCATAAATTTGTTATATATAATAAAAATAAATTTATATACATTTATATTTATTATATATACAATAAAAATAAATTTATATAAATTTATGATATAAATATAAAATGGTGATTTTAAAAAACCCTTAAACTTTAAAAAGGAGATAATTGACTTTCCTTTTTTTATTTAGAATATTTTTCCATGGTTACATAATTCATGACCCCTCTCAAATCTGACAAGCAGTTCCACTGGGTTATACATGTATTATTGTTCAAAACCTATTTCTGTGTTATTCATATCTGCAGTAGAGTGAGAAAAAGGAGGTAGTTTTAAAAATAAGCTTAAACATTTTGGGGGATTAAAAATATTGTAGTGCGTATTCTTTGTTTCATGTATTTCTCTATAAATCTTAGGATTTATTTGATGAAAGTTAAAAGTAAGTTATTGCTGCCACCAGCAGGATATTTTAAGTATTTTCTTTTTGAGCAGAATGTAGATAGATGAAAGAGTTTGGACTAAAATTTTATTTTAGTTTTTTGGATTTGATTTTCATTTTTAAGTTTTTTCCATGATTCATGTTGTCTCCCTCCCCTCATCTGTTCCCCTTCCTGGAGTTGACAAATAATTCCACTGGATTATACATATATGTTATCACTTGAACCCATTTTGATATTATTAATTTTTGTAAAAGAGTAATCCTTTAAACTCCAAACCCCAAATCACATACCCAAATGAACAAATTATGAAGCATGTTTTCTTCTGGGTTTCTACTCCCACAGTTCTTTCTCTGGATGTGAATAGCATTCTTTCTCATAAGTCCCTCAGAATTGTCCTGGATCATTGCATTGCTATTATGGACTAAAATTTTAAATGAAATCTGAAATTGATTTAAGGAGTTCCTAAGCTCTCTTAATGCTAACAAATAACCTCTAATCTCCACCCCAAATATTGTTACTTTTCTCTAGAACTTGGTAATACATGTGTAATGACCGACTCGATTTTGGGTGCTGTATAATTCATCTGATTGGTGAAAGCAGAGTAAATCTCTCCCGTTTGTCTCCTGGCTTTTCTTCTTTGTTATCATAGAATAACTTTAGTATTATTTTCTTTAACCAGCCCCGGTATTTCATTTGTTTAGGGAGTGTCTAATGAGGATTTCTATCTTCCAACGCATATTGGCACATGAGCTGCCTGGGACACTAAGAGAAGTAGGTTACCCTGTGGTCACATAGGCAAGATGTGTCAGGCAGGACTTGAACTCAGGTCTTTCTGACTCCAAGGCCAGCCCCATATTATGTATTCCATGCAATTTAGATTATACCCACTTAAATATAAGAAGAAGCATTATAATTGTAGGAAACTATAAGCCAGTTCATCTCTAGACCTAGGTCGTTTTCTGCCTTTTTAAGTTTTATTCTGTAGTCTTAGTAAATGCAACGTCTCAAAGTGCTCAAGTCAGTCATAAAGTCATGAGACAGGAATGTCAGTATCTCATAGTGAGTGCATGTTCTGGAATGTAACTAAAAACTTTGAGTCATCTATAAACTTCAAAAGGTATTAGAAGGGTATTTGATAGGTGAGTGGAAATAAATATTGACTTGGGGTTTATTGAAAACATTTTACCATTCTAATTGGTGTTTCATGGGGTGAAACTTTTTCTTTTCTATGATTTTTCATAGCCATTCCTGCAAAGGTCAGTTTTGAACTGGCCTGTATCATTTTGTTGACAATTTCGGATAGCATCAAATTGTGTTGGTTACATCTTGCCACACTGCAGGAACAGACGTTCCCTACTGCATGGACATTTTGTCTTCATTATTATCCCATAGTCCCCGAAAGCAGAAAAACCTTTGAGGGAATATTTATGGCTTCTTTGAGTTGACAGTCTCCCAAGTAGCATCCATTTATTTTAAAAATTAAAGCAAAGGAAACATAATTTTGCTTGGGAGTATGTCAAAAGCTGTGCCTAGACAATTTGGAACTATGCCCAAAGGGCATTAAAAGACTGCCTGGGGGGCAGCTGGGTAGCTCAGTGGTTTTAGGGCCAAGCCTAGAGATGGGAGGTCCTGGGTTCAAATCTGGCCTCAGACACTTCCCAGCTGTGTGACCCTGGGCAAGTCACTTGGCCCCATTGCCTAGCCCTTACCACTCTTCTGCCTTGGAGCCAATACACAGTATTGACTTCAGGACGGAAGGTGAGGGTTTAAAAAAAAAAGACTGTCTGCCCTTTGATCCAGCCATAGCACTACAGGCTTTGTAGCCCAAAGAGATAATAAGGGAAAAGACATGTACAAGAATATTCATAGCTCTGCTTTTTGTGGTAGCAAAAAATTGGAGAATGAGGGGATGCCCTTCAATTGGAGAATGGCTGAAGAAATTGTGGTATCTGTTGGTGATGGAATACTATTGTGCTGAAAGGAATAATGAACTGGGGGAATTCCATGGGAACTGGAAAGAACACCAGGAGTTGGTGCGGAGTGAAAGGAGCAGAGACTGACACACTGTGGTACAATCGAATGTAGTGGACTTCTCTACTAGTAGCAATGCAATGATCCAGGACAATTTTGAGGGACTTAAGAGAAAGAATCTATCCACATCAAGAGTGGGAGTAGAAACACAGAAGAAAAACAACTGCTTGATCACATGGTTCGAGGGGATATGGTTAGGAATTTAGGCTCTAAGTGATCACCCTAATACAAATATCAATAATATGGAAATAGGTCTTGATCAGTTACACATGTAAAACCCAATGGAATTGCTTATTGACTACAGGAAGGGAGGGAAGGAACATGATTCATGTAACATTGGAAAAATATTCTAAATTAATTAATTAAAAAAAACTTTAAAAACCTGTATCTAGAATTATTGATTAAAAGGTTTCTGGATTTAAATTTACTAATGATCATATTAAATGAGGATACTTTTCTCACGCCACTGTTAGTCATTTTCAGGAGAAAAGTAAGAGAAACTTTGAGACAAATTAAATATCTAAAATGTTGTTTAGTATGACTAGACACCTAGGAATCAGTTATGGTTTAAGTTATATTTGAAAGAAGAAAACATTTACCTTCCATGTATTGATATGTTCAGTATTAAAAAGTTGAATAGTTGGAAGCTTCCTAGCCATTGATCTGCATTAAGCATTAGAAGAATCTGATGGAGAGTAAAAGGGGAATTGGGGGTGAAATGAGTTCCGAGTTGGCTGAGGGAATGCTGCTATCCTGATGGTAACTTCTTAGGCCAAGGACAGGTTTGTATTCATCTATGTGCATGAATGGATCATTTTGTTCACAGAGATCATCTACACACAGCATTTGTTTTCTCATAAATGTATTTTGTTTATGTTAAATTGGCGTTAAAAGGAAGAGATTGGATCAAATGTTGTATTGTCACTAAATTAGGGCCACTCGTTGCAACAGCTGGAATAGGGGATCTCTGAATTAATGAATTTTGAAGTGAGGAGATTTGATTGGTTTCTCTTACCTATTTTAATTGCTACTTTTCATAATGTATGCCTTTTCAAATGAATGGTAATTCATAATTTACATTAGGGAGAGTGAAAAGAGATAACCCTTACATAAGACTTGTGTTCACAAGTGATTTAATAGAGAATATTTTTTATTGCTGCCTAATGGTGGGAACTAGATATTGTTGTAGTCCTCAAAATATTCATTCAGATCACAGTGATAGTGTGGCAGCTTTCTCTTTTGTTATAGAAAAGCTATAACTTTAATGTGTGTTTAACATGCTCCATATTCTTTGGGAGTTCAAGGATGGTGATTAATATGGAGCAATATGTTGTTTATTATCTCTATTTTTCAACTTATGATTTGGGATCTTCAGATGTAATAATTAGTTGAGAGGAAAGAGAATATGAGAGTGGGATATTTCCTACTTTACTCAATATTGACTAACAATGGGAATGTAAGAGATCTTATTAATTATCCCAAGGGCTTTGGACTATTGGGGTTTAGATGACCACTTAGATATGGAGGGATGATAGTATTTAGAATTACAAAATACTTAGAAGAAAACATTTCCTTACAAGCATAAAAAGAAATGCTCTTAGAAAACAGTGTACAGATTATAAAGTAAATCCCAGCAGAAATAGTTTAAAGGACCCTTGCAACAATGGTGATGAATACTTCTTAGTATAACACATTTCCCACTAAATGAATGGCTTATGGATCTTTAGACTGATTTACTTATTTCACATGAACTTACATCTTAGTACCATTACAAAGAAAGAATTTATGTAGTAATAAAAGGCTTTTACATGTCCCAGAAGATAACTCATAGCACTAGTGATTACAGTAAAGGAAGAAGAGAGACCTGAGCAGTTCAATTTCAAACCAGAAAGACAGAGCCACCAAAGTAGTTACAAAAGAACAAGTTGTTAACCAGGATAAGGGAGAAAGAGTTCATATGGCCACCACACAGAGTCATATGCATGCAAACCAATACTACCACACCCAGGTACGTTCTGAGACTCTGGGAACAATGCCTCTAGGAGAACATACCACAAATGAGAATGTCCATCATGAGAATTTCCATCAAACCAAAGAACTTGGGGTCTTATATATACTTTAGGGACTATAACCAGAGCAACAAATGACTAGTTACATCTGGGCCTTGGGAAAGAAGTTGTAGCCTGATTCTAGGGTATCTGAGAGAGGTCCAAATACAATAAGAGAAACCAAGAAACCAAAAAGAGTGTTTAAGATTTAGGATTAACATTAGGGTTTATCTGGCTTTGTATTTTTTCTGTTTGTACTTATATAGGAAGATCTACGTTCAAGTCACTGGTCGTGACACTAAGCAAATAATTCAATTTCTTAGTGCTGTAGGTAACTCTCTAAGACTATAACTATTACAGAGAATAGCAATAATAATAATAATTGTATTGGCTAACATTTATATAGTGCTTTAAGGTGTGAAAAGCCTGCAGAGATGCCAACCTGCATCGGTAGAGGGAGTCTTGCTCACCTGTGATTTCCATATTCCAGTATAATCATAGTTCAAATTCTTATCCTTATCTCCTTTAACTTTCTTTCATACATTCCTGTTGTCTCTGACATTACCGAATGAAGGCGTTCTTGTTACCCAAGAGATTGTGGGATCAGGCTCTCAAAGTGGGTTCAGATGGTTAACAATGTTTCATCATTAGTCCTCCAGAATGATTATGTCCTATTCTGGATTATGTAACTAGTTATCTGCCTCATGGTGCAAAGTGTATTCTATTTAGATTTCTTTCTGTTAAATGACAATTTTTGTTAGACAGAAGAAAGGATTTTCAAACTTTGTAGTGCTTTCTATCTTATTGATTATATATTTCTGTGAACTAGTTTGAAATTAATCAACCCAACTGACTGCTAAAAAGATGATTGCATCATGAAAAAAGAGAGAATAAATGGGCAGGGAAAAATGATGAGTCCTCCTCATTTGAGATGAGACTCAACCCAAATTGAGATGAAGCTGACCTCAGAAATCCTTGGGTGTCGGCTTATAAAAGGAAGAGAACTTGTCTTGCTTAAACGACTAAGGAGAAAACAAATTTCATACAGTCCTTCTTTGTACATCTTTCTGTATTCAGTACATTTGATGTCACTCTCAAAAGCCTGATTCCTTCCTAAATGAAGAAAGTCCAGAGAATATTATAAAATCTTTGGTAGAAACTGAAGTGAACCAAAAGATACTCCTGCCTTTCCAGGCTAAAAAAAGAATCCCCCCCCCCAAATTATCTCCCTCCCTCTTCTTTGAGAGAGCAAGCAATTGAATACAGGTTATATATGTACAGTCATGCAAAACATATTATCTATATCACTCATATTGTGCAAGAAACCACAGATAAAAAAAATAGTATGCTTCATTCTGCATTCAGACTCAATCATTTCTTTCCCTGAGAGTTGATAGCGTTTTTCATCACAAGTCTTTCAGAATTGTCTTGGATCACCTTGTTCCTCATAATAGCTAAGTCATTCACAATTGATCATCATACAGCATTTCTTCAACAGGCATTTTAGCACCTACTATGTGCCAGGAACTTGGTAGACCAAGTGCTAGATACAAATAAGGGTAAAAGATAATCCCTGTCCTCAAAAATTTTCCATTCTAATGGGAGAGGCAGAATATATAAATGAGAGATAATTTCAGAGGAAAAATAAGGGGATAGGAAAGGCCTCTTCCAGAAGATAGGATTTGAGTAGATATTTGAAGGAAACTTAGAAAACCAAGAGGAGGAGATAGTAGATAAACATGAAGAAGCTAGGCTTATTATAGCCTCAGGACCTCCATCTCACTTGAGTTAAAGCTAAGCATGGGGTGGAGTCAATATGGTGACTTAGAGGCAGCAAAAGTTCAGACCTCTGAAAACCCATCCTAACCAATTACAAACTAAATGCTCCTAGTGGACTTAAAATCGAACCTAACAGCCACACAGAGCCAAGGAACTCTCCTGCTGGACTCAACTTAAAAGGTATGCCCCAAAAATCCAGAATTTGAGAACATTTCAGCTTAAGGGGAAGGAAGAAGGAGGGTCCCGGGACCCCTTCCCCACCTAGAACGCTAAGCCTCCAGTGGCAGTTGGAACCTCTGGGTGGGCAAAGGTGCTGATCTGGAGGGAGTAACTTGCGGGCAAAACTGTGCCAGGCTCAAAGTGTGCAACACAGGCAGTGGGGAAGCAGTTAGAGAAAAAACACAGAGAGATAGGGAAGGTAATTACATCCTGATAAAAGGGAATATAGACAATAAGGAAATATTAGTACTCAACATGTATGCACCAAATGGCATAGCATCCAAATTTTTAAAGGAGAAACTAGTGGAGCTAAAGGATGAAATAGACAGAAAAACTATACTAGTGGGAGACCTGAACTTTCCTCTATCAGAACTAGATAAATCAAATAAAAAAATAAATAAGAAGTAAGAGAAGTGAATGAAATCCTAGGAAAATTAGAGTTAGTAGATATGTGGAGAAAAATAAATAGGGACAAAAAGGAATACACCTTTTCAACGCTCATTCACAAAGACTGACCATGTACTAGGGCATAAAAGCATTACAAACAAGTGCAAAAGAGCAGAAATAAAAAATGCAACATTATCAGATCACAATGCAATGAAAATAATAATTAGTAAGGGTACATGGAGAGGCAAATACAAAATTAATTGGAAATTAAACAATGTGATTCTCCAAAATCTGTTAAAGAACAAATCATAGAAAAAATTAATAACTTCATAGAAGAAAATGACAATAATGAGACATCCTTTAAAAATCTATGGGATGCAACCACAGCAGTACCCGGGGAGAAATTAATATCCTTGAGTTCATATATTAACAAATTAGAGAGGACAGAGATCAATGAATTGGGCATGCAAATTAAAAAAACTAGAAAGTAAACAAATTAAAAATCCTCAGATGATGACTAAATTAGAGGTCTTAAAAATCAAAGGAGAAATTAATAAAATTAAAAGTCAAAGAACTATTGATTTAATAAATAAGACTCAAATCTGGTACTTTGAAAAAGAAATAAAACAGACAAAGTACTGGTCAGTCTAATTAAAGAAAGAGAAAAAATAATTGGAAATTAAACAATATGATTCTCCAAAATCAGTTAGTTAAAGAACAAATCATAGAAACAATTAATAATTTCAGTGAAGAAAATGGCAATGATGAGACATCCTTTCAAAATCTGTGGGATACTGCCAAAGCAGTACTCAGGGTGAAAATTTTATCCTTGAGTTCATATATTAACAAATTAGAGAGGGCAGAGGTCAATGAATTGGGCATGCAAATTTAAAAAAAAAAAAACTTCCTCAGATGAAGACTAGAGATCCTAAAAATCAAAGGAGAAATTAATAAAATTGAAATTCAAAGAACTATTGATTTAAAAAATAAGACTAGAAACTGGTTCTTTGAAAAATTAAATCAAAATACTGGTCAATCTAATTTAAAAAGGGAAAGAAGAAAATCAAATTGACAGTATCCAATATGAAAAGGGAGACCTCACCTCTAATGTAGAGGAAATTAAGGCAATCATTAAAAATTATTGTGCCCAATTATCTGTCAATAAATATGGCAATCTAGGTGATATGGATGAATATTTACAAAAATACAAATTGCCTAGACTAACAGAGGAAGAAATAGAGTACCTAAACAACCCCATATCAGAAAAAGAAATTAAGCCATCAAAGAATTCCCTAAGAAAAAAATTCCCAGGTCCAGATGGATTCACAAATGAATTCTATCAAACATTCAAAGAACAATTAATCCTAATATTATACAAACTATTTGACAGAATAAGTCAAGAAAGAGTTCTACCAAATTCATTTTACGACACAGACATGATACTAATCCCAAAGCCAGGCAGGTCAAAAACAGAGAAAGAAAACTAGACCAATCTCCTTAATGAATATAGATGCAAAAATCTTAAATAGGATACTAGCAAAAAGACTCCAGCATATCACAAGGCTTATCCACTATGACCAGGCAGGATTCATACCAGGAATGCAAGGATGGTTCAATATTAGGAAAACCATCCACATAATTGACCCTATTAACAAACAGACAAAAATCACATGATTATCTCAATAGATGCAGAAAAAGCCTTTGATAAAATACAACACCCATTCCTATTGAAAACACTAGAAAGTATAGGAATAGAAGGGCCTTTCCTAAAAATAACAAACAGTATGTATATATATATGTATAGATAGATAGATAGATATAGATATATAAACCATCAGCAAACATCATCTGCAATGGGGATAAACTAGAAGCCTTCCCAATAAGATCAGTAGTAAAACAAGGATGCCCATTATCACCTCTATTATTTAACAATGTACTAGAAGCACTACCAGTAGTAATTAGAGAAGAAATAGAAATTAAAGATAATAAAATAGGCAATGAGGGGACCAAGCTATCACTCTTTGCAGATGATATGATGGTCTACTTAAAGAATCCTAGAGAATCAACAAAAAAGCTAGTAGAAATAATCAACAACTTTAGCAAAGTTGCAGGATACAAAATAAACCCATATAAGTCATCAGCATTTCTAGATATCTCCAACACATCTTACCAGCAAGAATTAGAAAGAGAAATTCCATTTAAAACCACCCTAGACAACATAAAATACTTGGAAATCTATCTCCTTAGTGAAACACAGGAACTATATGAACACAACTACAAAACACTGCCCACACAATTAAAACTAGATCTAAACAATTGGAAAAACATCGACTGCTCATGGGTAGGATAAGCTAACATAATAAAAATGACAATCGTACCCAAATTAATTTACTTATTTAGTGCCATACCCATTGAACTACCAAAAAACTTTTTTTTACTGAATTAGAAAAAACCATAACAAAGTTCATTTGGAAGAACAAAAGATCAAGGATATCCAGGGAAATTATGAAAAAAAATGCGAAGGAAGGAGGCCTTGCAGTACCAGATGTCAAACTATACTATAAAGCAGTGGTCATCAAAACAATTTGGTACTGGCTAAGAGACAAAAAGGAGGATCAGTGGAATAGACTTGAGGTAAGTGACCTCAGCAAAATAGTTTATGATAAACCCAAAGATCCCAGTTTTGGGGACCAAAACCCACTTTTTTTACAAAAACTGCTGGGAAAATTGGAAGACAGTATGGGAGAGATTAGGTTTGGATCAATATCTCACACCCTACACCATGATAAATTCAGAATGGGTGAATGACTTGAATATAAAGAAGGAAACTATAAGCAAATTAAGTAAACACAGAATAATACACATGTTAAATCTTTGGGAAAGGAAAGACTTTAAAACCAAGCAAGAACTAGAAAAAAAATCACAAAATACAAAATCAATAATTTTGATTACATCAAATTAAAAAGGTTTTGTACAAACAAAACCAACGCATCCAAAATTAGAAGGGAAGCAACAAATTGGGAAATAATCTTCATAACAAAAACCTCTGACAAAGGTCTAATTGCTCAAATTTATAAAGAACTTAACCATTTGTACAAAAAAATCAAGCCATTCTCCAATTGATAAATGGACAAGGGACATGAACAGGCAATTTTCAGTCAAAGAAATCAAAACTATTAATAGGCACATGAAAAAGTGTTCTAAATCTCTTATAATCAGAGAGATGCAAATCAAAACAACTCTGAGGTATCACCTCATACCTAGCACATTGACAGCAAAGGAAAGTAATGAATGCTAGAGGGGATGTGACAAAGTCGGGACATTGATGCATTGCTGGTGGAGTTGTGAATTAATCCAACCATTCTGGAGAGCAATTTGAAACTATGCCCAAAGAGTGCTAAAAGACTGTCTGCCCTTTGATCCAAGCCATAGCACTGCTGGATTTGTACCCCCAAAGAGATGAGGAAAAAGTCTCATACAAGAATATTCATAGCCACACTCTTTGTGGTGGCAAAAATTTGGAAAATGAGGGGATGCTCTTCAATTGGGGGATAGCTAGAGAAATTGTAGCATGTGCTGGTGATGGAATAGTATTATGCCCAAAGGAATAATAAAGCGGAGGAATTCCATAGGAACTGGAACGACCTCCAGGAATAGATGCAAAGCAAAATGAGCAGAACCAGGAGAATATTGTACACAGAGACCGATATACTGTGGTACAATCGAATGTAATGGACTTCTCCATTAGTGGCAGTTCAGTGGTGCTGAACAACTTGGAGGAGGAATCTATGAGAAAAAACACTATCCACATTCAGAGGAAAAACTGTGGGAATAGAAACACAGAAGAAAAACAAGTACTTGAATACATGGGTCAAGGGGATATGGATAGGGATGTAGACTCTAAATGAACATCCTAATTCAAACACCAACAACATGGAAATAGGTTCTGATCAAGGAAGCATGTAATATGCAGTGAAATTGTGTGTTGGCTATGGCAAAGGTGGGGGGAGGGGAGGGAGGGAAATATGATTCTTGTAACCAAGGAATAATGTTCTAAATTGACTAAATAAATTAATATTTTAAAAAAGCTAAGCATGGGCTCTTTCTAGGCCTTTTAGAAGAATTCTTGCCCTAGAACCATCAGAAGTTTCTCTTGTCTTATTCCCCCAGAGTCTTTGGCCATCTGTCTCACAAAAGACTCTTGGCCTCAAATACAAAGCTCCATGACAAAGAACAGGGTATCTCTTCTAGTTAGTGCCCTTAAACTGAGTCTTTAGTTTCATCTCAGTGAGGAACTTGAGACACTCAGGCAGACATCTCATTCTAGCTTATGCTTTTTATTCTATGTACTCCCTATTTTCAATTTTTGAATATTGAGTTTTAAACCAGGTAATGGTTATTTTCCTACTATTTACTAAATATCCCAGAACTTTAAGGTTCCTACCCTTCTTTTTCAACCCTTATGTCCCTTCCCTTCCTTTTTATGGATGAATGAGTGGGGAAAAGAGCAGAGACACAAACTAAGATGAGGGAGATGAAGATAAGAACAGGAAGAGATAAGGGAAAAGAGGAAGAGATGAGGATTTTAAGAGGGATAAGACATAAGGAGAAAGGAGATAAATGTGAGGGAGAAGAGATGAATAAAGGAAAGAGATAAGGAAGAAAAATATATGGAGAGGCAAACAAAATTAGATAAGGAAAAAGAGGAACTGAGACAGAGGAGGGGGAGAAACATGAGCAGGAAGAGGAAATGGGAAAAAAAGAGATGAGGAAGTGAAGGAAATGATGAGTAGGAGGAGACTAAGATAAGCAGTAAGAGGGAAGAGAAATAGATAGGGATAAGATGAACAGAAAGAGATAAGGAGGAAAGGGAAATGAGGGAGAAAAGCAGGATACATGGAAGAAAGGAAAATGGAGAAGAGATAATGATGAAAAGATAAGGAAGAGGAAATGGGAACAAGAGGGAAATGAGAAAAATGAGGAAAAAAGGAAGAGGAAACAAGTCAAGGAGGATATAAGGAGTGATGAAGAAGTAAAGAGGAAGAAAGGCTGGGGAGGACCAGGAAAAAGAGAAGGAAGAGGCTGTGAAAGAGGAGAAAAAGAGGAGGATAAAGAGATAACAGAAATGAAGAGAAGATAAAAAGGGGATGAGGAAGAGTTGGAAAGGTCTAGAGAAGATAAGAGCTAAGAAGGGATGAGAAAGGAAAAGAATCTATATTGCTACTACATCCTTGGGATCATGTGATATTTTTATAATGATTTGCATTTGAAACCTCCCATATGTCTTATCTCCCCCATTAGAGTGTAATATCTTTGAGTACAGTGACTATCTCTGTTTTTTTATTATCTAGCAGTGCAGTGCTTTGTGTATGGTAATTGTTTAATAAATGCTTCATTCATTGATTTTAACCTACTTCTACATTCTAAACTTTGTTGTCTCATTCACCATTAAACCACTCTCACCTGATCCCTTTCCCTGTCTTCCCTTTTGGCTCACCTCTGTCCCTAGTCTCCCCTAATCCTCCAAAGTTTGAGTCTTTCCTCAGGTCAGAACTAAGGGGCATGTGTGATTGAATCATTCTTTGGTTGGCATGGAGGAGACAGTTTCATGCTTTTAAAACAAGGAGGAGAATATAGAGGGAGACTTATATCACAGATTGTACTTGTGACCTCCAATGGGGCACATCTCTATGAAGACATCACTTTTTAGGTTATAAGGTTCTTTCAAATTACCATTTTTCATTCTCATGGACCATGAAGACATTGACCAGCTGACTAGTGGAGCAGCAAGGGACTCTGGAACAGAGAACTTCACGGGGTCCCTTATCTTACCATCTCTTGCGGTTAGAGAAAAGCCTCTGAAGGACAGAAGGAAACAGGAAATCAAAGCCCTCAGCTTTTACCAAGGCTCAGGGCTTAGAGGTTAAACAATCCTAGAAGAGAAAAATTTGGCAATCCTACTAGCACATAAAGATTAAATAAAAAGGGGAAAAAGAGGCCAATGACAAAAAAAATTTTGTTACATTCTAAGATCAAGGCTAAGACAGGAAGAGATAAACATAGGGAGAAAAGAACTGAGGGACCAACTGACCCAGAAAGGTGTGAGCTCAACATAGGGCTTTCCATGTGATCAAGATTCCTAAACTCATAAAAACTTGATGAATGTGAAGGTAAGGAATGAGAAAACAGTAAGGCTCCCTCCCTTATTGCCCTTACCATGTGCTCTTGCCGATACATAAATTTTAATCTGAGCTTTGCCTTCATCCTCATCTTAACACCAATGTCTACCAAATAGTGCTACTGCTGTGATGTGCCAGAGGCTCAAAACTGTGGGTAACATGATGAGCAGAGAAGGACTAACTACATTGGGCAAGGTATAACTTCAACCATTCCAGGTATCAACAACAGAGATAGTGTAAAGGCCATGAATTGTGTTGGTCCCAGTCCATTGCCTACCTAGATGTCATCTACAACTTAACCACCTACTGATGTTGTGAGAAACTTTTCAATGTTGGCACACCTTGAGGGACCCAGACTCCACCAAATGATATTGCTCCTACTCTGGCTTTGGGGCTTGTCTTGGTACCCTTATCTGAGAAGAGTGAATGGATTCCCTTATCAATCATTTCCATCCCCAAAACCTTTTCCAGTAACTTGGCCTATGCTGATTCAAATAGACAAGAAGCAGAGCATTTGTTGATGATTCTCCTTCCCAAAAGTGGTAAGAATTCTCCTATCTCATCTGTGCTATCTTCTTGTTTTGGAAGCCCAAGTTCCTCACATACTCATAACTAGGTTTGAGGTACTAAAGGGAGGGGAGTTAGGTTATGCAAACTCTAGCTCCCAGAAATTTTTATTTCACTCCTATTCCTGACCAAGACTCCTCCACAACCATCTGCTTCAGGGAGTACTTTCAAGGTGCATCTTCCTAGAACTATATCCAGGAAGGCAGCAATTTGACAAGGATCCAAAATGACAAGAACCAGGTATCATGTGGGCTTTCTCTTGGAGGTTGGAGTAGTTACGGTCCCAGAAGCTTCACATACTTTGTTTTTCTCCTTTTGATCCTGCATTTTCTGAAATACTCTCTGAAGTTGAAGTTGATTTTGTAGTTAAAATTTTCTCAGTCTCTTCCCTCTATCTTAAACACCCCCTTCCATTTCTGTCTACGTTTGTTTCACTAAAGAATTTATCACCTTTTTATTTTAATAACAAATTTCCTCATAAGTTTTCCTAAGTTATATGATCCAAATTATTTCCCTCACTTCTTCCATTCCCTCTCCCAGAGCTGAAAAGCAATTCATTCTGGGTTATACATGTATTATCACGCAAAATATATTTCCTATTATTCATTTTTGTAAATGAATAACCTTATAAAACCAAAACCCCCAAACATGTACCCAAATAAACAAGTGATAAATCATATGTTTTCATTTGCATTTCTATTCCAGTTCTTTCTCTGGACGTGGATAGCATTCTTTTTTACAAGTCCCTCAGAACTATCCTAGATCATTGTATTGCTTTTAGTAGCAACATCTATCATGTTTCATTGTTCTAAAATATGGTAGTTACTGTGAATAATATTCTCTTGGTTATGCTTATTTCATTCTGCTTTAGTTTACTTAGTGCTTTCTAGCTCTTTCTGAAATCATTCTGGTCACTATTCCTTACAGCACTAAAGTATTCCATCACCATCATATACCACAATTTTTTCAGCCATTCCCCAACTGAAGGGCATCACTTTAGTTTCCAATTCTTTGCTACCAAAAAAGAAAATCAGCTTTTCATATTTTTGTACAAATGGATCCTTCACCATTTTGGGATGTAGGCCTAGTAGTGGTATTTCTGGATAAAAGGGCATGCATTCTTTTATAGCCCTTTAGGCATAATTCCAAATTGCCCAGAATGCTTGAATCACTTCACAGCTCCACCATCAATGCATTAGTGTCCCCAATTTTGCCACATTCCCACCAACATTTATCATTTTTCTTTATTTTTGTATTGGCTAATCTGATAGTTTTGAGGTGGTACCTCAGAGTTGTTTTAATTTGCATTTATCTAATCAAGAAGGATTTAGCACTTCCAGGTAAACATGGCAGCAGTGTAGATGCAGGACTCATCCTCTCCTCACCACATACTGATACAGACTACCTCAAAAAGCCAAAAAAACCCTCCAAATTCATGTGAACGAAGGGACTCTAGAGTACGTACGTGGGATTTGGGCATTTCCACACCATAAGGGGGTGAAAAGCTTTCACCAAAACATGAGCTGATCCATCCTCCCCCACCCCACCTACAGAGCCAGAGTCAGAACCAGCTCACACTAGAGTCAGTGAGTGAGCGAGGGGCACCTCTGGAGTGAGGGGCACCTCTGGATCCTTGGCAACTGACTGAGGCTACCAAGGACCTACCCCTGAGAGCAGGTAGTCCTGAGGCCCCAGCAGGCTGAGGAGCATAGATGGTGGGCGCCAACAGGGGAAGCAAACAGCAAAAGCTGCAGAGACTTGAGAGCTGACCTCAGCCAAAATCCTTGCTCCTTAGCTCCATACCCAGATAACCTGCCAATCTCACTCAGATTTCTAACTGGAAAGGGAAAAAAAACACCACAGTAATGGCAAATAATGCCTAGGAACAGCAACTTCCCAACACCAAGAAAAACAAGAAGGGGTTGACCCTGGAGAATTTTTACAAAGGCAAAACCCAAGCTACAGAGGAAATATAAGAGGAAGTCCAAATAAATGCACCAAAACCTTCCCAAAAAATAGAAATTGTCCATAAGCTCTTGAAGAATTTAGATTGGAGCTTATAAAAAAGATGGAAGCCTTCTGGCAGGAAAAGTGGGAAATGAATCAAAGAGAAAATTACAGTTTAAAGAACAAGAACTCCCAATTGGAGAAACAGCTGGAAGCCACAAAAAGCAGGATAGACCTAACCGAAAAGGAAAAATCAAAATATTATAGCAGAAAATCAGTCCTTAAAGACCAGAATTATGCAACTGGAAGACAATGATCTTGCAAAACAGCAGGAGTTAATAAAGCAAAGTCAAGAGACTGACAAAATAGAAGAAAACATAAAATACTTTGCTGAAAAGGTGACAGATCAGGAAAACAGATCACTACAGGAAAATTTGAGAATCATTGGCCTACTTGAAAACCCAGAAATAAACAGAAATATTGACATCATACTCCAAGAAATTATCCAAGATAACTGCCCTGATGTTCTTGAACAAGGGGACAAAATAGACATTGAAAGAGTTCATAGAACACCATCTACACTAAATTCTAAAAAGACAGCTCCTAGGAATGTAATTGCCAAATTCAAGAGCTTTTGAACTAAGGAGAAAATTCTTCAAGAAGCCAAAAAGAGACAATTCAGATCCCAAGGAGCACCAATCAGGATCACACAAGACCTGGCAGCTTCCAAACTAAAGGACCTCAAGGCTTGGAGTATGATATTCAGAAAGGCAAGAGAATTGGGTCTTCAACCAAGGATCACTTATCCATCAATACTTCCAGGGGAAAGTATGGGCATTCAACAAAATAGAGGATTTCCAAGTATTTGTAAAGAAAAGATCAGAACTAAGTGGAAAGTTTGATATCTAAAGATCAAGAGAAACATGAAAAGGTACATAAGAGAGGGAAAAGGGGAAAAAGTTTTTTTATTCAAACTTTCTTCTTTAAGGGCTACAATTAGATCAAATTATATATATTAATATATGGGGAAAATGTTATTTGTAACTCTCAAAAATTACATTCACTATTATAGTAATTAGAGGAATAATTTACAGGAAGAGATTGGGGTAATAAGTGCTATAAGATGATATGCAAAAAAAAGAAAAAGTGAGGGGGGAATTGAAGATGGCACCAAGAGATACTTGAAGAAATAAAATAAATAGGATAATCTTTATCACACAAAGATACATATAGGAAGGGGAAGGGAAGAATACTCATAAGGAGGAGAGGAAGAGAGTGCTAATAGGTAATACTTAAACCTTACTTTCAGTGAAATCAATTCTGAGAGGGAAGAGCATCTATATCCATTGGGGTCTTGAATTATATCTTACCCTACAGGGTAAGTAAGAAGGGAAAACTAAGGGGAATAGGGGGACAAGGAGTACAAAATGGGAGGGAAGGTGAGGGGGCAGGGAACTTAAAAGACCCTAAAAAAATAAGAAGTGAATGAAAAGGGAGGGGGAAGAAAGGGAATCTTATTAAGGGCAGGGATGAGGGGGATTAATTAGAAGTAAACCACTGGTTTAAAAGGATATAGCAAAAGAAGAAAGGGCACAACTAGGAGAGGATATCAAAATGCTGGGGAATACACAAGTGGCAATCATAACTTTGAATGTGAATGGGATGAACTTGCCCATAAAATGAGAACAAATAGGAGAGTGGATTAGAAATCAAAATCCTACCATATGTTGACTGCAAGAAACACACTTGAGGTAGGTAGACACTCACAAGATTAGAATTAAAGGTTGAATCAAAACCTGTTGGGTCTCAACTGATAGAAAGAAGGCAGGAGTTGCAATCATGATATCTGACAAAGCCAAAGTAAAAATAGATCTGACTAAAATGGATAGGGAAGGTAACTACATCCTGATAAAACGCACTATAGACAATGAGGAAATACCAGTAATCAATATGTGTGCACCAAATGGTATAGCATTCAAATTGCTAAAGGAGGAATTAGTGGAGTTGAAGGAGGAAATAGATAGTAAAACTATACTATTGGGAGAACTGAACTTACTACTATCAAATTTAGATAAATCAAATCAAAAAATAAATAAGAGGTAAGAGATGTGAGTGAAAACATAGAAAAATTAGTCTTAATAGTTATGTGGAGGAAAATAAATAGGGATGAAAGGAATACACCTTCTTTTCATCAGTACATGATACATTCACAAAGATCGACCATGTAGTAGGTCATAAAAATATGGAAAACATGCAAAAAAGCAAAAATACTAAATGCAATCTTTTTAGATCATAATGCAATAAAAATAATGATCAATAAGGGTACATGGAGAGCCAAATAAAAAGTTAATTGGAAATTAAATAATATGATTCTCCAGAATTGGTTAGTTAGAGAACAAATCATAGAAAAAATTAATAATTTCATTGAAGAGAATGACAATGATCGGACATTATATCAAAATCTATGGGATGCAGCCAAAGCAGTACTCGGGGAAATTTAGATCCTTGAGTTCATATATTAGCACACTAGAGAGGACACAGGTCAATGAATTGGACATACAAATCAAAAAACTTGAAAGCAAACAAATCAAAAATCCCTAAATGAAAACTAAATGAGAGGTCATAAAACTTGTGGGAGAAAACTATAAAATTGAAAGTAAAAGAACTATTGAACTAATAAATAAGACTAGAAGCTGGTATTTTGAAAAAAACAAACAAAATAGACAAATTACTGGTCAATTTAATTTAAAAAAGAAAAGAAAACCAAATTAACAGTATCATAGATGAAAAGGGAAACCTTACCACCAATGAAGAAGAAGTTAAGGTAATTATTAAAAATTATTATGCCCAATTATATGGCAACAAATATGGCAATCTAGGTGATATGGATGAATATTTACAAAAATATAAATTGCCTAGATTAACAGAGGAAGAAATGGAATTCTTAAATAATCCCATATCAGAAAAAGAAATTGAACAAGCCATCAAAGAACTCCCTAAGAAAAAATCACCATGGCCTGATGGATTCACAAACAAATTCTATCAAACATTCAAAGAACAGCTAATCCCAATATTATACAAACTATTTGACAGAATAAGTCAAGAAAGAGTTCTACCAATTTCATTTTACAACACAAACATAGTACTGATCCCAAAACTAGGCAGGTCAAAAAAAGAGAAAGAAAACTATAGACCAATCTCCCTAATAAATATGGATACAAAAATCCTAAATAGGATACTAGCAAAAAGACTCCAGTAAGTGAACAGGAGGGTT
Organism: Monodelphis domestica; assembly: GCF_027887165.1. Classification (NCBI taxonomy): domain Eukaryota; kingdom Metazoa; phylum Chordata; class Mammalia; order Didelphimorphia; family Didelphidae; genus Monodelphis; species Monodelphis domestica. The sequence goes on along the minus strand of NC_077235.1, from coordinate 17,440,716 downwards.
TTTGACTATTATCAGGTAGGATTTATATATATAAATATAAATATATATTTATATATTTATATATATAAATATAAATATATATATAAATATAAACAAGCAAACCAACAAAAATCACATAATTATCTCAATAGATGCAGAAAAAGCCTTTGAAAAAATACAACAGCCATTCCTACTGAAAACACTAGAAAGTATAGGAATAGAAGGGCCTTTCCTAAAAAAGAATAAACATTATCTATTTAAAACCGTCATCCAACATCACCTGCAATGGAGATAAACTAGATGCATTCCCAATAAGATCAGGAGTGAAGCAAGGATGCCCATTATCACATCTATTATTTAACATTGTACTAGAAACACTATCAGTAGTAATTAGAGAAAAAAAAGAAATTGAAGGTATTAAAATAGGCATTGAGGGGACCAAGCTATCACTCTTTGCAGATGATATGATGGTCTACTTAAAGAATCCTAGAGAATCAACAAAAAATCTAGTAGAAATAATCAACAACTTTAGCAAAGTTGCAGGATACAAAATAAACCCACATAAGTCATGAGCATTTTTAGATATCTCCAACACATCTCAGAAACAAGAATTAGAAAGAAAAATTCCATTCAAAGTCACTTTAGACAATATAAAATACTTAGGAATCTATCTGCCGAGACAAACACAGGAACTATATGAACACAACTACAAAACACTTTCCATACAACTAAAACTAGATCTGAGCAATTGGAAAAAAAACATTATCTGTCATGGTTAGGATGAGCTAAGATAATAAAAATTACCATCCTACCCCAATTAATTTATTTATTTAGTGCTATACCCATTGAACTGCCAAAAAAACTTCTTCATTGATTTAGAAAAAACCATAACAAAGTTCATTTAGAAGAACAAAAGATCAAGGATATCCAGGGAAATAATGAAAAAAATACAAAGGAAGGTGGCCTTGTATTACCAGATCTCAAACTATCTTATAATGCAGTGGTCATCAAAACAATTTGGTACTGGCTAAGAGACAGAAAGGAGAATCAGTGGAATAAACTTGGGGTAAGTGACCTTAGCAAAATAGTTTATGACAAGCCCAAAGATCCCAGCTTTTTTGACAAAAATCCACTATTTGATAAAAACTGCTGGGAAAATTGGAAGACAGTGTGGGAGAGATTAGGTTTGGATCAATATCTCACACCCTACACCAAGATAAACTCAGAATGGGTGAATGACTTGAACATAAAGAAGGAAATATATATTATATATATGTAAATTAGATGAACACAGAATAGTATACATGTTAGATCTTTGGGAAAGGAAAGATTTTAAAACCAAACAAGAGTTAGGAAAAAATCACAAAATATGAAATAAATAATTTTGATTACATCAAATTATAAAGTGTTTGTACAAACAAATCCAATGGAACCAACATTAGAAGGGAAGTAACAAATTGGGAAACAATCTTCATTACAAAAACCTCTGACAAAAATTACTCACATTTATAAAGAGCTAAACCAATTGTACAAAAAATCAAACCATTCTCCAATTGATAGATGGGCAAGGGACATGAATAGGCAATTTTCAGATAAAGAAATCAAAACTATTAATAAGCACATGAAGAAGTGTTCTAAATCTCTTATTATCAGAGAGATGCAAATCAAAACAACTCTGAGGTATCACCTCACACCTAGCAGATTGGCTAACATGACTGCAAAGGAAAGTAATGAATGCTAGAGGGGATGTGGCAAATTCTGGACATTAATGCATTGCTGGTGGAGTTGTGAATTGATCCAACCATTCTCAAGGGCTCTTTGGAACTCTGCCCAAAGGGCTCTAAAAGACTGCCTGTCCTTTGATTCAGTCATAGCACTGCAGGGTTTGTACCCCAAAGAGATAATAAGGAAAAAGACATGTACAAGAATATTCATAGCTGCACTCTTTGTGGTGGCCAAAAATTGGAAAATGAGGGGATGCCCTTCAATTGGGGAATGACTTAACAAATTGTGCCATATGTTGGTGATGGAATACTATTGTGCTGAAAGTCATAATAAAGTGGAGGAATTCCATGGGGACTGGAACAGTCTCCAGGAATTGATGCAGACAGAGCGAAAGGAGCAGAACCAGGAGAACATTGTTTACAGAGACTGATACACTGTGGTACAATTGAATGTAATGGACTTCTCCATTAGTGGCAGTGCAATGTCCCTGAACAAACTGGGAGTATCTATAAGAAAAAAAAACAATATACACATGCAGAGAAAAACCTGTGGGAGTAAAAACACTGAAGGAAAGGTAACTGCTTGACTACAGGGGTCGAGGGGATATGATTGGGGATGTAGACTCCAAATGAACATCCTAGTACAAATAACACCAACATGGAAATGGGTTCAGATCAAGGACACATGCAATACCCAGGGGAGTTGTGGTTGGCTATGAGAGGGGTGGAGGGAGGGAAGTTAGTAAAAGAAAATGATTTTTGTATCCAAGGAATAATTTTAGAAATTGACCAAATAAAAATAATGTTTAAAAAAAAGCCTTTGACAAAATACAACATTCCTTCCTATCAAAAACATTAGAAAGTATAGGAATAGAAGGGCCTTTCCTAAAAATAATAAACAGTATTTTTCTAAAACCATCAGCAAATGTCATCTGCAATGGGGATAAACTATATGCATTCCCAATAAAATCAGGAGTAAAACAAGGATGCCCATTATCACATCTGTTATTTAACATTGTACTAGAAACACTAGCAGTAGCAATTAGAGAAGAAAAAGAAATTAAAGGTATTAAAACTGGCAATGAGGAAACCAAGCTCTCACTCTTTGCAGGTGATATGATGGTCTACTTAAAGAATCCCAGAGAATCAACTAAAAAGTTAGTGGAAATAATCAACAACTTAAAGTTGCAGGATACAAAATAAACCCCCATAAGTCATCAGCATTTCTAGATATCTCCAACACATATCACCAGCAAGAACTAGAAAGAGAAATTCCATTTAAAACCACCCTAGACAATATAAAATACTTAGGAATCTATCTGCTGAGACAAACACAGGAACATTATGAACAAAACTACAAAACACTTTCCACACAATTAAAACTAGATCTTAACAATTAGAAGAACATTAAGTGCTCATGGGTAGGATGAGCTAACATAATAAAAATGACCATCCTACCCAAACTTACTTATTTAGTGCCATACGCATTGAATTACGAAAAAACTTTTTTACTGAATTAGAAAAACCACAACAAAGTTCATTTAGAAGAACAAAAGATCAAGGATATCCAGGGAAATTATGAAAAAAATGCAAAGGAAGGTGGCCTTGCAGTACCGCATCTCAAACTATACTATAAAGCCGTGGTCATCAAAACATATGGTACTAGCTAAGAGACAGAAAGGAGTATTAGGGGAATAGACTTGGGGTAAGTGACCTCAGCAGGACATTCTATGACAAGTCCAAAGATCCCAGCTTCTGTAACCAAAATTAACTATTTGATGGAGAAAAAAACTGCTGGGGAAATTGGAAGGAAGTATGGGAGAGATTGTGTGAATAACTTGAACATAAAGAAGGAATCTATAAGTAAATTAGGTGAACACAGAATAGTATACATGTTAGATCTTTGGGAAAGGAAAGATTTTAAAACCAAACAAGAGTTAGGAAAAAAATCACAAAATATGAAATAAATAATTTTGATTACATCAAATTATAAAGTGTTTGTACAAACAAAACCAATGGAACCAACATTAGAAGGGAAGTAACAAATTGGGAAACAATCTTCATTACAAAAACCTCTGACAAAAATTACTCACATTTATAAAGAGCTAAACCAATTGTACAAAAAATCAAGCCATTCTCCAATTGATAAATGGGCAAGGGACATGAATAGGCAATTTTCAGTTAAAGAAATCAAAACTATTAATAAGCCTATGAAAAAGTGTTCTAAATCTCTTATAATCAGAGAGATGCAAATCAAAACAACTCTGAGGTATCACCTCACACCTAGCACATTGGCTAACATGACTGCAAAGGAAAGTAATGAATGCTAGAGGGGATGTAACAAAATCTGGACATTAATGCATTGCTGGTGGAGTTGTAAATTGTTTCCACCATTCTGGAGGGCAATTTGGAACTATGCCCAAAGGACTGGTTTGCCCTTTGATCCAGCCATAGCACAGCTGGGTTTGTACCCCAAAGAGATAAGGAAAAAGGCTTGTATGAGAATATTCATAGCTGTGCTCTTTGTGGTGGCAAAAAATTGGAAAATGAGGGGATACCCTTCAATTGGGGAATGGCTGAACAAATTGTGGTATCTGTTGTTGATGGAATACTATTATGCTCATAGGAATAATAAAGTGGAGGAATTCCTTGTGAACTGGAAAGGCTTCCAGAAATTGATGCAGAGTGAAGGGAGCAGAACCAGGAAAATATTGTACACAGAGACTGATATACTGTTGTGGAATTGAATGGAATGGACTCCTCCATTAGTGGCAATGCAGTGATTCAGAACAACTTGGAGGGATCTATGAGAGAAAAAGCTATCCACATTTAGTGGGAAAACTGTGGGAGTAGAACCACCAAAGAGAAACAACTACATTGGTTGAGGTGGATATGATTGGGGACATAGACTCTAAATGAACATCCCAGTGCAAACATCAACAATGTGGAAATAGTTTCTGATCAAGGACACGTGTAATACCCAGTGGAATACCATGTGGGCTACAGGAAGGGTAGGGGTAGAGGAGGGAGGGATAGAATATGGTTCTTGTAACCTAGGAATAATGTTCTAAATTGACTAAGATTTTTTTAAAAAAGGATTTAGAATATTTTTTCATGATTATTAATAGCTTTCCATTTATCTGTAAACTGCACATTCATATCCTTTGAGCATTTATCAAATGGAGAATTATTTGGATTCTTATAAATTTGATTTGGTTCTTTATATATTTGAGAAATGAGACCTTTATCAGAGAAATTTGTTATAAAAATTTTCTCCAATTTGTTGCTTCCCTTCTATTGTTGCTTGCACTGGTTTTGTTTGTACAAAACCTTTTTAATTTAATATAATACAAATTATTCATTTTACTTCTTGTAATGTTCTCTGTCCCTTGTTTGGTCATAAATTCTTGCCCTCTGGTCTTATGAAAAAGAACACTATCTACATTCATGGGAAGAAATGTGGGAATAGAAACACAGAAGAAAAACAACTTCTCGAATGCATGGCTTGATGGGAATTTGATTGGTGATAGAGACTCCAAATGATCATCCTAGTGCAAATATCAATAATATAGAAATATGTCTTGATCAATGACATGTATAAAATCCAGTGGAATTGCATATCAGCTATGGGAGGGGGTTGGAGGGAGGGGAGGGAAAGAACATGAATCTTTTAACCATGGAAAAACATTCTAAATTAAATAAAAATTTTCAAGAGCAAAAAAAAAAATTCTTCCGTCGTCCATAGGTCTGACAGGTAAACTAGTCTACATCCCCCTAATTTACTTATATCACTTTATGGTTAAGCATATATCCATTTTGACCTTATCTTGGTAGTGAGATATTGATCTCAATCTAATTTTTGCCATGCTCTTTTTCCAATTTTCCTAGCAATTTTGTCAAATAATGAGTTCTTATATTAAAAGCTAAGATCTTTAGGTTCATCAAACCCTAGATTTCTGAGGTTATTTTTCCCATGTCTATTGCATTGATCTTCTATTTGTCAGTACAAAATTATTTTGATGATTACTGCTTTATAGTAGAGTTTAACTGGTACTGCTAGGTTAACATCTGTTACATTTTTTTCATTAGTTTTCTTGATATTTTTTATCTTTTGTACCTCCAGATGAATTGTGATCTTTTTTCACTCCCCGTTTTTTTATCTTTTGGTATGACTCTACATAAATTAATTTATGTAGGATCATCTTTTTTATTATATTAGCTCAGACTACCCATAAGTAGTTAATATTTTTCCAATTGTTTCCATCTAACTTTGTGTGAAGTGTTTTATAATTTTACTCATATAATTACTGTGTATGTCTTGGTGAGTAGATTCCCAAGATTTTATATTGTCTAGAGTGATTTTAAATGGAGTTTCTCTTTCTAACTCTTGTTGTTGAGTTTTATTGGAAATGTGTAGAAATGCTGATGATTTATGTGGATTTATTTTGAATCTTGAAACTTTAGGAAAGTTATTTATTTGAAATAGTTTAGTTGATCTCTAGGATTCTCCAACTGTACCATTATATCATCCTCATAGAGTGATAGTTTAGTTTTATTATTGCCTACTTTAATTCTTTCAATTTCTTTTTCTTCTCTAATTGCTAAAGCTAGCATTTCTATTATATTAAATAATAGTGGTGATAATGAGCATCCTTGTTTCACTCCTGATCTTTTTGGGAAGACTTATAACATCACCGCTTCCAATGATATTTGCTGATGGTTTTACATAAATTCTACTTATGTTAAGGAAAGGTCCTTTTTTCCTGTTTTTTTTTTCCCAGGAGGAATGGGTGTTGTTTTTTTTGGCAGAGGCTTTTTCTGCATTTATTGAGATAATCATGGGATTTCTGTTACTTCGGTTATTGATATGGTCAATTATGCTGCTAGTTTTCCTGATATTAAACCAGCCTTGCATTCTTGCTTTAAATTCCACTTGGTTAGTGTAAATAATCTTTGTAACATTACTGTAGTCTCTTTGCTAGTAATTTAGTTAAGATTTTTGCATTAATGTTCATTAAGGAAATTGCTCTGTAATTTCCTTTCTCTGTTTTTGGTCTTCCTGGATTAATTATCATCACCAAATCTATGTCATAAAAACAATTTGGTAGAACTCCTTCTTTGCTTATTTTGCCAAGCAATTCATATAGTATTGGGAATATCTGTTTAATAGACTTCACTTGGGAATCCATTTCGCTCTGGGGATTTTTTCTTAGGAAGTTCATTGATAGCTTGTTTAATTTCTTTTTCTGAAATGAGATAATTTAAGTATTCTATTTCCTTTTTTGTCATTCTCTCATCTAGACAATTTATATTTTTGTAAATATTCATCCATTTTGCCTAGAATATCAGATTTATTTTCACATAATTGAGCAAAATAACTCCTAATGATTGCTTTAATTTCCTCTTCATTAGAGGTGAAATCACCTTTTTCATTTTTGATACTGTTCATTTGATTTTTTTTTTAAATCAAATTAACTAATGCTTTAATTTTTTCATAAAACTAGTTCTTAGTGTTGATTAGTTCAATAGTTGTTTTACTTTCAATTTTATTAATTTCTCTTTTGATTTTTAGGATTTCCAATTTAGTTTTTAATTAGGGATTTTTAATTTTTTCTTTTAGTTGCATGTCCAATTTATTGGTCTGCTTTGATCTGCTTTTTGTCTATTTTATTGACATGAGCATTCAGGGATATAAATTTTCCTTAGTACTACTTTTGCTATATCTCATAAATTTTGATAAATTTGATCCTTATTGTTATTCTCTTCAATGAAATTAGTGATTGTTTTTTATTTGTTTTTGACCCACCTTTTTGAAGAATCAGAATATTTAGTTTCCAATTAATTTTTAATTTCACTCTCCATGAACCTCTGTTGTATTTTTATTGCATTATGATCTGAAAAAGTTGCATTTATTATTTCTGCTTTTCTGCATTCTGTTGTGAAGTTTTTATGTCCTAGTACATGATCAATCTTTGTGTATGTACTATATAATGCTAAAAAGAGGTATATTTCTTTTTATCCCTATTCAGTTTTCTCCAGATATCTTTAAAATCAAACTTTTCTAGGATTTCATTCACTTCCTTTACTTCTTTCTTAATTATTTTTTGTTAGATTTATCTAGTTCCCATAGAGGAAGGTTGAGGTCCCCTACTAGTATAGTTTTACTATCTCTTTCTTCCTAAAGATTCTTTAGTTTATCCTTTAAAAATCTAGATGCTATATCATTTGGTGCATATATGTTATTTTGTCAGGGTCTTATTTTTCTGGAGGCCAACTCTGGAGGAGGGAGCACAGGGGTCCAAGTGGATGAGAGAATAACAGGGTTGAGGGAGAATGTGGATGATACCACAAATCCAGTTGAGATTAGTACATATATGAAATTTTGCTCTAGTAACTAAAAAAGCATTACAACATGAACCAATCCAGAGCTAGAAGCACTAGAGCATAATGGACCAATCTGGAATTAGGGGAATTATAGAGAGTGAGGCACACAGCCGTGCAATTCAGTCTTGCGAAATCCCAAAGGTTCTTTAGTCTTTACTTACCTGTGTCCATGAAGATACGGCCCCAAGGTCTCTTACCTCAAAGGAGTAGTGGTAAGCTTTGTAGATATGGTTCAAGGCTTACTGCATCAGGAGTTGATCCAGACACTTCCAGCCTACCTAAGGAAGGTCTAGCTCACTATCTAGAGCTTAACCTTGGCTCCTAACAAAGGCCTGTAGTTCTTGCTAGAAATTGGTGTTGCCAAAGATCGCAGACTAGAAGTACAGACATGATTTTTATGGCTGCTTTCCTCAGTGGGACTAAAGTGTCTTATGGCTCTGTCATTATTTACTGATAGTACTTCATTGTCTATACTATCTTTTATCAAGATGTAATCACCTTCCTTATCTGATTAAGAACTATTTTTGCTTTAGCTTTGTCTAAGATCATGATTGCTACCTCTGCTTTTTTGACTCAGTTGAAGTCCAATAGATTCTACTCCAGCCACTTACCTTTATTGTGTATATATGTCTGCTTGCCTTAAAAGTCTTTCTCCTGAACAATGTATGGTAGGATTCTGATTTTTAATCCATTCTGTCTGCTCATTTTATGGGTGAGTTCATCATGTTTACCTTCATAGTTATGATTACCACCTGTATATCCTCATATATCTTCCTTTCCTCTTTTAATCCTGTCCTCTCTCCTTTCACTCTTTCCCTCCACACCAGTGTTTTGCTTTTAATTACCCCCCATGCCCCCTCCCTTATATTACTCCCCTCCACACCACCTCCTTTCCCATTCTATTTCTCTAAAGGGTAAGATAAGATTCTAAACCTCAATGAATCTATCTGTTCTTCCCCTTCTGAGCTAATTCCAATGAGAATAAGGTTTAAGTATTACCTGTCACCACCCTCATCCTCCCTTCCACTGTAATAATTTCTCCACCCCGTACCTCTTTATGTGATTTAAATTACTGTATTTTACTTCTCTCTTCCCATTTCTCTTAGTGCAATCCTCTTTTTCACCCTGAATTTTTTTTTACATATCCTAAGCATCTTACTACCCCACCTTCTGTCTATGTATACTTCTTTGTAATACTATGATAATAATAATTTTAAGAGTTATTGATATCTTCCCATATAGGAATATAAACAATGTGACCTTACTGAAGCCCTAAAAATTTTTTCCCTTTCTTTTTCCCCCTTTTTTGCTTCTCTTGAATTTTGTATTTGGACCTCAAATTTTCTGTTTATGTCTGGTCTTTTCTTCAAAAATGCTTGGAAATCTTCGTTAAGTGACCATATTTTCCCCTGAAAAAACATAGTCACTTTTAATGGGTAGGTGATTCTTTGTTGTAAACCCAGTTCCCTTACCTTCTGGAATGTCATATTCCAAGCTTTCCAGTATTTCAATATAGAAGCTTCCAGATTCTGTGTAATCCTGATGTGACTCCATGATATTGAATTGTTTCAGAAATAGACTGCTAGCAGTATTTTCTCCTTCCCCTGGGAGCTCTTGAACTTGGCTATAACATTCTTGGGAGTTGTCATTTGAAGATGTTAGATTTAAATGAATAACTAATTACAGGAGGTGATCTGTGGATTCTTTCAATGTCTATTTTCCTCTTTTTTTCAAGAATATCAGGGAAGTTGTATTGAATAATTTATTATAATATGATGCCTGGTATTTTTTAAAATCATGACTCAAGTAGTTCAATAATTCTTAGATTGTCTCTCCTCAATATATTTTCTATGTCATCTGTTTTTTTCAAGAAAATATTACATATTTTCTTCTATTTTTTCATTCTCTTGATTTTGTTTTATTATTTCTAGATCCCTTGTAACGTCTTTCATGTCTATTTGTATAATTCTAATTTTTAAAGACTGAATTTTTCCATGACCTTTTTATCTTCCTTTCCATTTGGATCATTCCACTTTTCATGGCATTTTGTTCTGCATTAGATTTTTTGCCTTTTTCCCTAGGTGACCAATTTTGCTTTTATAAGCTATTTTCTTTTTGCGTTACTTTCACTTCCTTTTCCTATTTTTCTTCCATCTGTCTATTTGATTTTTAAATTCCTTTTTGAGTCTTTGTAATGCTTTAGACCAATTCCTTTTTTCTTTGAACTTTTGCATGTGATTGCTTGGATTTCACCATCCTCTGTTGACTGTGCTTTGCTCTTTTCCTCCATAGAAATTTTCTTGGGTTAGTTAATTTCCTGTTTTCTCATTTTCCCATCCCTTTTTTGCACGTGAACTGGGAATTCTGAAAGCTGATGGTTTTTTCTCCTCTGCTAATGGCTTGCAGAAATTGGCACTGTGAACTATTTTGCTGTGGGGCCACGTCTTCACTGCAGCCCATCCTTGAAAGGGTCAACCCCTATGGACTTCCAGGCTTTACCATAGGGTGATGGCAGAACCTGGGTCTTCAAAGGGTGGGTCTGGGTTGTGGGTTGCTCTGTTGTTGGTGTAGCCAGGGTCCCTGGATCCCAAAGTTGGCCTTTTCCCTGACTCAGAACCTCAAATAATAGATGGGAGTGGTTAGCCACACTCCTAAGTGTGCAGTTTTTCTTCTAGGTCTCCCTTATCCTATGAAAGTGGACTCTCTCTGCATAGTTTTCAAGTTATATTCAATAGGAGAGCCCTCTCACTCCATCTTGCTGTTGATTTTTGACTCCTGTTTTGTGCCTCATTTTAAAGATTGATTTGGAAGGATTGTCAGGTTTCCATTTTTGATGCTAAGCTGCCATTTTGGCTCCGCCCCCTGGAGAATATTCACTATTGAATTTAATGTATTTTTATAGTATACTATTTGTGCACATGCATGTTAAACCATTATGTGAGTGATTTCAGGAGATTTCTGCTTGCCTAACACCCTCCTCCAATTCTATTAAAAGCATATCTTCCCCTGTAGTCTTGTGTGCATATATATTTTAGGGTAATTTATTCTTGGTTGTTTTACATCTTATTTCACTTTTTGGAATATCCCATTCCAAGTTTTCTACTCCTTTATGGTAGTTGAAGTTTAGATTTTTGTTCTGAACCATGGTATGTCAGTATTCTCACTATCTGTGGTATATTTTTTCTTTGATTTGGAAGCTCTGGATTTTGGTTGTTAAATTATTGAGTATTTTTCAGCTTAGGGATAAATTTATTTAAAAAATAAAACCCTTACCTTCCATCTTAGAATCAATACTGGGTATTTGTTCCAAGGCAGAAGAGTGGTATGGGCTAGGCAATGGGGGTGAAGTGACTTGCCCAGGGTCGCATAGCTAGGAAGAGTCTGAGGCCAGATTTGAACCCAGGACCTCCTGTCTCTAGGTCTGGCTCTCAAACCACTGAGATACCCAGCTGCCCCTTGGGGATACTTTTAGCAGGTGAGATTTATAATCTTAATGTTTTTATTATTCTATCTAGTTCTAATAGATTTGGGCGGTTTTCTGCTTTATTGAAAGATTATTTCCAATTTTTTTGTTTGGTCATGGTATTTAGTCCTCTGGTTTTAAAATCACTTAACTTCTTTTTTACAGGTAATTAGCTTTTCATAAAGTACTTTACATGATCTTTTAATTTTTCAGTCACTTGACTTTGTTATATTAATTTCTTGCATCATAGGATATCTCAAGCTCATCTTTCTATCTTTCTCCTTATATGATTACTAACCAGGAGTTGGCTCTTTTATCCTGATGTGATTCTGATATGACCCTATTAAATGTTAGAGACCACACATTCCTCAGGCATCCAGGAAGGTTCCACAGCTCCTCAGCTGCCCGGGGACTATGCTGGCTTTGCCTTCTGCTGTGGCTTTTAGAGAAACATTTACTTCATAGGATCATAGGCTATAAAACCAGAGAAAATCTCAGAAGTCATCATCTCTCCCTTTTTATAGATGTAAAAACTGAGGCTCAGAGAAATTAAGTGACTTGCCCAAGGTCACACAATAAGTGGCAGAAGCAGAACTTGAGCCAAGGCTATTTTTTACCCTGGGCCATATTTGAAAATCACCTATGGGAGAAAGGGGGACTTCCTGGTTAAGATGGCCACAGAATAGCTGGAATGGCCAGACTCTCCTCACAACTGATCACAACAAAGCATCTGAAAGGTTCTATGCCACAAGGTGCAGACTTGAAGGTAGGCAGTGTTTGGGTATTTCCACACTATAAGGGAGTAAAATTTCACCTACCAAAGTGCAAGCTGATCACCCCTCCCCCACACCACCTACTGTGTCAGAGTCAGGGCAAGGGCAAAGGCAATCTATAAATTCTAGGAGGCTGGCTGATGGCGCCACAGACTTAACCTGAGGGAAGTGCAAGGCCTTCCCAGAAAGGCTTGGGACCCAAGACTGAAGAGCGTGGAGTCTGGGTACAGAGATAGGGCAGAACCAGGCTGCCCACAACAAACACTAAAGATACTGGGAAAATATCCTCAAGGTAAGCAAGCCTCTTTATAGCTGGACACACAAAGAGCTACCTGCCCTCCTCACTCAGATTTCTGCCTGGGAAGGAAAGATAATACAGAGGGGGAAAAAATAACACAGCCATGATCACCAACACAAAATAAAAAAGCAAATAAAATACTTAAACAATCCCATCTCAACAAAAGAAATTGAGCAAGCCATCAAAGAACTTCCTAAGAAAAAATTCCCAGGGTCAGATGGATTCCCAAGTGAATTCTATAAAACATTTAAAGAAAAATTAATCAAAAATACTCTAGAAATCATTTGACAAAATAAGACAAGAAGGAGTTCTACCAAATTCCTTTTACAACACAAATATGATACTGATTCCAAAGCCAGGCAGGTCAAAAACAGAGAGAGAAAACTATAGATCAATCTGCTTAATGAACATAGATGCAAAAATCTTAAATAAAATATTAGAAAAAATACTCCAGCAAGTGATCATGAGAATTATTCACTATGACCAGGTAGGATTTATTCCAGGAATGCAAGGATGGTTTAATATTAGAAAAACCATTCACATAATTGACCATATCAACAGTCAAAGAAACAGAGATGACATGATTCTTTCAATAGATGCAGAAAATTTCCTGATGTTCTTCAATAACAGAATAATAGACATTGAAAGAGTCTATAGATTACTCTCTACATTAAACCCTCAAAAGACAATTCCTAGGAATGTAATTGAGAAATTCAAGTGTTTCCAAGCTAAGGAGAAAATATTACAAGAAGCCAGAAAAAGAAAATTCAGATATCAAGGAGCACAAATCAGGATTACACAAGAGCTGGCAGCCTCCACACTAAAGGACTGCAAGGTTTGGAATTTGACATTCAGAAAGGCAAGAGAATTGGGTGTACAACCAAGGATCGCCTACCCATGAAAGCTGACTATATACTTTCAAGGGAAAGTATGGGCATTTAACAAAATAGAAGATTTCCAAGTATTTGTTAAAAAAAAAAAGATCAGAACTAAACAGAAAATTTGATGTCAAAATACAAAAATCAAGAGAAACATGAAAAGGGAAATAAGGGATGGGGGATTTTTTCCTTTTTTAAGGGCTTCAATAAGATCAAATTGTTTATATTCCTATATGGAAAAATGTTATTTGTAACTATAAAAATGTATTCACTATTATAGTAGTTAGAAGAATTATTCATAGGTAGATTTTGGGGTCCTAATTAGTTTAAGATGATATGTAAAAAACAAAAACGGGGGAATAGAAGATGGCACCAAGAGAAATGTGAAGTAATAAGATAAATAAGATAATCTATACCACATAAAGAGGTGCATAAGAGGGAGGGGAGAAGAATACTATTATAAGAAGGAGAGGAAGAGAGTGCTAACTGGTAATATTGAAATCTTACTCTTATTGGAATCAATTCTCAGAGGGAATAGCATCCAGACCCACTGGGGTATCAAAATCTACCTTACCCTACAGAAAAATTGAGAGGGAAAACCTGGGGGGGGGAGTGGGGGGGGAAGTACGAAAATGGAGGGAAAGAGAGGGGAGTGGGAATTTAATAGACTCTAAAGAAAAATAAGAGGGTAATAAGAAGGGAGGAAGTAAAAAGGGAAGTAAAATAAAGATGAGGATTAGGGGGACTGTTTAAAAGCAAAACACTGGTGTAAAAGGAAATAGTGAAAGAAGAAAGGGCAGGACAAGGAGAGGAAATCATAATCATAGTTCTGAATGTGAATGGGATGAACTTGCCCATAAAACAGAAGCAAATACAAGTATGGATTAGAAATCAAAATCCCACTGTATGATATTTACAAGAAACACATGTGAGCCTGAGCAAAATCTATTGGATATCAACTGAGAAATAAAAGGCAGGAGTCACAATCATGATATCTGATGAAGCCAAAGTAAAAATAGATCTGATTAAAAGAGATAGGGAAGATAATTTACATTCTGATAAAAGGCCGTATAGACAATGAGGAAATATCAGTACTGAACATGTATGCACCAAATGGTATAGCAACCAAATTTGTAAAGGAGAAACTATTGTATCATAAGGAGGAAATAAATAGTAAAACTATACTAAGGGGAGACCTGAACCTGCCTCTATCAGATCTAGATAAACAAAACCAAAAAAATAAATAAGAAAGAGGTAAGAGATGTGAGTGAAAACTTAGAAAACTTAGAGTTAATAGTTATATGGAGAAAAATAAATAGGGATTTCTTTTCATTCACAAAGATTGACCATGTAGTAGGGCATAAAATCATGGCAAACAAATGCAAAAAAGCAGAAATAATAAATTCAACCTTTTTAGATCATAATGCAATAAAAATAATAATTAACAAGGTTAAATGGAGAAGCAAATAAAAAATTAATTGGAAATTAAATATGATTTTCCAAAATCTTTTAAAGAACAAATCATAGAAATAATAATTTCATTGAAGAAAATGACAATGATTGGACATTATATCAAAATCTGTGGGATGCAGCCAAAGCAGTACTCAGGAGGAAATTTATATCTTTAAGTGTATATATTAACAAATTAGGAAGGGCAGAGGTCAAAAAATGGGCATACAAATTAAAAAAATTAGAAAGAGAACAAATTAAAAATCTCCAGATAAAAACTAAATTAGAGGTCCTAAAAATCAAAGGAGAAATTAATAAAATTGAAAGTCAAAGAAGTATTGTTTAAAAAATAAGACTAGAAGCTGGTACTTTGAAAAAAAAATAAACAAAGTACTGGTCAATCTAATTAAAAAAAAGTAAAGAAGCAAACCAAATTGACAGTATCTAAGATTAAAAGGGAGGCCTCATCTCTAATGAAGAGGAAATTAAGACAATCATTAAAAACTATTATGCCCAATTATATGGCAATATGTGTGGAGATCTAGGTGATATGGACTATTTATAAAAACATAAATTGCCTAGAATAACAGACGAAGAAATAGACCACCTAAACAACCCCATATCAAAAAAAGAAATTGAACAAGTCATCAACGAACTCCCTAAGAAAAAATCCCCAGGACCAGATAGTTTCACAAGTGAATTCTATCAAACATTCAAAGAACAACTAATCCGAATATTCTACAAACTATTTGATAGAATAAGCAAAGAAGGAGTTCAACCAAATTTCCTTCATAGCACAAATATGGTACTGATCCCAAAGCCAGACAGACCAAAAACCAGAAAAGGAAAACTACACACCAATCTCCCTAATGACCATAGATGCAAAAATTTTAAATAGAATTCTAGTTAAAAGGCTTCAGCATATGATCATGAGGGTTATTCACTATGATCAGGTGGAATGGATACCAGGAAAAAAAGGATGGTTCAATATTAGGAAAAACACTCACATAATTGATCATATCAACAAACAAACCAACAAAAATCGCATGATTATCTCAATAGATGAACAGGAAAAGCCTTTTACAAAATAAAATACTCATTCCTATCTAAAACACTACAAAGCTTAGGAATAGAAGGGCCTTTCCTAAAAATAATAAACAGTATATATCTAAAACCATCAGTAAACATCATCTGCAATGGGGATAAACTAGAAGCCTTCCCAATAGCATCAGGAGTGAAACAAGGATGGCCATTATCACCTCTATTATTTAACATGGTACTACAAACACTATCATAGCAATTGGAGAAGAAAAAGAAAATGAAGGTATTAAAATAGGCAATGAGGAGACCAAGCTCTCACTCTTTGCAGATGATATGATGGTCTACTTAGAGAATCAACCAAAAATTTAGTACAAATAACCAACAACGTTAACAAAGTTGCAGGATACAAAATAAACCCATATAAATCATCAGCATTTCTATATACTTCCAACATATCCCAGCAGCAAGAATTAGAAAGAGAAATTCTATTTTAAAACACCCTAGACAATATTAAATACATGGGAATCTATTTGCTGAGACAAACACAGGAACTATATGAATACAGTTAAAAAAAACATTCCTCACAACTAAAACTAGATCTGAGCAATTGGAAAAACATTACCTGTCATGGGTAGGACAAGCTAACATAATAAAAATGACCATTCTACCCAAACTTATCTATTTATTTAGTGTCATACCCATCGAACTTCCAAACATTTTTTTTTACTGAATAAGAAGTGACTATAACAAAGTTCATTTGGAAGAACAAAAGATCAAGGATATCCAGGGAAATTATGAAAAAAAATGCAAAGGAAGGTGGCCTTGCAGTCCTAGATCTCAAACCATACTATAAAGGGGTGGTCATCAAAACAATTTGGTACTGGCTAAGAGACAGAAAGGAGTATCATTGGAATAGACTTGGGGTAAGTAACCTCAGCAAGACAGTCTATGACAAGCCCAAAGATCCCAGCTTTTCAGACCAAAATCCACTATTTGATTAAAAAAAAAACAGCTGGGAAAATTGGAAGACAGTATGGGAGAGATTAGGGTTGGATCAACACCTTACACCCTACACCAAGATAACTTCAGAATGGGTGAATGACTTGAATGTAAAGAAAGAAACTATAAGTAAATTATGTGAACTCCGATTAGTATATATGTCAGATATTTGGGAAGGGAAATATTTTAAAACCAAGGAAGACTTAGAAAGAGTCACAAAATGTAAAATAAATAATTTTTACTACTAAATTTACTACTAAAAAAAATTAAGTTTTTGTACAGACAAAACCAAATGCAACCAAAATCAGAAAGGAAATAACAAATTGGGAAACAATTTTCATAACAAAAACCTCAGACAAAGGTCTAATTATTCAAATTTACAAAGAGATAAATCAACTGTACAAAAAATCAAGCCATTCTCCAATTGATAAATGGGCAAGAGACATGAATAGGCAATTTTCAGCCGAAGAAATCAAAACCATTATTAATAAGCACATGAAAAAGTGTTCTAAATCTCTTATAATCAGAGAGATGCAAATCAAAACAACTCTGAGGTATCACCTCACACCTAGCAGATTGACCAACATGACAGCAAAGGAAAGTAATGAATGTTGGAGGGGATGTGGCAAAGTCGGGACATTAATGAATTGCTGGTGGATTTGAGAATTGATCCAACCATTCTGGAGAGCAATTTGGAACTGTGCCCAAAGAGTGCTAAAAGACTGTCTGTCCTTTGATCCTGCCATAGCACTTCTGGGTTTGTACTCCAGAGAGATAATTAGGAAAAAGGGACTGGTACAAGAATATGCATAGCTGCACTTTTTGTGGTGGCAAAAAATTGGAAAATGAGAGGAAGAGAAGCTAGTGGAAATAATCGACAACTTAAGCAAAGTTGCAGGATACCAAATAAACCCACACAAATAATCAGCATTTCTATATATTTCCAACACATTTCAGCAGCAAGAATTAGAGAAATTCCATTTAAAATCGCCCTAGACAAAATAAAATACTTTGGAATCTATTTGCCGAGACAAACACAGGAACTACATGAAAACAACTACAAAACACTCCACACAATTAAAACTAGATCTAAAGAATTGTAAAAACAGTGATTCCTCATGGGTAGGACAAGCTTACATAATAAAAATAAAAATCCTACCCAAATTAATTTATTTATTTAGTGCCATACCCATTGAACTACCAAAAAACTTCTGTAATGAATTAGAAAAAACCATAACAAAGTTCATTTGGAAGAACAAAAGATCAAGGATATCCAGGGAAATAACGAAAAAAATGCAAAGGAAGGAGGACTTGCAGTCCCAGATTTCAAACTATACTACAAAGCAGTGGTTATCAAAACAATTTGGTACTGGCTAAGAGATAGAAAGGATCAATGGAATAGACTTGAGGTAAGTGAACTCAGCAAAATAGTTTATGATAAACCCAAAGATCCCAGTTTTGGGGACCAAAACCCCCTTTTTTTATAAAAACTGCTGGGAAAATTGGAAGACAGTATGGGAGAGACTGGGTTTGGATCAACATCTCACACCCTACACCAAGATAAACTTAGAATGGGTGAATGACTTGAATATAAAGAAGGAAACTCTAAGCAAATTAGGTGAACACAGAATGGTATACTTGTCAGATCTTTGGGAAAGGAAAGACTTTAAAAACAAACAAGAGCTAGAAAAAAATCACAAAATGTAAAATAAATAATTTTGATTACATCAAATTAAAAAGTTTTTGTACAAACAAAACTTATGCATCCAAAATTAGAAGGGAAGCAACAAATTGAGAAACAATATTCATTATAAAAACCTCTGACAAAGGTCTAACTACTCAAATTTATAAAGAGCTAAACCAGTTGTACAAAAAAATGAAGCCATTCTCCATTTGAAAAATAGGCAAGGGACATGAATAAGCAATTTTCAGTTAAAGAAATCAAAACTATTAATAAGCACAAGAAAAAGTGTTCTAAATCTCTTATAATCAGAGAGATGCAAATCAAAACAACTCTGAGGTATCACCTCATACCTATTCCATTGGCTAACATGACAGCAAAGGAAAGTAATGAATGCTGGAGGGGATGTGGCAAAGTAGGGACATTAATTCACTGCTGATGGAGTTGTGAATTGATCCAACCATTCTGGAGGGCAATTTGGAACTATGCCCAAAGGGTGCTAAAAGACTGTCTGCCCTTTGATCCAGCCATAGCACTACTGGGTTTGTACCCAAAAGAGACAATAAGGAAAAAGATATGTACAAAAATATTCATAGCTGCTCTCTCTGTGATGGCAAAAAATTGGAAAACGAGGGTGTGCCCTTCAATTGGGGAATGGCTTAACAAATTGCGGTATATATGGGTGATGGAATACTATTTGCTCAAAGGAATAATGAATTGGAGGGATTCCATGGGGACTGGAACAACCTCCAGGAAGTGATGCAGAGTGAAAGGAGCAGAACCAGGAAAACATTGTTCACAAAGACTGATACACTGTGGTACAATTGAATGTAATTGACTTCTCCGTTAGTGGTAATGCAATGACTCTGAACAACTTGGAGGAACCTACCAGAAAAAACTATGTCCACATTCAGAGGAAACAATGTGGGAGTAAAAACACAGAAGAAAAACAACCGCTTGAATATATGGGTCAAATGGATATGGTTGGGGATGTAGACTAAATGAACATCTTAGTGTAAACAACAACATGGAAATAGGTTCTGATCAAGGATACAAGTAATAACCAATGAAATTTCACATTGGCTACAGGAAGAGTGGGTGGAGAGGAGGGAGAGAAATAATGTGATTATTGTACCCAAGGAATAATGTTCTAAATTGACTAAATAAACTTATCCAAATGGAAAAAAAAAGATCAAGGATATCCAGGGAAATCATGAAAAAATATACAATGGAAGGTGGCCTTGCAGTCCCAGATCTCAAACTATACTATAAAGCGGTGGTCATCAAAACAATTTGGTACTGGCTGAGAGACAGAAAGGAGGATCAGTTGAATAGACTTGGGTTAAGTGACCTCAGCGAGACAGTCTATGACAAGCCCAAAGATCCCAGCTTTTCAGACCAAAATTCACTATTTGATAAAAAAAAAAAACCAACTGCTGGGAAAATTGGAAGGCGGTGTGGGAGAGATTAGGCTTGGATCAATACCTCACATCCTACAACAAGATAAACGCAGAATGGGTGAATGACCTGAACATAAAGAAGGAAACTATAAGTAAATTAGTTAAATACAGAATAGTATACATGTCAGACCTTTGGGAAGGGAAAAATTTTGAAACCAAGCAAGACTTAGAGTCACAAAAGGTAAAATAAATAATTTTTACTACATCAAATTAAAAGGTTTTTGTACAGACAAAACCAATTGTAACCTCAAAATTTCTTAGACTTATAAATGTTGGAAATTTCACCATTGGGAAATTTCATACTTGAAAAATTTCCTATTGATAGTGGGTCTTGACTATTGGAATGTGAACCCCATTGGCATGGGAGGTTCCTTCTCTTTCCTTCTTAAGATTACTTTAGGACAGAAACCTTTTGCTGAACAATGGAAAGGACTTTGACCTATGCTTAAGCATAGAACAGGAATTTCTTTGAGTCATGATTGATTTTAGAATTGATACAATGGAGATACTTTTAATCAATCTCCACCCTATTCAGTCCTAACAGGATTGAGTAAGGGCTGCCAGCCTAGATCAAAATTTAATTATTCCAATCTCTACCCTACTCAGGTTAACAGGATTTAGAAAGGGCTGTAGCACAGGATCAAAGATTTAATTATTTGAAAATATGACCTTCAACAGACATGTGCAAAGCCAGACCTCTGGGCGGTCCTGGGTTAAGCTAGAGCCTCCATTGGCACAGGGAAATTGATGGACAGTGATTGGTAGATGGGAGAACTGGGAGGAGGAACTTGGATGGTTTCCTTAAAGATAGGAGGGTCTGGAGACTAAAGGTGGTTGAGGTTTTGGTCGGTGTGGTTCCTGGGCTCGGAGAAGGCTTGCTCTGAAGGAAGCTGAAGGTGGGGGCCCCTGAGACTGTTTCTCCATTTTGGTCACGTGAGTAATAGGGACTGATCTCTTTTCTTTGCCCCAGCTATCTAAGGGCTTGGGCCTTTTGGCCCAGCCTAAACAGAAGGGGTATTTAAGCCCTATTCCCTTCTCTCCCTTTTTCTCTCTCTATCTCTAATTCCTTTCTTACTCCTATTGTAATTAAACTCCATAAAAGGTTGACTGCTGACTTGAGTTTTCATTTAGGAATTACATAGCTGAATTCCTTGGCGACCTTAAATTAATATATATCAGTCTTTTAAAGTGATTTCCTTGTCACACAATGCAACTAAAATCAGAAGGGAAATAACACCTGGGAAACAATCTTCATAACAAAAACTTCTGACAAAAGTCTAATGACTCAAATTTACAAAGAGATAAATCAACTGTACAAAAAATCAAGCCATTCTCCAATTGATAAGTGGTCAAGGGACACGAATAGGTAATTTTCAGTCAAAGAAATCAAAACCATTAATAAGCACATAAAAAGTGTTCTAAATCTCTTATAATCAGAGAGATGCAAATCAAAAAAACTCTGAGGTATCACCTCACACCTAGGAGATAGGTTAACATGACAGCAAAGGAAAGTAATGAATGCTGGAAGGGATGTAGCAAAGTTGGGACATTAATGCATTGCTGGTGGAGTTGTGAATTGATCCAACCATTCTGGAAGGTAATTTGGAACTATGCCCAAAGGGCAGTAAAATACTTTGATTCAGCCATAGCACTGCTGGGTTTGTACCTCAAAGAAATAATAAGGAAAAATATTTGTATGAGAATATTCATAGCTGCATTCTTTGTGGTGGCAAAAAAATTGGAAAACGAGGGCATGCCCTTCTATTGGGAATGGCTGAATAAATTGTGGTATGTGTTGGTGATGGAATACTATTATGCCCAAAGGAATAATAAAGTGGAGAAATCCCATGGGCACTGGAACAACCTCCAGGAATGGATGCAGAGTGAGAGGAGCAGAATCAGGAGAACATTGTATGCAGAGATGGAAACACTGTGGTATGATGGAATGTAATGGACTTCTCCATTAGTGGCAATGGAGTGATCCTTAACAACCCGGAGGGGTGTATGAGAAAGAACACTATTCACATTCAGAGGAAAATCTGTGGGAGTAAAAACACCAAAGAAAAACAACTGCTTGATTGCATGGGTCCAGGGGGATTTGGCTAGGTATGTAGACTCTGAATGAACATCCTAGTGCAAATACCAACAATATGGAAATGAATTCTGAATAAAGACACATGTAATACCCAGTGGAATTGCACCTCAGGTACATGGGGGCAGGAGAGGGAGGAATAGAAAATGATTTTTGTAACCAGGGAATAATATTCAAAATTGATCAAATTAATAATAAATAAATAAAATCTTAAGAAAACAAAAAATAAATAAATAAAATCACCCTAGACAATATAAAATTTTTAGGAATCTATCTTCCAAGACAAACACAGAAACATTATGATCACAACTACAAAACACTCTCCACACAATTAAAACTAGATCTAAACAACTGGAAAAACAATGATTGCTCATGGGTAGGATGACCTAACATAATATAAATGACTATCCTACCAAAATTAATTTACTTATTTAGTGTCATGCCCATCAAACTACCAAAAAAAAAAAACTTTTTTACTGAATTAGAAAAAAACCGTAACAAACTTCATTTGGAAAAACAAAAGATCAAGGACATCCAAGGAAATCATGAAAAAAAAAATGTGAAGAAAGGTGGCCTTGCAGTCCCAGATATCAAACTATACTATAAAGCGGTGGTCATCAAAACAATTTGGTAATGGCTAAGAGACAGAAAGGAGGATCAGTGGAATAGACTTGGGGTAAGTAACCTCAGCAAGACAGTCTATGATAAATCCAAAGATCCCAGATTTTCCAACCAAAATTCACTATTTGATAAAAAAAAAAAACTGCTGGGAAAATTGGAAGGCAGTATGGGAGAGATTGGGTTTGGATCAATATCTCACACCCTATACCAAGATAAACTCAGAATGGATATATGACTTGAATATAAAGAAGGAAACTATAAATAAATCATGTGAACACAGAATAGTATGCATGTCAGATCTTTTGGACTTTAAGACCAAGCAAGAGTCAGAAAAAATTCACAAAATTTAAAAAACAAATAATTTTGATTCCATCAAATTAAAAAGTTTTTGTACAAACAATACCAGTGCAACCAAAATTAGAAGAGAAGCAACAAATTGGGGAAAAAATCTTCATAACAAAAACCTCAGACAAATGTCTAATTACTCAAATTTATGAAGAGCTAAATCAACTATACAAAAAAAAATCAAACTATTCTCCAATTGATAAATGGGCAAGGGTCATGCATAGGCAATTTTCAGTTAAAAAATCAAAACTTTTAATAAGCACGTGAAAAAGTGTTCTAAATCTCTTACAATCAGAGAAATACAAATCAAAACATCTCTGAGGTATCACCTCACACCTAGTAGATTGACTAATGTGACAGGAAAGAAAAATAATGCTATAGGGGATGTGGCAAAGTTGGGACATTAATGTAATGCTGGCAAAGTTGTGAATCGATCCAAGCATTCTGGAAGGCAATTTGGAATTATGCTCAAAGAGTGCTAAACGACTGTCCTTTGATCCAGCCATAGCACTGCTGGGTCTGTACCCCAAAGAGATAATAAGGAAAAAGACTTGTACAAGAATATTCATAACTGCGCTCTTTGTGGTGGAAAAAAATTTGAAAATGAGGGGATGCCCTTCAATTGGGGAATGGCTGAACAAATTGTTGTATCTGTTAGTGATGGAATACTGTTGTGCTGAAAGGAATAATAAACTGCATGTATTCCATGTGATCTGGAATGACCTCCAGGAATTGATGCAGAGTGAGAGGACCAGAGCCAGGAGAACATTGTACACAGAGACTGACACACTGTGGTAAAATCAAATGTAATGGACTTCTCCATTAGTGGCAATACAGTGATCCTGAAAAATTTGGAAAGAGTTATGAAAAAGAATACTATCCATATTTAGAGGGAAAACTGTGGGAGTAGAAACACAGAAGAAAAAACAACTGCTTGATTACATGGGTTAAATGGGGATATGTTTGGGGATATAGACTCTAAATGATCATCCTAGTGCAAGCATCAACAACATGGAAATAGGTTCTAATCAGGGACACTTCTAAAACCCAGTGGAATTGTGTATCAGCTACAGGAAGGGGTGGGGGGGAGTGGAGGGAGAGAAAGAATATGATTTTTGTAATGAAGGAATAATGTTCTAAATTGACTAAATGAAATTTTAAATTAAATTATTTAAATAAAATTTTAAGTTTTAATTAGAAATCCTAAAAATGAAATGAGGAATTAATAAAATTGAAAGTGAAAAAACTATTGAATTAATAAATAAGACTAGAAGATGGTACCTTAAAAAACAAAATAGACTAAGTACTGGTTAATCTAATTAAAAAAGGAAAGAAAAAACCACATTATCAAATCACAAATCAAATCCCCCAAAAATCAAATCACAAATCAAAACCACAAATCAAAGATGAAAAGGGAGAGCTCACCTCTAATGAAGAGGAAATTAAGACAATCATTAAAAACTATTATGCCCAATTAAATGGCAATAAATACGGCAATCTAGGTGAAATGATTGAATTTGAATTTTTACTAAAATATAAATTGCCTACATTAACAGAAGAAGAAATAGAATATTTAAGTAATCCCATATCAGAAAAGGAAATTGAGGGGGCAGCTGGGTAGCTCAGTGGATTGAGAGTCAGCCCTAGAGATGGGAGGGAGATCCTAGATTCAAATCTGGCCTCAGACACTTCCTGGCTGTGTGACCCTGGGCAAGTCACTTGACCCCCATTGCCTAGCCCTTACCACTCTTCTGCCTTGGAGTCAATACACAGTATTGACTCCAAGACGGAAGCTAAGGGTTTAAAAAAAAAAGAAAGAAGAAAAAAGAAAAGGAAATTGAACAAGTCGTCAATGAGCTCCCTAAGAAAAAATCCCCAGGCCCAGATGGATTCACAAGTGAATTCTATCAAACATTCAAAGAACAATTAATCTGAATATTCTACAAACTGTTTGACAGAATATGCAAAGAAGGAGTTCAACCAAATTTCCTTCATAGCACAAATGTGGTACTGATCCCAAAGCCAGACAGACCAAAAAACAGAGAAAGAAAACTACAGACTAATCTCCCTAATGAAAATAAATGCAAAATTTTTAAAAAGAATTCTAGCAAAAAAACTTAAGCAAGTGATCATGAGAGTTATTCACTATAATCAGGTGAAATGTATACCAGGAATAAAAAGATGGTTCAATATTAGGAAAACCACTCACATAGTTGACCATATCAACAAGCAAACCATTAAAAATTTCATGATTATCTCAATAGTTGCAGAAAAAGCCTTTGACAAAATACAATACTCAGTCCTATTGAAAACACTAGAAAGCATAGTAAAAGGGCCTTTCCTAAACATCATAATATACACACACACACACACACACACACACACACACACACACACACACACACACACATATATATATATATATATATATATAACCATCACCCAACATCATCTGCAATGGAGATAAACTAGATGCATTCCCAGTAAGATCAGGAGTGAAACAAGGATGCCCATTATCACCTCTACTATTTGACATTGTACTAGAAACACTAGCAGTAGCAATTAGAGAAGAAAAAGAAATTGAAAGTATTAAAAAGTCAGTGAGGAGACCAAGCTATCGCTCTTTGCATATGACATGATGGTCTACTTAAAGAATCTTAGAGAATCAACCAAAAGACTAGTCGAAATAATCAACAACTTTAGCAAAGTTGCAGGATACAAAATAAACCCACATAAGTCATCAGCATTTCTATATATCTCCAACACATTCCAGCAGCAAGAATTAGAAAGAGAAATTCCATTTAAAACCACCCTAGACAACATAAAATACTTCGGAATCTATCTGCTAAGACAAACGCAGGAATTATATGAACACAATTACAAAACACTCTCCACACAACTAAAACTATATCTAAAGAATTGTAAAAACATTAATTGATCCTGGGTAGGACAAGCTAACATAATAAAAAAGAGAATCCTACCCAAATTAATTTACTTATTTAGTGCCATATGTATTAACCTACCAAGAAACTTTTTTACTGAATTCGAAAAAAACTATAACAGAGTTCATTTGGAAGAACAAAAATTCAAGAATATCAAGGGAAATAATTTTTAAAAAATCTGAAGGAAGGGGTTTCTAGCAGTATTAGATCTTAAACTGTACTATAAAGCAGGGGTCATCAAAACAATACGGTACTGGTTAAGAGAAAGAAGGGAGGATCAGTGGAATAGACTTGGGGTAAATGACCTCAGCAAGATAGTGTATGATAAACCCAAAGATTCCAGCTTTTGGGACAAAAATCCACTATTTGACAAAAACTGCTGGGAAAACTGGAAGACAGTGTGGGAGAGATTAGGTTTGGATCAACACCTCACACCCTACACCAAGATAAACTCAGAATGGGTGAATGACCTGAATATAAAGAAGGAAACTATAAACAAATTAGGCGAACACAGAATAGTATACATGTCAGATCTTTGGGAAGGGAAAGATTTTAAAACCAAGCAAGACTTCGAAAAAATCCCCAAATACAAAATAAATAATTTTGATTATATTAAATTACAGTTTTTGTACAAACAAATCCAATGCAATAAAAATTAGAAGGGAAGTAACAAATTGGGAAAAATTCGTTATAACAAAAGCCTCTGACAAAGGTATAAGTACTGAAATTTATAAGGAGCTAAATCAATTGTACAAAAATTCAAGTCATTCCCCAATTGATAAATGGGCAAGGAATATGAATAGGCAGTTTTCAGCCAAAGAAATCAAGACTATTAATAAGCACATGAAGAAGTGCTCTAAATCTCTTATAATCAGAGAAATGCAAATCAAAACAACTCTGAGTTATTACGTCACACTTAGCAGATTGGCTAACATGACAGCAAAGGAAAGTAATGAATGCTGGAGGGGATGTGGCAAAGTCGGGACATTAATGCATCTCTGGTGGAGTTGTGAATTGATCCAACCATTTTGGAGGGCAGTTTGGAACTATGCCCAAAGGGTGTTAAAAGACTGTCTGCCCTTTGTTCCAGCCACAGTACTGCTGGGTTTGTACCCCAAAGAGATAAGGAAAAAGACATGTATAAGAATATTTATAGCCATGCTCTTTATGGTGGCAAAAAATTGGAAAATGAGGGGATTCCCTTCAATTGGGGAATGGCTGAGAAATTGTGGTATCTATTGGTGATGAAATACTATTGTGCTGAAAGAAATAATGAACTGGAGGAATTCCATGTGAACTGGAATGACCTCCAGGAAGTGATACAGAGTGAGAGGTGCAGGGCCAAGAGAAACTTATACACAGAGACTGATACACTGTGGTACAATTAAATGTAATGGACTTCTCTACTAGCAGCAATGCAATGATTCAAGAAAATTCTGGGGGACTTATGAGAATAAACACTATCCACATGCAGAGGAAGAACTGTGGTAGCAGAAACACAGAAGAAAAACAATTGCTTGATCACATGTGTTGATGGGGGATATGATTGAGGATGTAGATTCTAATAGATCACCCTAGTGCAAATATTAATAATATGGAAATAGATCTTGATCAATGACACATGTAAAACCACATGGAATTGCTTGTTGGTACAGGAGGGGAGAGAAAGGACATGATTCATGTCACCATGGAAAAATATTCTAAATTAATCAAATACATAAATGTTTAAAACATCACCTATGAAGTAGACTCTACCACTGTTGATCCAGCAGACAAGACCCTAGAACCATGTTGGTGAAGATGTGGCACAAGTGCCTCAGTGTGCTGTAGAGAGCTGCTCCATTCCCATCTCCACAGCACTTGAGAACATTTTTTTTTTTGCATATTCCACCCAGCAGCCCAATGTGAGCACTTCTTCTTCCACTGTCTGGAGAAATGCAGGGGACTCACTGGCAGATTAAATGTACAATTTACACATAAGAACTTGAAAAGTTTCAACAGCACTGTTCTAGATCATTCCGTTTTAAACCCTGTTCACCAAAGTTAATACTACTTTCTGTCTCCCTAGTTATATTTTGCATTTCCTCTCCCTCACAGGCTTCTGGCAATCATGTATAATTCTGCACTAGAATGAGGAGCTTTAGGCTTTTGGTTTTTATTCCTTATTGTTCCTTTTTGTACCATTTTTAGATTTTTTCCTGGCACATTTCTGGGTGGAGTTGGACATTTTTGGAAGAATTGAGGTTGCTATCTTCCCCTTAAATTGGCATAGTCAGTAATACCATATGCTTTATTAATCTCTAGGACTTCCTTGCCTTCCTTGTATTACTGTGGTTGAATTTGTAAATTTTGGGAGTAATGCAAGATGTGAATACTTTCCATAGACAGTAATACTTATTTGGCCTGTATTTAGAGGAGTTATTGGTGTTAATCTTTTGTGTTTAAGTTAATATTTAGGAATCTTTTTCAGGCTCTCTGATTCATTGTTTCACATAGAAGTTGGTACTTGTTACCTCCTCTGGCATAACCGTTCTCTTTTATCTTCTATCAATAATATTGTAATGCTTTCTCCACTTTTGATCCAAATTGATTTTTATCTTGCTTGGTGTCTCAAAATCATGTAGATGACAAGACATTTCCCATGTCTTCCTTAACATTTTCTTTTGCTTATCATGCATTCTTTATACTTCTTATATTTAGACTTCATAGTGAAGTTTTTTTTAAACCCTCACCTTCTGTCTTGGAGTCAATACTGTGTATTGGTTCCAAGGCAGAAGAGTGGTAAGGGCTAGGCAATGGGGGTCAAGTGACTTGCCCAGGATCACACAGCTGGGAAGTATCTGAGGCCAGATTTGAACCCAGGACCTCCCATCTCTAGGTCTGGCTCTCAAACCACCCCCCAGAGTGAAGGGTTTTTTTTGTGTGGATGTTAAAATATTCTCAATGCTCTTTGCATGCATGTCATCTTAACCATTTAACTTTTGCTCTCTTCTTGTCATTTTTAAAAACTTACCTTTTGCAGTTTCCAAGACAAAAGAGTAGTAAATGCTAGGCAGTTGGGGTTAAGTGATTTAATGCCCAAAGTCACAGAACCAGGAAGTTTCTGAGACCAGATTTGTACCCAAATCTCCCAACTCTTAGTGCTCTAGCTAAAGACCTAGTGTTCCATCTACTGTACTGTCTAGTTGCTCCTAGCTTTTGCTTTCGATTGTTGATTCGGGTTATCTAAATTTTCTGTGTAGAGGAAGTTAAATTAGCAGTATAGAGGGCAATCCCATGGAGATTATGCCCAGTAAACACAGGACTCTAGGGAGTCATGCAACACAGCTTTTGGTCAAGTCACAAATGACAAATACCTTTAACTCTTTCTAATTGTGTGCTGATTCAACACTGAAAGGCACTGGTTCTTTAGTGGAAAACCATGAGCTATCCTTTAGTCCTCCTCCTACCCCATGAAAGTTAAAAGAAGAAACAACTTCTGTGTACCCTTTTTGGTGACACTCTGGGTGCATAATATAACTCCAAGACTTCTAGTATGGGATAGGAAAGGCATGAGTTCAAGCTTGTGTCTGGTCCTATGACTTCTTTGTCCTTCTGTGATCTTTGATGAATGAATATCTGATAAATTGGATATGTCCAGGCCTGAAGAAGACTGTCTTGTGAGTTCCTAAGGTGTAGAGGTTCTGGCTCAAAGCTGAATGGTGTTCAAAAGAGTTACCATCAGCTCTTCTAGTATACTTGAAGATAATTGCCAACAAAAGCACTAGCCTAGACTGACTGTATTCCTAGCAGACATGTACATACTAGAAGTTGTTAAGACAGTGAAGATCCTAGAAGAAATGTATAGTGTCGAATCATCGATCCCACAAACTGCCTCATGTTTTGATGCCTTTTTGCAGTAATTAGAAAGTCATCCTATTTCAAGTTTGGAATTTTTCAGAGAAACACTTCTGAGTATTCTGTGTTTATAATTCTTTGTGTATGTAGGGAACAAACTATTTATCACATCTCTGAATCCCTTTTAGGAAAACCCTAGACAGGAACCTATATCTGAGCTTTAAATATTTTGTCCCTAAAGTGCTAGAGTAGGAGTTAATGGTAGATGATGAATGTTAGGAAAGAGAATTTAGACTCTCATTCTTTACAGGTCAGGTTCACTTAGGACTGAACTCATTCTAACTGCAAGCCTAGATTTAGAACAGAGCAGGCCTTGGTGGAAAAGAGTGATGTTGCATCCCAGCTCCTTTGGTTCTTTATACCCCTCGTATGCTCGGTTTTCTAAGTTCTGTTCCATGTGTTTCATTTTTGTTGCCTTTAGGCATTTGCACTGGGGATACTTACTTGAAATTGATGTAGTCTTCCTATTTCTTTCTGCAGGTCTTCAGTTACTTTCTGAAGTGGCTTTTGCCATGGTGCTATTCAATGCTGGTCTTAGGAATTCTCCTTAACAAGTTTATCTTTCCTCCTATAGTCTTATTCTATGACAACAGCCATATATTATATTATATTTGAAACCTAAAAAGTGTTCATATTTTTGACTAATTTTCTGGAAGCCTGTGTTTATTCGTAATGTTATAGAGAGCTATTTATATTTTATAAATTTATATAATTTTTAAATTTATAAAAAGAATTCCTCTACTTTTGGTATTTGGTATTATAAATCTTGGTATTTGGTATTTTAGAATTTGACATTATAAATTTGGTGTTATACTTTTCTACTGTCTGTGCTATGAAAATAAAAATCAAAAAGGAAAGTAAATATGGAATAAATAAAAGGAAAAGAAAAGTAAAAATGTTTTTAAAATTCCAATGACATTTCATTGTTAATTTGAAATATCATCACTATTTTAGCATCTATGTCTATATTGTGCAAAATTTCCAGAGCTGGTCTTTAGTGAAAGTTTTCATTATCTGTGCTTTTCAGGTTTTTTCCTTCTTAATATGTAAGTAATTTCCAAGCTTCCAGTCTTGTTTTCATCTACTCTGGAGACTGATAGGAAAATTTTTGCTAAACTTACCCTTCATTGCTTTCGTGTGACTTGGAGCTAAGGGCATTATTGGCAAAAAGCAGTATCCTTGGCTCTAGTTGGTAAGATGTTTTCAATTTCTCAACAATGTAGTACTAGCATATGGTAAAAACATTACTTTCATCCCATTCCATATATACACATAGTTTGTCTGCTCTTGTGGTCAGGATGATTTTTGCTAAAGCATTTCTAACAGGTTGGGTATTGGTCTTTTTTATTATTTCTGACCTTTGAGCAATTAGAACATGAAGAAATGCTATTTAGTTCATTGCCTCAAGCTGGGTGGACAACATGCCATCTGAATCAACTTACAGTCTTATTCCTCTCTCTCTCTCTCTCTCTCTCTCTCTCGCTCTCGCTCTCGCTCTCGCTCTCGCTCTCGCTCTCTCTCTCTCGCTCTCTCTCCTCCCCACTCAGGATTCCTGCCAAGCTATGCTTATAGTGTCATGATACATGGAATTAGAGAAATTAAAGAATGTTAAGAATTAAACAAATGTTGAGGAAAGGGGGATAAAGTTGACTCAAAACTGTTGTGTCTCCAGTGTATAACAACTGTAGTGGAATTCCTCTATTTCCCTGTTTCTCACACCAGAAATAGCATGGAGAAAAGGTTGGACTTTGTAAGGGTTGTTGTTTTATTAGAGAAAAATCATCTCTCGTGTCAAGTGGAGTTCATACGGAAATGACCCAAATACAAGTTGGCCTCCTGTTATTATTTTATATACAGGTATCCCTTCCAAATCATGACTTTCCCTATCTCAGTTTCTCTGGATTGCAAGTCAGTATAAGAAATTAAGTGAAAGTTTTTCGAGGTTTGTGGAAGCCATTGACACAGAAAAGTTTAGAATCTCAAAAATGCATACTTAACCCAGAACTTACAATAGGGTACTGTAAACACCCCTAAAAGAAAAAGAAAAATTCAGACTTCTTTTCTGATATGAAGTAAGGGCTGAAAAACTTTACATGTATTATCCAGATCTTATGGGTTCTACAATCCTGCCTCCATGATGTTGAAGGGATAACTGTGTGATGGTTTGAAAGACAGTTACTCCTATGTATAAAATTATTGCATTTTTATAATTGAATAAGAATATTCAGATGTAAGCTTATTTTCTGTACGGTCACTAAAGTCACTGGTATGTTCTTGACAATTCTAGTGGCGTAGAGGATGAGAGAGATGATATGTACCTCATCTAATTCCCACATGGTTAAGATTTCAGCTAGGTCTCTATTTTGAAAGCCTTTTCATCACATGTAGTTTGGAGTTAATGGCTGTTTGATATGATAATGTTTGTTAAAAACATTGATTTAAAATATTATGGCTGAGAATTGTGTCTAATTGATTATGGGGAATGGTTTTGTCTCAAATGATGTTTGATTTGTTGAGTTTTCCCAGATATTTGGGGGATTGTATTTTATAATAGAGGTATTTGTTGCCTGTTACTTTTATAAAGGATAGTATGCTCCTTGTATATAATTCTAGTTACATGATTATTTATAGATATAAGAAATGAAATATGTGAAATTTCTACCTCTTCTGGTGATATGTTATTGTGGCTCAGTTACCAGTTTTCATTCCATAATGTGCATTTGTACTTCAAGTCACCTGTGGTGTAGTTTTTGGTGTCCGTGACCCGATTCTGAATCATTATCATGAACCCTTCCATTGCCTCAGCGAAATCTGCATGAGGCAGCCATTTGTTCAATATTTTTCTGTCAACATATTGTTGGTTTAATTCACATGGATGCTGTACATGTAACACTTTCTGATTCCACTAGTGTTTCTTAGCCATTTCTTAAGCTACATCCTGAGAGAAATTACTTTCAGTTGTATTAATCAAATCCTGTGGCATATACCTGTTCTTTTCCTTTATTATTCCTTTGTGGTATGAAATCTTTTTGTTCCCAAAGTCTTTATGTACATTTTGAACCTGTTTATCATGTTCTCAGAGAACATCTGTCGATAATCTTTCTCTCTGCTGATGAGGAAGTGTTAATCTTTTTATAATTACTTCTCTAAGGTGCTAAGCCTGGTATCTCATGAATATTGTACTGATTTTTAATCGGACATCTACCTCTACTGTTTTTCATTGTACTGTGCCAAAAGCATATGTTAAAAGTATTAATTGCATAGATGTCGAGTTCTGTGTTCTTCCTGTTAAGTTTTGACTTTAGGGTGCTAGTCAGTTGTTTAATGTACTCACCTTCAGCTTCATACTTCAAAGTCTTCTGCATGATGTCTTGCTTGGAGAAGAGCAGTACATGTGTAAATCTTACCTTTATCTATTGATTTGATTTAACCTTTATAAAAGAATGACAGAGAGAACAAATTGGTAATTCAATTCTTACGGTAACTTCTGCTTTCTCTGCCATGGAGAATGTCTTGCTCTAGAAATGACACCATAAAAATGGGTAATACAGAGTTGATATCCAGGATAAAGAGATAAGAAGAGAGCACTTACTTGGCTTTCCTTGATGAATTCAAATCATGTGGCCCAGATGAGCTATATCATCAGATATTAAGAGAAGTGGTAAATGTGATTATGGAGTCAATGCTAGGTATATATAAAGGATGATAGAAAATGAGAGAAATACCCCAGGATTAGAGAGGAACAGATATTAACACTGTTTTCAATAAAGGGAATAAAGTATGCAAGCTTACAATGAGCTTGACCTTCATTCCTAGGCATACTCTAAAGTATTAAAGAGATTTTTGGTGACTATTTTAAAAAGTTCATACAAATTAGAAAGAGTCAGCATCGATTCATCACGACTGCATCACATCACATGGTTTGATGGGGATATGATTGGGGATGTAGACTCTAAATGATCACTCTAGTGCAAATATTAATAATATGGAAATAGGTCTTGATTAATAACATATGTAAAACTCAGTGGAGTTGCTCATTGGCTATAGGAGGGGGCATTAAAGAAGGGAGGGAAAGAACATGAATCATGGAACCATGGAAAAATATTCTAAATTAAATAAATAGGCTTAATTAATTTATTTTTTTAAAACCCTTACCTTTCGTCTTGGAGTCAATACTGTGTAACAGAAAGAGTGGTAAGGGCTAGGCAATGGGGGTCAAGTGATTTGCCCAGGGTCACACAGCTGGGAAGTGTCTGAGGCCAGATTTGAACCTAGGACCTCCCGTCTCTAGGCCTGGCTCTCCATCCACTGAGCTACCCAGCTTCCCTTAATAAGCTTAATTTAAAGAAAAGACTGCATCAAGAATTCTGGATTCTAAAGCTAAAGGAACTGCTGTTGTGACAGGGCTTCAGAAGTCAGGCATCTCTGTTTCTCACTATTCTCCTCTACCCTGCTGTTCTTGCTACCTGCTGTGTCTTGGACCCTATCAGAAGTGCAATGAGTCCTTCAAAAAATCAGAAAGCACCTTTGGTTGCTAAGATACCTATTACTAGAGCTGTGTTGGAGAGCAGATCTGAAAGAAGGTCAAGCTGACACATTTCTTGGACTCTTAACTCTGATCTCAGCAGTTTTGATCTAAACATGACATTCTCTAACCAAAAGAAAAGAAAATAACTCAAGGAAGCATAATATTCTCTTAAAGAAAAACAATTTCAGGATATCTTGTTAGCCCTGACTTCTGAGGTCCTTTAGGCTCCTGAGCCAGCACCTGTTCCCGTAGAATAGTATGGTGAACCTATGACACAGGTGCCAAAGATGGTGCACAGAGCACTCTCTGTGGGATGCAGCTGCCCACCCCCACCCCACCCCCAGCCCTGAGTTCTTTACTAGAAAGGCAGAGGGACTTGGGTACAGCTGTTCCCTTCCCCCTCTCTATCACGCCTGGCATTTTTTCACATCTGCCACCCCTCTGCCCAGCAGCCCAATTGGAGCACAGAGTAAGGTGGGCAGCTCACAGTCAGCAGAGCTAGAGGGGAGTAGAGTGCTCAGGCCACTCCACTCCCCGTCTATACACTTGTTGAGGACATTCCTCACTTTACCCACCTTTCCACCCAGTAGCCCAATTGGAGTGCTTCCTTCCTCCCCTGTGTGGGGTAAGGGGTTGGCAGGGTGCTCTTGGCACTTGGTGGGTGAGTGGGGGCATTGCATGGCACATGATCTCTAAAAGATTCACCATCACTGCCTTAGCCCTTCTGGCTACATTGCAGAGGAAATCAATTTTTTAAGAGGTTAAGCATCTCATGTCTTTGTGAAGACTGCCAAACCCATAGAAATCCCTTCACCTGAGAATAGAATATTAAAGGGAAGGGACTGAAAAGCAATCTGGGGTCTGCCAGACAGATGCTTACAAACTTTAGTGTCTGCTCTCTCTACTCCCCAGTACTATCACCACTCAACAATTCAGCAGTTATTGTTTCAAGAACTAGCAAATGTGATTACTGAGAAGGTATCAAGAATTTTTTTAATGGTGGAAAATGGGAGAGTGCCCCAGGACTGGAGAGGAAGAAATGTTATCCTTGCTGGCTGTCAGATCAAGGAACGGTATGGGACTGGCTAGGTCTGTGTGCTCAAGGGAAAGGCAGGCCTCAAAGGGCACTGGAAATGTTTTAGTGTTACTGCCTTAAGAAACGGTTAATGAAGAGACCTAGAGATTTAGCTTCCAGGAAGCTCCTAAGTAGGAGCCAGTATTGCTAGTTTCTTCCACCCTATGATTGGTTTGCCAGTCACTGGCATAAAAGCTGGAATGAAGAAATATGTTCTCCCTTCCTCCCTATGGCATCTCTTTCTGATGCCTTCTCAGGGATACAGACTATGCCCACAGATAAGAGTGAGGGTGTCACAGAAAAAGAATAGAGAGTAGCCCCAAATCAGGACAGAATAGGGGGCATAGGAAACTTAATTTTGGCTTCTGGAGGGGAGTCCATTCTATACCTGAGAAGTAGGAGCAAGCACCAGTAACTGAAGTTGATGGAATACAGGTGAAGAGTCCTATAGAGTACTGCTGTTGCCTGTACCCCATCCAGTTCTTACCCAAACCCATCTTTTCTGCCTCGAGACCTTGTTCTTCTGAATTAACTCCTTAGTAATGGGGAAAAAATAGAACAGATCATGCCAGGGCAATCTCATTTCCTTTTTTGGCAACGTGATTGTTGTGGAGATCCTTGATCCTGAGTTTTGCAGAGTAGCAAAGTGTTTGAAAAAGTATCTCAAATTATTCTCTTGGAAAAGATGTGGATTAGAAACTGATTGAATGGCTGAGCTCCAAGAGTAGTTATTGTTCCAACATCAACTTGGTGAGATATCTTCAATAGAATTCCCTGGTGGTCTGTTCTTGGCTCAGTGATATAAAATACTTTTGTCAGCAACTTGAATAAAGGCATTGATGGCATGCTTATCAGACACCCAGATGGCACCAAGATTCAGAAGGATTACTAACAGACTGGATGACAGAGTTGAGATCTAAAAACATCTTAACAAGTTCTTAGATCTCTGGGCTGAATCTAATGAGATGAAATTCAATAGGGAGAAATGTAAAGTCTTACACTTGATTCCGAATCTTAACGATGCAAGTATAAGGAGCATAGCAAGCAGCTTCTTAGAAAGTGATCTGAGGGTTTCAGTGGACTGTAAGAAACATACTAGTAAGCAATTTGACATAGCAGCCAATGAAGCTAATGAGTTTTCAGGTTTCACTGTGAGGCAGAGCTTCTGAGATTACAAAGATGATAGGCCTGTTCTACACCCCGTTGGTCAGGTAGCACCTGAACT
This sequence comes from Monodelphis domestica, assembly GCF_027887165.1. Classification (NCBI taxonomy): domain Eukaryota; kingdom Metazoa; phylum Chordata; class Mammalia; order Didelphimorphia; family Didelphidae; genus Monodelphis; species Monodelphis domestica. Next base: position 17,403,862 of record NC_077235.1, on the reverse strand, counting down.
CCTGTATTTGGATGTATTCCCTCCCTTGTGTGATAAGTTGAAGAGTGCTCAAAGAATGGCAGCCAGAATGATGAAAGGCTTGGAGTACAAGTCATATAAGATTGACTGAAGGAACTGACGGTATTTGGTCTGGAAAAGACTCTGGGAGGACATGATAACTGTCTGCAATCATGTGGAAGAAGGACTAGATTTGTTCTGTCTGGCCCAACAGGACAGAGCCAGGACAGTGAGTGGAAACTGCAATGAGGCCAGTTAAAGCTTTTTGTCAAGGGGAAAAAGAAACCTTTTCTAAACCAGAGCCATCCTAAAGCCGACTAGGCTGCCTTGGGATGCAGTGGGTATTTGCTTACTGAAGGTTTCAGAGCAAAGGCCAAATAATCTCTTGCCAGATAAATTATATTGAATACTTCTTTTTCAGTATTAGATCGTTTTAAGTAAGTGACCTCTATATAAAGTGATTTTTACAGAATGTGAATTTACATGCTGCCTGGGGAATGGGGGAGAGGGATAGGAAGGGGGACCAGGGGCAGCAGGAACACATTGGGGACCAGGGTCAGTCATTTGGGGGCCTATTGATGCTGGAGATAGATACAACTGGTATCTAAGTATAGACAGATGGATAAAAATGGGTACCAGGGCAGACACAAGGGCAGATTGAATGTGGCAAAGTTCTTGGTCCTAGAGGTCTCAAGCTAAGACCCAAATCTGGCAGCCGTCCATTTGGAGAGTTTGGGGGTTTTTTGGTGGGAGTTGGGAGCTGAAGATCTTGCTCAACATTCCAAGCTGCTGATAAGCATCTTCTGTGGCTAGGCAGAAACGTCCCTCTTCTTGTACACTCCCTGAAGCCCTCTCCCATCCTTTTTAGGATACTATAAAACCTGTAACCTCTCCCTCCCCAGGTCTTGTTCTATCCCAATTTCTGCCAGTGTGCTACTTTTCTCTCAGCTTAAAAAACGTTGCCAAGGACATTGTGACTTTGGTTTTTCAAGGGAATAGGATAACTGTTTCTTGCTGGTTTTTAAAAGTTAACAAGAGCAAGCCATGTTACTACTACGACATCATGGTGGCTAGTGACCAGCCTCACAATGTGATGAATTGCAGAGGAAAAAACTCTTACATTGGCCAGAGGCCTCCTAGCAATCAGTGAAAAAGGCTGTGTGGAGGCCACCCACTGTGACAGAGGGAAGCGGGAAGCCCGTGCCCCATTTGGATGTCATTTTCAATGTGACTACACAACCAGCAGTGCCACAGTGGCCACTGGGCTAAAGTTGGCTTTGCTGATTTGCTAGCTACTGTGAACTGAGAGGAAGATACAACTCTCCTACTTTCCAGGAGGTTTAGGGGCCCCCATCTTCATTTTCCTTTCAAGCACCTCCATTTCATTAAATTGGATTTAAGTAGCTGGAGGTGGAATCTTGTAAACTGGTGCAGGGGAGATCCAATGCAAATGCAATAGCAGAGGGAAGCCCAGCACCATACAAACCTCTGATGATTTGTAACAACTGGCCTCTCTTCCCTTCTTCTTCACATACTTCTTCCTCCTTTGGAAGTTTCACCTGCTCTGAGTCTAGGTCTTCAGGTTCTGAGAAAGGAAGGGTGAGATGAGACAGGGTGAGTGTTTTTGGGGTTCCCCTGAAATTCGGTTGTTTCTAAGGAGAGTTTCATTGGATCCTGCTGAGTGTTGTGTGGCAAATAGGTGGGGAGGGAGAGAGAAGGAAGGTGTACCTACCTCTAGTTATATGGCTAGGAAAGTTATGTGGTTTTCAGCTCCTCTTTATTCCAAACATTTGTCCTTATGGAAGCTATTCATTTCCCTAACTTTTCTCCTGGTCTCTTATCATGCCAGCTTGGCTTCTGATGTCCAAATCATCCTTTCTGGCAGTCTGGGAAACACGGTGCTAGACAAGGCACTGCCAAGGAAAGGATGCTGAACCTTGTCTGTCCTCTGCTGCTTCCCAGGAGTGTGGCCTCGGGTGTGGTGTTTGACCCCCCCGGAGCCCAAGTCTCCTATTCTGGAAAATGCCAGAAATAACACTTGTACTTCCTGGGGTTTCTGGGAGGCTTGAAGGGGATATAAAAGGAAAGGTCTTTGTAATCACACCGCACTATGCCCAGGTACCTCTGATTCCTAGAATCAGGCTGGTCTAATGAATGAGATGCTGATTTCTCGTGCTGAAAACCGCACTTGGGGCAGGGAAGCCCTTTGTCACACTATAGGTACCACCCGTGACTGGGTGATCAAGTGAAAGTAAAGGGATCGTGCTCACTCACCTTTGCACAGCACACTAAAGCTGTCTTCATTTTTACCTACTTTACCTCACTTGATCCCTCCTATCCACCCTGTGAAGGAGGCTCCTTTGTTAGTCCCATTTTTGAGATGAAGAAACTCTGGATCACTGAGGTAAGCAGCCAGGCCCCGCCATACAAGTGAGAAGAGGCCGAGGAGGGCCCAGAACCCAGGCCTTCCTTTCGCCAAGTTCAAGATCAGTGACCTCAGCACCTTTGGAGACATCTGATAAGAAAATCGTGTGGGAGAGAACGTGAAATGATTATTAATGTACATCCCAACACAGTCAGTGAGCTTCTGTCTGCCATCACTCACTGGGCTCCTGATGTAAGGCCCAGCTCAGCCCCCAAGCTAGCCTCGGTTCTTCCCAAGCAAAGCACATATGCTTATGCCTGCCACCTATGGCTGGGTCTAAGGGAAAGTGATCAGGAAAAGGGGGATGAGAAGGGGGAAAGGAAATGGTTTCAGGGGTCAGGTCAGCATGACCCAACTCCTTCGCTCAGAATTCGGAGACCTGGCACCATCTTCCCGGGTACTCAGCTTTACCACCCAGGTGTTATCATTGATTCCCCATGCAATCTCCTTCACGAACCCTTGAGGCACCGAGGTGGTAGAGCAGCTTGTTTTCCAGTCCTACCTTACACACTTAGTGGCTTATGGGACCCTCTGGACAAGTCACTTGGTCTGTCAGCCTCAATTTCTTCATCTGAAAAGTAAGTGTACTAATAAGATCTAACTCACAGAGGACCAAGTAAGAGAATATATGTAAAGGGCTTTGCTAACCTTAAATCTTTATAGAAATGTGAGGATTATAATGATCATCACCCCCTCCCCCACTGGGTCAGTTCTACCTCTCACATCTGTCCCTTTGATGGTCAGCCCTCCATTTCAGGCCTTTGTCACATGAACTCTTGCTTAGCCTCTCAATTGATCTCTCTTGTCTCAAGTCTCTCCTTCCTGTCTACCCTCTACATAGATGTCCTGGTGATTTCCCCCGTGTGTGTCAGTCCTCAATTCAGTGAATGCCAAGTAGAAACTCCCCTGTTTGACCTTTAAAGACCTAACGACAACCTGGCCTCAATGGACCTTTGTACCTTTATTAAACGTGACTCTTCTTTGGGCCAGCCAGATTGGCTTTTTTGCTATTCCTCACATCGAATGCTCGAATGATCTCGTGGGCCTTTGCTCTGGCTAGGGACTCTGCCTGGAATGCATCCCTCTCAGACTCCCTGGCTTCCTTTACAACTCAGCTCAGCATCCTGTCTGCAGGAGGCTTTTCCTTCTCCCTACCAGCTGCTCTTGTCCTCCCCACTGAAGTTACTCGCTAGGTATTTTGTGAAGACAATATGTGGAGCTGTTGGCTCTCTCACCCCACTCCAACGGTCAGCTCCTTGAGGGCAGGGTCTCTTCTTCTCTGGTTTCATGTCCTCAGTGCTTGGCATACAGGAGTCGCTTATTGCCTGTTAATCAGCTTCCAAAGCAGAAGGAAGAAGCAGGGAGGAACGGAGGAAATGAAAGGGGTTCTGGCTGCTCACACCCTAGTTTCAATGGCACCCACCTCTTTAAAACATTTCCATTTGACTCAACAATGATTACATACCTTCCATGAGCCATCCCGTGCCTCCTATTGGAGACAGAAAGGCAAAAATGAATCTGTCTTCAGGAAACTTACATCCTACTGGATCATGGGAAGAATCCCCAAACCCTGTAAAAATCATTGCATCTTACTGCATCATTTTACAGATGTGAAAAACAAAGGTGAGAGTGGTTTAGAGACTTGTCCAAGGTCAAACAGCAAGTGGAAGCCAAGCTAAGCCAAACCCTCAGTTCCAGACACTTAGTCCAGAAGCCCTGCTCTCATTTTCTACTTCTTGGCCGGGGTGTCTGGGGTTGGTGGCATTGAGATGGGGATGAGCATTACAAAGCCAGAATAAGTCAGGCCAGTTCAAACATAGGCCCAAAGTTAGGGAGTAATAGAATGGCAGCTAAAACAAGAAGTCAGATGGGGTGAGGGCAGTTCTGAAAGCTAGAAGGCTAGACTCTGTCTGCCCCTCTTTCTGTCCAGTCCCCCTGTCTCCCTTGTCCTTTCTTCCACCTTTCTCTCCCTTTACTATGTCTCCTTTAGCTTGTCTTTAAAGATCCCCCTTAATCTTTCATCCATGGACTTTTACTAAATCTTTATTTATCCTCCTTATTCCCACAATTCTCTCCACCCCTCTTTCCTGCATCGTTTTGGACCAGCACTCTTCCCCCTTTCTTTTTTCCCTTCCCTCATTACCTTTGTCTCCCTTTGGTTCACTTCTCTTTCCTTCCGGACTCCCACATCTCCAACAGTGAAGCCAGAGTTGAGATGGGCAGCTCAAGTCTCAGGGTCAGGGTTGGGACACTCGCGGCTGGATCCTCTGGAAACTCCTATGGAAAGAGAGTGGGGTGGCTTTAAGAGAGGAAGGTGCCCCGTGCTCCTCCTCCCCCCAGCCTGTCTTTGGGCTAGATCTTTACTCACCAACTGTTCTTCTAGTGCGTTGAGAAATGACCATTCCGTTGCCATAGCTGGGTGATGTCAGGGCGGAATGCCATGACATCACAGATGTGAGGGGGCCCTGCAGCTGCTGTTTCTTGGCAACCACTTTTATCAACAAGACACCAGTGTGGGGAGAGAGGGAAGGCAGTTCTGACCTAGGAGGTTTTTTCCTGCCTTCCCTACTCTCCTGTCCCAGGCAGGCAGAAAAAGAGGTCCCAGACAGAAAAAATATATAGGAGATAGCCCTCCCCCCCCCCTGGGGGGGATAGACAGGGATTCCAAAGCTTAGTAGGATTTATTGTGATAAAATAAAAAGGGGGGTTGGGAATCCAGGTACTGAGGAGAAGACCAAGACCAAGACTGTGAAGGTGAAAGGTCGCACCTTAGACCTGGCACAACAGAAGTCAAGGGCACACCTTTGGAGGACAAGTAAGCTTACTTTCTGGGTTTTTACTAGTTTCACTTCTTGAAGGGTGATGTGATGGTCCCCTCCCCCTGCTGATTCCATTGACCCTTGAGAGCCTGATAGCTCAAAGACTTGCTTTAGGCTTGGTTATAAGCTTGTGGTCTTTGATCTTGGTCAGGTCAGGAACTACTTAAATGATATAGGTGTAAGTTTTTGGTCTTACTGTGTATTTGTTCTAATTGGGCACACCCTTGATTTCCCTGTCCTGGAACTCTGCCCTAAGCTTTAGGCAAAAGTATCTTGGGGGGAGGGGGCCCTGGTACTATCAGCCATCCCAAACTCTGGACTATGTCCTCATCCCAAGCCCGGACTCGGACTCCCAGCTTCCCTCTGGGCCCACATGGATCAGCCCACCTCAGCCCAGACTGCCCTGGGCTGGGACTCCAGACTTCTCCACAGGTTTGAAATTTCAAGGGGTGTGGGTTGGCCCAGGAAGGATCTGGGGGATCTGAATATTGGCTTGGGCTCAGGTTCCAAACCTGGGACAGCAGATGTGAAGTGGGGGGTGTGGCCTGCTCTTCCCTCCTTGCTACAGCCTCTTGCTGACTCTGTTCCCCTCTCACCCCAGTGCCCCAGATGGTCTGTGCCTACCCTTTGGGTTTTTCTTGTCTTGACAGTTGTTTCATTGTGTCTCCTTGTTGATTCTTTCTCTCCTGTATTTATTTTGTGGCGATGTTTTAATATTGGTTGTAGAGGATTCTTGTGGTGATTTCAAGCTGCTCGGGTTTACTCTGACATCTTGGCTCCACCTGCTGAAGGCAAAGGGCAAGTTTTTGAAGCTTGACGATGAGGGATGGATACTCTATGGAGACTCATAATCAAGCACTCCCTGTTCATCCAACTGTTGCCAAGACAACCGCCTACCACCTTTGCCACCACCACGAGCACCACCACACCAGTGGTGGCCCCTATTATACCAGCCACTGGGTTCCCGTTGACACTGTTCTTCTTCTGCATCCTGTGATTCAGAGGAAAAGAAGGGCTCCTAATTTGCCACCAACCACAGGCTTTAGTTTCTTGTCAGTATTCTTCTTATTATAATAAAGTGTTAAATGACCAAAGTCTTGTCTTGTGTGTTTAATGCGGGTAAGGGAGCAGGGGAGCTCCAGAGCTGCATCCAGCACCCAGAATGTTGCTCTCCATAGAGCAGCACAGACTTCCCTGTCCTTCCTCACATACTCTGCCCATGACACGCTGCTTATTCTTGCTTTGGATGGACGGAGTCCAAGGCCTGGGGTGAGGAGGAAGACAGTTGGGAAGCCTTTAAAAGTTTAGCCACTTTTTTAGTTGTGTCTACTCTTGGTGACGTCTTGGGGGGGGGGGTTGGGAGAAATGCTGGAGGGGGTTGCCATTTCCTTCTCTGGCTCATTTTACAGATGAGGAAACCAAGGCAGAGTGAAGTAACTTGCCCAGGGTCACACAGTCATGAGGCCAAATTTGGACTCGGGAAGAAGAGTCTTCCTCACTCCAGGCCCAGCATTCTAACCTAGCTGCTCAGGCATGTAATCAGGGCCTTGTGAAATGGTTTGCCTATGCCAGTCTCAGTCTCCTAACGATCCCAGAAGTGAGGGATGAGCAGGTACTAATCGTCTTGGTAGGGAAGGAAGAGGGCCTAGATCACTGGCCTGTATGTAGGCTCAGTGCTGACCGGGGTGGTGGATGGGCAGCAAAGCCTTCTGTGGACCGTGCCTGGTGCTCTGCGACGTAGGCTGGTGGGTGACTGAAGAGGGGGAGCAATGCGCTGCTCCCTCGGGGACGTCAAGGTCCCCCAGACAACCAACTAGCTAGAGGGAGTGACCAAGAAGGAGGTAGCCAAGGGTATGGCTGCCCGTCTTAGCTACATGGAGATCCAGCCCGAGATTAGGGTCTGCAAAACCTCACCGGAGGAGAGGAGAGAGAAGGGCTGACAGTGGCCGGGCCCCTGAGGCAGGCAGGTTGGGTTGGAAAGTCAGTTCGGAGTCCTTCCTCCCGCCTCCCCCCTATGTTCGAGAAGAATTTCTGTGTAAGAGGCAGAAAGGAGGCCACCCGGAACTCGGCTCCATCCAGCATCAGCACAGCGCGGCGTTGGTCTGTCCACCAGAGCCCGAAGGCTCCTGAAAACAGGAGCCTGCCATGTGCCTGGACCTGCTCCCACCCCTGCCAGTTGGGCCCATTCCTGCATGCCCTGCCAGGGCTTCACTGACCCTCGGCAACACCTTGCCATCTACTGCGCTTCTTGAAGGCCGCACGAGGACCAAAGGTCCTTAGATAAGCCCAGGGAGCCGGAGCCCAGGCACCGAGACGGTGGCCGGCCTGGCCATGGCGTGAGGGGCCCCACCTTGTAGGCCTCTGGCTTCTTCCCTTTTGTCTGGCCTGAGGCGGCAGGAAGGCAGTAAGGGCTGCTTCCAGGCCGCTTCCTGTGGCCAGCCCTTCCCCAGGGCTCAGGAGGGGGCTCCTGCCGGGCAGGGAGTTAACCAGAAGCAGTGGCATGTTGTGGGGGAGGGGAGGGCTCTTTTTCAGTTAGGGCTTGCACCAGACAGCCTCTGAGCTCCGTGCCCCTGGAATTCTAACGGAAACCATGGCAACCAGGCAGCATGGTGAGCTCAGCCTAGGGACCAGCCCTCTGCCAGCAGCCCCTGGCTTGTCATGGGGAGGCTTGCTGTCCGCCTTGTCTTTGATGCTCTTTCTGATGCCACTGGAGAAACATATGGAGGGAGATGCAGTGGCCTCTGATTCAGGAAGGCCTGGCTTCTAATTCTAGTCAGTGCATTTCTCCCGACCTCCAGGAATCTCTGTAAGCCCGGAAACTGCAGGTGATTGCTGATTGCACAGGGAGGAGCTCCCTGGGCAGAGAAAACGCAGGCATAGACAAAAACCCCGTTAGCAAGTTCAAATAAAACAGTTGGTGTAAAATGCAGTAAAACCCGTTGGAAATGCATCAGGTGGCTGAAATCCATGGCCTTGTAGTTTTCAGACTAGAGGGTTCCTAAGGAGGATAGTTGTGGACTCAGGACCAGGCCAGTGTTTTCAACTCTCACTTTCCACCTTAGAATCAATACCAAGTACGGCTTCCAAGCAGGAATTCTGGTAAGGGCTAGGCCATTGGGGTTAAGTAACCTGCCCCCTAACTGTCATACAGTTAGGAAGTATCGGAGGCCAAATTTGAACCCAGGACCTCCCATCTTTAGGCCTGGCTATCTATCCACTTCAGCCTAGGTTTCCAGGCTCTGAGAAAGGGAGGGACAAAATGGGTCAGGCTAAAGAATAAGAGTAGTGGGGGCATCTGGGTAGCTCGGTGGATTGAGAATCCCTTAACTCCCATTGCCCAGCCCTTACCACTCTTCTGCCTTGCAACCAATACATAGTATTAATTGTAAGTCAGAAGGTTTTTTTAAAGCAATAGGAGTGAGGGTCAACAGATTCTGTAAGTTTGGGTGAGATGAGACAGGGCTAGTGGTTTGGGGGCTCACCTGAAACTAGGTTGTTCAGAAGGAGGGTTTCATTGGACCCTGCTGAGAGTTGTGTGGTAAATAGGTGAGAATGAGGGGAGCAAGAAGGGTACCTACCTCTAGTTATATGGCCAGGAACATTGGTGGGGGGTTGTCTGTCCTTCATTTTGAAGAGGACTTGTCATCACAGGGCGATGTCTTGACTTGTGCATGGATTGGCTTGCAGTGAAGCCTCACTCTCTCTTCCAGAACTTGGTGTCTAATGGCAAGACAAAAGTCAGGATGACTGACTAGAAAAGTGTGGCCAAGGAACAACATACGGGAGAACTTTATTCCCAGCCTCTGGAGTCTTTCTCTTCTTTCCTCTTACACAGACCCAAGACAGTCAGCACCATGAGGAGATTTCTAACCTCTGTTCCTTCCTGGGCTATGGGGAGGAAGGACAGAGATGCCAACTGTTCAGAGCCTCAGTGCAGGGCTCCCTTTTCCTTTGGGCACTTTTAACAATGTCTTTTAACAAGGCAGAGGACTGCCAGGCAGACTTCAGCTCAGTCAAGCATCAGATTAGAGTAACCACACTCCTTAACCCCCACAAAAATTATGAGACAACAAGCCACCTACCTTACAAACAGGGCTCACCTGTGAAGAGAATGTGAATTCCTTGAGCCTGTTCAATAAGACCCCAGATATTAGAATCAGTCGGCATTTAACCAAAAGAAGTGATGCCCACCCCTCTGCCAGCCTCTCGGCCTCTGGCTTTGTGTTTGCTAAGACGGACAGTACTGGGATCAGTGCTTCAATTTCAGACTTTGGGCCTATAGAAGGGAACAGCATGTCTATCTGTACTCTGTTATCTCTTGTGCTCCTGCACCAGTCTGAGGGCTTTCCTTTGGGATGGCTACAGGCCAAAGAGAAAAGGAGAGGGCCCTGGACCAGACAGGGTAGGGTTTTTAGGGAGGAGCCATTTAGTTCACATGTTTTGAGCTGGAAGACGCTCTAGGGACCCCTTAGTCCAAGACCTACGTATGAGAGCAGAAGAAACTTGTCCAGAGACAAGAAGGGACTTGTCCAAGGACCTCCCCGTGTTTCAGCGGCAGAGCCTATGCTAGAATCTCATGTTCTAGCCTGATCCAGAACTCCTACTTGGGACTTCCCTGTTCCCTACATGTTCCCTGCAGTGGGGACAGCTGGGGTCAGTGGCAATCTCATAGGTAACCAAAGGGCCCTGGCCTTATCCAAAGGCCTTAATATCTGAGGCAGAAATGGCATCTTACCTGTCTCTATGGTAGCTCCTCACAGTCATGAGAACGCTGCCATGCAGAGTGAGAGAGGCTGAAGGCTTAGGGAGATTCTTGGAATCCTCAGATCCTGTAAAAGAACAAGGGAGAGGTATCTGGGGTCCTTGTACCAGGAACAAGAAGTAGGCGCCTGTGGGCTAGAGGGAGACAAATGTTTACTAAGGGATGGTACCTCTTCTGAAGTATAAGACAAGGAGAATCCCAAACCCTGCCTGTCCCTCCCTCTGCCCAGTCCCTCCTATTCCTTTCTCCCTGTCTCTGTTCATCACCTCTCCTCCCCTTTACCCCTTCTCTGTCCACCCATTTCTCTTTTCTTCCCTTTGTCTTCCCTGCCCTCTTCTGTGTACCCATTCTTTCTCTTCTCCTTCCTCCCTTTTAATTTTCAAGTCTTTGTTATCCCCCATCTTCACCAATACTACCCTCTCCATCTCAATATTCTCCTTCTCTCTTTCCCCCTTTTATTTCCCTCCTCTCACTTACCTGTGTACCTCTGTCACCACAGGAGCCAGGTACAGGACTGAGTGGAAGCAGCAGGAACGAAGCTAATATAGAGGCTCTGACATCACAGGCCTCTGTGACATGTCGCAGGGTAAACCTCTGTGAGATCACAACATTCCATGTTATTTAAGGCTGGCCAGCTCTCACATCTCTTCATTCCCACAGGCAGAAGAGACAGTGAGGAACTGATAGGCAATTCTCAAAGCAGGAGATGGGGGGGGTTCTCCCCTTTCCCTGTGTCTGGCAGGTCCCCAAATAGAAGACTATAGTCTCAGGGGTCCAAAAGGCTTTTTAGTGGTCAGAAAGAGACCCTTGGGGGTCTGAAGAAGATAAGAAAAAGGACAAACAGTAAAAGCGAGTGTGCAGTTTAAAAAGCTATCGAGATTAAGATTTCGATCAAGAAGCCAAAGTTGGTGTGAGGCTGAGGACCATCTTTCACTTTGGGGACCTGGTGATATCCCAAGGCTGATCATTCTGGAAGGCTTGAAGTCTCTGAAGTGGAAGAAGTGAGTTCCTATGGCCCCCCTGTCTAGGCTTCACCACCTCATAATCGGCATTGCTCTTTTCCTTCTGCTAATCCCCTGGGTTGAGGCTCGGTGCTGCTACTATTGTGACAGCACCATCATGGGAAACTGCCCAAACATCAAGATAACCTGTGCAGAAGAGGATAACTGCTACACTGGCCTTGCTGCATCCCCTGGCCTCCCAACAATTATCATCAAGAGCTGTATGGAGGCCAGATTCTGTGGACGAGAGCAACATATCACGTACGAGGGCACTAACTACAGTCTGATTGCTTTCTGCTGTCATGCAGAACTGTGCAACAAGGACATTCAGTTTCAAAACAGTTTTCCCACTGATACAGCTACCAAGCTATCTACCAAGGCTGTCTTCATGGTGGTGTTTCTGTTCCTGTTCTGAGCATGATGAAGAGATGAATTCCTTCCTTACTCTAGCCAGGTGCCATCTTTCCCCCTCCTAATATCCCTTCCTCATGTGAAGTGCATTAATAAAATGGCTAGAGGAAGAACCTGTCTTGGATTGTGTGGTTTATTGGGAGCCCTAGAGGCAGAGGGAGGGGGTAGATATCTTGGGAAGAAGAGGGAGCCCCTGATAACATATCCATCAGGCAGCCACGTCATGTATTGTAGCCTGGTATCCTTGGGGCAAAGTCTAAGGTTCCATTGTAGGAAGAGGGAGATGAAGAGGACTGCCAGAGTGTGGAGAAAATGGGCCGGAGAAGCTAACTCAGTGTGTGGGATCCCTTTGCCTGCCAAGTCAACTGGGTCTCTTAAAGAGGCAAAGAAATGCCACAGAGATTTCAGTTCAGTAGAGCATCAGATCTCCATAAGCCCCATCCCCCAAAGAGTAAGAAAAACAAAATCAGGCTCCTCGGTAAACAGAACCTAGTCACTCCCACCACCACTCACATGTGAGCAGGGATAGGTACTGTTCCATTTCAGTTACTTGCATCATCAGGCTGAATCACGTCACCTTAGTCATGTCTTTCAAAGCAGAGGAGGGGCAGGTATGGAGTGCTCCCACCTTGGCTTACCTTACCTGGCTCCTGCTCTTTTTTACCCAGCTCCCGGATGGAGAAATTCACATCTTTCCCTGCGGCCAGGCCAACTTATCCAACTTATCCAGGGCCTCGGGGACCCTATGGGAGATTCCCCCCGATAGACTGTTTTGCCTTTGTAGTAGTAGCCTCATTAGAGATAGTCAAGCAACTTGGATTTTTGTGGAGGGCTCTTGTTCAGGTCACAGACCAATCAAATGGCCAGCGAGCTGGGGCCCTTCCACCTGAGTTTTTCTTATGCTCAGCATCATTTGGTATTGGTGAGAAGTAACAGGGGAGAGAGCTTCACAGAGAAAAGCAGCGATTTAAGAAGCCTTTGACGGTGGCAGAAGGAAAATAGCTATTCTGGGCACAGGGATTGGCATGAGCCGAGGTGTGGAAGTAGAAAAGTGGGGGGCATTTGGGAACAATGGTGAATGACACCCCTAGGTATCTGTATGTACACACACACACACACACACACACACACACACATATAGAGAGAGAGATATATAGATATATGTATAGATTACTCTAAGCATTTCCATATATGGAGTGGCTGTCCGGGTACTTGAATATAGTGCGCAATGGCTTTAAGATAGATAACAAATGGCCCTGCCATTTTTGTTAGCTGTTTCTTTCTGGTAGGGGGAAAGAGAAGGGCAAGTGAAATTTAAAGGGGACAGAACAGAGTGGGCCCTGGAGGGTATATGCATCAGGCTGGTGAAATACAGTGGCCCTTTAAGAAGGGTTTGTTGAGGGTGGGGCGGGGGCTCTACTTGGCCAATAAGAGACTCAGCCTGGGTGAAAATGGCTGTCGCAGTACATTGCAGTTTGAATTACGTCAATTTGCCAGCTGATTGGGTACCATGGCAACTATAAGACTCTTCTTGTTTCCAGGAAATTGGGAAGATGGCTGCCATGGTAACTGCTGAACTTTTATTGCTCACAGAGAATGGAGAGTAGATTGGTTGTCATGGTGACTGTTGAGCTCTTACTATAAGCAGAGAACTCTTGATGTCTTGGCCTAGTAATATTGGAGAGGGGGGAGGGGTGAGTAACTTAATTATTTAATTAATAAAGTTGGATTTAATTGCATTTCCCAGTACACAAACACTTATTGCTCTTTAAGCCTTGAACCAGAATGTTGGTTTTTGCAGTGGCATTGTGATTAGATTCATTTTTTAAAGTGTGACAAAGCCGTTGTGAAAGGAGGGAGGGAGGGAGGGAATGCTGAGAAAAATGTTCAAAGATTGTTTTTGCATGTGATGTTGGGGCAAAATTAAAATATTTATGTTTACATTTATCTATGTGTATGTCTATGTGCGTGTGGGGTGTGTGTGTGTGTGTGTGTGTGTGTGTGTACACACATATATGGGGGGAGAGAGAGAGAGAGAGAGAGAGAGAGAGAGCCAGCAAGCACACATGCCTTTCTGCAGGGGAGAGTGCAGAGAGGAGCTAAACAGAAAGCCCTGTAGGATTGGCCTGAACAATATTTAAGAAGCCTCATGAGAAAAACATCCTCTGGCTCTTGTAGACAGATACCCATGGACAAATATATTGCCAAACAATTAAAATAAAAATAAATTGTATTTTGATATTAGGCACTTGAGTTACGGGGAAGAAGGGAATAAATATTTATTTGCTGGGCTTTATAAATATTATCTCATTAGATCCTCAAAGCAGCCCTGTGAAGGAGCTTATACCCATTTTACAGCTGAAGGAACTAAGGCACAAAGAGTTTAAGCAATTTGCCCAGAGGTCACATACATACTTAAGTTTTCAAAACTGGATTGGAACTCAGTTCTTGACTTTCAGCTTAGCATTCTAGTCCCTCTGCCACTTAGTTGCTTATGTAGAGGTAACTATGTTTTTGATTAGGAAAAACAAAAGTCCAGAATGTTGTATTTTCTTTAGGGGGTGGCTGGTACATTCTTTAACTTTTCACATTGTTCTCTAGTTATAGCAAGGCTCAGATGTTTGCATTTAAGATTTTTGAAATGTGGCATTCAGGGTCTTTTTTTGGTCATGGCTTTTAGGTAGTTGACTGATTGTTAGTGGTTTTTTCCCCTAAAGGGGGGGAAAGGGTTGACTGGTTGAAAAGTTTTTGGATTTGTTTTGGGGTTTTTTGTTGCAATTGTTTTGGATACAAGGTAACTCGTATTTTCTTGTATTTTCCCATACTTTTCTTTGTTTTAATATTTCATGTTGTCTTCTGGAGTATAAATATCTACTTTGTCCATTCTGATTTTAAGTCTTACACTTGCATATGGTTTTGTCTTTCTTTAAGCAATTACTCTTCTTTTCATTTGTCCTCTAACCCTCCTTTCTTCTCTAATTTTTTTTCTTACAAACTTCTTATTTGACTTATCATATGACTTTTTCATTCTTCCTCCATTTCTTCTAAGAATTCTAGCTGACTTCATGGTCAAGCAGTGTTGTTATTTGAGACTTTCCTCCTCCGGGATGTTGTAGAGTTTGTTTCTGTTTTTTCAGCCCTGGTTCCATAACTCTAGCTTGAATGCCTTATTTTATTTGCTTATTCTTCCATACTTTCTGAATCGATACTTTATATTAAAGCATGGCTTAGCATACTTCGGGAGGGAATGTTGGTGCCTTATAGGATCCTGAGCCGCTTCCTCCAATATCTAGTCTTCCATTGCTTATACTACTATTTTTCTCCCAAAGCTGTTGGCAGTAGCTTAATCCAGGGGACTGCAAACTTTCTGTGGTCTCTAAGAGCAATCTTCTCTAGGGCAAAATTTGAAGAAGCTTCTAGAGAAGCAAATTTTAAAATGATAAAAAGAAAAGTTTCCCACAATTTGAGGTATCTAAAGGTGGAATGAACCACCTTTAGAAGTAGTGGGATTTCCTTCATTACAAGTTATCATTCAGATGAAGTGGAGGAATTTCATGGGAACTGGAAAGACCTCCAGGAATGGATGCAGAGTGAGAGGAGCAGAACCAAGAGAACATTGTACACAGAGACGGATACACTGTGGTACAGTTGATTGTAATGGACGTCTCTACCAGTAGCAATGCAGTGATCCAGGACAATTCTGAAGCACTTACGAGAAAGAACACTATCCGCATCCAGAGAAAGAACTGTGGGAGCAGAAAGGCAGAAGAAAAACATATGATTGATCACATGGTTCAGTGGGGAAATGATTGGGGATGTAGACTGTAAATGATCACTCTATTGCAAATATTAATAAAATGGAAATAGGTTTCAAACAATGATATGTATATAACTCAATGGAATCGCTTGTCAGCTCTGGGAGGGGGAGAGAGGAAGGGAGGGGAAAAACATGAATCATGTAACCATGAAAAAATATTCTAAATTAATTAGAAATAAATTAAAAAAAAGAAGTTATCATTCAAAGGCTGGATAACCATTTGCTGAAAATATTAAAGAGGGGATCCAAATTCAGTGATTAGATTAGACAAGATAGCTTCTGAGGTCTCTTCTGACTTTGCCTTTCTTGAAAGGTAATCATGAGTACATTGTTGTAGTGTGCCATTCTTTACAATGGTGACCAAACCACCTACAATTATTGACCCTTTCTTTCTTTTTTTTTAAAAACCTTACTTTTTGTCTTAGAATCAATACTATGTCTTGGTTCTGAGGCAGAAGAGTGGTAAGGGCTAGGCAATGGGGGTCGAGTGACTTGCCCAGGGTCACACAGCTGGGAAGTGTCTGAAGCCACATTTGAACCCAAGACCTCCTATCTCTGGGTCTCAATCCACTGAGCTATGCACCTGCCCCCAACTCTTTATTTCTTGATTTCCTACTATGTTTTTTTAAAAATCCTCAATCTTATGGAAACTTTCATGTCAAATTGATTTATGGCAAATATTTATATGTACAGAACTATAAACGAAGTCCCTAATTAACATTTTATAAGAAAATTTGTTATTTACTTTCAGTATTCTTTTTCAATTTGGAATTATAAGTTTTCTTTCTTTCCTCTTCTTCAAAAAGATTTATGTGCTCTAGAGAAATTTCATTCCATCTATCCTTGGGAAAACCTTGCTATAATGTCTTTTTTTTTGCTAGGCAATTGTCATTCAGAAAGGTCTTGTGCCGTAGCACAAGGATGACCAGGAAGAAGCTTCAGCTTATTCAGATGTTTTACATTCTTGTGAAAGATCCACATAACAGTGGTTATGTGCGTTAGCATTCATGACTTGTCATGCTTTTCTCCTCTGAATCACATTATCTTCCAAGTTAAGACCAAGAGCTCAAAATATTCAAATAACTCATGTCACTTCTTTATGTAGGCCTTCTTTTCCACCAATTTGATTTGTCCTGTGTTTTAGCAGGTGGGGGACCTGCTTGATAACAGGGCCTTATGTTTCATAGCAGGTAGTTAAATAAAATTTTAATGAAAGTAGGTCACAGAATTCTAGAACTACAAGTTTTACAAATAAAATGCACAGAATAGTGGATGGGACAAAGTAGACAACTGCTTTAATTTAGACCACTCATTAAAAATGGAAAACTCATGGGGGGCAGCTGGGTAGTTCAGTGGATTGAGATCCAGGCTTAGAGATGGGAGGTCCTGGGTTCAAATCTTACCTCAGACACTTCCCTGCTGTGTGACCCTGGGCAAGTCACTTAACACCCACTGCCTTGGAGCCAAACACAGTATTGATTCCAAGAGAGAAGGTAAGGATTTTTATAAAAAAGAATACTCATGGGAAGAATTCAAATATTCTGACTTTTCCTTCATCACAGCATTAGGGTGGATAGAACTACCACTGTCCATATATGTCTTAAGTTTTGCCAGATAAGATTGTGTCAGAGGGTCTGAAATCTCTAAAGTGTGTTTCATCTAAGCTGAACAAAATTAGATCCTCCTCCCCGGCTATGAAATGAGGAAAAGTTCCAGTTTTCTTGATCAATGATGGATATTGATTCTCAAGCTTGAGGAGGCCAGGCTCGGTGTTGAATATTCTCTCTTCATCTTTGGCAGGTTTGAGTTTAAACTCTTTGTCTTGCCATCCTTTTGTGTCATCACTTAGCCTATATGAAGGCCACCCTTGTCCTCTTGGAGGCCATACTGAGACAGACAGACAGACAGACAGACAGACAACGTGTAGGAACATATTCCATATCTGTTCTGAGTATTTGTAGGTCTATTTTAGACCCGTCCAGAACGATTTTAAATGTCCGTTGGGTATATTCTGTATGTTTAACTCAAGGGGCATAGCCAAGCTGGTGCTTTCTACTTTCAATATGTAGCAAAAGACATTTTTACCATGGTATCTTTATGGACCAGACATCTACGGTTTGTGTGTTGCTAGAAGAATGGGTTGAAAGCTGGGAAATAATAATGCTACAATGGTCTGCAGTGCAAAGACCCCAACGATATTTGTAGAGTTGCTAAGTTACAATGGCCATGATGCATAAATTTACAGGAAAAAGAATTTTCTCTAGAGTTGAGTGCCTCAAAGGATAGCTTAAAATGATTTTACAGATCACCAGCAAAGAGCCTATAACTTTAACCCATTTCAGTGGCTAATGATTTACCATCCAGAACTTTTTTTATAACTGAACCTCCAGGGTACTCCTAAAGCTAATTTCCTCCTAAGTCTCTAGTATCTGATACAGATTTGAGATCAGAACGATCAATCCTGAACATGCATTGAGAAATGTGAACAGTATGATTGGCCTTCAGCTTTCTTCGTTTAAGGTAATTAATTGTTCAAGTTCTAATTCTTTAAATATAAGTTTGACCATGTCACACACACACCCCAGATCCCCATGCCACTCAGCCTTTTAAAGCCTTTTGGAATCTGTCCTTTTCGTACCTGGGACAGCTAGGTGGCACAGTATATAAAGCCCCAGACATGAAGTCAGTGGTTCAAATTTAACCTTAGATACAGTTATTTGTTGGGTGGTCCTGGGAAAGTCATTTAACCTCTTTGCCTCAATTTTCTAAACTGGAAAATGGGAGTAATTAGAGCACCTATTTCACAGAGCTGTTGTGAGGATCAAATGAGAATAATTGTAAAGCTTCTTAGCACAGTACCTGGCACTTTATGAATGTTGGCTATTATTATTTTCTTCCCCTGGTCTTACACTTTACAACCCAGTGGCCCTGGTCGTCTTCTCATTATTTTGATAAGGCCCTCCTTTTCGTGACTCTGTGCATCTTTATTAATCTTTCCCCTCTCTGCCCTTTCTCCTCTATGCCCTAGTTTTCTTGGTTTCCTTCAGGTCTGTGGATTTGAATGGACTTTGGGGAGAATGCTAACCTTAGAGAAACTCAAATATTATGGCTTTGAAAAAAGTGTAGCACATTCTCCATGTTTTCAGGTGTATTTTTTAGCTTACTTTCATCCAGCCTTAGGCATGCTTTCATTCCTTAGAATGTAAGCTTCCTGCGGGCAGGACTGGGTTTTTTGTTTTGTTTTTTTTTTTTTTTTGCCTTTGTATCCACAGTGCTTATCAAAGAGCCTTGCACATAGAAGGCTTTAACAAATGATCATTTTGTTGTGTCGGATAGCATATATGTATGTCATCATGAATACTGATTGCTATATTCGATACCTCAGTCTAAGAAAACAAATACTTTGTTATACCTACAGCTTATACTGAGAAGGAAACAACACACTCTTTTCACTATAATAAAAATATTAGGTGCTTCATGTCACTTGCATCCACTTCACCACAATGTTGAGACTATCTCCCTCTAATAAAGTATAATTTAGGGCACAGAGACTCTATTAAAGCTAATACCTGGCACTCTTTCCCTCACTTATTCTGTTAGCCTCCTACTGGGCAATCCACATAATTGGAAGAAATTATTTCCTCACTGTTCATCACGTGACCATCATAAACAGAAAGTCTTTTTGGAAATCTACCAAGGATACGAACTCTGATCCTGAGACTATTTGCACTAGTCTGATGAAAAGTGAGATCTTTTCTCCTTCCATTTGGACCCCTCCAAATACATGAGAGATTTAGGACTTTGTAGGATCTATTAAAATATTAATTAGAGCAGTGGAGTCCTGCAAGGCATCCACCTTTCCAAAAGATATGTTCGCCAGGTTCCTCAAGCCACTGCTATTTCCAGATTCTCCGAGGTTTCAGCAGTTGTCTCTCTAATCAAACTGTGACCTTAACAATAGACCTGTGTAACTGTCTCTCTCTCTACCCAATTCAAAGCCACATAAGCAGATTATACAGCCATTTGGCACTTAGTGAATATGGGTTAAAGGCAAAGATTCTGGGAGATTGTCATCTCCCGTACTTTTCATTGGGCTCTTTATTTGAACGTCTAGGCTTTGGGAACCCAGAGACATGGGGCGTCCAAGAGGGTAAAACTTACCAGGAGATGGAATTGAGTCCCTCTCCATAGCTTCAGTTACTACTCAGGTTACTCCCAATCCTCATTTTATTTTGTAGCAGGATGCTTTGGGGAGGAGTCCTAAATGGTCCGTATTATTACTTTTCAGCCTTGCCCTGGTCATTATCAGAATCAAGGAACTTCTCAGCCGAAATAGTTTTCTGTACATGCTTCAGGTAACTTCCACAGAGAAGTTGGCTGATCCCATGCTTGCATCTTGAGGGAGGTTTCTTACATTTGAATCTTTTTTCATTACAAAATATTTTCTCAAGGAAATAACAGGCTACTAAGTAGCCACCCATTCTTGTCTTGACACGTGTGGGAAAAGTGCTTTGTAAAGTTTTAGCCAGTGATTTCCCTAAAGTATAATTTGACTACAAAATTTCACTGCTTGTGGCTGCTGATTGCTACTAGTTCCAAGTTCTTTTGTTTCTGTTGGCATTAAAAGCCTTCATAAGCTGATTCTAACCTATGATTCCAGCCTTATTCCACATTGTTCTTCACTCAGCCAGTGGTCTAGTAAGATTGGCCTTCTTGCTGTTCTTCACGTAAGACATTCTATTTCCAGTCCCCTGTTTCTGGAATGACGTTCCTTTTCATCTTAGCTGACCTCCACTTTTCTTCAGTGATGTAACTTTTCACAACCCTCTCTTCTGTTAGTGCTTCTCCTCTACCCACCAAAAAATAAATTTACCCTTGGTTTTGTATATAGGATCACAGATTTAAATTTGGAAGTGACCTCCCAAGCAATTGAGTCCAACTCTCTCATTTTACATGCAACTTGACTACTAGTCAAGTTGAGTGGGAAGAAGGGACAGACAGCCTTATGCTACACTGCTGCCTTCAGAAAGTGGTTCTGGTTTATTGGAGAAATTCTTTATAGATACTTGCTATGACAGAAAGATTTGGCAAAAGGGCTTTCAAGAAAAGAACTATTCTTTTTTCCTTATAAAATGAAGAGATGTGTGGTTCTCGTCTTTGTAGGACTGAGTCCAGAGAGGACAGAGAACAGAAGATTTTAAAAGTGATACCCTGATTTCTAGTTTGTGCCCCTGGATACTTGGAGAATTTCTATTTCCCTTGGGTGAAATTGAGGGACCTCTTTTGTTTTAGCAAAAATATCTTGCTTTCAACGGGAGAGTTTAGTCACTCCTGTGCATTTTCTGGCGTATTCTAATACGTCAAACTTATCTGATTTTTGTTTTCTTTCTGCTTGATAAATGAGTTTACTAGCTATTCATTATTTGTGTTTGCCTTTTGTGTAACTAGCATCTTGTTGGAAGGAGTCAAACCTGCAGATAGATTTAAGTTTGGTTTAGTCTTTCCCTCTGAAGGTAAACATAGCTGCTTTTTTGCTTTGGAACCCGAAAAAAAATTGTAGAGCTAAAACAGCAATATTTAGGGAGGACAGATAGATATAATGAGACTCTTTTTGAAGAGAATGATTAGGGGCCCCCTCTTCTCTAATTAAGGCAGGAAATCATTTTTCTTTTGGAGAGATGGGCAAGGCTCCAGATATATTTATTAATGCTATCCTTCAATTCACCTATCTGTGTTTAAACATCCAGTGTAGACATACACATCCAACGTGGGCAGTACACATCTTACAGATATGGACACTTCCTCCATTGATAAGCTGTATGTAATTTGTGTGATATAACTGAGGTTTTTCATATCTTAGTCTAAGAAAGGAAATGCTATGTTACTACTACAGCTTTACAAGGCAGCTAAGTCATGCAGTAGATGAAGTACAGGGCCTAGTGTTAGAAATAAAATGGAGTCTGGTCACAGTTTTCATTGTTTATTAATAAAATGAGAGAATGAGAGATGAAAGAAAGACGAGATATAGATATATTTCCCTTAAGGAAAGGTTAACTTGATTTGGATCGTTTCTCTGTTTGGCTGGCTAAAGCCTATATTAGTGATGGCAAACCTATGGCATAGGTGACAAAGATGGCATGCAGAGCCCTCTCTGTGGGCCTGCACCCCTCCTTCCCCCCCCCCACCCCAGTTTGTTACTAGAAAGGCAGAGGGACTCAGGCAGAGCTGCTCCCCTCCCCTTCTCCACTGTGCATGCTGACATTTTTTCACATCTCCCACTCCTCTGCCCAGTAGCCCAATGAGAGTGTACAGGGGAAAGGGGGCAGCTCACAGGAGACAGATCTGGAGGGGACCAGAGCACTTGGGCCATTCCCCTCTCCATCTCTGCACTGGCTAAGGACATTCCTCATTTCCCCCTCCTCTCTGTCTAACAGCCCATTGGAAATGTTTTCTCCCTCCCATGTGTGAGTTAAGGGGGGACAGGACATGCCCAGCACTTGATAGGGGTGCAAGGTATGTGGTATGGTGGGGCATGACACTCAGTTTGGTGTGGGGTGGGACCTGGCACTCCATCTCTAAAAGGCCCACCATCATTTTTTTTTTGCAAGACTTTGAAAGATTGTAATATATTCTCTGGAAACATTCAGCAATACGAAAACCCTCTGTGGTCCCTCCCACCCTGGGGGCCCACAGCTGTTGGAGATGGTCCAGAAAACCTTGAGCTTTGGAAATGTCCTTGGTTCAGTCCTTGGGGAGCAGAGGTTGCTATATAGGCAGGATCTGCTCCAGAATGGTTCTTGAAGATTGGGGGAGTCTGTCAGGGAAATTCACTTCAAACTCAATAATGAGGTCCCCATGTTTCTCTGGTGTTTTGGGGAGGGGTAGGCCTTCTCCAGGAACTTTTCGCCTCCTTCCAGGTCTGATGACATCCTTGAACACTATGGGTATGGTCCTGCCATCCAGCGTTGGGACATTCACTGTACAGCCACAGAGGGCCTCACGGAGACTGATCCTTGCTGGGTAAATCACATCAGATCCGCCTCTCCTAAATATATTGTGTGGTTTGTCCTTTAAAACAAACACATCATCTAGATTCTTACCACAGCAGCAGCACAGCATAGTCAGTTTGTTCAAGAGTAGAACTAAAGAGGCCTTTTAATTCCTGTGCTGGCCATATAAATCCCCCTAGCTACTCCCTCCGTGGCAATATTGCACACTGACACTCAGGCTGATACCAGGGGATGCCAGGTCAGCTAGGCCATTAGATGTGCCATATCTACTGCTGGGGCTCTGCCATGGGATGGAAGTATTTTTCCTCACACACTGGCATTAGGAAGACTTGTATTTCTGAGTTCAAATCTGGCTTCAGACACTTACTAAGTGTATGACCCTGGGCAAGTCACTTAATCTTGTTTGCCTCAGTTTCCTCATTTGAAAAGGGAGCTAAAGAAGCAAAAATGACAAATCACTCCAGTATCTTTGCCAAGAAAACCCTAAAAAAGAGGCCATGAGGATTCAGACACAACTGAAATATGTCAGAACAACAATACAGTTTTAACAGTGTACTATGGGAAAGAAGTAAGGCTTGCCTCTCCTTCCTGTGAAGTTCTTCTTGTACGCCCAAAAGTCTTCCATAAAGAATAATCCCGACCAGTGTAGCCTCCTTCTTTGAGGTTCACTATAATCCAGATTTGACAACCAGTCCAGATCTAGCCCTGTTTTCATATAGACTTGTTCATTATGGAGTAGAGACAGGAAAGAAAACGGATGTGTTTAGTTGTTCAATTAGCATATGGAGAAGGTGGCCCCTACAAGATTAAGGAGGATGGGGTGCTTCTCATCAGTTTGGCTCCAGCATGACGCCTCTTTGTCTTTTCCACTCAGGATGTTTAGTGTGGTTGGGGGAGGGGAGAGAGGGGATGGAGGTAAAGAGGGCTGTACCTCACGTGTGCCCACCCTCATTCCTCTTCCCTCCCCATGTCTGGGTCCCCATGAGACCACACCAGCCTTTTCGAAATGAACACTGGCAAATGAAAGATACACATTTGGAAGAGACCTCACTGTGCCAGTTCCTTTGAAGGTTCATGGGTCCAGAGGAAAGGCCCAGCTTGAGGTAGAAGTAAAGGCGCTTAGCATAGGCCAAGGAGCCCTGACCTTGAGGAAAGTCTGACTCCTCTTCCCTCGTTCCTGTCTGGAGTGGGCACTGCTGAGACAGACCCCAGGACCTTCCTTCTTCCTTCCCCCAGAAGGAACCAGAAAAGTGACATAGATTCCCCTATGAGGCCTGGGAAAGGCCTGACCCCTGGCCTTGTTGTTTTGTTATGTCAAGGACTCCCTGTGGACCAAAGTATGAGAAAACCCTTTGAGAGTTGAGGTTGTTGTATGTCTTATTCTTGTGTCCTGTGTTCTTCTCTTTAAAAAAGCAGAAACCAAGTCATTTTCCCTCCTCTAGTCATGTGCTACCTCTCCCCAATTCCAGAATGGTTCAAATGTTACTGATGTTGGTTACTACTGGGTTTTTACTAATCAGTTTTTAAGTTTTGGTAAAGATCTGAGATTTAAATAATTTGCCTGTTGTAGTCTTGAAGAGACCAGTGAGTGGAGGCCAAATAATGCAATGAGAATATGTTGAATATTACTGCAACAAGAAAGGCCCATTGGTGGGGGCTGCTGCGTAGCTTAGTGGATTGAGAGCCAGGCCTAGAGACAAAAGGTCCTGGGTTCAAATCTGGCCTCAGACACTTCCCAGCTGGGTGACCCTGGGCAAGTCACTTGGCAAGGCAAGGCAAGGCTCGGCAAGGCGCGAGGCGAGGTACAAGGCAAGTTGCAGGGTGAGGTGAGGCAAGGTTGGGGAAGCAAGTTGTGGGGTGAAGCAAGGCACAGTGTGAGGCAAGGCAAGGCACCAAACCCGGCGTTCTATTCACAATGCCAACTAATTGCCAATGGGATCGGGAAATCTGGGGTTTAATCTTGCCTTTTAGGCATTAGTAAGGTGTTGATGAGCATCTTGTTTCATTTCACATAGCCTTGGCTTCGTCAACTGAAAAATGGGCATTAAAACAACTTTTACCTCAAAGAGTTGTTGTTCAGGTCAAATAAGCAAGTATCTGTAAAGCATTTTGCAAACCTTAAAGCCTTCCATGAACACATAATTATTTTCATTTTTCTTGAAACTCGAATTCAGATCATTAAACCTGAACTAGACAGTGGTGCGGAAGCTGCATCTTGAAGGAAACTGGGCATTACATGAGAAGGAAATGGGAAGGGAGGGCTTTGCAAGAATAGGGGGAAGGCCAGTGCAAAGACTGCAGCAAAGACCCAGAGATGAGAGATGGAGGACCAGGTCTAGGGAAGCAGAGAAGCAGTTTGGCAGGAACGCAGAGGGCATGGAAAGAAGTAATGTGCAATAAGGCTGGGACATCCTGACCTTATTATTATGAAGGTGGCCTTGGTACCTTGAGCACCAAAGTTAGATCTTTCATTTTGAAGATGGGGAAATAAATGTGAAGAAGTCAAGTGTGGGCAGAGCCAGGATTAGAACCCAGGACTCCTGATCCTCACTGGTACTCACTCCATTCCACCTCCTTGCCTATCACTTCATTCTCACTTCTACCAAAGAATTTCACCCATTGCCTTTGCTACAGTCCTTCTTCTACAGTAGAGCTTCTTGGCTTTTGTGTTCATGTCATGGACCACGTTAGCAGTCTGGACACCTTCTCCAAGTCACGTTTTTAAATACTTGAACAAACGGAGAATTTCGGCACAAGCTTAGGGGGAAACAACATATAGGTTTTCTCCTGCGTTCATAGACCCTCTGAAATCTCTCCATAGTGGCCCAGGGAGTGAGCCCAGCTCTACTGAGGACCGAGTGAAAGGTGGCTGATGCATATGAAGAAGCTTCCCTTTTTTCTACAGCAGGAATCTTGGTTCAGGGTATTTCTGCCTGGTACTCCAAGCCTACAGTTTCAAACTCTCCTGGGAGTATTTCCATCCAAGTAGAAGGCACGAATGGCTTTTGGCTAGACTCATTCTATCCACCTTTCTAGACACTTGGAAAAAATGCTTTTTATAGCTACTGAAAGGAACTCCAAGTTCTACACAGATATTAACCAAGTTCTAAAGTCACAGAATTGGGGAGCAAGAAGGGGGCCACAGAGATTATTTCACTTTACAATGGCAAAGCAAACCCTGAGAGGTTGACCGGCCCAAGTTCACAAAGCCAGCTAATGACAGAGCTGGGACTAGGTCCAGGATTCTTGAAGTCATTTATCCATTCCAGAGACATAATGAGCATTGGGTGTCTGGGGCATTATTTCAGGGGCTGCATTTAGAAGATATAGAAAGCACTTGCCAAGCTTCAGCATCATAGAAACAATAGGTCTTGATATCTAGTTAGCAAGAATAATTATGTTTTTTTAAAAAACATTACTCTCTGTCTTGGTATCAGTTCCAAGACAGAAGAACAGCACGGGCTAGCCGAGTTAAGAGACTCACCCAGGGTCACACAGCTAGGAAGTGCTGACAACAGATTTTAATCCAGATCCTCAACAGTCTAGACCTGGCACTCAATCCACAGTGCTACCTAGATTTCCTGCAAGAATAATGGTTAAAATAAGAAGCTATCAGATAACAAGACTGAGTTAACTCCTCCCTGGCCTTCCCTTTCTTCCCTTAATCATAAATGGCATCATACTAGCGTCCTGAGGTGTCCACTTTTTCCACAAAGGGTGATATCATCCCTACCTCCCCTAATTAAATTAGAACATGTTTCATTCTGCTTATTTTAGACAGTTTATAGCAATTGCCCTGAGCTCAAAAAATCCTGCTGTATAGCTCTCTTCCTTCTTTCCTACCATGCTACTCTTCATAACCAATTCTAGATATCAATTAGCTGAGAATCTTAAAGCTAAGGTGGTAGTGGGGGGGGTGATAGCAACCACCTCTCTCTTCCTTCCCCCTCTCCAAAAAAGAAAGAATGATGGTTAGAAACATTTTTGCCCAAGTTCACAGTAGAACATAAGCTAAACGCTAAACCTGTCTCCACAAATGAACTGACCTCGAGAGAGGGACTTCTGGCATCACACGCATCAGCATCAAAGGACCAAACAAAATGGAGCCAGATCTAATGATTGTAGCCAAAGCAAATAGCACAGGAAGACCAACTCCCTTGGAGTATGGTTGTTGGGAAAGGGGAAGAAGAAATATTCCCCTGGGCCTTGAGAAGTATTAATATGGCAGAAAGGGGTGGGTAGGACAGGACAGTAGAAGCAGCTCACGAGACAATAACCCCAGATGAGACAAAAATCCTAATCATCTAGAATTGGAAAGGGCCTCAGAAGTCACCTAGTCCAAAGCCCTTATTTGACAGCCAAGGAAAGTGGAAAGAATAAGGAAAACTCATCTTATGATTTAAAATCTGTTGATTTGACAGTCAATTTGAAAGTTATTACCTGTGTGACCAAATCACTTAACCCTATTGGAACAACAAACTGAGACCATATGTAAGACTTGTCTACAGAAACACAAGTAATAAACATTATAGGTAGGATTTGAACACAAGTTCTTTGACTCCATAGTCAGTAAACCTTCCACAGTGCCACATTGCATGCTGAAATTCTCTGAAGTTCTCCGGGGAAATGTCCCCATTTTCCCACCCGGGTTCAGTGTCCACTGGAGAATCCCTTATCTATTACAGAGAATGAAAGATATAGAAGAATATGGGAAGACAGTTATTATCATCCTTGGAGCATAGACATTAGATGTGTTTAGAATCTGTGTCAAGAAGCAGCAAAGGTCATTTCTGGAAATAGACACATACCCAACTACCCATAAGAGACTTTGTGCTTCTCAAACTATATTTCCCCAGAAGAAGCCTGGACTGAGGTGGGCCATGCACAGACTTACCTACTGGGAAGAATCAAGGACATTTTGCCTACAGGAAGCATTTACAAGTAGTAACAAGAAGGGACCTGAGGTGAAGGGGGAGAGGAGAGGGATTTATAAAAAGATCAAATAGTTGGGAGATGCCCCACATATTCAAAGCTGCTAGGTGTTCTGTCTGCCAAAAAAACTCTGTGTGACTGTGAAAGTTTTCTCCTCTGGCCTGAGGTCAATCTGCATTTTTTGGATTTCTTCCTGGAGGGATGTGTAGTAAATGAGTATGGTGGAGAGCCTCATCAGACAGGGATGACTTTTCTAGTGACCCCAGTTCATCAAGGGCAACATGAGACCTGGTAAAGGCAGGAAACAGAGACATCCACATGTGGTTGTCACTGAGGGTCCCAGTAACACCTGAGGCACCTGGTTTTGTTTTTGTCTGGAATTTAATTTGTAGATACTGTCACCTCTGGCTAGGATCTCATAAGCAGGTTCAGCTTCTGAACCAGTAGGAGAGGTTTCGAGGAATGAAGGTGGGAGCACTAATTCTAATTCTTCCTTGCCCCATCAGGAGATCTCAATAAGGAGCAGGAACAAAAAGGAGTAAGCTTGGAAAATGCTTAAATTACTTTCTTCTTAGATTTTATTTTTAATTTATTTTTGTGACCTGGCAGGGAGAGAGAAGTGCTGTGAGTATGACAAAACAAAATAAACTCTATTTTTTAAATCGACCCGTTCATATTTTAAAAGGACATACAAGAGACATGTAAGAGTGAACAGGTAACTGAAAACATGTTGCTATTGAAATTATATTGGCAGAATGAAAGCCCAGAATGAACTCGTGCTTATGAGTTATGTCAGAGGGGAAAGGGCTTAAAAAACCCTATTCATCGGCATCAGAAGGATCAAGGAATGGGTAGAACTCATTACAG
This sequence comes from Monodelphis domestica, assembly GCF_027887165.1. Classification (NCBI taxonomy): domain Eukaryota; kingdom Metazoa; phylum Chordata; class Mammalia; order Didelphimorphia; family Didelphidae; genus Monodelphis; species Monodelphis domestica. Next base: position 17,375,821 of record NC_077235.1, on the reverse strand, counting down.
TAGATGGTATATAAAGAATTACAGGAAAAAAAACTACTCAATTGTTCTTTTTCTTTTTTCTTTACCAAGATGTATGGTGGACTAAGAAGGCTAGAACAAAAATGGCAAAGAGAAAATTGAAATCCAAGTTAATTGAGATAGAGGCAGTATGATGAAGTGAAGAGGGTTCTAGACTTGAAGTTGGGGAAAGATGTTCATATCCTGTCTTGGACACTTAGGCCCCATGTGACCCTGTTTAAGTCATGGAGCTTTTATGAACCCCATTTGCTCATCTGTAAGCTGGAGATGCCAGTAGATCTGCCTGACAGGGTGTCTGAAGCACAAATGAGATCTAGGGCTACATTAGTCCGTCAAGGAATAAGGATGAGATAGTCCGTCCCTCCTCTGCTCTGGTCAGAACTCCTTGAGTTCTCTTTGGGCCACCAGTTTACATATGATAACGACAACGAAGAGAACATCCAGAAGGAAGCAGCCAGGATAGAGATTAGCCTTAAGTCTATGCCATATTAGGATGAGTTTGAAGGAAATGAGTGAGATGATGCTGAGCCTGAAGAAGGGAAGATTTTGGAGGCAGCCTATATTAGCTGCCTTGAAAGATTAGAAAGACTGTTACTTTCTGGAGAGCAGAATCAGGAATGATTGGTAGAAGTTGTAAAGAGGCAGTATGAAGTTGGTGATGTCAGGAAAAACTTTTTAATCGTTAGAGTTGCCCCAGAGCAAACTGACTCCCCTGAGAGGTGGCAGGTTCCCCTTCCTGGAGGCTGGGTACATCATACTAGAGATTCCCTTAAGGCAGTGTTTTTCAAAGTATTATCTAGGGATCCCCTGAGTTCTTTGAGATACTTTCTGGGGATCAATGAGATCAAAATCATTTTTAATAATGCTAAAATATTTCAGTTTCTAATATGTTAAGTTTTGAGAGACATAACTCACATAAAACCTCTCTGGTGTTGTTTTCAGTCATTTTTAAGCCTTTAAGGGGGGGGGGAGAGCTGGGTAGCTCATTGGATTGAGAGTCAGGCCTAGAGATGGGAGGTCCTGGGTTCAAATGTGGCCTCAGACACTTCCCAGCTGGGTGACCCTGGGCAAGTCACTTCATCCCCATTATCTAGCCCTTAGCACTCTTCTGCCTTGGAACCAATACACAGCATTGATTCCAAGATGGAAGGTGAGGGTTTAAATTTTTTTTTAAATGGTATAAAGGGGTCCTGATAACCAAAAAGTTTGAGAACCACCATATTTAAGGTATGTATGGGTTGAACTTAAAGGTGGCCAAGGTCAATTTTAGCTCCTAAATTCTATGACAATGTGAACATGGATATTTCAGACAATATGACAGTGACCTTGATAATCAATTCCAGGGAGAAATCTAGAACTAATGATTAATAAGATAGATAGTTTGTGAGCCCTTGGAAAAGGAGGATACACATTGAGAAAGCATAGGTTCTTTGAGAACAAGTCAGGCCAGCCCAGCCTCAAGTCATTTTGTTCCTGACAGTCATTAGACCAGTAGATGAAAGGAACACAGGAAAAAGTGAATTTCTCCAGGCTACTTAATGATTTTTCAAGTTAAGAAAAGCTGTTACCTGGATGGCAGTAGAGATAAGTGGAGTAACTTTAGTATCATTTATTATAGTTCTGTGTGTTCGTTTATAACCTTACTACTAGACTAGAAACCAATACACTCTTGAGAGTGCATCAATAGGAAGTGTCCAAGGGGCGCGGGGATAATATTCCGCTAATGATTAGCACAGTGCCTGGCACTGGTGCTTAATAAATGCTTGCTGACTGACTGTTCTCTGACCTTGTTTAGAGTGTATGTGAAATACTTTCCTCACTTCTGGGATGGTAAGCAGATTGGAGTGTACCTGGCTTGATAAGAGGGCCTGGGAATCATACTGGAGGGATATTGATTGAAGGAATTGGGACACTTGGCCAAGAGAAAAGAAGCCTTTGTGGTGATATGCTAGCAATATGAAAAATACAAAGAGCTATCATGTTGAATAGAGATGACCACATTCTTTCTATTTGGATCCAGAGGTCAGACCTAGGACTAAACTACATAGATGCTTATTTTGAGAAACGATTTCCTAAAAATTAGCAATGGAAAAAGTGGAGTCCATTGCCTTCCTAATTGATGAGTTCTCTATCTCAGAAAAATATTTAAGGCAGAATGGCAACTTATTGGGGATTGGGTATAGGGATTCATGATTTGGGTAGGGGTCGGACCCAATAAACTTTAATATTCCTTCCCAGTCTAGGATTCTGTTACATGGTGATATCCAAAAACACTGTTGTTATTTTAGAACTATTTATATAGAGTAAAATTCTTTAAATTAAATGTTTTTCAATTAAAGATTTATTTTGTCTTCATCCTTCATCTCTACTCAAGGGAAAAACTCTTTGTTAGTGAGTCATTCATTAAACATTTATTTAAGTGCTTAGTATATGCCAGGAACTGTGCTAAGCCGGGGATAGAAAGAAAGGCAACACACAGCTTTTGGTCCGATGGAACTGACAATCTAATGAAGGAAGGCACATTCAAACAACTATATGCAAATAAGGTGTATACACAGGATAAACTGGAGATGAGAATCAACAATGGGAAGGCATTAGTATTATGTTAGATGATAATATAGGGAAGCCAGAAAGTATAGATGAGGAGGGAGAGCATTTTAGGCATGGGGAGAGTCAGTGAGAATGCTTGGGCTCTGGAGATGGTGGACCTTGTGTGTGAAACGGCAAGAAGGTCAACATCACTACAATGTAAAGTATATGCTAGGTTGTATAGTAAGACCAGAAAGACATCTATGTGGTGCTGCAGGGGGGCAAATCATGAAGGGCTTTGGATGCCTGAGGAATTTATTTTTGACCTAGGAGATGATAGGGTACCGCTCAAGTTTATTGAATAGGGAGGTGGGTGACATAGTCAAACTGGCACTTTAGGAAATTCACTTTGAAAGCTGATAGAGGATGGACCAGATTGGGAAGAGTCTTGTGACAAACAGAGAGAACATCCAGGAGGTTATTGCAATAGTCCAAACATGAGATGGAAAGGGCCTGTGCCAATGTGGTTGCACTGCCAGAGGAGAGAATAGGAGAAATATTAGAAAGGTAAAATCTACAGGACTTGCCAACAGATTGAATATGGGGGATGAGAGAGTGTGAGGAGTTGAGGATGACACCTTAAATCTAGGTGACTTGAGGATGGTAGTACCCTACAGAAAGAGAGAAACATTTTGAGGGAAAGATAATGAGTCTACTTTTTGATGTATCGAGTTAAAGATGTCTGCAGGACATCATTCAAGATGCCCAATAGGTGTTTGCGTATGCAAGACTGGAAGTCCACAATGAAGTGGGAATTGGATGAGTAGAGAGATGATAATTGAATCATTGGGAACTGATGAGGTCACCAAGTGAAATAATTTTGAAAGCAAAGTGGAATGGGCCTTGAATATAATCCTATGTAACACCCTTCCTTAGTAAGCATGACCTTGAGATGAAGGTCCAGGAAAGGAGAATGAGGAGGAATGTTAAGATAGGTATTAGGAGAACCAGGAGAGAGTGATATCCCAGATAACAGGTAAGTAAGCTTCAGTGTCAGTGGGTGCAGAGAGATCAAGAAGTATGAGAATTGATTTGACGATTAAGAAATCATTTGTAAGTTGGAGAGAGAGCAGTTTTGGTGAAATGATAAGATGGAAAGCCACATTCTAGAGTCAAGAAGAAAATGGGATGTTAGGAAATGGAAGTGTCTATTGTAAATAGCTTTATCAAGGAGTTTATCAAGGGAGGAGAGATGTGGGATGGTAACTAGCAAGGATGGATGGGTCAAATGAGGATTTTGTAGTAAGTAGATCATTTCTGCATCTCATGAGCAGGATTAAAGGCAGCAGATGGCAGAATGATCCTAAACTGAGGCTTGGCTAGGAACAATTGATGAAATGAGGAGAGAAAACATCCAAGAGAAGAAGACAGTGTAGAGTTAAACTGGTTTTTACCAAGGCAACAGATTGGAGAAGGGTGGAGAGTGTATTTATTCAAGAGTGATAGTCTGAGAAAGAATTGAAAGGTCAAAGGGTGAGATGTTGTGGTGCAGAAAAGGAACAGCATTTGGGCTCGTAAGGCAGAAGAAGTGGTAGAATAACAATACATTTCAACCGGATTAGGGAATTTCGGAGTTCTTGAACATGGAAGTGGCATGTTTGTGAGTGGTGGTAAGATCAAGGGCAAGGGTGGGTAAGGGGAGATGGAGGAGTAGGTCAGGAAAATGAGGAGTTTTTCTGTGGAAGTATCTGTATATATGTTGACATCTCCAAGTGATGCAGGAGTTCAAAAGAGAAGAGAGACTATGAGCCAGACATGGAACAGTTTGAGGGAAAAAAGAGGAGTTTCCTGGAGGTGTTGGTAAACACCTGTCACTGAGTCTTGATCATATGGTGAATATGGATTGACAGAACTTCAAAGGAATAGAAGTTATGGTAACAATTATGTATCCTCAAGACTGTTGTCATATCCACCACCTTAGTATCAGAAGTTTTCCATAATGTAGTCTTCTCAGTTCAGTAAAGTAAATGTTTAGAGAAGTACAGCGTGTGTTTCAGTCCATTAACACAAGTTGCTGTGTTGTCCTTATGTTCATAAGGTGCAGCAGATGTCCCTTAATGTCCCTATCCAGGCTTCCCTCTCAATAGTTGACAATCTGAAGAAGATTAAGCAGAAGTGAGCCCACTGATTATCACTATCTGTGTTGGTTTTAAATATCAAGAATTTCCATTCTTCTCAAAGGAGCATGTCCAACTCTAATCTTTCTTGCAGATAAATTAAATAATTTTAAAAACAGATAAATGCATTTCCTGCACCGACTTGTAACTCTAACTTCAATGGAACAACTTTCTGTCTTTTTTCTCTTTTAATTTGATAGTAAATAAATTGTCAAAAAATAGCAAACAAGATGAGCTTTTCATTAATCTCATGATCTTTCCTCTCATGAGCCTTTCCCTTGACAGGAAGAATTATATATATATATATCTGGAAATGAACATCCTACATCTGGAAACATTCTTAGTTTCAGTCTTAGAAACAGCATATATTTGTGAAATCAGTTCACTGGCTATGAGATCTTCACATGTGTCATCTTCGATGTGTGTTCTTCGATTCATTAAGCATTTATTGTCTGCTATGTGTTAGCTGCTCTTCTGGGTAGTGGGGATTGAAAGGTTAAAGTGAAATAGTTCCTGTTCTCAAGAAAATGTATTCTATGTGCATAGATAACATGTATTGATATTTTTGAAATATAAAATTGATAAAAATCGAAGTATTTGGGGGAAGGAGGGCAGTTGAAAGGATCAGGAAAGGTTTTATAAAGGAGGAAGCAGTTGAGTTGATTTTTCTTTTGACTCAATAATGTTTTATTTTTCAAATTACATGTAAATATTTTTTTACATTTGTTCTTTCCAAACTTTGAGTTACAAATTTCCCCCCACCAAAGATGGTAAGCAATTTGCTCTCTGTGTGAGGTCATGAAAAATATATTACCATATTTAGTCATGGCGTGAAAAAAAGACATTTTTTTAAAACGCACAAAGAAAATGAAGTGTAAAACAGTGTGCTTTGATCTGCATTCATATGTCATTCTTTTTTCCTGGAGATAGATAGCATTTTTTTATCCATATCCTTTGGAATTGCCTTAAATTGTAATTGTCTTAGATTGGCTTGACTCAGTATTAAGTCATTTATGGTTGGCCATTATACAATATTGTTGTTACAGTGTACAATGTTCTTTTGGTTCTGCACACTTCACTTTACATTCCTTCATGTAGATCTTTCCAGGTTTTTCTGAAATCATTGGGCTCATTATTTGTTATATAGCACCCTAGTATTTCATTATAATCATGTTCCACAACTTGCTCAGCGATTCCCCAAATGATGGACATCCCCATCCATTTCCTCTCAATTTCTAATTCTTTTCCATCACAAAAAGGGCTGCTATAATTATTTTTGTGTAAATAAGCCATTTTCCCTGCTTTTTTGGGGATACAGGCCTAGTAGCAGTATTGCTGGATTAAAAGGTATGCACAGTTTTATATAGACCTTTGGGTATAGTTCTAAATTGTTGAGCTAAATTTTGAAGAAAATGTAGAATTTCTAAGGGAGAAGTGAGTTGCAGACAGAAGTAAAATGTGGCAGATTTATAAAGTATATGAAAAGAAATATAATACAACTGGAAAATCAGTTGGGTCCAGATTGTAGAGTTTTATTAAAGACTAAACAAAGGACTTTATATTTGTTCCTAGAGGTAATAGGAAACCAGTAGAGTTTATTTAGTAAAAGAATGACACTTAAGGTAAATCACTTTAGTTGCAGTATGGAAAAAGAGTGGGCAAGACTTGTGGCAGAGAGATCAATTGTTTAAGAGATTATTTCAATAGACAAGAATGCTATGAGTGTCTGATTTAGGGTGGTGACTATGTGAGTGGAGAGAAAGGGATAGATGAGAGAGATGTGGAGACAGAAATTAAAATATTTGACAGCTCTTTGGATATATGAGCCACATGAGAGTAATTGAGGACATTGCTTAGGTTTGTGAATCTAAGTGACTGAAGGGATGGTAATTTCCTAGACAGAAGTAAAGAAGTTTAGAAAAAGGGTGGATCTTGAGGACAAGATAGAGTTTATTTTTGGTTCCACTGAATTTAAAATGCCTATGTAACACCAGTAGATAGTTTCATAACTCTGAGTATAATTCCAAATTGTTCTTCATTGTTTTGGTGTTTTAGTGTATTGGTATTTTCCATATGCCCTCTGATGTTTGCCATTTCCCCCTTTTATCATTTTAGTCAACCTGGTAGTTGTGAGATGATATTCCACAGCTGTTTTGATTTGCATTTTTCTAATCAATAATAGTTCAGATGATTTTTCATATAGTTATATTTAGCTTTGATTTCTACATCCAAAAACTATCTATTCACATCTTTTGGGCATTTATCAACTGGACAATGGCTTATATTCTAATATATTTCACATTTTATTTTATTTTTTATTAAGAAAATTTTTCCATGGTTAAATGATTCATATTCTTTTCCTCCCCTCCTCCCACCTTCCTCCCATAGCCAACACATAATTCCTTTGGGTTTTACACATGTCCTTGATTAGAACCTATTTCCATGATGTTGATACTTGCACTAGGAAGATCATTTAGAGTCTACATCCCCAATCATATCCCTTTTGACCCATGTGATCAAACGGTTGTTTTTCTTCTGTGTTTCTGCTCCCATAGTTCTTTCTCTGGATGTGGATAGTTTCTTTCTCATAAGTCCCTCAGAATTATCCTGGATCATTGCATTGCTGCTAGTAGAGAAGTCCATTACATTCGATTGTACCACAGTGTATCCGTCTCTGTAGAATGTTCTCCTGGTTCTGCTCCTCTCACTCTGCATCAGTTCCTCGAGGTCGTTCCATCTCCCATGGAATTCCTCCACTTTATTATTCTTTTGAGCACAATAGTATTCCATCACCAAGAGATACCACAATTTGTTCAGCCATTCCCCAGTTGGAGGGCATCCCCTCATTTTCCAATTTTTTTTTTTGCCACCAAAAAGAGTGCAGCTATGAATATTCTTGAACAAGTCTTTTTCCTTATTATCTCTTTGGGGTACAAACCCTGCAGTGTTATGGCTGGATCAAAGGTCAGTCTTTTACTGCCCTTTGGGCATAGTTCCAAATTGTCCTCCAGAATCGTTGGATCCATTCACAACTCCACCAGCAATGCATTAATGTCCAGACTTTGCCACATCCCTTCCAGCATTCATTACTTGCCATAGCTGTCATGTTAGCCAATGTGCTAGGTGTGAGGTGATACCTCGGAGTTGTTTTGATTTGCATCTCTCTGATTATAAGAGATTTAGAGCACTTTTTCATGTACTTATTGATAGTTTTGATTTCTTTATCTGAAAATTGCCTATTCACGTCCCTTGGCCAATTGATAAATATCAATTGGAGAATGGCTTGATTTTTTTTTGCACAATTGGTTTAGCTCTTTGTAAATTTGAGTAATTAGATCTTTGTCAGAGGTTTTTGTTATGAAGATTATTTCTCAATTTGTTATTTCTCTTCTAGTTTTGGTTACATTGGTTTTGTTTGTACAAAACCTTTTTAATTTGATGTAGTCAAAATTATTTATTTTACATTTTGTGACCCTTTCTAAGTCTTCCTTGATTTTAAAATATTTCCCTTCCCAAATATCTGACATATACACTAATCGGAGTTCACATAATCATACTTTCCTTCTTTATGTTCAACTCATTCACCCATTCTGAGTTTATCATGGTGTAGGGTGTTGAGTTGTCAATTCAACCCTCATCTCTCCCATACTGTCTTCCAATTTTCCCAGCAGATTTTATCAAATAGTGGATTTTTGTCCCAAAAGTTGGGATGTTTGGGCTTGTCATAGACTGTCTTGCTGAGGTCATTTACCCCAAGTCTATTCCACTGATCCTCCTTTCTGTCTCTTAGCCAGTACCAAATTGTTTTGATGACCGCTGCTCTATAGTATAGTTGGAGATCTGGGACTGCAAGGCCACCTTCTTTTGCAATTTTTTTCATGATTTCCCTGGATATCCTTGATCTTTTGTTCTTCCAAATGAACTTTGTTACTTTTTTTCTAATTCAGTAAAATGTTTTTTGGTAGTTCCATGGGTATGGCACTAAATAAGTAAATTAATTTGGGTAGGATTGTCACTTTTTTTATGTTAGCTTGTCCTACCCAGGAGCAATCAATGTTTTTATAATTCTTTAGGTCTAGTTTTAATTGGGTGGAGAGTGTTTTGTAGTTGTGTTCATATAATTCCTGTGTTTGTCTCTGCAGATAGATTCCTAAGTATTTTCTATTGTCTAGGGTAATTTTGAATGGGATTTCTCTTTCTAGTTCTTGCTGCTGAGATGGGTTGAAGATATATAGAAATGCTGATGACTTCTGTGGGTTTATTTTGTATCCTGCAACTTTGCTAAAGTTGTTGATTATTTCGATTAGCTTTTTGGTTGAATCTCTAGGATTCTTTAAGTAGACCATCATGTCATCCGCAAAGAGCGATAACTTGGTCTCCTCCTTGCCTATTTTGATGCCTTCAATCTCTTTCTTTTCTCTAATTGCTACTGCTAGTGTTTCTAGTACAATGTTAAATAATAGAGGTGATAATGGGCATCCTTGTTTCACTCCTGATCTTATTGGGAATACATCTAGTTTATCCCCATTGCAGATGACGTTTGCTGATGGTTTTAGATAAATACTGTTTATTATGTTTAGGAACGCACCTTCTATTCCTATGCCATCTAGTGTTTCCAGTAGGAATGCATGTTGTATTTTGTCAAAGGCTTTTTCTGCATCTATTGAGATAATCATGTGATTTTTGTTGCTCTGCTTGTTAATATGGTCAATTATGTGGATGGTTTTCCTAATATTGAACCATCCTTGCATTCCTGGTATAAATCCTACCTGGTCATAGTGGATAACCCTCCTGACCACTTGCTGAAGTCTTTTTACTAGTGTCCTGTTAAGATTTTTGCATCTTTGTTCATTAGGGAGATTGGTCTATAGTTTTCTTTCTCTGTTTTTGACCTGCCTGGCTTTGGAATCAGCACCATATTTGTGTGATAAAAGGAATTTGCTAGAATTCCTTCTTTGCATATTTTGTCAAATATTTTGCATAGCATTGGGATTAGTTATTCTTTAAATGTTTGATAGAATTCCCTTGTTAATCCATCTGGCCCTGAGGATTTCTCTATACGTTTTAGAGGTAAGACCTCTCTCAGAAACCATCTTTAAAATTCTCCCTGCCCCTACAGACACTTATTGCTTTCCTTTTAATTTTGGTTACTTTTGTTTTAATTGTACAAAAAAAATTCAATTTAATGTACTAAAAATTATCCATTTTATATTTTATAATGCTTTCTTTTATTTATTTATTCATGAGTTCTGTTCATCAATCTAATTAATCTAATAAGTGGAATGTTCCCTGTTCTTCTAATTTGTTTGTATATCTCCCTTTATGTATAGATCATGTATACATTTTTATTTTATCTTGGTAAATGGTGTAAGATATTGGTATATATGTAGTTTCCGCTAAACTGCTCTCCAGTTTTCCCAACAATTTTTGCCAAAGTTAATTCTTATTCCAAAAACTAGGATCTTTACCTTTGTCAAGGACAAGGTTACTCTAATCTTATATGACTATTTGTTGTATATCTAGTCTGTTCCACTGATCTTCTTTTCTATTACTTATCCAGATATGTCTTATCCTCTATCTATGTGTATTCTTACCTTTTTTTTTAACCAAATAGTTTTAAGAATTCTTTAGAATATCGTTCAAAACCAGATACTGCTAAGGAGATCTTCTTCCTTAACTTTTTTTAATTATTATTTCCTTTGATATTCTTGACATTTTATTTTTCCTAATAAGTTTGGTATTATTTTTTCTAGTTCAATAAAATGCATTTTTGGTAATTTAGTTGGGACTAAATCTGTATATACCTTTTTGCGTGTATCTTTTGGTCCAGTAATCCCAGTCTTAGGTGTATTTCCTAGGGTGCTCAAGGAACAGGTAAAAGAATCTACATGTTCAAAAATGTTTCTAGATGCTCTTTTTGTGATGGAAAGAACTGGAAACTGAATTGCCCATCATTTGGGGAATGGCTGAACAAATCATGGTATAATGATTATAATGGAACACTATATTGTGCTATATGAAATGACAAATAAGATGATCACAAAATAACCTGGAAAAACTTATGTTAAGTGAAGTGAGAAGAACTGGAACAACATTTTACACAGTAACCGTCATTATATATGATGGTCAACTGTGTATGACTTAACCATTAGCAATAAGTCAAGGATCCAGGACAACTCTAAGAGACTTATGATGAAAAAGGACATTCATTCACTGCCATAGAAGGAAGAGATAGAGTCCAAATGCATATTGAAATGTACCATTCTTCACATTATTTCCCACATGAATTTTTCTCTAGTGTAAGCACTATGTGGCTTGTTTCACAACATGACAAACATATTATATTTACAACCTGTATTATTTCTTGGGGAGGGGCAAAGGGCAGTTGGGGAGAAAGAATGAAATAGATTTTTGGATATAGCAACTGTGAGAATGTGTTTCTCTTGGATAAGCATATGATAATTTATTACATATTGTATAATTATGTATATTATAACAAAAGAATAGTAAGCAATTGATAATATGGGTTGTAGCTTTTAGCTAATGAGAGACAGAGGGAGAGATGGATGGATAGATGGATGATGGCGCACAATCAAATGAAATGACCAACTTCACCATCATCTTCCTATTGAGTTCTGTTGTGGTTCAAAGCCCTTTCCCTGTGAAGAGGAGAGTGGTAGTAGTATGATTCCCCATTGGACAGAGGAGGAAACAGACTCAGAGAAGTTAAGGAGCTTGGCAAAGTTCTGGTAACTAGTAGAGGTCAGTTTAGGCTTAGAGTTAATTCTTCTTCCAGGAGATCTGGCCTCAGTAAGGCTTTACTTGGTATTTCTGGGGAGCCTAAGGCAGAAGGTGAAAAAAGAGAAGTGGGTTAGGGAAAAAGAAGAGAAAGAGAGAAGAGGGGAGTGAGATCTGGTAGAGAGCGCCTATCTCTCTCTTAGTTGCTTCAGTTGCTCCTTAATCATAAAGCTACAGTTAAGCCTTCATTTGAGATATTATTTATGTTGTGTGCTATGTATGTAGTTCCTTCTAGTATGGAACTGATTGAGCCTCATTTGATAGCTCAGGTTCAAGATTAGAACAAAATAAGGCTGGGGAATACACATAAAAGGAAGCTGAAAAGGGGAGTGGAGGAAGAGATGAAGGTACCTGGAACAGGGGCATGGTAGAGAAGCATAGAGTGTACTTCTTGTAATTGTTTAATGACCAGTTAACTCTCCAGAAAAACCCCCCAATATATCCCGTCACAAACCTCTACATTTAATTTACATCATTAATATTTTCTTAATTACTTTCTTAAGTTTCCACAATAAAAAAAAAACAGTAAGTAAGCCCCCGATTTTCTAGCATTTGCTGTCTTCCAAGATGTAAATGCTAACACAGAAAATTTAACAATTGTTTTCCAATTACCCATTTGGGTTGCTTCCAGCACAAGCCAGGGACTGGCTGGGCAGCTTCTTTAGAGGTTCTGGTATATATCTTGTCTACGTTACTGCAATGGCAGAGGGTTCTTCCAGTGTGTAAATTCCAAGGTAGGCATCCACTTCCGGAATGAGGAGGTTTCTGGAACATAGTAGAGTAAGTCTGGAGTACAAATTAGAAAGAAATAAGGAAGTTAGCAGCCATACCAAGGAAAGAATATTCCATGACGATATATCAGTTCTGTTGGATGTAGATTCCTTGTGCCTATATTGCTCTTGGAAGCCTGAAGGAGGAATCATTAACTCTTCGTGCTATAGCTTAGTCACTAGGAAGCTACATCAGAAATCCAGCTTTTTAGTTTTCTCAGCCAATTAAGTCTCAAGCACAGTTTCAATACATTTTCAAGAAAGAAGCTAGCCTAGTTTTCATACAACAAGGTTGATTATACCTAGTTAAAGGAAAGGGAGTTGTCTGATAAGCAGCATTCTTTTAGGCATGGTCACTTCTTAGACTAATCCCATTAATCATCATCATCCAAAAAGATGCTGGGCAGGTGTTCGTTTGACTTTACAAAGAAAAGGAAAAGTAGCAGAGACCCAGAGCTATCCCAGGGAACAAAGGAATTGTGCTCTCCAGATAAATGCCATCAGTTGCCATTTCTCAGAGATAAGTCTAGCTTGTCTAATAGAGCTTTGAATAGAGGAGACCACTGTATGTGAGTTCTGATTGTATTTGTCTTCCTACCCATGGAAGAGGCTCCCAGCATATATATTCAGTTCCAGCAATCATTCCCTTAAGGGAAACAGACTCTTTGTCCCAGTTGTGTACTGGAAGCCCAAGAAATCATTGACTGTGCCCGGAGTATTCCACAAAGAATATGTACATTCCTATAAATCTCTTTTATCTCAATTTTATGGATTTCCTTGAGAAATATATTCTCTAACGCTAGCCACATAAAACAGATGGTGAAGACAATATTTGATGGTATTGTGTTCCATTAAAATCTATTCATTTGGCAATTCTTTATTATAATGCGAGCCAGGTTTAATGAGAAATAGTTTTATTAACCACTGAAATGCTGGGAAAACTTGAAACAGTGTCTAGCAGCACCTACCAAATGCATAAGTATGCTCTCTGTCAGGAAGTCTCTATTTCAAGGTGGATTTGTACCTGTGTGATGGATCAGCTTCTCTTTGTATGCCTTTAAAGTAATGGTTAATCATTATCGAGTTATGGGAATGTGGTCATTTCCTTCTTTCTCTATATTTTCCCGTACAGAGGTAGCATCTCTCATGGAAAGATGGCTAGATTTAGTCAGAAACTCTAGATTGGAATTCCAGCTCTGCTGCTTCTTAACTGTGTGACCTTAGGTGAATCACTTAGCTTCTTTGGGCCTTTCCTCCTCCATAAAATAATAATAGCAGCTAACATTTATATAGAAGTTTAAAGTTTGTTGAATGTTTTATACACTACCCTGCCAGCTTCGTGCAATGATGCTTTGCTTATGAGGGATATGTTTTTCTCATTTCGAACTCCAGTTCTGAGAACTGTCATCCCACTTGACAGTTTTTGGAATGGATGTCATTTTTCCTATGAAGAGAAATTTCTATGACAAGAAATCACCTTTTTTTCCCCTTCTGTGTCCAAAACAGTTCTTCTTGGTTCTCACTATCCTCTATGTGTTGTCTAACTCTAGAAAGTCATAAGATCCTCAAGGACTTGAATTCTTTCTTTTCGAGTTTGTGTTCACAGTGCCTGGAACATGCTAAGTGCTTACTTTATTAACAGCTTTTATCTCATCACCCCTGTGTGGTAATGATCTGCCCAGGGTGGTAAAGCCGATGGGTATCTGAGGCAGGCTCCAGAGCTAGCTAGCTCTTTATTCACTTTGCCAGGAAGCCAATTTGTGATGAGAAGCTCAACTTAGAACTTGGAAAAAAAACCCTTTCTGCTCTAAACATGTGATTCTTTAATTCCTTATGGGGTGGGGTGGGGGGCAATAACTATTATGCAAAGACAAAAATGATCAAAAGAGTGCTTAAAGAATGTGTTAAGCACCTACTATGTGCACAGCACTGAGGATACAAATAGAAAAGATGGTCTCTCTTCTAAAGGTGCTCCAATTTTAAAGAGTACTTACATAGAAGGCAGTACTTATGTAAAAAGTTTTAGCTGCAAGTCCAGTGGACATCTGTCCTCTTGTTCTTGGGATGCAGCCACAAAGCAGATGGCAGTGCCTCCTCTTCAATGTCATTTCCACTGATAAAACCATGTCAGCCTCTGATGTTGAATCATTTGGGAATGCCAGAGCCTTTGGTGGCCAGAACAGTATCAAAGGAGACATGGTCAGGAATGGAAGCTGGGAGCCCTAGGCTCTTGCAAAAAAGTCCTCAGCTGTTCTTCTGAAAGTCTCAGGGGAGGCAGTAAGTAGTTAAGGTGGTAGCGGTGACTTTCTAAGAGTGCTAGGATGCTTTCAGGTAGCCTGGTTTACCTGCTGTGCGGGTAGCAACTGCTTGGCAATTGGTGGGGGATGGCTGAACCCTTTCACACAAAAGTTTCCAGAATTGGCAGTTGAGGACTCTGGGCTGGAAACGTGGGCTCCCCAGGCTCTTGTGCTCGAGGCTGCATTCTATCAAGGGAGATAGTATATACATGAATAAGTATTCCAGAGTGACTACTTTCCCAACCCCACTGATCTGGGCAGGCTGAGTCCCCAGAGGCAACTAGGTAGTTATCTTCTCAGTATCTAGAAGTATTGGGAGGGAATATCTTCATAGTTTTACAAGTTATTCAGACTTAGGTACTTTTTAGCAATGGATATTCACTCAATTACCTTATTAACTGCTATAGTTAACATATATATCCATATATAATGGTTATATATAACTCTCTACTCCTAATCAGATGCATACTCTCATGTAAGTACATTGGGGTTTCTACTGCTCCCATTACTGCTCCTTTCAGACAATTTCTTCTCATGGCCATGGCTGGACTTGTTCTCTTCTTTAACCTACCAGATACTTGATTGCTGGCTTCTGAGCTATCTTGCTATTTTACAGAAGACCCCCAAAGGGACCAACAGGATGTACATTAGTTTGATGCTTTTGATTAATTGATTCATTCAATAGGAAATTTTCTCACATAATAAAAATATCTAAGCTAGAGTATTTTGTTAGTGTTTTGTTACTTCAAAAATTTTAATAATAATTTCCATGTACGTTTTCCGAAGTTATATGATCCAAAGTGCCTCCCTCCCTTCCTCTCTCCCCCCTCCCAGAGCTGGCAAGCATTTCAATCTTGGTTACACGTGTACTATCATGCAAAACATATTTCCATATTATTCATTTTTGTTAGTGAGTAATCTTATAAAACCAAAAAATATACCCAAAGAAACAAGTGATAAATCATATGTTTTCTACTCCAACAGTTCTTTCTGTGGAGATGGAAAGCAGTCTTTTCCCTAAGTCCCTCAGAATTGTTCTGGATCACTGTATTGCTGTTTGTAGCTGAGTCTATCACATTTGATCATTCCACAATATTGTTGTTACTGTGTGCTATGTTTCTTGGTTCTGCTTATTTCACTCTGATTTTGTTAATTTTTTTTTTCAAGTGGTGTGGGGAATGGGACTGATTGATTAATTTGACCCTCACCCTTCCATAAGTATATAAAAAATAAATACCAAATAAATATGTTGGGGAGAGAAGGCCCTATCAGTTAGGAGATCAGGAAAGGATTTGTGTAGAAAATGGTACTTAAAGGAAGTGAAAGATTCCAATAATTCCAAACATGAGGTATGGGAATGGCTAGTGTAAAGGCCCAAAGATGGGATATGGATTGTCATGTGTAAAGCCTGCATGCTGTGGCCTTCATTAGTGGATAACCTTCTGAAGGGCAGGGAACCGTGTGTGTTTCTGC
Source organism: Monodelphis domestica (assembly GCF_027887165.1). NCBI lineage: Eukaryota > Metazoa > Chordata > Mammalia > Didelphimorphia > Didelphidae > Monodelphis > Monodelphis domestica. Next base: position 17,359,759 of record NC_077235.1, on the reverse strand, counting down.
CCTTTTTTGTACTTCTGGGGTTTACAATAAAGCCTGGCTCACAGTAAGTCATCTGTAAGTGCTTTAGGATCCATTGATAGACAGAACTGTGGATGATTTATGTGAGTTTCTTTTCTATTTGGCACCTTTGCTTAAATTAATCTTTTACTTGGCTCATGTCAGCAGATTTTTATCATCTCATGCTTGGACCTTAGTAGACTACTTGCCATTATTCTCCCTGCCTTAAATTCCTCACGATCCGTCTTTCCATACCTCCATTCCATTCCATCCTCTCACTAGCTGCAAAAGTGATTTTTCTGAAGCATGGGGTTAACCATCAAACTGTTTTACTCAGTGAACCTCCATGGCCTCTTATACGCCATTCTCCCAGCTGCCTGGGCTTCCAGTTCTTCAATCACATTAACCTCATATATCCATTCTTTTGGCACTTATCCCTTCTACCTTCAAAGCATATCTCGTAGACATCTCTTTTTTCTCCACTCACATAGCCACCTATGTTGGCCCTCATCACTTCTCACCTGAACTGTGTATGACCATATGTCTCTCCCTTTGTCAATCATATTCTCCACACTACAACCAAAGCGATATTCCTAAAATGTAGGTCTGACATTCTTAGCTCTCTATTCAGGAAACTCTAATGGTTCCCCATGACCTCCAAGATCAAATATGAAATATTTTTTAACTCAAAGTCTTCACAAGCTGGCCCATTTCCTACCCTTTGAGCCTTCTTGCACTTTACTTCCCCTCTTCATACTCCCAGGACACTAGACTTCTTGCTGTTCTTCAGCACACCCATCTACTGCCTTTTTGTTGGATATCCTTTATGGGAATGCTCTCCTTCCATGCAAGTATCCCTTGGCTTCTTTAGCGTCTTTCAGAACTCCTTTTAAATCATCCCTCCCCATTCCCTAATCCCTGTTTGTACCTTGATTCTACATTGATCTATTTACTCTGTATATCTTCTACATATCTTCTACTCTATGTATCTTATATAGAAATCATTTAGGCCAAGGACAGTGTGATTTTTCTCTATCTTTGTATCTCAAGAACTTAGCACAGTGCCTGGCACATAGTAAGCCATTAAGAAATACTTTTCGATTGATTAATGTCATCAGAGAAAAATGGATCAATATCCCTGTTGTCTCTTTGCTTATGCTATTTCTGTGATTGTTTTATTTTTCTTGGCTTAATGCTCTAGAACAACATGTTAAATAATAGCGGTGATAACTGGCATACTTGCAGTTTTCTGGAATTCATTCAGAATGCCTTTAGCCCTTCTCTACTGCAAGTGATCTTGGTTCTTGGTTTTAGAGAGACTTTTTACTATTTGTCATGATTATGAAAAGTTTACTTATTTGTGTGCTTTAAAATGCTTTTTAGCAGAAATGGATGGCAGATTTTGTCAAAAGCTTTTTGAGTGCTTACTTATATGAATATGTAGTTTTATTTATTTTGATATTAATAGCGTGTTATTTTTATAGTATTTTTAAATTAAAAAACATTTGCTTTCCTCTCAACATTTTTGTGGAAAATTATAGTGAAATAAAACTCTTGTAACAAATAAGCAGGGCTAAAGAAAAAAAAAATTCTAGCTGGCTAGGCTCAGAACTGTATCTCATGGGGGCAGTTGAGTAGCACAGTGGATTGAGAGCCAGGCCTGGAGATGGGAAGTCCTGGGTTCAAATTTGACCTCAGACACTTCCTAGCTGTGTGACCCTGGGTAAGTCACTTAACCCCCATTGCCTAGCTCATACCACTCTTCTGCCTTGGAACCGATACACAGGATTGATTCTATGATGTATGGTAAGGGTTTTTTCTTTAAACTGCATGTTGAGTACATTGCTTCTCTTTTATAAATAGGTAACATTCTTTTTACCATTGGTAAATGGAATCATGGCTGATGATTGCATTGATGACAGTTCTTGGGTCTTTTGAAGTTATTTTTGGAGTATCTATCTTCTCTTGGTTCTGTGTTCATTGCTATTCATAGTAGGAGTCACTTTATATAAAAGTCTTTCAAGGTTACTCTGTCATCTTTTTGTCATTTCGTGTGACCATACCAAGTTGTTTGATGATTACTCCTTTGTAACATAGTTTGAGATGTAGTACTGCTATGCTCTCTTCCTTCCTGCTTTTTAACATTTTTTTTTCCTTGAAATTCTTGATCTTTTATTCCTCTAGATGAATTTTCTTTTGTTGGACCCTGACCTGATTGATTTAGGTAATGTCATTTTAATATGTCAAATTGGCCTACCCATGAATAATGCTCTTCTAATTGTTTAGGTTGATATTTTCATGAAGTGCTTTATAATTATATTTACATAGCTTTCATATATTATTAGGTCTACTCTCAGACATTTTATATGTTCTGTAGTTATTTTAAATGACATTTCTCTTTCTGTCTCTGCCATCTGCATTTTATTGGTACATGCAGAAACACTGCTTATTTGTATGGGTTTATTCTGAAACTATCTAGAAGTTAACAACTATTACTACCAGTTTTATAGATATTTAATTATCAGTTAATTTGTAAGTTTGACTAAGCCTCAGGAGGAGTAGAACAGTCTGATTTAATTTGGGTGCCAAGCCTAGAAGGTACTTCTTGAAGGATCATTTCTGTGTCCTTTTCTTCCTCTCATAGGCTGAATAACATCCTCTTAAAAAGCCCTTACCTTCTGTCTCAGCATCCATTCTAAGACAGAGGAGCAGCAATGACTAGACATTTGTGGGTTAAGTGATTTGCCCTGGGTCACTCAGCTAGGAAGTGTCTGAGGGCACATTTGAACTCTAGACTCCAGGCCTGGCACTCTATCCACTGTGCTAGCTTCTCCTTTTAAATGTCATCTTATCCAAGTCCCACAGATGCCCTTTTGTAAGTCGAGTTCTCTCCCCTCCAGTGGCCATAAACTGACTGTATTCATCTAAGTGACACAGTGGCCAAACCATTGGACTTGGCATTAGGAAGACCAGGGCTCAAATTCTACAATAGACATTTACTAGCCACGACCTTGGGCCAGTCATTTAACTTCTTTTGGCCTCTTTTTCTTTATCCATAAGACCAGAATGATACCATGTCACAGGGTTTTTGTCAGGATCTAATGAGATAAAAAACAAAACTGTAAAGGGCTTTGTCAAATTTAACATGCTATATAAATGCTAGTTATTATTAATAAAATCATTCTCTTCATGGTAAGGATTAGTCCAGGAGGGTACACACTAGACCTTCATTGACATGTAGTCATGTGCAAACTGCCACTGACCTGACTAAAGTGAAGCTACTTTCCTTGATGCTTCTCTTTTGCTATACAGAGAGCCATTCATTTGCCGGCTGGTCAGCTTGAACTGTCTGAGATGAAGCTAAGCTCATTTAATCAGACCAGTTCAAGAGTGACACCCAGCTGATACTGTCAGTTAAAGCAAGACTATGGCAGGTTGCTTTTATTCTTCCCTCTTGTTGCTTCAGTAATGTTGAATGTGTAGTCATAGATTATGCATATTAGCCAAAAGATAGGATTTTTTTCATCAAGGGCATTCTTTTGGTGCCAGAAATGATCAAGTGGGAAAACAGTGAGAAAGCAAGAGGACAGTAATTAAATATACATCGCACTAGCCAAGGAGGCCTGAAGCACAGTTTGGGGTAGGAAAACTCTGTCCTGTGCTTAGACAAGGGCTATACTTGGTGATTGCTTTCAGTTCTTAAGATTTTACATCTCTTAAATGTGAATAAATGTGCTTCTATTTATATGAGGCAGAAGCCCTCATGAGCAGTGATTCTCTGGTTAATATCTATAAGGAGAGTTCTATACTGGAAGTAATAATATAGAGAGAGAGAAAGCTGTAATTGGTTGGGCCAGTAGAAGAGAGACGGAATGTTTTAAAAATTCATCTTTTTTTTAGTTAACTATTTCCCCATTATATATAAAAATTTTTTGACATCCCTTTTTTAAAAATTTTGAGTTCCAAATTTCTCCCACCCTCCTGTCCTTTCTCTATACCTTGAGAAGGCAACCAATATGATACTGATTATGCATGTAAAGGCCTGCAAAATGTTTCCATATTAGCCATGTTGCAAAATATACATAAAAAGGCCAAGAGAAAGAAAGTAAAAAAAATGTGTGTTTTAATCTGCATTTAGGGATAACAGCTTCTAACAAGCTCAATCTGTCCTACTTTCCTATACTTAGAAATCACCAAAGAAAACAACTCATACTAATAAATAATACATTAAATAATAAAAAGTCACTCATGTTTCCTATTCTATTTTTTTTTCTTTTGGATTTAGTTTTGTCTTAGTCTTTTTGAATTAAGAAGTTGCCAGCTCTCCCTTGCCTAATTCTGATATTTAATGAGTTATTGATTATTAAAAGTTATTTTATCTTCTTTGGTGAGCTTTAGAATCTCTTTTTTTCCAATCCATTCAAATTTGCTTCTTGTGAAGACACTTCTTCCCTCTAGGGGATTTGAACTCTCCTCCTTCTACTTCTAGGGCCTGTGCATTACCCACTCAGCCATGGCTCCTTCTGGATTGAGAGTAGGCTACATACAATCTCCATCAACTAAGAAATGATGGGGATTGATAGAAGGAACTGAATAGAATGAATGCAACTTCTAAGCAAGTAGGAGAGAGATGGTGCTTGTTTGCTTTGGACCAAACCTCAAAGAATGCATCTTACTCTAGGGTAGGCTTACTAGTTCTCTTCTCTAATCCTGTTTGTCTGCCAACCACTGAGCTCTGAACCCACAGACTTCCAATTTTCCAAGTACCCTTCTTTACCTTGTAAGCTAGGTTGTCACCCAAGACCAGCATTGATCTCCATCTGAAGTGAAGTGAAACTTGATTTATTGAAGGATAATTAAGGCAAAGGATACCAATGACCAAATAAGTAACACACAAAATGTATGAAGTATTTTGACCACACTAGTATAGAGTCAAGCTTCTAAGAGAAGCAAAACAAAACAAAACAAAGGCAGATACTTTTTTGCAACTGAATCACAATTTATTCCACGAAGAAAGGATCTCTCCATTCCATAAATACTGCTTAAAGAAATGAATATTGATTGGCTGAAAGGTGTTAAGGATGCCATCGGTAAAATAACCCAACAGATATATTTATAGAGTAAGAGTTCCAAGTACACTGAGAAAAACAAAGCCAACTTTTTTTTTGTGTGCATACACATTTAGTTTTATTGTAACAAAGCAACTTGCACGTTTTAACGTTTAAAACTGAACTGAGTATCTTCCTTTCCAGTGAAACAAATAGAAAACTTAAAAATAAACAAGAACAAAATTACAATAGAGAACATCAATTCCAAATAAGATCCTACAGGTTCTGCTGATTCTCCATTGAGTGGCAGGGCTCAAAGTCATCATAAGGAGAGAATTTTATTTTAAAACTGTCATCTTAAACTGCAAGGATGTCTGTTAAATATCACAATTAAACATGCCAAAGGAGAAGAAGCCATGTTGTCAAAATGCCCACTTAACCCACCCAAACATCTCAAACCCACCCTTGCTGACCTGCTATACCCCATGGTTTTTTTTTTAAGTTTTTTCATTTTTTCAAACAAGAGAAAGTAGACAGATACATGTTGGTAAATGCTAACTGTCCATATTCACATAGAAACACAGTGTAATCTCTGAGCCCAATATACAGAGAAAGAAGGAAAAAAGCTAGAATTCTATGCACTACTACACAGGGGCCTAGCACCCTTCAGCTTCCAGCAGTGTGAAGGGAGCAGAAGGTTTTTTTTTTTCCCACAAAACACAGTGTATGTTGACTCCACAAACAGTTTGTTTTGAGATAGGAAGGGATAAAAATGAACTTGGAACAGAAACTGGTAGAGATTCTTTTCCCACTGTATTCTGCTCAAGGTATTCCCCCCCCCTCCCACCCCCCGAAAACTTGTGAACCATGGTGTAAAGAGGAGAGAAAGAGACATTAAGAGAACAAGCAAATGCACACAAGAGAAAATAAAAATAAAAAGGTTGCAACTTGCTCCCAGGGACTGAAGAAAATCAAAAAAAGATAAAAGAAGGTTTAGAATCCATCAATGTTCTATTAGTCATCTTCTCCTTCATCGTCCTCTCCTTCTTCTCCCTCCTCGTCATCTTCATCTTCATCACCTTCTTCATCAATGTCCTCCAGGCCTTCTTCTTCTTCTTCATCGTCATCGTCGTCATCTTCATCGTCATCGTCATCTTCTTCATCGTCATCGTCGTCTTCTCCTTCTTCTTCATCATCGTCATCATCTTCTTCTCCTTCTTCTCCTTCTCCTTCTCCTTCCCCTTCTTCATCATCCATATCAGGAACCAAGTAGTACTGTAAAGGATTTGGCCAGATGTCGTCTTTGATAACCTCCCCTAATTCATCTGCACCTGCATCAGTATGGTCAGTGAACCAAGTGAAAAAGCTTTCTGGTTCTTCATGCTGCCTCTTTTCGCCAGCTTTATTCTGTGTCTGACTTGAACGGTTTGTCAAGTCCTTCCCAGATTTCCACTTGATTTCAGTGGCCTTTGAAGATGGATCTCCACTTTCATTAATATGAAATTCTTTGGAGAGAACTTCATTTTCAAAGTAAGGGTTTTCATCAAAATAAAAATCTATTCTGTAACCTGATTTAATATCCTCAAACTCGGCCACTTCCACTCTGGTCATATAATGCAGTGCCTCCTCATCCTCCTCCCCCAGCAGTGCAGATACTTGTGGGTGGTTAACAAATGTTGTTACCCAGAAATTTGGTATTTTGGCAATCAGTTCTGACCTCTTCTGAAAGAAGGGTTGGCGGAGTTTGTTATATTTCTGTTCTACTATCAAAATTTCCTCACTGGCCTGCTCATTCAGTCTGTCTATTTCATTCTGTACTTCATCAATCTGTTCAATTGCTTCCTGTTGCTCTTTTTCTGAGGCCTCATCGTCTTCGTCGTGGTTGGGGCTGAGCTCCTTTTTACTGACTTTGGCCGCCGGTGCCGACATGGTGGTGCTCTCTCGGCTCTCACCGGCTAGGGGGGGAGGAGAGAAGGGCGGGGGCGGGCCGGCCGAAACGCGGGGGCGGGCGCGGGACAGCTGCCTTTCACCTCACACACCACACGGGGCGGGCCGCTTTGCTCGGTTCGCGCGCTCGGGGGGCTCGGGGCTCGGGGGGCCTCGGGGTGGGGGGGGCCCTAGGCCGCCTCCTCCAGGGGTTTCGGGCTCTCTCTCTCTCCGCGCGGCCTGACGGCGAGGGGAAGGGGGAGTACCCTGAGGAGGCGGGGAAGGGGAGATGCAGCAGCAGCGGCTTCCCCGGTACGAGGCCTCGGCTCCTGCTCTCAGAGACGCGTAGACAGGGCTCCTTCACTCACGCTCGCTCTCCCTCTCTTGGCACAGCCGTCTTCTCTACCACCACCACCAGCACCACCATCAGCTCCTCCACGTCCTCCTCCTCCTCCTCTTGGCGACGAGGGGCGGGTGAGACAAGGCGCAGGCGCGCCAGGCCCCACGCGCAGGCCCACGCTCAGGCCCCGCCCCCAGCCAGGGCGACTCGCCGCTCCCTACCTTTTTTTTAAAAAAATATTTGAGGTTTTATTTATTTAGAATATTTTTCCATGGTTACATGATTCATGATCCCCCCCACCCTCCCCCGCTCTTCCCTCCCCTCTCCCGGAGCTGACAAGCAGTTCCACTGGGTTATACATGTATCACTGTTCAAAACCTATTTCCATGGTTATTCCTCTTTGCAAGAGAGTGATCTTTAAAAGCCGAAACCCCAATCCGATCCCTGTCGAACCATGTGATCAATCATATTTTTCCTCTGCGTTTCTACTCCCGTAGCTCTGGATGTGGATAGCATTCTAAGAAACAATGACACCTTCTTACAGCCAAATCATGATTTATTCTACAAGGAAAGTGGCTCTCCATGCCACAAATATTGCTGCAAACAAATGAAAAGCATGCTACCTGCCTTGACGCAGATTTCCATCACATTCTGCAATACATTCCACAGTCATAACATTTAAAAAGATTAAAATATTTTGTCTTTCACATATATAGAAGAAGAAGGGAAACCTACATAATTTGGCATGGGATAGTGGGACTTTGATCAGCAATGCTAATGATTTTGATTACATCAATTTGAAATGTATTCCTAATGCATATACAAATAAGGAAATGTATAGTAGAAAACAGATGAGGTAAAAAACGCCTTTATTATTCCCTCTGATAGTATCCTGGGGATGCTCAGAGAAAGAGATGAAAGCAAATGTTCAGGTGTTAAGGAAGCCATCAGGAAAATAATTAATACAACCAAAAAATAGGTTAAATATTCTGAACACGTGGGGACAAAGTGAGGCAAATTTCTGACTTAGAAACAGAAAGACCTTGCTTAAGCCAAATAAGAAAATTTGCTACAAAGAAAGACTCTCTCCATTCCACAATCACTGCTATAAACAAATGAAAAGCAGCCTGTCTTAAAACATATTTCTGGCTTATTATACAATACATTCCACACACTTAGAAGATTGAACAAATTTAAGTATGATTTTATCATTCCCATGTACAGAAGGACCAGTGAAACAAATATAATTTTGCATGACGTAGGTGGAACCTTGTACTGCAATGCTATTGACCTTGATTATTTCAAATTGACATTTATTCCTGGGACATAGGGAAGAAATAGGAGACAATGTTGGGATTCTATTGGCAAATGCCTTCTTGAGATTTAAATTCAGCTCTTTCTGATTTGGAGCCCAGTTTTGTTACCTCTAAGCTATGACTTCCTACTACTGTAATTACATTGCAGGCTTTAGCCAACTTGGAACTTCTCGACTTAATGGCTGTGAAGGAAGCCATCTAGGAAATGAATGATAGAAAACAGATGAGGTAACAGATGCCTTTGTTATTCCCTTAGATACTGTACTGAAAAGGCTTGGAGAAAGAGAAGCAAACTTTTAATGAAAGTCAAGTTGAAAGCAAATGCTTAGGTGTTAAGGCTACCATCAGGAAAATCAGTGATAGAAAAAAGATGAGGGACTATTCTGGCAAATGTCCAAACAAAATGTGACACACAGAAACCTTGTCAGAAACAAACCTCAAGTAATTAAAAAAAAAATTCTTCATTCACTCCTACTGACTTTAAATACTAGCTAAGTAGCAAAGGAGATGAAACTTGACTGATAGTAGAAAACAAAATAGAGTCAATGAGGATATTAGATAAGAAACAAATGCACCAAGTCTCCATCCACTGCCTTGATAAGCCCAACTCTACAAACTGCAAAGAAAAGGACTCTCTGTTCCACAAAAAAAGGAGAAGCATCCTAGCTTAAAATACCTTGTTATCATCCATTTTTGCATTACATAAGAAGGAATTCCAAATAATAACAAGATTACAAACACTTAGAAAAAAAGAAAGTTTACATCTTTCATATACATGAAAGGAGAAGTAAAGCATGCAGAATTTAGCATGGAACTGCTATAGTCTTAAATAGCAATGCAAAGATTTTTATTTAGATCAAGTTAAACATTTTTGCTAGTGCATGTACAACAAATATATTAAATTGTAGTAATGGTCAGCAACTGGCTTCCAGGGTTTTCAACCCAAATCTATCTGACTTCAGGCCCCATTTTCTTACCTCTGAACTATTGTTTTCTTCAGATTAGGAATATGTTTAAATCCCTACCCAAGTGTGCCTTCATTGATTAACAGATGCTATCAAATAAAAATAGGATAAAAATGTTCCCTCTGATGGTATTCTAAAGATACTAAAAGAAAAGTAAGAAAGTTTCCAAGGAAAATGAGATAAGGAATTATAAGGAATAATTATAATCAAATCTGAAATTATTCTACAAAGCCAAGGCGATAAAACTTGCTGTGTCCCGGAAAACAATAGAGTAAATGATGAGAATAGATGAGATACAAATGTAATGAGAAACCTCAGCTTCTCTAAATTCAAAGGTACAAACTACGGGGAAATGGTCTCTATGTTGCACAAGAAATGCTACAAAGAAAATGAAAACCATCCTGGCTAAAAACAGATTCCTATCAGCATCTTTCACCTTATAGAACAATAAATACGTGAACTTCTCAAATGTTAAAAGTCAATAAAAATACAAAATAGAAGACATTGTCTATTACAGATATGAAAACATATAATTAAGCATGGAAGAGATGTGGCGGTGAATAGCAATGCAAACAGTCTTAATTGTATAAAATTGAAAATCACACAAATTAGGACATGAAGAACTGAAATAAAAACTTTTATTACAGTCTAAAACCAATAGAAAATCAAGACATAATGATCAGAATTCATTAAGGTCTTATTTTACACAAAATCAAGTATATATGACTGAAAATTAAAAAAATAATACAGGCAGAAAATAAGAAATACAAGTAAAATAAAAATTTTAATTAATTGCTGAATTTTCCTCAGTAGCATAAATTCACAGAACCACTTATTCTTGCTCTGAAAAACATTACCTCCAACATCAGTCTGTACACAGTGTTCTTACTTGTTCACATTAGAATGAAATTTCTCTTTGTTTCAGTAATACTACTTATGATCATTCTAAGGAAAGTAGTAAAGTGTCTACATATAATCATATAAAATATTTATTAAACAATAGGGGTTCATTATTATGTTCAATTCTAAATTGGTACAAAGAAACTTAGAATGCATTGGTCACATAAAACAAGGTTCTCCTTTACTAACTTTGTCAAAGCAAATCATACATTTAAAAGAGGAGCACTTGACAATAATTTTTAAAAATATTATGGTAACATCATTTTAATATAATTAGTTTTCTTTACAATCCTGTGTATTTTAAGATTCCGAGCTGTCTTGTGAATCCCCCAGATTGCCCAAGAGTCCAGCCTCCACATCTTACAGATTTAAAAACTTAGGTACAGTGACATAATGTGACTTGAGTTAAAGAAATAGGTGGCAGTTTCCTAAAGAAATAAACCTTTGAATCTCTTATGATGACGAATAACTTTTTTTACATTTACTTTTCCATCATTATTCATTAATGAGATTACCCTACAATCTGTGTGTGTACCATAAATTTGTGCCATATTCTATTTTGGCAGTTATAATCGTATTCATCTCATCTAGGTAATTTAGCAAATTCCTTTATCATAATTAATTACTCTTCAAATACTGAATGGAAGTTGCACAATATCTGTCTATATTATATTTTGGTTTTATTTGACTTTTGGGGGTATCACAGGGTAGACTATGAAGCAGTTAATCTCCAAGTCTCTTCTCTCACCGTATCCATAAACTTTAGATGACGGTACCCCTCCCCACTACATTCACTATCTTGACTGAATAGGATTCCAACTCAGTAACTGGCTCTATAAACCCAAAGCCATAAACTACAAAGAGAGGACCCTCTACATTCCACAAAAATTGCTATGAATCCTAAATTTTAAAAAAAGATTGGAATTTATTGTTCTATAGTGTGAAAGATGCTGATAACCAAGACAACACTCATTTCCAAAAGTTAAATTCACAAAGTTTAAAAAATTTACAAAATGAAAAGTCACAGGTAAGGAATAATAAAAAATAATTTTAAAATTACAGAAAATATAGATATGAATAGCAATGCAAACAACCATTATAACAAATTGAAATTTCCATTACTGCATATAGAACCATAACAAACTACAATTAGGATAAATTATCTGCATTTAAAAACCTGTACTACACTCTAAAATCAATGTGGAAGCAGAAAAGCATTAAAATCTATAATGTGATACAGTATAAGTACATTGTATACAATAATATACAATTAATGGATTACACACAAATTCAGACATATAAGAGGAAATAAAGGGTATAAGTAGTAACATACAAAAAATACAACACATATTTCTATGGTAACTTTATATCATTTTGCCAAACATTAGCATTCTCCCCACATGAGTTTTCCCCCCAGTTCTAACTATCAGTCTGCATCATAGCAGTGTTTACCTTTCAATCACTAATACTACTTAATTATTAGTAATACCCCTTCAATATAAGAGTAGTGATGCTGGAAGCTCTTAGAGTCCTAAAAAAGCAAAGTACCTATATATCTTGTCATAAAAATTTTATTTTCTATATAATATACTTCACTATTATATTCTATTTTCAACAAAGTACACAAGATTTTGGAATGATTTATACATATAACATGAGGACCTACTATACTTATCCAACCTATATTACACATTTTAAAAAAGGTATACTTATACTCAGTAATTTTATTTTTGCATTTTAATAATTTATTGAAATAGAATTCTATTTCATTATAATCTTATATATATTTTTTTTCCAAGAAGGTATCCATTAGATTCCACAAACTACCTAAAGTACTCTGAGATACAAAAGAACTTATAAGCCTTGATTGCAAACATCGTATCAAATTTTTCACATTTTTAATTAAATTAGCCTCTACTTTCATGAGTATTTCAATAGCTATGTATTGCATGCTATATTATACCTGTTTTGGACATTATGACCATATTCCCATCCCCTTACTAATTTGGGACATTGCATTATCATGAATTTGTTATTTACTATTGAGATCAATTGCTCTTAACAATGTATAGAAATCACATAAAACCATTTAGATCATGTTTGACTTTGTTTTCATGTGATGGGTTGAAAATATTCAATAATGATTCAATTATTAACAAAGATTCTCCAAGTTTTCTTCTTTATCCATCTCCATCAACCTTTTCATTACTCTGCCTATCCCACTTCATTCAACATCTGAATATTTATTGCCCTGAGACAAACTAGAAAAGGGGATTCTTTTGGCTCTTCCTTTGAATCCTCTCCCCCCCAAAAATTCCTACATCTTTCTTCTGCAGTGATTCCTCAGTCCAAAAAAAAATGAATTTCGTCCTATCACCATTTCTG